>NW_025953806.1:0-645102 GCF_022578515.1 Annulohypoxylon truncatum
GCCCCCCCCCACCCCCGCCCCCCCCCCCCCCCCCCCCCCCCCCCCCCCCCCCCCCTCCCCCCCCCCTGGGGGCGGCGGGGGGGGGGCGCGGGGCCCCCCCCAGCTTATTGTTGAAATCGCGACGAGATTTGGTCCTCTCTATATTCACTCTGGACTATGTTTCTTAGTGGAATAGAGTTGGCCATACCCTTCAAATGAAACATCTCTTAGCGCTCACGTTTGTCTCGATGGACTGGTCCTTTCAATTAGCATTGCGGGTAATTGGTCTTTTCATAGACATCGGCCCTGGGCATTTCTGGTCGGCTCCGCCTTCCAATGGTGTGATCTAATGATATTCCGACCAGGCGGGTATCTCGTAACATCGCGATAGGAAGCCTGGGGTTTCTTCTTGGACTATTCAAACTGGTATCAGTTCATTCAAGTAGACACTTCTAGTGACTTAATTATGAATGATCCCGATCAACACTTGAAGCCATTCTCGTCTGGATATGGCGGTACGATAGAAGGAAAATGTCAATCAATTGGTGGAAGTTTTAAGGTTGTTTAAAAAAGGGGCGGGGTGTTTCTTAGGTGCCATATACCTGGTACCTAGAAGGGCTACCAACGCTATCCGCCCATACCCCGGTCCATCCCTCGGAACGGCTGGCCGCGGGGTACCTAGATCTTAGCTAAGGTGGGCAGGTACCTCATGACGATCATAGGAAAACGAGTGTGTTTGCCAACTTTTACGATCTTGTGACTTGCGACTTTTCTTTCTAAACTGTCGTGCAACTAACTCGCATCTTCCTCTAGCATTCTTCCTATAAAGTCGCTAGCATCTATATCTTTTGTAAACGGTTATCTCCTAGTCGCTTAGCCTAAGAAGCCAAAACTCTAATCGAAAATTCTAAAGCGCAACTAAGAAAGTCAATTGACAGCTTGAAGCTCAAAGCGGGGCAAGCTCGGGGTATATTTCTACGAAGCTATCCAATCTCTCCTTTCCAATTGCCCAAGTTATTTGGGACCTGATCTTGATTAGATCACAGCATCATGTCGGGGCCCGTACCTACTGTCACTGCGCTGCAGGACATCTACACCAAGCAGTCGTTGGCTGACCAGACGGTGCGGTGGAATAAGCTGCTTGACAAGTTCCAGGCCCTCTATGGCAGCCCCGCGCAGTTCGTGTCGCGATCGCCAGGTCGCGTGAACATCATTGGCGAACACATCGATTATTCGCTTTACTCCGTATTGCCTATGGGAATGACCAATGATATCATCATCGCCGTCTCTACCGATCTTGAGCCGTCTCGAGAAGGCACTTATAAGATCAAGATAGCCAATGTCGATAATGAACGGTTCCCGACCCGCGAATTCGATGTACCGTATTCCGAGGTCGAGATCGACGCAACTTTACACGAATGGACCAATTACTTCAAATCAGGGTTGAGGGGAGCGCTACAATTACTCAGGAAGAAATACGGAGATGACTTCAAGCCCAAGAGTATGGAGGTCCTGATGGATGGAACAGTGCCCGCTGGCGGTGGCCTCAGCTCTAGCGCTGCTTTTGTGAGTTCTAGCGCATTGGCTGTCATGATTGCCAACGGTGAGCGTGATGTCGACAAGAAGGCTCTAACAGAGGTTGCTATCGTGAGTGAACGAGCGGTGGGTGTCAATTCTGGAGGGTGAGTATGCCTTTTTTTAACTGTATTGGCTCAACTACATTAGTATAACTGACTATTTGTAGAATGGACCAATCTGCTTCGGTATTCTCTAAGCAAGGGTCGGCTCTTCTAGTCGATTTCTCTCCGTCCCTTGCAGCACGACCAGTATTTTTCCCTAAAACGAATCCTGAGCTTTGCTTTATGGTCGCGCAATCATTCGTTACATCGAATAAGCAGGAAACCGGCCCAATCCACTACAATCTCCGAGTTGTCGAATGTAGCATGGCAGCAGCATATCTTAATGCTAAACTATGCCCCAAGGGAACCGAACTTCCCAAGGATGCAGGCCCACTGGGCGTGTCCATACACGGATTCCACACCAATTACTTCAAAGGCTCTCAGAAGTCAATGTCCGAGCAACTTAAAGAATTGATCGAGTTAACCAAATCTACACTCACTCAAGAGCAGGGATACACCGTGGAAGAAATTGCCGCGGGTATCAGTATATCAGTCGAAGAGGTGAAAGCTCGCTTTATGTCCAGCTTCCCGGTACGGGGTGAATATTTCAAGCTCCGCCAGCGTGCACTGCATGTGTTTACCGAGGCCCTGCGTGTCCTCCAGTTCCTCGAACTTCTCGAGAATCCAGCTCTGGCACCGGATTCCGAACACACCGTCGAATACAATGCCAAGCTCGGCAAGTTAATGAACGAAACCCAAGACTCGTGCCGAGAATTATATGAATGCAGTTGTCCAGAAATCGACGAGCTGTGCAAAATTGCGCGCGAAGCTGGAAGCTACGGCAGTCGGCTGACGGGCGCTGGCTGGGGTGGTTGCAGCGTTCATCTGGTGCCCGCTGACAAGGTGGAAGATATCCGCAAGGCATTGCTCGAGAAGTATTACTCCAAGAGGCAGTTGAGCAAAACGGACCTAGAGGCGGCGATTGTCGTTAGTCGGCCGATGAACGGCAGTGCAGTATTCAAGCTGAATGACGGGAAGATTTGAGCGTACAAGATAGATAGTATATATTTGCACGTCATTGGTAATCATATATCGTTAGAAGTATGCAACCTTCGAATCTCCAAGAAATCTTATCATAATTCATAGCGTGTTCTCATGCTAGATTATTCCTACATCGATAGGTACTGATACTAATAGGTGAGCCTACTACCAAAATCCCGCCTCCTTTCAATATTCTCAACATTCGCTTAGCTTACTCCAGCCGGCCTAGGACTTTAGTGAGATGTCCTAAGAATATCTTATCTATCTCATACATCACACCCCTTGTCGATGCTGAGACTCTTGAAGCGTGATTGGCCATATTCTAAGTTTCGTTGCCTGTTTAGGAAATGGTTCAAAATTGCATAGCGGGAATGGAATGGGGAGAAGAAATTTCAAGTCATTAGAAGCAGACTTTTAACTCCAAACCACACAAGTCACAGTCTAAAAGCCATAGGTATTGTTTAACAATATTTATTTTCGTATCTAGCATCTCGGGCTATTAAATACGAGTCGACGCATTCCAGCGCTTGGGTTGCGTGAGGTCCATTATTCCGTCCCTTGACTAGGCGAAGTTCCAAGTCCCCAAACATGATATTACATTAATCCTCATATTTCATCCTTCCGTAATGATCTTTACACGTAATATTCCATACATGGCATGTATTATCCGTACAGTTCGTTCCCGGTTAGAGGAAGTTAAAGAAATACAAAGAATAAAAAGGCTCGGTATGTCATTTTAATGTCGGCGAGCAAATCGGTGAGCCACGGTGCCGTTCCAGGGATAGGTCGTATGCCAGGAGCCATCGTCGTACGATGTGCTTGAGCTCCAGCTCCAACTTGTCACTGGAACAGACGTTGCCCAAAAAGTTGTGAAAGAGCTAGTGGGGATTGTAGGTTGCGGCGAGGTCTCCGTCAATGATGGAGCCGAAGTAGTAGCCACACTTGACGGTGTGGGAGATGAAGTCGAAATGAGTGTAGTTGAAGTAGGCGTTGTGAATGGTGTAGTGGGCTCCGTGCTGGGCAGGCTGGGGTAAGCTGAGATTGATGTTGACGTTTTGTCTGAAGACACGGTAGTCGTCACAACGTCGGTTGTTGGTTCGATATCAACAACGGAGACTGTAGTAGAGACGGTTTGTGTGGCCGGATCAGCAGTGATTGTTACAGTGTCGGTGACTGGCGGAGAGGTCTCGACAACTGTCTTCGTAGTTGGAGTTGGAGTTGCGGTAATCGTCTCTGTAGAATCCGAACCGCCTCCATCGATGGGAACGACTGAATAAGTAGCGCGAGCTTCTAAAGGACTAGTTGGCTCTCTCTTTTGCGCAATGAATGGCAACGCAGAAGAGGATGTGAAGAAAAGGAAGGAGATCAACACGTTCGGATGCATCTTGGTCAACACCTCAAGAAACTTGCTTGAGACGGCTGAGGGCTGCGAGAGATTTTGCACCTTACAGTTTGAAGGAGGGGAAGGATCTACAGGACGAAGAGAATGCAAAATTACCATGACGCATGCATTACCTTTTTATTATGGGAGATATCCCATGCGATTGACGATAATTAGATGGTTGGGAATCAAGTCAAGCAAGAATTAAATGGCTTCGCAATCAACTTGAGTTTGACGGGGATCTATTAAGGTGGCTGGAAAGTGGAAAAAGCGGGGTTATGAGCAGGGGCTTAACCGCGAGATTTGATCTCTTTCATTGGCTAGTTCTCTCCCAGCCACATGTAATTTTCCGATTTTGGAAGTAGCGCCACACACACTAGTCATACCTGCAGGAGACCCACTTGCCCTCGGGAAAGTTCCACTGTATCTCAATCACTCGACTTGTCTCCTTCTGAAGACTTATTGTGAGATATGAGATATAAAGAGATATTTAGTAACTTTTAGACTGTTTTACAATGAATAGTAACGGGATAAAATCAGTGCGAGTAGAAATTACCTAGGGGAAAAGATGAGAACTAATAAAATGTCGACAAGTAATTTATGATGCCTTGATTGAGGGAGTGCTAGGAGGTCACCAAGTTGCTAACATGAAATCATTTCAACATTGTTCTTTAACCTCACCCATATCAATATAAAATAAAACCAAGCTATCCAATTCACTTCATTTAAATCAAGCCACAATATTATTATAACACATTGCTAATCTTAAGATAAAAAACAGTGAACCTAAGATATGTACTCGTGCATGAACAAGTTATGAAAGCATTCGTTATGGTGAAGCAAGTATATATGAACTCGCTATATGAAACTCGACATGAAAGATATAGGATCCCTTAAGAAGGGACACAATCCGAGTGGTAGCGTTATACATTTGCAATAGATTCTATCTCTGAAAGTCTAACATAGTAACGGATCTCTTATTTGCTGATCACGAACATTAAGAGGTCAATTGATCCAAGACCAAATTGAATAATGGACCGATCCCGTTTATGAAAGTCGGACGAACTAAGATTCAAGTCGTACTCTCCCAAGCGCAACGTCAACGATATCAGTAACGACATAACGAGATCAACTTGGAAGGAACCGTCATTCATACTGTAAGTAATTTCG
This sequence comes from Annulohypoxylon truncatum, assembly GCF_022578515.1. NCBI lineage: Eukaryota > Fungi > Ascomycota > Sordariomycetes > Xylariales > Hypoxylaceae > Annulohypoxylon > Annulohypoxylon truncatum. Next base: position 5,191 of record NW_025953806.1, read on the forward strand.
AAATCGGAGACAGTGCCTGGCTATTGATAACCAGCAAGCCGCAAGCCGGAAGCTGCCACGAAATGAATTTTCATCAGGCACAGGTGGAAAAAGTAAATAATTTCTGCAGTCCTCCCATCTTTTTTCCTTTCCTCCTTCAAACATACCTTCTTTCGTACACATCCTCACAACACATACTTCATCAACACCCCATCACATATTTCATCAGCATTCCATCAATTTTATCCATCATCCAACACATTAATCTTCATTGATAAACACTTAAGCTTAACGTGTTGGAGCTCGCCCAACATGGACGACACCATCGGACCAGTCGACCCAAAAACGGTCCGATTTCATGATCAAGCACAGGCTTGTAAGGATCTCAATGATCCTTCTCAACACAATGGCGAAAACGGCACGACAGATTCTCAGCAACCTACGGTGGAGGAATGTCGACGTTTGATTCTCGAGAAGGCGGTGAAAGTATTCAAGGGCTAGAAGGACTTGCGTACAATCATCTGCCACCACGAGGAGACAATCACGAAGCGCTGGATGGGAAAATCCAAGTCGAAGCGCAAGGCTCTGTTATTGAAGGCTTGGCCTGAGATGCCGCAGATCCATCGACCCGATGTTAAGACATGGCAGAGTCTACGCAACGGCCATTCCCTTGAGGACGAAGACACGATCGCCTTGATGTGGCCAAACCTCAATTCCGAAGACCTGAGCAACAAAGAGATTCTTTTGCTGATGCTCCATCAACGCGCAAGATTCCATCCCCACAAATTCGCGAACCATGACATTGGTATCTTGAATTTCGGCATGAGAAATGGTCTCATCGGACAAATCGACCTCCCAGGTTACTTCGCTGTGCTTCGAGATCGTGATTCGCCCGAGACCTATGGAAAGCTCTACTCTTGGGACGATGACGCGGATGATGTCCAGTCGGAGCCTACCCGAGGATGGTTTACTGCAGGCGATAGCTATTGGGCTGTTCTAGCACAATCCCAAATCTACTGGTTTCTGAACGTTATCTGCCAGCAGATTCTCCACGACATGTCACCAGAGGAGGTCTACCCGGCACAAGGAGACCATATTCTACCGCCGGAATACCCATACCACTTAACCAAGACCAACATTGAAGGCGTCGAAATACTCGCCATCCAAGCATATGAGGATCAGTACAAGGCACCAAGGTCAACTGATTTGTCCCGAATCGTAACGTTCATTGGGACTAAGCTGGCGCACGCAGAGGATCACCTATGGGCCTTGAGAGAGGACCCTAACTACTTGGTGTTCACTGCGAAGGATAGATTGGAACACATGACGGAGATGGTAGCCGATGTTGACGGCAATCCCGGCCCACAGCGAGGCCTGAGCCGGACTAAACTATGGGCTCGAGTTTTCGAACGCGTTATCAAAGAAGCTATCGCGAATGTGGATATGTTCAATGTCCTCTTCAAGAAGGCTTGCCGACTCAACTGCCTTATCGTTACTCAATTTAAGGAAGGCCTTCTGACCCCCAAGAGCCCCCCGACACCGGAGCTGAACGAGGCGTTATTCGATATTTTCCATAATCTGATTTGTTCCTCGTGGGAACTTCTAGCTACTGCAGATTTCGAGTCGAGCGTTTACAGCTCACCACTGCTACGAGACACGTTTTATCGTTCGGATGAGATGTCGGCTATAGGACATCCCCTTATTTGGCCCCGGGAAAATATCATTCAAGATTGTATTCGCGATCGTCTCATGTGGATTTTCAACAACTTGTCAACCGAACACAATCGATTCGACATGGGCGTCAGGGGCCTAGTTGCCGAGCTAGACCTATTCACGCGACAAGAGCCTAAGGCCAGAGCTCTCATGAGTCCTTTCGTAGCTGGCCAAGTCTCGAACTTGGGTCTCCTCTGCGAGTGCCTTTATCAGCTTGAATTCTTCCAGCCCTGGATCTCAGGTTACCGATCCTACTATATGAATCATGCCAACGAGCTTAACGATCAGTGGATGCTGGATCACCTGCAGGAAACCTACCTCGGTAATGCGAAGAAGGAGCTTTGGGAGAAGGTAGCCAAGTCGCTCAAGCATGATTCAAAGGGCGAGTACGTTTTCGTAGCCGAAGAGTCTTCCACTCCGACCGAGGAGGACATCAAGAGAAGACGCATGGTAGAAGCACATCAAGACAGATTCTGGACGGTCCTCCTTCGTGGTCTGAGGGACGTGGACGCGGTATCGACGCACGTCGAGAATCTCTTGTATCGCGATGAGTTGCAGAGAACTGCATCTTGGGTGGAGCCTGTGAAGGCGGCTAAGAAAGAAAAGAAGAAGAAAGACGACAACGTCCCAGTCGATCCCGTAGACCAGCTTCTTGACGAAGCTATTGCCCAGAACAAGAAGTTGGCACAGAATGGAGATGGAGAAGGAGAGGGAGAGATGAAGGCTCCGCCGGTGACGATAGAAGTTAACAAGCGCGCCTTGAAGGTATTCAAAGCCCTACTGTTCGAAGGGCTCGGCAGTTACGAGGTGACAAAAGGAATACAATGGAACGACTTCGTTTACGCGCTGATGTCCGTGGGATTCAAGGCGGAGAAGCTTTTCGGGTCTGGCTGGGTCTTCACGCCTGACATGGATACGATGGGCTTCGGCCACCCCACCTACTTCGAGGAACCGTACATGGGTGGCGAGATCAACTACCTGATCGTAAAACAATACGGCCGACGACTCCGCAGAACTTACGGTTACAGGCGCGAAATGTTCAAGCTTGCTGCATCACAGCCTAAGGAGGCCCAAGGAAGCGATGCCGATTCGAAAGTCGAGGCGGTTTAGGGGGTGGGATGGTTGGGGAGGCGAGGTGGTTTAGGAAACTAACCTTGGTATTTTACGATGAAGTTGGTGTATCAGTTGCATAAGTACCCTGGGTTTTCCATCCCCGAGTCCATGGTTGGATTATCTTCAGGGTACAGAGTGGGAGGGGAATATTTTGCATACTGGGCTCGTAATCTGGTATCAGAGCTCAGTTGCTAACTTCTTCCATTTCGCGTCCCGCAATTTCCTCTAGGATTATCGGACTGCGCGTGGTTCGATACAGTTCCTATTTTCTCTTGCCTACGATGGCATTCATGTAGTTATGGTCACACGTCGACCGATCAATGAACATTCAGAATCTCCCCTTACTAAGTGCAGTCCCTTGACAAACGTAGTGAGGCATTAACTCCTCATAAATAGGTTTCGATTTCATGTTGTATTCCTTTTCTACCAACATATATACTTTTTCACTCGTGTAAGAGTAAATGATGCCCATACCTTACACCTTCGGAAAGATCGGCGTAATTAATAAGCTCGCGTAAAAGTGAGTATACATTTTTTGTACTATACAATCTGCCATGCCCAGCCATTACATGAAGTTGTAGTTCTTAAATAGCGTAGATCAATTGGTTCTCGCTTTCATTCTTGCTTCGCTCCGGTCACCGGGCATACGCCGGAAGCTCCCTCGACCTCAGGATGAACAATGACCTTATCCTTGTGATGTCCAACCTTTGCCTTTGTCACAGGGCAGACATCACTGTCGGCCTTGCTGGCCGTGCTGGGGTGGTGAGGCGGCAGGACGGTTGTGACGGGACCAACGACGGGGCACACGCGGTCGTCTATGTATAGGTAGCATAATAAATCAGCAACTGTTACATAGATACTCAGGAGGCTCTAGAAGTTATGGTAGTCAGCAAAGGGTGTGTACATACCCATCTCCTTGCTCTTGGGCTCGTTCACGACACCCCTCAACGCGGGACAGGCCTGGGCGTCGGCCGAGCCGACGGATTTAGTAGTCGCGGAAGACACGTCGTCGCTGGGAAGCGAGGGGTGCTGGTGGAGCTTTGTATGGTGCTCGGATTTGGCGCCGACGACGGGGCAAGTCTGTCCCGGCTGCGAGAGGTCGATCTTGGGGTGCGAGGGCGGGAGAGTGTGGTTCGTAGTTCCGACTACGGGGCACACTTCTGCGGAAGCCATAGCTGCGGTTCGATGATCAAAGATCTATAGATGTTCTTCTTGATTCGGGTGATTCGTCTAGTTGCTCGATACGTAGTATGCAGTCTTCGTAAGGGCGGAGAAGAGGATTCTTTGAAAGAGGGGAGAAAGAGTCTAGGTATTTAAGGTTACGAGTCGAAACGGTTCGACGACAAAGGAAGCTAAGGTGAATACCGGAAAGTCTAGACCTTAGACATTCGAACCTGCCCTACACCGGTCTCTACGTCATTCTAGCCCGTTTTAGGAAATGAGCTGGAACCTTGATGATGATGATTGGTTTTAGTCCAATGTTGATTGGTCAATCGAGTCAAGGACATCCCAATTAGGCGGTACTTGCAATCTCGATGTGGGTCCGGGGTAGAAGCGGTTCTTTACCGCTTGCAACTATGTACGTAGGTACGTACGTATTGCAGCAATAGGAGTGAATGTATCATAAGGTGTCGTACGATTATCTCATTGGATTATGAGGAATATCCATGAACGCCGTTCACGTGATATAGGAAGTCAATTTATGCAAATGCATTTGCTACCTATACGATGAAGGCATCCTACGTTGTCGCTTTCTAAAATTACTCACCTTTTGCGCATACGGGATCGACAATGACAACCGACCTAGACGGATAAAATGTCCGACGATCAGCCTTCAGCCAGGCCTCAGCCGACGAAATAAGTAAAATATCGTCGATCTCATGTGCTGAGCCGCCGGAGCTGCTGACGAAACATCCGCTCATTGGCCAGAGCGTATACGGAATCCTTTACGCACTCAGTGACTCCTCAGCTCCTTCATTCTTAGGCAGCTATGCAATATATAATTCCAATGTCGACTCGCCTTGTTAGAGTCAGGTTCTCTTCATCTGCATCAGTACCCTAATTGCTAAGTTCACGACACAATTACCGTCAAAATGATGTTCCAGCTCACCTCCAACTTCGTCGTCCTGGCGCTATTTGCCTCGGCCGCACAGTCTGCCTATCTGGGTTGCTTCTCTTCGTCGACAAATCTCAGCTTCAAAGAACACGATGTATATCAGTCCCTTGGGCAATGCCAGCAAGTTTGTAAGGCGGCGAACCTGCCCATACTAGCTACCACGAAAGGTACCGATTGCTTTTGCGGAGCCGAGGCGCCCCCTCAGAGCGACGCCGTAGCAGACTCATCCTGCAACACCCCCTGCTCAGGGTACGCAGAGGATAAGTGTATGAACTATAGTCTTCTTCGGCGTTTGCAGATTGAGCTGACCAAGTAAATAGGTGGCGGTGAAGGGTTCTTCTCAGTTTCCAGCCTTTAGAGCCCCGCCTCGAAGCCGCACCAGAGGCCGCCATACCTGGTGAAGCGCCCATTGGGAACTCTGGACTTCCTCTACAAGACGTCACCGGAAAGCAAGACAGAATGTCCGACCTAGGATATATACATATCACAAGACGGAAGGAAAATTATATAAATTATAGAGGAGATATTTTTAGCTTCCAGTATAGTTAGGTATCATTCAAACAAATTTATTTCAGGGAAATCAAGGAATGTTCCGTAAAATTTATGGACAAGGCACTGAATATTTAAGAGCACACTAAATCATGATTTAGACTATTCATATACATTGTATTATGTCTGGAATACGACTTATTCATGGGTCTCTCGACTTATAATAAGCCATCGATCCCTATAACACCAATTCGACGGCCATCTGGCTAAGACGTCCCCGAGCAGCCGACGAAGTTGTTACCGCTAGCCCCGGTATGGGTGATTTCACCTGCGAGCTTGCAGGAGGTGTTGATGACGACTCGGTCAGCTCCGGGGGATCCTTACTGTTCGTTAGCTTACCCAGGTCATATTGGAAAATGGGAGACTCGGAAACACACCGCCGGTGTACACGCCGCTCGTCAACATCGGGAACTCGAGATAAGGCCCGGCTACCGCAAACGAGAAACCCTCATAGTTGTTATACGTGTGCGGGTAGCCTCCGGGAGCATCGCCGGAGGTGTAGTAGCTACACGCCTTCTGAGCAGCTTGGTTTACTTGGGTGGCAGTGTAGTAAGTTGACCCGCATGTTGTGGCCGCGAGCGCTTCACGTTCCGTGAGGAGTGGGGCGGCTGTCACGGATGCGATGAAGGCCACAAGGGGCAGAAGGGAAATGCTGTTGACGAAGTACATGGCCCTGGTTATATGGTATAGACTTCGTCAAAGAGCTATATTCGAGCTGGTTGAGGCAGACTGGCTACGACACAGGACGGAATGGAGGATCCTATTTATACACCTATCTACTCTATCGACTTTCTATCGACTTGTTTTTCGCGCGGCGTACCTGACGATCCTCCTTCCTCGCAAGGCAACGAAGCACCGAAGAACATTCATCCGTCGTTATAACTTACGCAGAGCTACGCTTGAACGGGACGGGAGTTTCTCCTTCTGGGACGTGCACCGAAGAGCTTGGCAGACGAGCGTTCAGATAAATTGATGCTCGAAGGGGAAGGTCATGGATAAAACGATAGAACGTGCCGATAAGGTTGGTGGAGGGTGCGTGATCGTGAGAATGCGGGGACTCGAGATGTGAGGCAATTGGACGGGACCTAGATCTTGGGACTTTGGCGTGTCTAATACCTCGTGTGCTATTGGCGACTAACATCCAGGGGACGACAATTTACTGTTCGTCGGAACTCGCCTTGTCTCCTAGCGCGGGCTTGGCTGAGGAATAACCTGTCTTATGGCCTTGCTAATGCCACCGTAACGTTCTTGGCGATAACATTTGAAGGAGATAGGGCATTATATGTAAGTTGGATTAGCTAGTCTCCCAATGTCGAATTATCTATATCTCTAAGAACTCCTCTATCTTAGACCTCGGGTATGTTCATCATCTAAACCCTTCAAGGTATTGGCGCCCATTCTAAGACTTTGCGGCCTTTTAACTCTTCAAATTTTGTTGTCAATATCGATATCGACATCGATACAAGAAGCTGCGGCGAGGAAGAATGAACACCGCAAAACTCTTTTCATGGTTACGTTGAAAGAGGATTGTCTATTTCTAATATGTTTCCCGTCAGCTTGAAGACTCCTCAGTATTGAAGAACTTATGCTAATTAATTTCTTAGGATATTTGAATGGGATGAACCCAACCTCATCGTCACGGGGTAACGCTCATGCCAGACTGCATAATCCATTTTATCTGTGAAGATGCTTGCTCAGGAGCCAGAAACCTCCTACTCACGATATGAAAGAATACGAAGGTGTAGCCCATTCTTGCTTATTTGATTTGAATATTAGCGATGGATCAAGAGTTTGTACTCTTGAGACTCTTCACTTTACAATCTGTTGTAATATGACAGGAAGGTGCTGAAGGTGAATGAATTCAGAAATATCGTTGTCTTCATTTTACTAATCGACTACAAGCTCCTTAGATTTGTTATGGTATCACGTTAGTTTTGGCAATCTTGTACAGAAGAGACGGGATAACGTTCTACCGGAATGATTCCGATAGCTCAGCTGTAGCATCTCGTCTCTCATCGTCGTCCCGTTGTGGTCAATGCTTACGCTATCAATGTCAGCCAGCTCGCCAGGTGGTCAATCCGCCAGGCAGCAGCCGAAATGAAGGTTAAATAGCATAGTAAAGTCACAGATTTCCATCGGCGGCACAAGATCCACGGCCTGAACATACAGAATGGTCAAGTGGATGTGTCACAGACACCTCATCGATCCTGCTCTAACGGCCCCCTGCAATGGGTGGTCTAGGGTTCGATTCTCGCGGGTTGCAAGTGCAATTCTCTCGAGATCCTGAAAAGGAGTGGCAAAGAAATACCCAATAGCGGGGGCGCAGTAGCTAGGAGCCGATCAACAAATCCTAGGCCGGGCCTCTTAACGTTCTAATAATATTTTTTTATGTTTTGTTTCCTATCTTTTCCTATCTTTTCCTATTGATCTCTTCTATCACCGTGCATGCACCCTCATAGAAAATCACCTTGATGGTTGACATGATGTTGAGAATCAGCGAAAATACTTTCTACGATTAGATTAAGGGGTGCTTGATGATTGATAGGAGATTCATTACCTTTCAAGTATTTTACCTAAACATGATACAAAAACCCCTAAGATATAGACATTCTATGGTACGTCCTTTCGCGAAGCACCTTCAGTCACCTTTGACAGTCGTTCTTAGATAGATTGGTATATGTAACAGGGTATATTAACTATCTCTGTAAAAATGATAGGGCATGGTCACATTCATCTTCAACCATCGTCTTTCCAAAGTCTTATACCTAGGTAACTATCCAACCATCTTGCTTATTTCCAAGTTGTTGACTGCCTAATCCAAATTACAACAACTAAATAACTTAGTTTTGGTGACTATTGACAGAGGCTACCTCAGGCTGGTTCTTGGCGGCGGGTACTGATGCCTCACTATCGTGAGGGGCCGACCTGCGCTTCCTAAGCATGATGAAGGCGACGACGCCCACGATACCAAGAGAAGCCACAACCACACCAACGGCAACACCAGCCTTCGCTCCGGTAGATAGGCCATCACTAGACGAGCTTGAGCTCTGGTTGCTAGTTGTGTCAGAGCTAGCGGTTGTGCCTGTGGCGCTTGGGACCGAGCTAGAAGTCGAGGATGAGGCGCCTGAATCGAAGTCTGACGCTGTTACATTGAAACAAGGGGCTGTGATATCAAAGTCTTTTGTCTTGACGAAAGTCTAGATGGATTTGACGTGTTAATATACCTAGATTCAGTAGAGATGCATACTCGGGTTATCTTACAATATCGGCGCAGGCGTAGAAGGTTTGGTTGGCACCGCCAAGCTCGTTGTCGACGTTTGACCAATATTCCAACTGGATGGTAGCGTTGGTTCCCGCAGTCACGCTGCTGGGGATACTAGCAACCTTATAGCATTGGTGGCCAGGTTCTATCTCTGTGACTTCACTAACAACCTGTTGGGTGAACTGGCTCTGGATTGTCGGTGCTGGAGACTCATTAGTATTATAATAGATAACAGTACATAAATGGGGGTATGCGACTGACCGTTGTCGTATGCAATAGAGAAGTTAACATTCCAGGCATCGTCTGCAATCGACAGAGCGACAGTTCCCTGAGCTAAACGAAGAAGAGGTTAGCGAGCTGATACTTTCGTAGGCTCTACCTTGTGTGTATGTACTTACTGAGCGGGAAGATGGTTCGGTTGCTCACGCCGCTGGAACTTCCACAAGGCCCCGAGTTATCAGCCGAGGCGCTCCAAGGTCTGTCGTCAGGCCATAGAAAGGCGACGGGACCCATGACAGTGCCTTCAAGGCCCTCACCATGAGCTTCGTCATCACCAGCAACTAGCTGGCTGCCAACGAGGGCGGCGATATAAGACAACTGACTGAATCGCATGTTGGATGAATAATATGATAGGAAAAACAGTTAATGAAAGGATCTCAGTGACACAGGGCGGAGTTGTCTGCACGCCTATGGGGATATTCATGTGGCTGAGAGGAGCCTTTTGAAAGGAAATATAGGCGCAGTGGAAGTCGATCCTATAAGTATTACTTGCCTACCTAGGTACCTATGCAACAGTTGCAGTCTAATGTATTCCGTGGGGAATTCATCTAAGTACAATAACCGGCCCCTCGTCACAAGCCAATCATGCCTTGCCAAGCTATAAATCCGGCCGTATAGGTGCTAACTGGTGTGCTCAGTCATTCGTCCGAGATAAGCCGACCCAAGACACTATTGATGATTTTGCATCTGACTCCCAGTCGGCAACACTGTCGACTGGGTAGATATCAATTTTCGAATTAATCCTGAGCGCCTTAGATTTGCTCATGCCTAGTACATACATGTCAGCAATACAGTTATCAGATCACATCGCAATACAAGTCTGTTGGTTTTGAAAGCACTAGAATATCAACTCTAGAAATGGCATGGTAAGCATTGCTATACATCAGGGCGCCCAGTTTAACGAACCTTGAGTGTTGAATACAATGGTCCTATCGCCCTCAGCAACTCAAGTAGGCCGATGCCCTAAGTTAATTGGCCGAGCAACCACCGTATACGGTGACCGAAGAGTTATGTACATGCCACAGCGGATTGTAGAATGGGTGACCTATCCGATCACGGCAAGCAGGGCAGGCAAGCTGGTGGCATGGACTCCCTGGTCTATGTTAGGAAGGTCTCACAAAGATTTCATCTATGATTCCCAAGAGCAGACAAAACCTTTCCATGGACCTCAGATTCTTCTCAAGTTGCCAAGAGAGCTATTACCTAAGATGCTTGCATACGCAGGCCTAGGGTGTAAATTCCTCCAAGCCCTTGCTCGCCTGCATGTATGTAATAGGACATACTTGAAATCCGGCCGCCCAATCCTATCTTACACCTGAACAACTAAGGAAAACGCTAGTATCAAAAGATGTTAGACTGTCTAGGAAGCGTGGGAATCAGGATAATGATATCAAAGTAAGCATATGATCTCAAAGAATTGTGCTCACCGAATAAATTCTAGAACGCCAGAGAGGAACGATGTGTATCTTAGATGTTAGTATAGAAAAACTAGCAGGTAACCAGCGACAGATATTTCGCGGCTAGTAACGTAGTAACCAAGTCCGTCACCTTCACCATGTGTCCGTCCCGTCCAAGGGTGGGGCCGATTCGATAGATATAGTTAGACCATATGTGACGGCATTAGGTCAGGGGAGAATACGCGAATCGGAGTGTTGACAGTTTGACGGGTGGATTCGAAAGCTAGGCTGGATGGGTGGTCTGATTTTCCAAACCTCCAGATCGTGAACTCGTAGACCCCTGATGCCGAGCCTTTTAACGCTACTCGCATTACAGAAAGCCTAAGCTCCCGAATCAGCTTACAAGGTGGCATGACATCCCCAAGCGAGCCCGAATCCATTCTGAACGAAGACAGAAAGCGATTGAACATGAAATTCGTGGTACATCTAGATATTCCGTTTCGTCATCTCGACTTGTATAAGCGCCGGCTAAAATTGAGTTGCGAAAGAATGGAAGTTGTACAATGTAGATCGAAGGATCGAAGTTCACCGTTTCTTCCGCGCGACCCACATTATGGTTTATCTGATGGCGCTAGAGGGAAGATCCTTGCCATTTTATCGTTAGTTTCTTTCAAGCCCCTCTTTAGGCCGTTGTGGGACCATCTTCAAAGCGGAGATTTCACATGGGTGTGGCACTCCATCTAATCTTATCAATCTAATCAGATCGAGCGGCCAATACCGGTCCAGAACGTCAATATTCTCGTAACGGTTTTCCAGAATGACAGGCGACAGGACGGGGTGTGAGGGAGGCGAAGAGGAAGCTCGTACATTGAGCATCCAGGATATTAGAGTCTATTGATAAAATAGGGTGATGCCCTGGTGATGCCGAGCAACAGGATCCAAGCAATCCAAGCAATCAACGGCATGTCATGGCCTGACAAAAAGATCTATAGCAAGGATAGTGAGTACCACCCGAACGGATCATCAAATCGCCCCTCTCAACGAGCTACTGTGATCGTATCTAGGAAACACCAATGTCGTAGTCGATGCCAAGGCTGTGACCGGAGAATGGGTTCTTTTCCGGAAGAAGTCTCCCAAAACTAGCGATTTGATCGTACTTACATGACTTATAGCCTAATCTCCGAGCTCGGCCGGCCTCACATCGCCTCGCTCACGAATCCTAGTCGGCGCTGCGTAAACCCTTTGCCTTAGCTGAAATGTTTGCTGGAGCTATCCGCATCCGAGGTGCATGATTTAACACATGATTTCGAGAATTCCTGGGTTTGGATTATACAGTTATAAGACACTGGTAGCCTCTTCCGCTGCTGTTACCTTAGTTTCTCGTCACTCACCGACGCCTTGAACCCCTTCGCATACTTACCCGTATCATCAATCAGACACTCGTTTTTGTCCACACATACGTTCGCTTATCAACATATAACCGTCAAAATGGTCGCCCTTCGTTGGACTGTAGCCGCAGTTCTTACTGCTACCGCAGTTTCTGCCTCTACGGATGAGTTGCAGTTTATTGCTCGCCTGCTCAAGCGTCAGGAGGTTGGCAGTGCCGCTTACAACTGCCACGACAACTGCGGTTCGTATTACCTCGGTGGCACTTAGTGCAAGAGGAACGTAATGCTAATAATACAATTCGGGTCTAGGCCAAGCCATCATCGAGGGACGAAGCAGCGACGATGTGTGCAACGACGAAATCTTCCTGACCGATTATAAGGCTTGTCTTCAGTGTTCCGGCCCGGATAACCAAGACATTGTATGTATCATCGATATATCCTTCGATAATTCCCAGAGAGCTCTCTTTGCCGACGGGAGCTCGAACTCTAGATCACTCGTTAAACGCCCCTAAAAGAGGAGATACTAACTCCCGGTACTATAGTGGCAGTACTACGGAACCACGCTCACCAAAGACGCCAGCGCGTGCGGTCTATCCACGACCCCGCTCTCTGGCTCGCAGCCAGATGTTGGAGCCGCGATCCCCGCCGGCGGCAGCACTTCGTCGGCCACTTCAACGGCTACCGAGGCCTCGTCAACTGAAACCCCGACGGCCACTAGCTCGGCGACATCAGAGGCGACCACAGCTGCTACTTCCACCGCCACCTCCGGTGAAACATCTGCGCAAGGTACCACTGCCTCCGCCACCGTATCTGCGTCGGTGACGAGCGCTTCGAGTCCCGTGACCACCACCTACACCCCCACGGGCACTGGCAGCGCGAGCGGCAACGGAACCGCGACGACGGTTAGTCATCCACCTTCACCTTCACCTCCCCCTTACTCTTTTCCCCTTTTAGGTAGGCAAACCGAGAAAGACGTTTGACTAATCAATCCATACTACTAGTCGTCTGGGTTGGTCGTCGTCACCAGCGCCGCCAACGCCAACGCTGGTAGCTCCGTCGGCTTCTATGGCGCTCTGGCGCTCGGCGCCCTGTATGCTGCGGCGCAGTAAGGGTTGGGCTCTCCTACGTAGGTGTCCGGACTGCCAGATGGATGTACCGGTCACACCGTACGCTGTACACACCTATGTAACATATTAATGCCGTAATTGGATAATCATAACGTAAATGTAATTACATACTTATGGAGGATTTATGATAGCTCACTTGAATATCAATTCGTATTGTTGATTCCATTCCTCCAATGTGATAGGAGTAAGTCCCCGAAAGGGTTGTCTTCCATGATTGGTCAGTTTTCGCTTCCCCTGAGCCCGCATTTAGAAGCCCCTCGTACTTGGTCATACCAATTGAGTCTTAGTAATGATTCACCTAGTAGACTCTAGCTGTATAAAGAATAACTTAACCTTGAGAATCAAACGTGTGAGGCATCAATAGTTCTCGGCTGCGTACTGCTACTGGCTAGCATATGCAAAAACTATTCCTGTCTTTCGCTGCCATCCCTTTGACTGACAGTTGTCAACATGCAGGGATCAGGAGGCAAAAATACAGCTTCACATGACTAGACCTAGGATAGAGTATGAACGGTACCTGATTTTAAATCCATTGTCTTGTATCGTTTGTACCAGCGGTTCCCTGAATCGAGCTTTTGTGGGTGCTTTGGTGTATTTTGCTTCCTAGTCCCCGAATGTTGATAACTACTTGTTGAAGAGATAACCAAGATTAAACAGCCCTCGTTACTCCCTTATGCTATCCCATAGTAGCATTTAAGATATGCCGTCTAAGGGTACAAATGTAAAACTCGTACTTTATAGACTAGTAAGTGATGTTGCCAACGTAGTTCATGAAATTCGTGAGAAGTTTGAGATAGGAATATGTGAAGCAGACAACGAGGCGAAGAACAGCTATGGGACTTCCCTGCCTTGCTAAGCTAATGGATCAACACTACTATGTAGTAGCATGTCAACCACTGTAGAAAAAAGATGAATAGTCCGGTAGAATTGTGCCTCATAGGTTTTCACGCAGCGGAAAAGTAGAATCGATCGACTCACCCTGGTCTTTCGTTTCTCTCGTTGTCCTTTTCTTTCCCCTAGCACCGGTCTCTCCCACCACTCAGGGTGCGCATTAAGGTGATCTACCTTGACATTGACTGTTCCTATCACAGATTCATCGAGGCGAATCGGGAACATTGAATACGGGTATGTTTAGGGGAATCTGCGAGGTGATCCCGTTGCCGCAAACCCCGAATTTGCATAGCATGTACGAACTCCGTGCCACGTTTTCATGAAGTCGTGTCATGCAAATGAACAAAGCTCTCCATAATCAAATTGGCAAGAAGAGGCACTGATTTTCAGGTGTTGGTTTGACTTTATTTCGACCCTGCATGTAGGCGGTCTGGGGAAGCGATCTGGGATAGCTAACAGAACCTTTTGGTTTATGTGGTTGCCTAATGCTAATTAGAAAAGCTTCTTCTTTGAATTAGGGGGAAATGAAACCAACAAACTTTAGCTATGGATTGCCGAGTAGAACGTCACGAAGGACGATATCATTGATCAGAATACGTGTTGAAGAGCATACCCGACTACAGCATAGCCTATGTCTCAGTTGTAAGATGCACCTTGACGAACGGTGTCATAAGGGACCTCGCAGGTCTGATCAAGTGTCGATGACAGATTAACTAATGCACGCGAAAATGCTAGAAGCTTACCTCTACAATCATAATAGAGTTAGTCGTACCGCAGTGCGAGGATAACCCTTGGGATTGACGGTGTCTGAGTCGGGGATTAACGTGGCGGTTCAGATGGTCCGTATTACAAAAGAACATCTAGCGACGCCGTAAGCAGAAGCCGATCAAAATATTGATACCATCAATAGGCCGCTTGTATCGTGTTGAGCGGTTGGATTTTTACGCCACAGACGGATTGATCGTGTTGTGGCCATAGCCTATATTGTCGTATTCACCGCTAATGAATCATCATTGGGGCTTCCCGCGATCGTAAACTTCGTCCTTTGGGTCCAATAGAGTTTTCCCACGGTAAACCAATTACTCGACTTTGTCTCATTCCCCGCTGAATGCGAAATCGTGTATCGCGGTTCGGGTCAGATCCGCCTGCGCCCCAAAATCCTTGCCGCGCTGTGCCGTTCGTGTGCTGTACTGTCAACATCAGCCTCCGGTATGCATGTTCAGGATCGACGTTGTTGGTACCACGTAAGAACGTTAAGCGAAAAGCGGCTTCTTGTAAGGGGCTGAAGAAGGCTCGAAGAAGACTTCGAGATTTTCTATAAAGTTGATGGTTAGGACCTACACTTAGGAACTGCTCCATTAACCTCAGCCAAGCATCAACACCAACGATTTACTACTCACCAAGAATCCTCATCAACTTAATCTTTAATCACCAATCCAAATACCATCCCCAATATTCAAAATGCAGTTCGCCACTCTCATCGCCTCCACCCTCGCCCTTGCTGGCAGCGCTTTTGCTGGTGAAGGAGCCTCCGCCATACTCAACATTGAGTCGTCTCACGGCGGAGCTGGCACCGGTCTCCGAAACCAGACTATTAATGTCGGCTTCGGCGGTGTCTACAACGGAGACCCCGTCCTCAAGGAGGTCTCTACCATATACCTTACTGGTACCACCGGGGATATCCCGATAGATGATGTTATGTGCTTCAGCTACAAGAACACCGACGGGTAAGTCGCATCTTGGATGCCTATGCATCAATCGATTAACGATTACTAACAAATGCACAGAACGGGTGACCACAGCACCGCCATTACCTCCAAGACGCCGGCGCGCCTCTCGACGAACACCGTCGTGGTTGGCAGCATTGTTTGCAAATGGGGCAAATAAACGACCTGATCATGTGATGTGACGAGGCTTCGGTGGAATGTGTAGAGGAGTGGTAGTGGTTTGGCAGTTGGAGTTGGATGCAACGCTAAAAAGGTGGTAGAAGCGGAGGTTGAATTGAGGGAGGATCTTGATGCAGTATAGGCATGCTTGGTGGGACGCTCAGGTTATTCAATTCGCTCCCTAGACGTTTATAGAAATCATATTTTGCATCTACCCAAATCGTCCCACATTGAAATGTGTATTCGTGAATACTATTTCGGACTTCCGTTTGTGTGGCTGTCATGGTTGTTTTCTGTCTGCCTGGTCCTGTGGCGGCGAGCTTCGCGTCCCCATCTTGGCAGTCCAGATTAGGTACCTCTAGTGATCTGTAGGAGGCCGTTTAGTGCCTAGGCGCCCGACCAGATGGAATGCTCAGCCACACAAGATTGAACCCGTCTCAGTATCGGCGGCAAGACTGCGCCTCCACTACGCCAGCTAGTCGAGTTGATCGTGCCTGCCTAGACGTCATTAGGGAAGGGTCTTTGTTGGCAAATTTAAACTCACAGCCTCAATAGGAACTCGATAAATATTGTCATCGAGAAATTTCTAACAGTATTGTCTTTATTGTCTTCCTTCAACTTTCTAATTTCTACTTAGTACATCATATTTGTTGTGCCTAAGTATCACGTTACCCATCAGTGCTTACCTAGTACCCTAGTACTCCCTTCATCTACCGGTCCTCCCTAATAGAATTCGAACCCCGCATTGCCTACATCGAGTCTTCGTAAGCCATAGAAGAGCCGTAGGCAATAATTGAAGTCAACTAGGAAAACCCGCATTAGGTATAAGACTTACCGATAGACAACCTGAAGCCGATGTCATATCCTTATTACGGCCAGTCGGGTGGATATCCCGGCTACGGCCAACCACCGTCACAGCAATACCCTCTTCAGGGCCAATATCCCCCACCCCAGGGCTATCCCGGTCAAGCAAGCCCTTATCCTCCGGGAGGTCAATATCCTCCCCCACCGCCGCAACAGAGCCCATACCCCGGCCAACCCGGTGGTTACCCTCCCGCTCCGAATCAAGGATACTACGGAGCCCCGCCGCCCCAGCCAGGTTATGGACCGCCTCCGGGCCAATACGGCGCACCACCACCGCAACCACCGCCACCTCAGCAAGCATATCAGTCTTACCCACCACCTGGCCCCGGGGGTCCCCCCACCCCACCCAGCGTGGGTTACGGCCCTCCCCAGGTAATTAACTGGGATGCGACTCCCGATGCTAGAGCGCTTCGGGGCGCCATGAAGGGTTTCGGCACGGACGAGAAGGCGTTAATTCGGGTCCTGGCCACGAAAGACCCCTTGCAGATCGAGGCGATCAAGTCGGCCTACTTCCGGAGTTTCAGCCGCACGCTCGAGAAGGACATCGTGTCGGAGACGAGGGGATGGTTCGAGACGGGGCTCGTTGCGATCGTCAGAGGCCCCCTGCTCCACGATGTCCATCTGCTCAACTCTGCGATGGACGGCCCCGGAACGAAGGAGAAGGTTCTCAATGACGTGCTTTTGAGCCGCAGTAACGCGGATTTAAATTCGATCAAGCAAATGTACCGGCACACGTTCCACCGGTCGCTTGAGAGCGATGTGAAGGGTGACCTCAGTATGAAGACCGAAAGGCATTTCTTGATTGTCTTAGGAGCAAATAGGGCCGAAGACAGCGCCCCGGTTATCCCCCAGGCTATTGACCAGGATGTAATGGAGCTGTATCGTGCGACGGAGGGCAAAGTAGGCACCGACGAGATGATGGTGTGCTCCATTCTGTCTACGCGAAACGACAATCAAATCCGGGCTATCAATCATGCCTACGAACAAAAATTCAGAAGACGGTTGGAAGATGTCATCAAGAAGGTGAGTCGGACTTTAGATACTATTGTTAATTTTTATAAATGCTAACCTTTTCTCAGGAGTTCAGTGGTCACATGCAACAGGCTTTGCTATATCAACTACGTAATGCTGTTGATAAGTATATGCATGCGGCTTCATTGCTCGAAGACGCGATGGCAGGTCTAGGGACGAAGGATCATCTTTTGGTGTCTAGAGTGGTGAGATATCATTGGGATAGGCAGACGATGGCGAATGTCAACGGGGCGTTCCAGCAGCGCTACCGACGAAGCCTTGCCAGTCGAATCAAAGGCGAGACAAGTGGTGACTATCAAAGGCTCATGCTTGCTTGTATCGGAGAACCAGTTTAAGCCATGTCGGGAAGGTTAGTTACGCTTTGACGTAACTTATTTGGCGCTATCGGTTTCCTGAATACCCTTTGGTGATTATGGCAATACCAACGCGGAAGATAGATAGGAGCTTCTATGATATCCCTAAGTTACTTGAGATGTACTACGCTCATTGATAACTATTCGCATTGATGTGTGCGTAGCTACGGAAAAGGGGCGTGTGTTTTTAAGTTGTCTAATTCGTCTGTTCTTCCGAATCTCGATCGGAACCGCCAATAGCTTCAATGCCAATATGATGTGCTGTATGTTTTGGTTGTTGGAATACACAATACTCCTCTAGGATGGTGCAATCGGAATTATCTGCCCAATCCACATGCATATGCCAATCGGTAAAGGTGTTGAAGATAAGAAATATGGTATAATCGAACCGTTTGCAGCTGCCATCAGGTGTTGAGAGGTTGGAAGCTACATGTGGGCCAAGACACGCCTTACCGGTTGTGGGCTGTGGCGCCTTACATATGAAGCTTATTCCCCCACAGAACTTTGAACTTTGAGCAACCATACACAGCTTTAACTTCCTTAGCTTCCATTGTAGTATCACCGCGCGCTTTCTCTTCTTCTGCATATATCCTATAGACTTTTGCTTCAATTGGGTCTTGTGTTACAGTCACTATAATCAGGAACTAAGTAAGTAGTATCCTAAAGAACGACAGGAGTTACCGGAGAGAATTGGGAATTGTGCAGCCACAGCTCGCTATACTTTGTACAAAGAGCTCGAAATTCGTTGCCAGCTTACGTATCCATCTCCGCCTCCTAACTAACTGACGATCACCCGCTTTTAGGGTCGTCGTTGGGTACTCAAATGTTCGTCGTTGAAATACAGACTATGGATACACTTTAAGAACCTTCTCTTCGTCACACGCAACGAGTATGATATATACCGATCAATATGAGTTTCTCGAATTTCTTAAATCTGTTCCAACACAAAACCCTTCGTTCTTTTCTTCTCAAGACCAATCGATTCTTCGCCATACCATAGCGTCTATGGATGTCATTGCTCGAAGCTCGATCGCGCAAGCCGCAATCGCGGGCACGTGTTTACTCCTGTATATCGCCCGCGGTCTCTTCCCTCAAGCACCACAATGGATTCGGCCTTTTGCTAAGGAAGAGGCCTTATTATCTGGGATTCGTTCGAGACCTTACAGTTTTTGGACTTTCTGTCTGTTGGTCCTGTCTGCGATCGGACTCGTTCTAGCTATCCTGGTCGCCGCATCACCGCCATTTAACAACGTCAGAATTCTAGAACTTGCGCCATGGGTTACTGCTCTATTCATTACGGCCGTCGGTCGTCCGAGAAAGACGCCAAAGACGCTTCTAACATTATTTATCACTACTACTGTCTGCGGGTTGATTTCGCTGGTGTCATGGTATAACGAGACGGGACGTGTGAATATAATCCACGTCGCTAGCGTCGGAGTGGCGTTAGCCACTATATTCCTCATCCTCTCAATGCCCATGCGAGATCCCGACCTTGATTCGACTGGCATTGCGAATTCTACTTTACCTCCAACCTCTCAATTTCGCAGCCCCGAGGATAATTTGAGCTTATGGCAATTTATGACTGTTTCTTGGCTGTCTCCACTGATTACTAAAGGATTTAAGAGTACGTTGAATGACGAAGATGTTTGGTTACTACCGTATGATTTTCAGCATGAGAGGTTGCATATGTTATTCCGAGATCTTAAGGGTTCGATTATAAAACGGTTACTTTTGGCAAATGGCTTGGATCTATTCATCATTACATTTCTTGGAATCGTAGAAACTACGGCGAACCTTGCGAACCCGGCTCTTCTGCAACGCTTACTGCAGTCTATCGAGGGAGGCCCTGCCCATACTAAGGATTCGGTTTTCTACGCATTTGCTATCCTGTTCGTGCGCATTGTCGCCGCTCAATCGAGTGTTTTCCAGTTATGGTACAGCCGTCGCGCATACGAGAGGTCGCGTGGCGAGCTACTTACAGCAGTCTACGCCAAAACATTATCGCGGAAATCGTTCGGGCTCCGCACAGATCTGGGAGAACCTCCCCAGGAAAATGGCTTCGAGTCTGACGAAGAGACGCCGCTACTCGGAGAGATACAGGAGCCCGAAAAGACTCGCTTTGATCGTTTTCTCGAGTTCTTCAGATTTCGTGAGTCTAAGGGCAAAAGCGAAGTCGAGACTAACGCAGAGCAACCGGCAACTATGGGCAAAATCCTTAATTTGATGAGAAATGACGCCTATGAGGTTGCCCAGCGGTTTTGGGAGTTTCCATCTCTTCTTACGAAACCATTGCAGTTGATCTTCTCCCTCCTCCTTATCTGGCAATTGCTAGGTTGGCCATGTCTTTTTGGTGTGGCTTGGGCAGTCATCCTCCAAATATTAAACGGGTGGTTTATTCGTTCACAAGTCAAA
Organism: Annulohypoxylon truncatum; assembly: GCF_022578515.1. NCBI lineage: Eukaryota > Fungi > Ascomycota > Sordariomycetes > Xylariales > Hypoxylaceae > Annulohypoxylon > Annulohypoxylon truncatum. The sequence continues at coordinate 25,552 of NW_025953806.1, forward strand.
GTTGAGAGGCGTCGGAGAGCTGCGACGGACGTCAGACTTCAGGCGACTACCCAGTTTGTGGAGGCTATCAGGCCCCTTCGCTGGTATGATTGGCAGTCTAAGTGGCTGGACGACATCATGCAAGCACGAGCAAAAGAGCTGCATTTGAGGGTTATCACTAGCTTATGGAGCATTGGAGTTAATACCTCTAATCTTGCTGCTGGTGCTCTTTTCCCCGTATTCACTTTCTTCGCAGTAACTTTCATTGCAGGACGCCCTTTGCCGGTCCACGTAGCATTCCCCGCCTTGTCACTCTTTGGACTGCTTGAGTCGAGTTTGAAAGAATTACCTGGTTTGATAACGGTACTCATCAACGCCTCTCTGGCAATAGAGCGCCTTGAAACCTTCATGCGCGAACCGGACAAAGAAGAGCGTGGTTATAACGACATCCCCTCTGAAATCGAATTCCGAGACGCATCGTTTGCGTGGCCTACCAATGGGAAACTCGTGCTGGAAGATTTGAATCTGCAATTCCCAAGTGGACTTACTCTAGTCCATGGAAAGGTCGGTTCAGGGAAGACAGCATTATTAGAAGCCATTTTAGGCGAACTCGATCAAGTGAAAGGAGACTGCAGTTTACCAAACGAGATGGTGGGCTATTGTGCTCAGTCTCCATGGCTTCAAAATATGAGCATCCGGGACAACATTCTGTTTAACTTCCCTATGGACAGAAGTAGATACAGCGAGGTCCTTGATGCCTGCGAATTAGTGCCAGACCTAGCCAGCTTTCCTCATGGGGATAAATCGAATATTGGAGAGAACGGCATTGGTCTTTCTGGAGGCCAAAAAGCACGAGTCGCGTTAGCAAGAGCCGTATACTGTCAATCTCGCTTCCTACTGCTTGATGACCCGCTTGCGGCGCTCGATCATTCAACTGCCCAGGCTATCGTCAGCAAACTCTTCCACGGATCCCTTTTGAAAGGCCGTACTGTCATACTCGTTACACATCGGGTTGACCTATGTCTGGCACTCGCAGATCAAGTGATTGAAATCACCAACGGCAAAGCTCGTGTTTTCTCGTCCGATGAATACCCCGGAGAACTCGACGCTCCCGCGCAGAATAAAAACGCCGTTTTCGAAGACCAACCCCAGGAAGCCCCAGAAGAGTTAGCGAACGCCGCAGTCCCTGACAAGTTCGTTTCGGAGGAAAGTCGGGCATCAGGTGGCGTCCTTGCCCGAGTTTACTGGACATATATCAAAGCGGGCAAACTGACATACTGGTTTGCTGTCATCGGGATATTTGCACTTTTCCGTTTCGCTCGTATCTTCAATTATTGGTTTTTGAAGGCATGGGGTGAGGCATACGGAAGCGTCGAAGCTCAGCTATCGAGTCCATCTGATATTGCGAACGGCATCTTCGATGGGCTACCCAGCCCGGAAGATGATGTTAAACCATGGCTAGTGTGGTATACAGTTATCGGGATCGTTTTGACTGCGTTGTACTTTCTTACCCAGTGCGGTCTTACACTCATCCTATATAGAGCAGCCAAGGACTTGTTTGCCAGAGCTATTAATCAAGTGAGCTGCGCGACATTCCGCTTTTACGACACTACCCCAGTAGGGCGCTTAATGAATCGACTGACTTCCGACATTGGAATGCTGGATGGTGGAGTCATACAACCACTTCAAAATTCAGCTTTTTGGTCTTTGACATGGCTGGCTTCTATGGTCGTCATCGCCTTCACAACCCCAGTATTCTTCATCTTCGCTATCGCAATGACTATCTGGTTCGTTGTTATTTTCAGGTGGTTTTTGCCAACCTCGCAAAACCTCCGCAGGTTGGAAATGGTGACCCTCAGCCCACTGATGTCGAATTTCGGTATCCTCGCCGACGGGTTGGCTACTATTCGAGCGTTCAAAGCACAATCGGTCTTTCAGAACCGCAATATCGCCGCCACAGATACATTCCAGAAAATGGACCACTTTTACTGGAGCTTGCAGTCCTGGCTCCAATACCGATACGATATACTATCCGCTGGTTCAATTTTCGTCCTGACGCTTCTAGGTTTATACCAAGGGCTTTCGTCTGGCTTGATCGCATTCGTTCTCACAAGCGCCACACAGTTCGTCGAAGCTACTCATGTCCTATGTAAGACGTATGGTCAGCTTCAGATGGACTTCGTATCTGTGGAGAGGGTTGTTGAACTTCTGGATCTGGAAGAAGAACCCAATGGAGACATCAAACCCCCTCCCAACTGGCCTTCATACCAGGACAGCATCACATTTGATTCAGTAACGATTAAATACGCAGAGCATCTCGAGCCTTCTTTGGTCGATGTCTCCTTCACGATCCCTAGCGGGTCAACGTGCGCAGTACTGGGACGAACAGGATCCGGCAAGACTACACTAGCCCTCTCCCTTCTTGCAACAATGCATCCAACGAAGGGGCATATACGTGTTGGCGATCTTGATCTATCAAAAGTTGATGTACATACCTGGCGTCAGCGGATCAGCGCTGTGGCCCAGGATCCGGTGTTGTTTCCGGGCACAATTCGAAACAACCTAGATCCGAAGGAGCAGCATACGGACGAGGAATGCCAAGAGGCGCTGTTTCGGGTCTTGGGGCCTAAGTGGTCTCTTGATTCCATCGTCGATGTTGGAGGCAAAAACCTCAGTCAGGGCCAACGTCAACTGGTTGGTATCGGTCGAGCCATTCTCAGGAAGAGCCCCATTATTATTCTGGACGAGGCAACTGCCTCCATTGATAAGAAGACTGCCTTGGCAATACAGGACGTCCTATTATCGGAACTCAAGGATAGTACAGTGATCACAATCGCCCATCGATTAGAGGCCGTGAAGGATGCTGACTACTTTATAAGATTGGATGCCGGGCGTGTGGTAGAGGCTGGCCCAGCTGGAAGACGCAAGTAGGGAGTGGTCTTTAATTATAGTGACGAATAATAGAAATATAGCAGATTGAATAATATCCATACTTGGGTATCTACAGCGGTTACGGCGTAAACCCACGAGGATTAGAAGACATTGGAAGAGAAGTATAACACCCAGAATACTACATTAGTTAGCTTCGTCCCCCTTTTCTCATACAAGGCCCGTACGAAACGATACCCTCATAATAAAGACCAAGTCTTGGATTCAGCCCTCGTCCTAAGAGGTAGGTCTCCCACGACTTCACGATCGAGTGAACCGTCGACAACAGCCATGACACCACATTATTACTTGTTTACCTACTTGTTTATTTTCTACTTTGTTTACACATCTATTTTTCTTTCTTTCTTCCTTCCTTCATCATCTTCTACTCCATCTCGTAGATGATAATTCCACCACTCACATCACTTCCCTTTTCATCCCCTTTGAAGACCAAATATCACCGCAACCATGAATCCTCGAAGCGCTCTTGCGAACACCCCTCTCGAGGGTTCATTTATTCGAGATTGTGCACTGACATTCAAAAAGGATGTTGAACAAATCAACTTCAGAGTTGAGATGTTGGAGCTCACTTCGAACTACCCTGCAAAATTTGCCCGTGGCACCAGTATTGAGACAAAGCACAATGTTTGGCTTCGCGGCCTCGATGCATTCGTCTGCGAGTTCGAAGCGTATCGAACTGCTGGAAGATTGGAGGAGTTCAAGAGCACCAGATTGGTCCCCGAAAAAGCGTCTATTTCTGATGAAGACTTGATGAGAGCCATGGCTGAGCTTGCTCAGAGTCGCGCATTTTTCATCAACTACATGCTCGGTAAACGTGTGATCCCTATTATTCAGCAACTTTACTTCAACAGAAACCCCGTCGAGAATCTGCAAGAGCGAATAAATCGGCAATATCGTGACCGAAACAACTATGGCAAGAAGGTGGTCGCGGACTTTTGGGGTTCCCAGCATTCGGGAAATCCGCTGCCATCACACAGGCTGTCATCATCCGGCGGAATCTCTGCGTGGAAGAACTGGGCTCACCCCGTCGATGTCAAGCTAGCCGCGCTGGCCCCTCGCGCGCATGTCAAGGATGACAAGCGTAAATGGACAGCTAGAGAGATGCAAGGTCTGTTTTAGAACGACGGACCTCCTCCGAAGCTTTATCCAACAGGAAAAGAGATTCCTGTTATTCCGACTATTCCAGATGATCAAGTCATTCTGGCGCCTCCGGTACTTCCGCCGGCCCCAGCTATTCCAGTACCAGTTTCTCCCGACACGGTTAACTCACCACCCGCGTCCCCTGCCCAGTCAGATCACGACGAGGCACAAGATGTAGCAGCGCAGGCCTCGCCTAGTCCCTCCGCTGCTAGCACTGGAAACATTGCGCAGAGTGCCGCGGGCTCATCACACGGCCATGCTTCTTCAGCCGAGACCACGACCGATGACGAACCTAACACCGCCGCGACAGGTGCGAAAAAGACACAAGATGTGATGGCACCGCAGGCCCCTCCTAGTGCCGCTCGTGCTGATATTAGAAGCATTGCGCAGAATGCCGCGGGCTCACCAGACGACGATGACAAGCCTCGCGCCAACCCGAGAACTGCGGGTGGTATTGATCACAGTACCGTAACACCTGACTTCTTACGCTTGGATATGCAAACGCCAACGCCTTCATGTATCACCGAAAACAACCGAACCAACGCTTACGGCGGCACGCGCACTCCTGGAGGAGGATACGCCGCCGCAGCACCTCGCCCAACAACTCTTCAAGACTATGAGACCCAAATTAGAAAATACGATGAACAGTACACACGAAAATCCCAAAAGCTACATCAGTCCTACTATGTCGATAATGGGCAGGTTTCAGACGGCGCCAACGCGCCTCGACCTTCTGCGCCAGCGGCTCACAACCAGCGCCCGTCGCCAAACTCATCCTTGTGGTCCGACGGAAATCCGTTGGCCAACGGCCGAGCCATGGGTATGCAGAATACCGGAGGCATCAGCAACTCGTACAACGGCGTCGCTCGCGCCAGTCCCAGCCATATTTCATACGACCCGCCCGCTCCGCCGCCCGCCCCCACAGCGTTTCACCATCGGAGATCGTCGCGTATTCCATCCTGGTGTTCAGCCGGAAATACCTCCACCAACAATCAAGCCATAGGTATGCAGAATACTGGAGGCGTTAGCTACACCGGCAACCGCGCCGGCGGCAATGACCAGGTGCCACATAGCACTCCCGCGCGTCGATCCACACCGTCAGCGACTCCTCATCAGAGACTATCGCGTGTGCCATCCTGGGCCTCGGCTGGAAACACTTCCACCAACAATCAAGCCATGGGTATGCAGGGTAACGGCGGCGTCAACTACACCGGCAACCGCACCGGCGGTTATAGCCAGGTGCCGCATGGCGCTCCCGCGCGTCGACCTATCCCGACAGCGACTCCTCAGCGAAGACCGTCGCGTATGTCATCCTGGTATCCCGAAGGAAACGCTCCGACCAACAGTGGAGCCATGGGTATGCAGAGTACCGGGGCTGTCGGCTACACGGGCAACCGCACCGGCGGTTATGGCCAAGCTTCATACGTCCCCGTTCCCGCATCTCAACCCTTCTTCCCAGCGGATTACTCCCGCAGACCGCCTGGTTCATACTTGTGGTCCGACGGCAATCCCTTGCACAATGGCCGAGCCATGAATATCCCGGGTACCACGAACACCAGCAACACCGGCAATCGCGCCGCCGCCCCTGCCAGCACCAATGCGAACGCTACCGGCGGTTTCGAGCCCCGAACCACCGTTGCTGCCGGTACAGCTCGCCGACCTAGCAGTGTCAATGCTACGGGATCTACTACGAACGTCTCCTCCGAACAACGTCCTCAGAAGCGACGTGCCGTGGCTGCACGCGAATCTACCCCGCAGCCTGGCAAGAGCGAGGATAAGGATGGTGACAAGGGATCAGACGCGGGTGGTATGGTGTCCCCACGAGTGCAGAAAAAGGATGAGGATGAACAGGATAGCCCTGTTCGAAAGGGTCGTGATAAATAGGTGTGGAATAAGATGAGACGGTAAAGATGGGCATTGAAAGTTACGCTGTAGAAAGTCTTGGGAAGTAGCTGGCAATCGTCTCATGATACCTGTATAACTCAGTCATGTTTCCTCCCTATTTTCACTGGATTGGTTTGGTATTGTCGGATAGGATCGGATAGGATCGTGTGGCTTGTCTCTGAGAGGTTAGGACCGCTTGGATCCAACCTAATGATGAGCCACGCGTTATTCAATGAACACACACGGATTAACATATCTCGCCGTACTGATTTTGTGCATGTTATTTGAGGCCGTAACAAAACTCGTGGTTAAGGACATAGGGTTTGGTTTGGAAACACCCGACTAACCTTCGCCATGATAAGGTTGTTAAGGTTAGCTATGCCACACTCTAACTAAGGTTCATAAGCAGTTGACAATTATAAGGTAGACTTCAAACCGCGTTCGATGCATTAAGTTTGTCCTAAAGCTTCAAAGTAGAAAGCGAATCACGCGGGGAGTCTGTTGTAACTGATATAAGTGTATTACATCATCCATCTTCAACGTCCACGTCATGATACCAGTGAGCACTCGCCTACATATAGTTTTAAATGACGACAATAAATTCAATGTCCCTTCAAATTGGCGGATTAGAAAGGCGTCATAGTTAAGAATGGCTTCAATGCGCCATCTTCATCTTAATGCGTCAAAGAGGCAACCCTTACTTAAGGATGAGGCAACGTCTGACGAGGCCGATGCTACATTGCCAGTGAAAAGAGTGTTCACAGATCCTCAAGGATCGAAACTTAATGAAGATGCCAGTATTTACTTCGTCGGCACAGCGACAACGATAATCGAGTGGCAAGGAATTCGGATACTTACCGATCCCAACTTCTTGCATACCGGAGATCATGTCCACCTAGGACCAGGAGTGACTGCACAGCGAAAGACAAATCCAGCCGTGGACTTACACGAGCTGCCGCCACTTGACTGTATTCTGTTATCTCACTATCATGAAGATCACTTCGACCGCCTGGTCGAGAAGTCGCTGAATAGGGCATTCGATATCATCACCACTCCGCATGCCAAGGAATGTCTCTCGGGTGAAACCAAGGATGACCCATTCCAGTCGATCCATGGCCTTGACTTCTTCGAGAGTATCATGCTTCATATTGACCGCAAAGAGCCTTCTCATGCCGGCGGGTACGGCAAAGTACCAGTCATTAAAGTGACGGGTATGCCGGGGAAACACGTGCCTCCGGGTCCGTTGGCTAAGGCTAACGACTTGCTCAAAGCTGTACCGCCGACAAATGGATGGCTTCTCGAGTTTGGTTTTAGTTTCAAGGCCCCAACTGGAGGCGACCCGGAATCCATCGATACAGGGTATCGCATTTACATCTCCGGCGACACATTATTCGTAGACGAACTCAAGGAAATCCCGAAGCGGCTCCGTAATGAGAAGGTCGACCTCATGTTAGTACACCTAGGCGGCACGACGATCCCCGGACCTTCAATGCCCTTAGTCATGGTTACAATGGACGCCAAACAAGGAATACAGCTGATGCAGCTTATTAATCCGGACTTGACCATTCCAATCCATTACGACGACTACGACGTCTTCTTGTCGCCCCTGTCGGAGTTTAAAAAGGAGGTCGACGAGAATGGCTGGAGTGAACGGGTGGTTTATCTTGATCGCGGGGAACAGTACGAGTTCAAAGTCCGTGGGGCTTGAACGAGCTTGAGAAGAATAGGAGACTCTAGAGGATGGTCGCACGAGAAGATGTATTGCCGGACACCTAAGAACCGTGGAAAAGGATCCGGGGAAGCATGCAGGCTCTCAATAATATCATGCTGTTAGGCAGATGATTCTTCATTTATCAAACGGCTTTGATAAACAGGCTAAATAAAGTAGCTGATGTAGTTTGATACGTGGACACCTTGTACTTCTTCAGCCGGCCGTAAAGCAACACTGGCAAGATAAACCAATCGACGGCTTGTGCGACTTTATAATTTCTTTAGAGGGAGATCTTGGATGAGATAGGCTGTTCAATGGATCTGTTGTCTCACACTACTTCCCGAGATCGATTAAGTTATCATTTGCAGTTCGTCTTTTTCACCAGGGTGGGGAGATGGGGGAGATGACAGGTATTGAGACATTATAAATCGAACGCGAATGCGCATAAGCAAATTAATTGGGAGCTGAGGGTCACGTAATGAAGATATATTAATAAGGTAAAATAATGTGGCAAGCCTCTAGGTGGCGGGGAAAAGAAGGTAATTACCTACCTAGGTTCATGTAATTAATAGGATGGAGAGGCAGGAACAAGAATGGAAATAGGGCAGCCAGGAAGTACATACTAAAAACTAACTTAGCCCTTTGCACCTTACTCAAAATAGCACTAGAAAGCACGGATATTATTGGCAACTTAATAATTCACCCGGATCAAGACATTCTACCTTCCATGTTAAAAAAAACCAATGTCACACCTTTCGCGTAGCAGAATGAAGGACAGGCCAATCATTCGTTGCCTTACTTATAAAAGTGTGGATCACTTATAAGTTGCCCGAATATTAAGTGTACTTTATGTATTTAATCGACGCTAATCGGAGGTAAAATCAGCTACTAATAAATGACTTGGCTCCACCCCGTTAGAAAAAAAAAGACATAATAATCCGGAACGTCCATTTCATTTTGCGCGTTTGCTGTTCGTTCAATAAATTTCAATTCTAGCTTGACTTTTGGCGCATTGGACGCTCAAGCTGTGGCTATGGAAGAGAGCTTTTAATATCAAAACCGGTAAGTCAAGCTCATAACAAGCTTGAGCCGTTGGTTCATAGCCGTCACATCCAACGTGCAGGCATCAAATATGCTAATTGATTTCACTAGACTCCAACAGCATCAAACAGCCCTGAAAAATACGGGAGTACTTACCAAACTTGGGAGAATTTTTTTTTTAGGTCAACTGCTCAGACGGTTGACAAGCAGATGCAGCGAGTCAACGCCTGGACATATTAAGGTTAGGAACGCCTTAAAACGCGCGTCTCCACAGCAAAATCCCCTAAACGTACATATTATACTGCGCCTATAGTACGTTATCTAGCGATTTTACAAGAACGCGTGAGCCTTTGGGAAACCCGAGAAATTTGTCGCCATCTGCCATCTTCTTAATGCCAGTCATCGAGCTACTCCGTCATGGAAACACATTCACAATCAGCGTCAGCACCGAATGAGCCCGGCCCTGAGCCGAGGTCCGGTCCGAGTCCAACGCCTGCACGGCTTCCATCGCCGGTTCAACCTCCGGTGGATCTTTCGACGCACTACCCAAATGGCCTTCCTAGGAGTATTAATGGTCTCAAGGGAAATGGAGTCAACGGATCTAGGCCGGGATCACCGTCCATAGGGTCGCCAAGTGCAACAACATCCGTCCAACCATCTGCGCCGTCTCAGACAACAGGTTCTACCGCATCAGTATCGACGCACTCACCAGCATCCACACTTCCCCCTATAGCGGCAGCACCACCAAAGCCACCAACGATCCCAATACCTATGCCGTCGATGTCACAACCTGCGCCGCCGCCGGTTCTTCTGCGGCAGCCTACGCGCTTCAGAGCCTCCGGAAATTCAAATCATAAGGTCTCCATCGTGGACCCGCCTGGAGCATATTCACGATCGAAAAGCAGCCCCCAATCGCACCCCACCTCACAAGGATTTCCTTCCCCTAAAAGGGAGCATCACCTAGAGAACCCCAAGTTCCTTGATGATCTATCGCGACTTACGCACGCTATGCAGCAATCTGTATCTTCAGCTGTTAGGAGAGCTATCCGCGATAATTGGCAGAAGTGCTTACTAGGCTCGGAATTTCATCATGCATTTCTTGTAAGTGTTTTCCATTTATACCTACCAAGGATAGTTAAGGCGCATTCTTATTATGGACCCCTTTTCACCTTATCCTATGCGGATACATCCCTATAACCCTTTAGTGCAACTAATTAGTTAGCACTTTCCTCTCACCACTCATAGTTGAGATTATTCGAGTTACTGGCTCTTTCACCAAAAGCACAGGACCTTCTTCTTTCCATTTTAGCGATCTCAGAAGGTTCCATGGTCACTAGATTATCAAAACGTCTGGAAATTCGATAATTTCTGTCCTCCTTCCTCATATGAAGATACATTAGCTTTATGCCCTTCAACTATTCGTGCCCTTGGATTGGTTGTTTGACGTAGGCTTCGATGCTATTTTGGTTTCATTCTTACGATATTTGGTAATCAACCATTCATCGACTAACGCAACAACTAGTTGAATGCTGTTATTCATCATTCAAATGGGGTTATAATCCGAAGGTCTATCAAGGATTTCGGTGCCCAGATGGTGGCCGAGTCGAAACATGAGATTATCTCACATCTCACCACACCAGATCTAGATGAATTAGCCGATGAGATATTAGAAAAGGCCAGCGACTATTTCCTTGATTGCGCATTGGAAAGGCGACTGAAAACAATTGATGCCCGCTCTCTGATTAACGCTCTCGCCAGGGCTGAGCGTCTTGGTTACGAGAACAGTGATATTATCGAAGATCATAAGAAAGACGAGTCTAACTTCAACCCGACCCCAGCGCTCTTCGATCCGTCACCTCATCCGGTTGTTGACCCAGCCCCAAGATTGCAACATAGACCAAGCATGCCGTCGGTACAGCAAGGACGTGGACTTGCTCCTCCTATCTTGCAATGTCCATTGTGTTGGCGCAAATTCGATAGTACGCAACCTTATGAATATGTGAGTCCTACCAAGCTTTCATGTCTAGTTCCACTGCTGATCCAAATATAGCACGTCCAGAAACAAGTATGCACTAAGCAACCGCCAAATAAGGATGGGTTCCCACTTGCATGCAAGCATTGTGGTGCTGGCTTTTTAACTAAAGTTGGCCAGCAATATGTAAGCGAATATATTTTTCTCTGTTCTATTCTGGTTGAAGAGGCGCTCACATAAACAACAGCATATCGCCAACCATGTATGTGGAGAGCATGGTACAATGCCAGCAACTCCCAAAGGCTCCACACATACCGGATCACCTATCACGCTTTCGTCAGGCAATAACAGCCCTATTCATCCTTCACCTTTACCCCCACCCCGAACCCTAATCGAAGTTCCTCTTCCTTCTCAGCCTCTTGCAACACCGGTAAAGTCCAGGGGAGCTGCGGCAGAATCACCGGGATCCTTAGCTAAGGAACACAGTCCCTACGCCCATCTCACTCCAGCCACATTAGCACGATTGAACGAAGAACTCCGGCAGGCTGAAATCACGTACACTGCTCGCTTTAAAGAAGCAGAGGAAATTCAAGATCCAGCTCAAAGACAGGTCAAGCTTGAAGGTCTTCAGAATAGTTTTAGTACTAAGCAGAGTATCATCCGGAAGAAATATGGAGTTCGTCTCAGGAACCGACGCACGAAGGCAGAGATTGATAATGAACGGCAACGTATGGGTTGGAAGCATAACAGTCCGAGCCAGGCAGAGGATACACCGAGCGCCAAACGTCGACGAACTGACGACGGACCCGCCCATCTTAGCCCGCAAGCTTCTAACAACGCCCTCGCCAATCCTGCCACTATTGCTCCTACTAACGGTAACCCCGAGCATAAAGTCGATCATTTAGCTGTCTCGGACATAAACGCAGGCTTAGGCGGATCAAGCGCAACTGCAGCTACAGATGATCCCACATCAACCAAACGTGCTTCCGCTTCCCCACAATCGCAAGCTTCGCGCGCTCAGGAGCTCGCCCAGAACAGCCTTTCGACGCTTCAGAAGAAGGGCTATCGCGTCTCGTCCCATGTGCCTCTTTCGAACCAGGCCTCTCCGACGGATACGACAATGGAAGAATCGACTCCTCAACGAAGCAACGAAGCTTCGGAACCTATCGTCGTGAAAGACGATGAGAATTCTTCGGATTCCGACTCCGATGAAGATATTCCAGCGAGTATACCGCCAGCCCGCAAAGCTAGCCATACGCCGTCCAAGGGATTTGCGGGATAGAATCAGCAAAACCCTAGATCTAAGTGATTCTGACTAGCGATGCGGGCGTCAGTATGCGGATGCGTGCTTACACTTATACCGGCACTTGCCCTTCTAACCTTTAGCTTCATGATGAAGCTCCAAGGTCCCTTTTTTAGTGTATGAATATGATTCACTGCATTCGCATTCACTTCCGCATTGCGCCGCATTGCATTACTACCATTTGGAGTTGCCAACCTTTTCTCTTTTCTTTTTTTTTTTTTTCAGGGGATTGAATTATTTCAACGTGCCGACGAGTTTTAATCCATGACGATTATCAGGCAGGGGCGGTATTAAAACAAGGGGGGATCAAAATCCGGCGTCTAGAGCACTGCGTCTCTAGAAACCATGTATTATCGGCTACCCGTAGACGTATTTAAGGAGTCAGTTGGGTTGAGCGAGGTCTACGGACTCGCGAAAGGGGGGTGGTGTTAATGGTACCAATTTTAAGAAAAAAAGAACATTAAATACATGCAGTTTTTGCCTGCGAGTAAATTGGGCTCGGTCGAATTGATACCTAATAAAAAACACATGTTTAATTCCATCTATCTGTCGCAGCTTTATGCAAGTAGAGTGTTCATGAATGTAGTACATCTTTGCAGCGGTTCCCTCTGCCTGTGTTGGTGCCCCTTTTCGAATGTATATGGACGTTAGCTCCCTCACACATCGCGGTAGAATCGGAGAGCAGAAGAAGAATACGAATATAAGGCTCATAGCAACTGGATATGCCTTATAGTAAAGTGACAGTAGTCTCGACGGATATTGGGTATACAAAACTATGCAGTGACTTCCCCCAACCCGCTGCGCCTATCCCGTCCCCTATCTCCTTGTCCATACATTCAATCACACTACACATTCATATCCTCTCATAGCAAAGAACCCACGCTCATAAGAATAATAACATTGATTCAGTTCATATCTCTCGTTCATTCATTTTCTTTATTTGTCTATTTACAACTCGATCAATACCCCCCTGTCCGAGAAAAAAGAGGTAAGGAAAAAAAGAATTGAATAGGTATCTCGCAAAACTCCATGCTTGGCCTGCCTGCTTGCTACATGCATACATTAATAGGTATCTCGATGTTCCTTCTCTTCTCGATCATGATGCCGCCTGCAAGCCATATGAGAGCCGAACCAAAATGTATCTTGATGTAACGTAAGGTAGTCGTAGCAAACCGCCTGTTGTAGAAAGACAAATGGACATAAAAAAGGGGATAAATGCGGTGAATAGAACTTGACGTATCTTCTTCCTTATTCTTGGGTAGAGAGGAAGTACCTTGTTCAACACCACACGGGATTTCCACACCTATCCCAAATGGCAGGGAATAACCAGTTGAGGCATCTCAGAAGTCCGCAGCCGCCGCCGCCACCTTATTCAATCCAGCCCTAGTCCAGCCCAGTTCCCTACGACGCAGCTCTCACTATCCCGTAACCCGCCTAACCCACAGCGTCGTGGGTTCATACTCCGCATCTCGGTCCAGCCTCTTATATGCGCGGTGCAGCTTGAGGCCTAATTCATACGACTCCCTCTCCACATCAGCGAGCTCCTGCCTCAGAGTCTCGACCTTCCTCTTCTCCTCCTCTCGCTTATGAATCACGGCATCGCTGGCTAGGATGTTATCCGTCGGCATTAACTCCGTCATTTGCTTGATCGCCGTGTTAATGTTGATGCGGCGGTTGCCCAGCGCCTGTAATTTGGCATTGAGCTGCGCCACGCGGTCTTGCGTTTGCGCTGACTGAGTCTCGGGAGGCGCTAGTGGGAGCGTCTTGTCCTTATCCGACAGCGACCCGAGCGAGAGCAGCGATTCGTTGCCTCTGGGGACCGCTGCATCGGGGGATGCCTTGCGCGGCCGGGACACGGCGGACGTCATGTAGTGTGAATCGAGGCTGATCTTGACTGGCTCGGAAGGGTTGTTGTTTTTGCGCGAACCGGGACTATCGTAGCCCGAAACTATGGGTCGCTTGCGGTCGAGAACTGAAGACTGCTGATGCTGTTGAGCTATAAATTGCTGGGATGACGTGGGTACCGTAGAAGCATTCACGTCTACGTCGATGCTATCTCTGGGAGTTGTTGACTGCTGGGACGATGTTGCATAGGTGGTCACGCTAAAGCGGGAAGGCGGCTGCGTCCAGCCGTCCAGGGATGTGTCGATAGGTGGTGGTGGGTTGTTCAGGGATGCGCGTGGGTCTTGTTCGGAGTATACCGAGGAGGACCATGATGGTTGGGCTTGGTGGCCTGGTCCTCCGGCTGGTTTCCTGCGAATCGCCTTATCATTCGGCGGGACCTGTAAAGACTGATGTTGAGGATTACCGGCTAGGGCCGTATTGTCGTCAGAAAGGGGTGGGCTAGGATATATATGCGGGTTGGCACTCGAATTTGTGACCGCGATGCTGGGTGACGCAGGCGATTGTGGCTGAGTAAGTTGATTCGATATGCCCAAACCACGGACTGGCGGGGATGGAGCAGATTCAGAATCGACTGAATGAACAGGGGATAGACCACCAGATTCGCGGCCTCCACGCTTGCTACTCTTAGGAGGAAGCTTTAATGGAGCCACATCTTTGTTGTCGTTCACAGGCGCAACGAGTGTCGTTCGTCCACTTGCTCCCCGCCATTCGGGTCGTGGAGCTGACTCTGCTTGAGAAGAGCCGTTGGGTTGTCGTACTCGGCGTAAACGTTCACCGAAAGTGATCTGGCCTTGCTTCTCTTGCTTAGCCTGCGGTGGGGATACTGAGCCAGGTCGAGACGCAAGTCCCTGAACGAACTCCTGCGGATTCACCTGCGACGGCCTGCCCTTCGAATCCGTTGTGGGCTCGCCGGTAGCTGGGTTCCAACGCACATCATGACCGTATGGTCGCGGCTGCTTCAACTTTTCGCGGGACATGGATTCGCGGAGGGTTCTTATGGCGGCATCCGAGTTTTTTCGACGCTCGCGGCGCATCATAGGAATATTGCTGCGAGCATCGGATCTAGGGATACCCCTAGGATCTGCGGAGAGCTGAGACATGTCTGGTACTTCTTCAATGGGAGAAACGTCGCCTGGGTTCGGCCTGAGACAGCAAATGGATGTTAGCTTCGGCTTCAGTTTCTTTAGTTTCAAAGCTGCGCTGCTTCGATCAATGAAGCTATTTATCTTGGAATTCCTCATGATGTATCAAAAGGTGTTGTGATTCTTCGACACTTTGTCACTTAAAAAGGTGTCTTTCCAAAAACAAAACAAAAATAGCTTCCAAAAATGGTCCAAGTTATAAAGCCAAAGAATGGACTTATGGAGTGACGAGTTTAGGTCGACCGACAAGTGGATGACACTGAACATATTCACTTAAAAGTCGTCGTTTCATGCCTAAGTCACTTCCTTCTTTACTTCCTCTTATTTGGATATTGGCAGGTAGTTGTTTCCACCCTTTCATAGCTTATAGCTAGCGCAAACAAAGAAAGCAATCGCACTTACCCATCCCTCGGTGACAATACGTCAGGAGAACTCGGCGGGGAAATCTCGTTCGGATCGCTATGCGGGACTTCGAGTCGCAACTGCTGCGCGGCGAAGGTCGCGGCCACCGGCGTCGGCTGTGAGTATACGGAAGATACGGGACGGACGGAGCCGGAATGACGATATTGATTTGACGATCTCGCAGCCGCTGGAGGTTGGTGATTCTGACGGTTCTGCTGACTATGATACCGTGGAGTTAGCATCTTGTAAGCAAGCAAACAGACAAACAGAATGCGACTTGTAGAATCATGACAGTCGCGACGAATTGTGACGAATTACGACGAGTGCGACAGGGTGCGACAAGTGTGGCACGAGGATGATGATCCTCTTGAGCTTTTTGTGCCATCCTGAACGCCCCGGAATTACACTCTCAATCCTCCAATTCGCTCGCGCTAGGGGGCCTATTTGCGGAAAGCTGTTGACGTCGGCCTTGTTCCCCGTAGCTCATTATCTCAATCTGGTATTGGCGAGTTGTACAGCCTTGAAAACACTACAAAATCTTGAAATGTTGAAGATGTCCCCCAAACCTAATAAAAGCAACTTGGAACTTACCGTTCGGGTAGACTGTTGGGGTCCCGCGATGGCCTCGGGGGCGGAGGTCCTCCTCTTATGGAATATTGATATTGACTATCTCCCCCTTTTACGCCACGACCGGCCGATGACGATTGTTCACGCGAGTTTTGCCAGGCTTCAAGTTTCTTCCTATTCAGCTGCTGCGCACCCCTATCTTTTGGGGCATTTCGAAGACGGTCGAACATTGCGACCTGATGACTGATAGCGGGCTCTATATATATTCTGTGATACAATATCGGCGGGGTTCTTCCGGGCGTTGATACTCTCTTTCGTTATGGTGTCTACTAGCGACACTCGGAGTGTGTTAGATCACCAGCCGGGGAGGGATGCTTCACACTAGTTGACCTTGGCTAGTTAGAGGAAGGGATTCCAGAAACGGGACATTTATCCGGAGAGTCGCGGATAGATAAAAAGAATTCGACCGTTGTATTTCTCTCTGCCCAAACGAGAGAATAAATTGGACGAGGCTTCTTTCAAATGATTGCGGAGAGTTTCCTTTGCCCCTCTAATATGTTAAGCCGTAATAATAATCGGTAGTATTTTGGCCGCCAGTGACGTGACGTTGTGTTCTCCTGTTCGCCAATTGCTTCGTACTTCTTATTTGCTTGGCAGAGGCAATGTCGAAAAACACGCCTCTTTATTTATCGATTGTTCAGCTGAACTTTGGGGGCAATTCCACACAATTCATCCGATAGCGCGAACTTCTATGTCCACTATATAGGATTGTTCTCGGATATTGTTTGTCGTATGTTGAATGCATTACTCGTTGAAAGGCCCTCGGAGATCAAACGGTCGCATGACAGGCCTCTTTTTACCCATCGACTGGCCGCGGCCGCCTGAAGGTCAACAGATGCGCGTCTCGGCCGTCGCGCTAAATTCTGGTTCCTGAAGATCGGTAACTTAATGCCGTGCGTTGGAGATTGGTATCCGAATTATTTATTAACGTCGTTTGAGGATATGTTTGTTAATAGGAGAGAGGGGCCGAAGGACCCTGATATATTGCAGAGCGCATATGTTGGCGCTTGAAAGGGCTCTCAGATATTATAATTATACGTGGTCCTTTAATATTACATCTCGTCATTACATAGTACATCGAAGAGCCACCTTTCTGTCAGCCGAAGAATACTACTACTAATCCTTCTCCGGCTCTTCCCACTACATACTCCTAATATAGATATTTTGTTAATACCAAGTAGGCAGTCTAAAAGATCCCGCTCCCAGTCATCACTCAAGACTAAGTCGGTATCTAGCTAGGTAGGTAACGTCAATATACGGCACAGGCCTATCACGGCTGAGAGTATTCAACTTCAACGTCTTACATGTAATCATTTTCGGCGCAATACTAGGTAAGACTTGGAGCCGGTAACGGTCTACCTCTCGTCCCCAATGAATATTTCCTTGTTGAAATCTTCGAACCCTTCAACCAGTCACATGTGTGGTACAGCTTCAGTTCAAGGACTAGGTAACCTCGAAGAATTAAACGGCCCTGGAGATTCTAAACACTGTGGGGACTGTTTCACCTTGATCTTTCTGGCGTTCGGGGGTTCGCGGAGAAGGAACAAGAAAAGCAATTCAACCATTAGTTCCAATTAGGAAAGTGGGCTATGGAGTATTTCCCTTTCGGCCAGTCAGGTTACATCAGGCAAAATCGCAGGTATTCTCCGACTGTTATAGGGAAATAGCACGTCACGATGCATCTGTGTTATGCTTCCCTGCACCAGGCCATGGCGTACGCCTTGACCTTTCGAGCTTGCTACGCTGCTACGGTAGCTGTCTGTGAGCTTTATGCACATACTTTCTATGCATCTCTCAGTGAACAAGTATCGACCCATGAATTCTACCCAAGATCATACATGTACATATCTCCGACACTATTATGTAGAAAACATAATCTCAGACCCAAACGTAGTAGTTACCTGCGACCATCTTACTTAGATATTAGTAAAATTGGATGATCATAGGCCGGGATCACACATATCTTGGTAATGGCCGTTGAATGAAAAATAGTCAAGCGTGGGATGGGAAGTTCAAATAAGCTACTTAGATGTTGCGAGTTGGTGACTTGCTAGCCACTAGAGTTCTTCATAGGATGGCATCCTTGCATGTCTATGGTATGATAGCAGAATAGGTAAGGAGCTCAATGTAGACATATGGTCATCAGTACTATGGTAATATTCTTCGAGATGGTTTATTATTAGGTCTTAGAACTGAGACCTAAATTCAGAGAAACCATAGATGCTATATTCATTGAAGTACTGGTCAACTAGTATTCCTACAGAAATTGTAGCAACTCGAATTTGTACCTATTATTAGCAACATAATCAAAGAAAATTGAGGAAATAATACCAATATGTTAACCAATCAAGATAAATAGTGAATGTGACTCGGTACAAGATACATATATTGCCTGTCAATTCACGTGGATCGGCTGCCGAGTTTGAGTACCAGGTACATCTTGAAAAATGAAGACACATAGGTACCTCGGTACTTATCAGAATGCGTTTTCAGGCTCCGCTTAGTAAGTAACTCGGTACCTGCCCAGTGCATGGCCACTGATACCGCGCCTTTCCTAATTCTATAAAGCACCGCCACAATTCGCCACAATCTTTAATTCCAAACTTTCTCCCTTCACCTTTTTTCACTTTGCACCGCCACAACCTCACACATCTCTTTTCCCCACTACGGATAATCTTCGGGCCCACTCTCGTTAATTCTCCACTTTTGATCTTCGGATTAATTTTCCCTTTCTTTTCCCCACTTCCGGACTATCTCTCTTTTTCCGCTCTTTTCATTCCCCCATTCCGATAGTCCCCGCTATCGGATGATCCTTCTTCCGGTCCCACTTTAACTTTGCAATTTTCAACTATCGGCTAATCATCGGGCGCTAAAGTCGCCTAATCCCTGTCCGCAATGGGTTCACGTAACCCCGCCACAAAACTTCCTAATTTACACTTCCTTCATTCTCTATCACAAGAAGTGGAATCTGGTAATTTTCCTGGTGTTCGTTCAGGTCGTTTGCGCAAACCAGATTGCCGCCATTTTCACCTCCAACGCTTGTCTCGCCGCGATCAAGCTGTGTCGCCAGGCGAAGAGGACCTAAACCCCGACGACGACAGTGGTTCCAACGAACGCGATTCCGACGAGCACGACGATTCTTACAACCAAGACGATTCAGATTCGAACGAGGAGCCTTCTCCTGACCCTCAGCCAACACGTCCTCTCAGTCTGGTCAATCGCCTCCTGATTCAGGTTTTCACTGAACTCTTAGAGAAGATTGAGGAAGTATCAGCTGTCGCAAACAAACAACTTGAAGTATACGCTCAAGCTCGACCTCAACCTTCCCCTTCCACTACCTTCACCATGGCTGCTCAAGAGGAGCAGTCGCAGCAGCGCGTCTTCGTAGACGGCTCATTTGCGGAGCTTGCGAAGGAGATGGCCGATTACTTGCATGTCGGCGAAGAGGTCAAGCCTCTCTTGGAGAAGGATCAGAAAGATGAAGTACTAAAGAAGATTGTGCTTGCATCTCCCGCTCTCAATGCAGTACCTGAGAAGGAGTTCCAGTCAGGCTACAACTTGCTGGTCTATCTAGTCCTACAATCAGACAACGCCGGAATTTTCCTACCCCGCGTATGCGATAACCTCACGAAGCCTATCACTTCTTCACCTGTTCACGGTCCCGGCCTAGCGCTTAACGCTCTTACTACTATCTTCAATCTGCTCAACCACGACAGTGAACGAGACAACGAGTTGCGTTACAATGTCTTCATGGCAATTTTGCGATTCGTCAAGAGCAATGGCTTCTACGACACCCTTAAGAAGACTTTACCCGAATTGAAGGGCTGGCTCCAGCACTGGGAGACTGACGAAGAGGATCAGCGCAAGCTGTACATTGAGGTTGCTGAGATAGCTCATGAAGCAGGTGACGAAGAGTGAGTAACGATCTTGCATAATCCTCATGGTGGGTTCAATTGCTAACCAGATAATCCCGCAGGACCTCCTATCAATATGTCCTCAGCGCTTTGCGCACTTTTGACGAGGACGAGACCAAGTCGGAAGAGTCTCAGAAGCTAGCCCTCCGCGCTCTAAAGACCGCGATTCTGTCACCAACTCACAACGATTTCCAAGATCTTCTTGCCGTACCGGCTATCCAATCTCTCTCTGAATCACATCCTCTTTACCATGAGCTCCTTGTAATCTTTGCCGAGAAGGACTTGGAGGATTACAATGACTTCAATGACGAGCATGAGGGTTTTATCGAGAAGGAGCACCTAGATGGCGACAAGCTGCAGCGCAAGATCCGATTGCTCACGTTCGCTAGCCTTGCAGCTAGCACTCCTAATCACGAGATTCCCTATGCCAACATCGAGAAGGCATTGCAGATCCCATCTGAAGAAGTTGAGATGTGGACCATCGACGTAATTCGTGCTGGACTTGTGGAGGGCAAGCTTTCTCAACTTAAGAAGGTGTTCCTTGTTCACCAGACGTTCTACCGCGTTTTTGGCGAGAAGCAGTGGCGTGAGGTAGGCGATCGTGTGGAGGGATGGAAAGTCATCATCCGCAACGTGATCACCAACCTGCGTAGGGAGCAGGGTAACGCCGAGGCGCATAAGAGACGCGAAGTGGAGGAAATTGAGCGACGCCTGGCGAATGCGGGTGTCAGTGGCAGTGGTCCTTCTGGAACAGGCGAGCGAGGGGGTGGTGGTGGGCGCCGAGGTGGCGGTGACCGTGGTGATCGCAGCGAGCGCGCGCCTCGTCGAGAGCGAACGGACGACGATGATTAGATCATCGTACGTCCCCTTTCTTGACGTTTCCGTCTTACGTTGGTTGCATCGGCACGGCTTAGGCGTCTACGGCTTTCATGGGCGAGAGTTTACATCGGTTTCGAAAAAGGGTTTTCAAGGCAATCATGGCGATGGTCCGGGAATGGCACAGTGACGATACGGTTGTGTGGTATTCCACACGATCTGCTGCTGTTGGGCGGTTAGCACCTTGCGAGGTGCTGTGTTGTGATACGTTGCGATGAAGTACGCGATGAGATATGCCTCTGAAGGCCGCTCTGTCCCCTAGCTCCCATGCTTGGAACAGCGGATGACCATATTCAAGGTCGTCCTACATAGGGTTGAGCCATGCATTCTCCGGCCCGCTTTCCTTTGTTCTCCGCTCAGAACTTGTGTATTTAGAGGATACAGAAAAGTTCTCTCAAGGGAAGGCGCTGAATTTCTCCCGGAATGGTAAATGCAAAAGACTTACATTATTAATACTTTTCATGCTCGTCTATCTATTCGTATAGGAATGTGAAACGCTACCTTGCCCGTCGTAGACTATGCAAAACCACACTCTCGATCGTTCGTCTTGACTTACAACCCCATTATTTCCATCGTTGATTCGTCAGCTTTTTCATCGACCGTCGTCATCATATTTCTTCTCTTCGGCGTCCCCTTCTCTATGTACGGCCTAAATAAGTACCTACTCGTAGATACCTATGTAGTGAACAACAAGCAAGTTTCAAATCTAGATCCGCAACGCCTATTCTTTCGTCCTTCATCCATTTCCCCTTTCCTTTCCCTCCCCTCCCCTCCCTCTACGGCTACGCGACCTAGACCAAACCGCCTAACCTCGAGAGAGATAGAGATAAAGCGGATCTAAAAGTTCTCGCCGAGACGCTTCGCGAGCTCGGCCTGGGTGGCCTCGAAGACCTTGTCGGGCTCGGGACGGGCATCGATCTTGACGACGCGGTCCTGGGCCTCGAAGTACTCGACGACGGGCATGCTGGTGTCGACGAAGGTGCGGAAGCGCTTGCGGATGCTGTCGGCGTTGTCGTCCTCGCGGCCGCTCGTCTTGCCGCGCTCCATCAGCCGCCGCTCCATCTCGGCCTCCGGGCAGTCGTAGAACAGCACGAAGCGCGCCGGCACGACGGCCTCCTCGAATTTCAGCGCCTGGTCCAGCTTTCGCGGGAACCCGTCGATGAGGAACTTGCCCTTGCTGGGGTTGGGGTTGGAGGAGAGGATGGACCGCATGGAGGATTCGAGGAGCGCGATGGTTACTTCCATCGGCACGATCGTGCCGTTGCGGATGTGCTCCCGGATCAAAGAGCCGAATTCGCTGTTTGGCCGGTTCTGCTCGGCGCGCAGGAGGTCGCCGGCCGACAGGTGCGCGAACCCGTATTTGGCGACCAGGCGCTCGCACTGCGTGCCCTTCCCGGCGCCGGGGCCGCCGAGCACGAAAAGCACGGTGACGTCGTCTTTCGAGAAGACGGGGGTGGTGCGGTCTTTGAGGTTATCGATGGTAGACATCTTCTTGGTTTGTGGAGGGGTTTGTCTTCGAGTTTTCGGCACTGATAGGAGTGGTTCGAGGTTGTTATATATGTGTGTGCTTCTTAGGTATGCAAGCGACTGGAGTCAGTGAGGAGACGGATGCGATGACTTAGCTCGACGGAAAGCGAAGGGTCTATGACAAGCAGATCACAAAGATCGGCCTTGAGATTTAAGGGGTTTGTTTACTGACGAGGGATTGAGTTTGGCCTGGTTGATCGGGATAGTTGCTACTACGGCTTAATTTCTGCTATGTCCCGCACCCCGCTAACTTCCAAGGTTTGGACTAAGGCCAGGGTCGATAACTTTATGCGAGCCCCTCCTTTCCATACCCGTTATCGATGTAGCCTCGATTGAGCCAAACTTCGCTATAGAGATGGCATTGTTTAGGGAAATATGATCATAATTAATACGTCTTGCCCGGCGCATTTGCAGCACGATAACTGGAAAATATTGCATAGAATCGTCATTCATGAGCTACCTATGTACCCAAGTGGCAGATTGTACTGATAGTACAGTTGGTGATACAACGATGAACTCTTCCTTCGTGCACTGAATAATCGTCATATAATACACAGCATCGGGAAACATGCCGGTAGAAGCTATTGTAGCTTTTTCATTGGCGCAGTCCTGTAGTCATTTGTTAATAATCTACGTTTACTTCGGTATATATTCACTCTACAATATTTAAGTAGAAGGAAAAGTTAGGTAATGGACGAAATATAAACACGGGAGAACTCACTTGGCCGCCGCCCTCGTCTTGGCCATGTAGGCGTAGCTCGCGAACCCGATACCGATGATGGCTACAAAAGGCCAGAACTTGACAACGTTGTTTGAGCCTCTTGGGGGCTGCGTGCTGTAAGTCCGTAACGACGATGTAGAGGAATATGAGGTTTGAAACCGGAAAGGCGAGACAGGCCGCATGAGCAGCCGCTGAGCATGAACCGTAGCACCCGCCATTGGTACCGGTGGATCTGGGGGCCGTTTCTCCTTCGTCGAGGGTTCGGCAATCCTGATCACAGCCGCCACAATCGAGGCTTCAATTTGCGCCGCAATATTAATCAAGCTGTGACTTTTTCAGGTGGGCAGGGCAAAAGCTTGATGATAGCGAGCTTGGAGGAGCTTTGGAAGCGACCCACCATCAGACGATACGATTTATGAGTACCTAGCAGCCGTCCGCCAGCTGGCATCATCCGACGAACAGAAAATGGGTACATCATGAACTTCAATGTTGGTGACATATCATCTGATATCAAAATAAACCCAGTCAATATTGAAGAATTGGTTGAGGGATCGAGACAGATTGATAAGCGAAGGCCGTGTAATCTGGTCACGACCACCGTAGCCAACAGATGTGTTTCACCAAACATGAACACCGCCCAGTTCGTGTGACATCACCAATCATCTCGGCATGAATTGATTCATAATCAACGGGCTGCGCCTTCGGGACAGATCACCTCCGTATTCCTGTCAAAAGTTCTCGAGCCTCAAGTCGGCCGTTCTAGACCGGCAAACATATACCTATGACCCTCATCAACAAGCAAACAAATCTTCTCGTCCTGGGGATACCACATGTCCGCGGAAAGGAACCGTAGCCGCGCGGACACGCTGTCTAGGGAGGGATTTCTCTGGCTAGAAGGTAACAAAGAAGCTTACGAAGCTTACGAATTTTCAACCCCCTTACATGCCTACTTACACCCTACTCCGATACCTTGCTATAACACGTCCAATACCAACACCAGTGAGTTCTTCCAGCTGGAGCCTGCGGGCCGGCCCGTAGACACGGACGACGCTAGGTAGGACAAGTCGACAAGTAGACAAGCAAGTAAGCACCTTAGTTCTCGTGGGGCTCTAACAGATTATCGAACTGATATATCATTCTGCAAGACAAGAAAAATGGAACTAAGTATACAGATCTGACAGACGTAGATATAGTCGTAGATATAGGTATCGTTATTATAGTAGATAAGGTATATAAAAGCGTGCTCATTGCCGCCCCCGAGGTATATCCTGAGTTCCGCTCGCCCAAAGAAGTGTCCCAACATAAATACATACAACGTCCACACAGACCCCCAATCATATAACCTCGAGAAACGCCGCGTAGTAGTGGTTGAATGAGCCAGTTTAGGTCGGTTTGAGAGAGTACTTCGTCGACTCCTTTAAATCCTGCAATCGTAGATGGTCGTTGGGTAGTGTCCAAACTTCGACGTGACCAAAAACAAAAAAAGTGATGTTTTCCAGCTCAGCTGAACAAAAGAAATTAGGCTATATCCAATCATGTAAAAATCAAAAGCTTTCCCCTTCCCACCAAGTTAGAAGTTGCACCCCATCTACCGCGCGTGTCCGAAATTCGGTTGGTTGGGTGGCGGGCTCTTCATCACCGCATCCGCATATGCTCCTGGGATGGGCACTGCGTCGTATTGGACTTCGCCAGGTGCGACGGGACCGTGCTCGTTGAAGTTGTTGCTGAAGCTGTGGCTAGGAGCCTCGGGGGTCGTGGGTGTCCTAAATGCACCCTGGCCTAGCTTGGGGGTGGCAGAGGGCGCTTTGGTTGGCGGAGCCTGCAGTTTGAACGGCTTGTCGGCCGCCTTTGCGTTTTGGCTCGCAAATGCGGATGGTGGCTCGACGATCTGGGCTCCCGGTGTGAACGAGGGTGCTTGTCCTTCCTCGATATCGCCGAGCGACTTGTAGGCCGACGGCGGGAAGCGCGGCGACATGGCGTACTGCGAGAAGGATGGCGACTTGGGGCCAAAGCCTGGTGTGTTAGGCGCTGATTGCGACCGGAGTTGGGCGAGATACAGGTCAGACCTGGCGCGGTCTCGTAGGTCCATCGACTTGGCCAGGCGTCGCTTGGTGTAGTACCTGTAGAACACGACGCTGTACAGAGTGATCGTGATGACATCGATCACAATCTCGATAATGATGCAGATCAGGGCCCAGTTCTAGGTGAAGTTAGTTTTATCGCTTGGTTTGCGGATGATTCTGTAGTTAGCTACTCACCTGAAGTCTGCAGACGAGTTCGTAATCAACCTTCTGCGAGAAGAGCTCGGAACGTTTATTGTTGACACACGACCATCCCCACAGATCCTGGTTGCCGCTGTTGTTCCTCGTGAACTGGATAACGCCAGCAGCGGCCGCCCATAGGATTACGGAAACGATAAACCAGCCGACTGCGAATAGCGTATAGTAGACACCGACTTTCTCGGCGCGGTGGTGACCACCTCGGCAGTAGCCAATGAAGACGAGGATGCAGATGAGGAGGTTGACGCAAGAAACAGCCAGCACGAGAATCTGCGGCCAGGTGCTTGTACCCGTCGCCCACGGCGGCAGGCCGTTCTGTGCTGGCAGACTCTTGGTGGCGTGGAAGATGGAGAGCGAGGAAGTGAGCATAGCGAGAATGATAGTACTGCAACTGAAGCTAACGCCTCGGAGCGCGAATTTGGCCATCCGCACTTTTGATTTTATGCCCTGCGCATTATGTTAGTCCCGGGGTTACGATTGCTTGATCGTGGAATTGCCTACTAGATCCCGTTCTTGCTCTTTCTCGGTGGCTTTCTCCCGCTTCTCTAGGATATCCTCTTCCCTGAATGTCGGGCTCAAGGGGTTCTCAATTTTCCTCGCTGGCGTGCCCGGAACCCTCATTGCGCTCTTCAGAGGCGACTTCGGCGTCATCGGCATGTTTACTGGCTCCTTTCTCGTGTCGTCGTTGATATATCCAAACCCAACATCGGCCGGTTGGGCCTGAGCTACATGTGACCCGTCTCTTCCAAACGGCATACTCCGTTGCTCTACTGGTGAGTGAACTGTAGTAGCTTCCGCAAATCTCGGCGTCCTTGGTGGCTTGAGCGATGATGTGGAAGATGAGCTAGTAGACGATTTTCTCGTGGGAGTCAAGTTGAGAGCGGCAGGCCGCCTTCTATCATCTTGCGGCGCCATTGTGGCGTTGTGTGGTATAAAAGAAAGGAAAGCGAAAGAAGGGAACGAGACTCTGTCTATGCGTACAGGCTACTACGGGTTTTGTATGATAGCTTCAGGAATGGAGTCCGTATGTATATAGACCAAAGATAGGAATGAAGCAATATGAGAAGAAATTTGAGAGACCAGCTATCGAGAGAAAAAGTATCCCAAAGTCGGATAGTTGGGGGAGGTGGAGGTTTTGAGTAGGCGCCGCCTCGAGACGCTACCACCTCATTTGTCCTTGTTTCTGAGAGCGTTCTGCATGGGATGGTTAGTCAATGGGGCTACAGAAGATGCAATGGGATCGCTCACGGTGGACCAGGGGTAGGAAATCCCCCAGACGGAGAACTCTGATAGGGCAGCTAAAGCAAACCCCAATATCCAAGTTGTACGTTTATGAAAATAGACGCCCGGAGGAACTGGTCTGGCGCCGGATACTTGCTTGGTTGTATCGACTTTCCCAGATCAACGTGTCACCGTCGATTCTAGAGTTAAATGAAGCAAGTCGCAGATTTCTGACACCAGGTTTCTGCGCAAACGAAAACACTAGAGCTGGAGGAAGAGTCTTGTGTAGATAGCAATGAAGCTAACAGGAAGGCATACTGAGAAAAGGATGTGAGAAGAGGGGCCACTGCTCTCTCTGTTGGGAGGACAATAATCGAAAACTACTATGCTAACGATACTTCTCTTTCTGTACCTAGGAATACAGAAATCTTGATAATCGTAAGACGGGTTACTCGCAGGAAAAGGCGACCTTCGCCTATCAGGTTGGAAGTACACCGGCACATCGCTGGTAAGGGTCGAAGTACATTCTCCAGAATCGACACAATCCGCCCGTTACAGCCAACCCGCCTCTTGAGTGCAGGGCTGGGCGGGAATTGGGTGCACTCTACATACCAGAATTACGAATGAGGTTAAAGACGAAGGCTTGTCAACGACCAGGGATCCTTCCCAGTCGAGCGCAAAGACGGGGAGAACGAAATGTGGTTGGGCGCATGGGACTAGCCGGCGCGATTCTTCCTAGCAGCTTTCATCGACCCCTGTTGACGATCTATCCATCTGATAGGCAGAGACCACCCCCATGTAAGACCCGTGCAAATGCAAGGTTGAACACATGGCCAATCAGAAGCTGTAAAGACGTGATACCGCACGACACCATGCAGGATCCAGTTGTGCCTGGGCGGTAAACTTTCACCACCCACATTCGACAGAACGACCGGGACTTCGAGTACCGACTCACTTAGAGCCATTTGCTGTCCTCTATTCGCGCTCACATTTTTGGCCATACGGTTGACCGTGAGTTCAAGCAGGATTCCTTGCAGATATTGGAATCCTATACCCCTGACTAATCTGAACTGTGGACTGGCCTTAATATTTTTCTGTGCAATGGAGACTCGACAGTCTCGACGGAGGCACTTTGAGAGTACCCTTGGCTACGAGATAAACGCAATAATAAGGCTGAGGGCAATATGATCCTTTTTTAGTACTCGAAAATTAAATCAGTCGATTACGGACTCGGCCAATTTGAGGAAAATAATCGGAAGGGTGGTTGTCGTGATAAATGTAACCCAAGAGACGAAAGCCTTTCACCCCCCTCCCCGGACCCCTTCCCAAATGACGATCGGTTGGTACGGACGCGCGGGAAGGGAGGCCAATTTCTGATGAATATGCATACAATTTCGTGCTACCACACTCGATGTAGCGTCACTTAATTCCTAACAATCAAGGCTGTAATGTGCCGCCAAGGCTTTCGAGGCCTATTTTTAGGGCTCTTGTGCCTCGTGGCCAATGAGACTGTGATCGAAAAGCGTATAGGCTGGATCGAGAGCAGCACTACTGCTATATAACGAAGCTGTTAACACACACTTGAATATGCCCTAGATGCCATACGGGCATATGTGCTGAGATGACAACTCTTCACTAGTATGCTGAAGATGCTGTTCTGAATATTATAATAGAATCCTAAGACGCTATGTAACCCATGTCGGAGGAAAGGTCAATGTAGGGCTGCATAAGGATGTATTTGTGCAGACAACAGCACTCATTACCACGAGACCGAGCTGCCACGGGTTGATTATGAGTCTTCAGTAAGCTCGTATGTGACCGTGCCTCGGGGAACACAAATATCAGCCTCATTGAGAGGCGAATATCCAAGAATAGTCCTGTCCTGGTCAGTGAGTGAGGCTCTTCGCAGGCATCGGGTAATTTGTCTTGGTGCAAGTTTGATACCACATCGGTGTTGAGATCGTCCACAACTACTATTGACTCGTTGATATTTTTAAGTTACAAACCTGAGCTGTATGATGGTTGAGTTCTCGGTCTCCTCTATGAGGCTATATTGTAATCTGTATAGGAAGGTAAGTGGTGATTGATCAAGGTCCGGCACAGGTAGCTGGATTCCCTTTAGGGAACTTTTGAGAGAAGTGTTGAGGAAGAGAAGTTTAATTATATACCTCGGAAATATGGGAATAAGGGACAATAATATGGTAGCAAACATGAGAGACGTTTCCCCCTAATTTGAAGTCAAATAGTAAACTTCAATTAGAATACTGTTTGTGTTTGAATGAAATTCCCTTTATGCTCATAACGTTATTCGAAATGAATTTAACAGGCATATGCAGATTATGCAGATAGAGGCATCAATGAACCGGTAGCAACTCAGATACAAAAATACTTATAGATTTGCCCCTCATTCGTTATCTTATCGGAGCATGGCAGGAAGACTCATACCGTACACAACTTCAGGTCAAAAAAATCGCAAACTCGGCACTGAAACGTCATTTTTTTTATCGTATCTTTCACGTTTACCTGACATCTACCCATCGTTAAACCCAGGACAAGAGAGAGGCGTACAATCAAGAAAAACAAAGGGAACTAACTTATTTTCATATTAAATTCCAGCACAATGTCCGCGCCTGACAAGTTCGGCAACGACATCGAATCCGAGTCGGATTCCGGCAATGAGTCTGTCAACGAAGGTCTCGATGATGGAGTTGAGGAAGTAGATCAGAAGCCTCTCAAGTCAGCTATGAAGAAATCGCCCATGGCTGCACTTCCTCCCGTTCAGCGACCTCCTCTTCCTCCCCAGACCGATGCGAAAGACCTCGACCTCCCCTCGTTGACCCCGCTTACGCCCGAGATTATTGCCCGACAGGCAACCATCAACATTGGCACGATCGGCCACGTCGCTCACGGAAAGTCTACCGTCGTGAAGGCCATCTCCGGCGTACAGACGGTCCGTTTCAAGAACGAACTGATCCGAAATATTACCATCAAGCTGGGTTATGCGAACGCCAAAATCTACAAATGTGACAATCCCGAGTGTCCTAGACCTGGCTGCTACCGAAGCTACAAGAGTGAGAAGGAAGTTGACCCTCCGTGCGAACGCGATGGATGCAGTGGTACATACAGATTGTTGCGACACGTCTCGTAGGTCTACTCCTTGCCTTACTTGGTCGCATATGTCCTGACAGATTTTAGTTTTGTGGATTGCCCTGGTCACGATATTCTCATGAGTACTATGTTGTCTGGAGCCGCAGTCATGGACGCTGCTCTCCTGCTCATTGCTGGCAATGAATCCGTGCCTCAACCTCAGACCTCGGAACATCTTGCGGCTATCGAGATTATGAAGCTAGACAAGATCATCATCCTCCAGAACAAGGTCGACCTGATGCGGGAAGAAGCCGCCCAACAACATTACCAGTCGATTCTGAAATTCGTCCGTGGAACTCCTGCCGCCAAGTCGCCAATTATCCCCATCTCCGCCCAGCTGAAGTTCAACATTGACGCTATCAACGAGGCTATCGTAAACACCATCCCCGTACCCATCAGAGATTTCACCCAGGAACCGCACATGATGGTCATCCGATCTTTCGATGTTAACAAGCCTGGTGCCGAGATCGAGGAGCTAAAGGGTGGTGTTGCTGGTGGCAGTATTCTACACGGTGTGCTGAAGCTTGGTGACGAGATCGAGATCCGACCAGGTATTGTGACTCGAGATGATAAGGGTGCTCTCCAATGCAAGCCCATCTGCAGTCGCATTGTGTCTCTAAACTCGGAATTCAACGACCTGAAATATGCCGTCCCTGGTGGTCTTATCGGTGTTGGTACGCGTATCGATCCTACCCTCTGCCGAGCTGATCGTCTGGTTGGTTTCGTTCTCGGTCTCAAGGGTCGTCTCCCAGCTATCTATAGTGAGATCGAAGTTAACTTCTACCTCTTGAAGCGACTTCTTGGTGTTCGTACAGCAGACGGCAAGCAAGCAAAGGTTGCCAAGTTGACCAAGAACGAGGTGCTAATGGTGAACATTGGTTCTACCTCGACTGGTGCTAAGGTTGCTGCTATCAAGCAGGACGCCGCTAAGCTATCCTTGACCAGCCCTGCTTGTACAAACTTGGGAGAGAAGATCGCTCTAAGCCGAAGAATCGAAAAGCACTGGCGTCTTATCGGATGGGCCACTATCACAGCGTAAGTTCTCCCACAATTTCTACGATATTTCTGAGTCAGCTAATGAATTTATGCAGCGGTGTCACGTTAGAGCCAACCGAATCGTGAGAATCAGGCGTGGTATAAGGCATATCGCGAAAAGTGTTTTACAAGCTACAGTTTTGAGGCTGTAGCTAGGAGCACAAAACAAATAGGGTCCCCTGGGTACGGAGGTCTATCGTCAGGAGCATGGTCTTTAGGTACTTGGCAGGATTGCAGACACCTTACCGGAAGCTCTTGAGAGTGGAGAGAAAATCTCCGGGGAGGTTTGTGTATCTGGGTGCTTGCAATAGACAAAATGGAAGAATTAATAATGACTATTCCAGTGGACCTCGACTTCTGATCTTCGCCCAAGGAGATTGGAGACCCTAGGAGAACTCGTCTGCATAATGAAACAGTCTATGAACAATGCCCCAGTTGTTGTGACTACAAAAATATCCAATCACTTACGTTGTAGCCTTAAACCTCAGTATAATTATATTATTGCTCCGATCAAACTGGTTGTCTGTAGAATTTCATGACAGCCTCTAAAAACCTCATCGACATGTAAATACTGCACAGAACCGGCCTAGGTACCTAGGTAATCAAATGTGATATTGCAATTCTTCATGGAGAGAACCAGATTATCGGTCTATATGTACCTTCTAACTTCCATTGTAACGGGAGATACGTGGAGGGAAGTACATTTATTTATAAGGAGGAAGCATATGAGGTTGTCTACGGACCTAGACTGGGCCTAAATATCGCTGATTCGTGAAGTTGGCAAACTTGAAACCATCTCACCCGCTCAGTAGGACCTGATATAGAATTAAGAGGTCGAGGAACCCAGATCAAGGCGTGTATCTTCATGAGAGATATCTCAACGGACTGTATAGGTACCTAGACAATTAGAATTCCTCTTACGCGGTGGGCACCTTAGCTCTAATATGCAGATCATCTGAATGAGACGCTCAAATATAGGTAACCATTATAGTTCTTATATTATTCAGCTTCTCATTTCCTAGTTTTGCGCGCGTGCTTCACAAGGTTTTCTATAACTCCTTCGAACGCCTCCCTGTCCCCTATCTTCTCGTCCGTACGCTTCTTCCAGTACTCGAGCACCTCCTTCGCTAATCCCTCCATCTCCTGCAGCTTCTTCACGTGCTGCTGGAGCTCCTTGTCCGTCATACCCCCTAAAGCCTCGTCCGTCGTCGCGCAGAGTTGTCTCGCGGAGACGAGATCTAGCTCAGGTGGTTCGGGCGGGCCTTTCTGCCGTTTCGAAGCCGACCTCGGCTTCTCCTTGCCTTGAGAGTCCACGGATACCGAGGAGTTGTTATCGGCCTCCGGTTTTCTCAGCCTAGAGACTGATCGAGAGTCTGATGATGTGCGTAGGGAGCCGTTTGAGGTGACACGGTGGACGGATGGAAGCACAAGCTTCTTTTGCTTGGAGGCTGGTAATATCTCGTCTAAATCCACTGGTACACCAAGTGAAACTAGAAATAGACGTCGTATCCGAGATCGGATCCAATCGGGAGGTTGCAGAGGTGGTGGTGCTGCTAGTTGTGACCAAAGCGAGGCGCTTCTAGGGTTGAAGAATATAGGATTGTCTTTCGGAGGTGATGGTAGTTCTGGGATGTCTTGTATGTCAGGGGAGAATAGGGCGTCTAAGTATGGCTCTGTAGCTGTTAGGATATCCTCCGAGTCAAGGCCGTCTAGATCTAATATTGGCTGACGGGAGAAGATAAGTTAGCATAAAAAATGTGACTACCTAAAGAGAGACCTAAACATACAAACGAAGGTATTGAGACCTGAGACTGAAGAGCCGGCATGTTAGCCGAAGCTTCGGCCTCGGCCGCTTGAAAGCCATCATCGAAGTCGCCAAAATCAGCATCTTCATCACCCTCTTCAAAATCGTCAAAGTCGTCGCCAAAGTCATCATCGTCATCATTATCAACGGTTCCTTGGCCACCAAAACTCC
Source organism: Annulohypoxylon truncatum (assembly GCF_022578515.1). Taxonomy (NCBI): domain Eukaryota; kingdom Fungi; phylum Ascomycota; class Sordariomycetes; order Xylariales; family Hypoxylaceae; genus Annulohypoxylon; species Annulohypoxylon truncatum. Next base: position 58,302 of record NW_025953806.1, read on the forward strand.
CCGTTGATTTTGCTGCGGATGATTTTCTCCGTCGATGTTTTATTGGTGACTTGAGCGATGGGGTCATAGTCGCGTCATCTACGAGGGCAGGGTCAATCGTACTGGATAGCTTAGGAGGACTTGGCTGCCGTACCAGTTGCTTCTTTGCTGGTGTCAAGCGAGGATGGAGCCGGATTTGCCTCGCCAGTACCGTCGGCTTTGCGAATAAAGTCGGGTGAGGCGTCTGCTTCGTGAAGAGTCTCGTGGTAGCGATGAGTCGAGGACCCGGGAGCGTCCTCTGATTCCTCGACGACGGTCTTCGGAATTGGATGACCTCCAGGCGTCACAGGCCTGTCCGGAGAGACAGACTGCGACTTCGTCTCATTGAGGATGGCAATCTCATCTGGCTCGGCATCCTCCGTCCGCTTCTTGTAAGCTTCTGTGCCGGGTACTTCACCGTAAGATGGCTCATCGTCTACTTTCTCGACTCGCGTCCGCGGTACTGGAGAGGCAGATCCAGGACTATTCCCAGGGGAGGTCTGAGCATCGGAAAAATGCTCGTCAGAATCGGAGGATGCTGGTGCGGGTAATTGTTAGCCTAAAGGGGGGACCTGCGATGAGCGCTAAACCGTACCAAGCTCACGAGCACCTGGGTCCTCTACACCCCTCCTCTCTGGGGCTTCCAAGCTAACAGATCTTCGTTCTCTGGTCATGATGAAAATATTCCAAGTAGCAGGCCGAATGGATTTTGGTTGGCTCGGAGAGATCACAGATGGATGTTTATAGGTTCGAGATATATACTTGATAATAATTAAGAGCTGCGGCCTCCCTTATTGACAACCGTAGGGCTGTGTTGAGGGGTATCTCTGAAACAAGTTGAGGAAACTTAGGGGTGGGAAGAGACAATTGTTTATGAATTGGTGATCTAGGAAACGGCTGTAGGATCTATTAAAAGTGTGTGAGGTTATAAACCATCTCCCCTAGCGTTCTACCCCTTTGAGGTGAGGTCATGAGCAGAGATCGAGTGTTTAGTTAAATGATCGGAGACAGACGTTCTAGACTAGGCGGTGGGTGCCCAGATCATTCAGTAGGGGCTGATTAGATAAGGCCTTAATTACATAAGCCATAACGAGCCTGAACGAGCCTTAGTGTGGCTGGAGATCTCCCTCAACGGGGGTGGAAGGTACGTACCTAAATTAGCTAAATCACAGTGAAGTACGACCTGAAAATGGTCTGTGCATGGAAGGTACCCAGTCGCGTCGAACTTGACATCTTTTGAAGCTTGTCGCGCAAAAACATTTGAAGTGGTCGGTCTGCGACGCATACTTTTAAAAAAACAACTAAAAAGAACTGGTATGTTAAACGTCAACCCTCCACCTTTCACGGAAGTAGACATACTAATTCTTCCATCGTCGGCTAAGATAACTGGACAACTACCATCGAGGATTTATTCTCTTGTTACCGGCATTGGGTTTGCGCAGTCCCGTGAACTTCCAGACGCCGGCACCCAAGCCTTTTCTACCCTTGTGGGTTGAGGGATGAGTGCAGGTCTCAAGTCTACATCGAAATAATCGTACTTTACGCTGCCGACTAGACGGGCCATCACATTCCAACGAACAAACACACGTCCATCATCTTCGTACCCGATACCACATTCCTACCCTACATACCTAGCAAACAAACCGACACCATGTCGTTCTTCGGCAATAATGCAACCTCTGGAGGTCAATCCAACAATGCCACTACGTCAAGTGCACCTGGTACTGGCAGCTTGTTTGGCACAACGACCTCAGGCAGCTCGAGCAATCTTTTCGGTGGCTCATCTACCGGAACACCTAGCTTCTCCTTCGGAAATCTAGGTGGAAATTCTAGCAACACGACAGCTGCATCGGCACCAGGAACTTCACCTAGCTTGTTTGGAAATAGTGCAGCCAAACCAGCAGAACAGAAGCCTTTATTTGGAGGAGCTACAGCAGGCGGTAGTGCACCAACCACTACCGCGCCGAGTGGAAGTCCCGCTCCGCTATTTGGCAGCATTTCTTCAGCTCCTAGTTCCAACCTCTTCGGTGGTGCGAAACCAGCTCAATCCACAAACCTCTTCGGAAACAACAACACTTCAGCACCTGCGTCGACTGGTGCATCTACAACCCCGACTTCGGCAGTATCGGGTGCTTTCCCTGCAGGTGGATTGTTCGGATCGAAGGACAACAAGGCTTCAACGCCAACCACTAACGCCCCTACCTCTCAAGCTGGCGGTATGTTTGGTAACCTTGGCGGAAGCAGTAACCTCTTTGGTGGTGCGAGTTCTAGCAACACCCCGACTATCAACGCCCCTAGCCCTTCCGTGTCAACACCTACGAAGACGATGTTCCCACTGAACTCTACCACTCCTGCGGGAGCACCCCCGACGAAACCTACTGGTAGCCTCTTCGGAAATACCGGAACTCAGAGCTCCTCTCTCTTTGCAGGCGCTCAACAGGGCGAGAAGAAGGAGAGCCAGCCCGGTAGCTTGTTCGGAGCTGCGGGTGGTTCGCAGGCTGCAACGGCAACAAGCCAGCCAGCATCATCTGCTTCAGCCGCTCCTTCGCTGTTTGCGGGTACTGGCCAGACCTCAAACCAACCCTCTAACCTCTTCGGAGGCGCGAAGCCTGCTGAAGGCTCCTCTGCCCCAAGTCTATTTGGAGCGAAACCTGCAGCTCCCGCACAGACTACCGGCGCTGTACCTGCGGGCGCTTCCTCACTTTTTGGGCAACAGGCATCGAAGCCAGCTGAGGCATCTTCGGCAAAGCCTAGCAATCCTCTTTTTGGAGGCCCAAGCACCACGCCGACGTCGACGGCGTCAGCTGGCTCATCCTCGTTATTCTCTGGTCTCAACAAGCCTTCATCTACTCCGGCTACGACGTCCACCCCTGCCGCTCCGACGACAACGCAGACCAGCTCACTCTTCTCAGGCCTTAACAAACCTTCGGGTCCCGCTGCCTCATCTGAGCCGGCTAAGCCGCAAACAACTTCCATGTTCTCTGGTCTAGGCAAACCGGCCTCTGGTACCGCAACCACTGAACCAGCCAAACCTGCGTCTGGCCTCTTCGGCGGCGCTGCTTCTACTTCAGCGGCAGGATCCACACCTGCCACAACCGCTGCACCAAGCACTGGTGCGGCAACTTCTGCTTCTACTCCTTCTCTAGGCTCTACGACCACGACCGCTGCTCCTGCAAGCTCCTTATTCGGTGGTGCTTCCAAGCCTGCTCAGCAAGCGGCTAGCACGAGTTTGCAACCCTCTGCGGCTGCCCCTAATGCCATGAATGCCTCTACTGCCGGTCCTCCTTCGTCTATGGCGCGACTCAAGAACAAAACAATGGACGAGATCATCACTCGCTGGGCTACGGATCTCTCGAAGTACCAGAAGGAGTTCAAAGAGCAAGCAGCTCAAGTCGCTCAGTGGGATCGTCTCCTAGTCGAGAACGGAGAGAGAATCCAGAAGCTTTATCTGGATACCTTTGAAGCTGAGAAAGGTAGTCGAGAGATTGAGCGACAGCTCGTTGGAATCGAGAGTCAACAGGAAGAACTTGAGTCATGGTTGGATAGATACGAGGGCGAGGTAGACTCGATGTTTGCCAAGCAGATTGGACACGGAGATCAGCTTGCAGGTCCTGACCAGGAGCGAGAGAAAACCTACAAGCTGGCCGAAAAGGTCACGGAGAGACTGGATGAAATGGGACGTGATTTGACGAAGATGATTAAGGAAATCAACGATATTTCCGGTACATTGAGCAAGGGCAACAAGCCAGATGACCCGGTAAGTCTTTTCTACGAAAGGCCCCTGAGATGTTCCAGTTAGCTAACCCCATCTATAGTTGAGTCAAATCGTCCGTGTGCTGAACGGACATCTGTCCCAGCTCCAGTGGATCGACACAAATGCTGCCGCGCTCCAAGCTAAGGTTGCGGCGGCGCAGAAGGAACGCAGCACTATCGGCAACCATTATGGTGGACCGGAGCAAGACAATGTCGATAGCTTCTACCGATCTTACATGGGACGTCGATAAACGCTTGGGAGTTTATTTGGTAACCGGAATGAGAGGAAGTGATTTCTGTCAGGGGAAGTCTGGTCTAGGAGTATAGGACAACATTGCACATAACACCATAGATTCAGATATCACGGCACGCATGAAGATGAAGAAGACACTGATATGTGCGCTGCGATGAGAGACGAGAGTTGATTCTCGAGAAAGCAACGAAAGCTCATCGCCCACATGGAAATGGCTGTATTTATGTACATTACGACATGGCAAAAATGCGACGGCCGAAGGACAAATCTGGGTTTTCTAGTGACCGGGCAAAAACTCGAGTGTCGATGCTAGGCACCTTAATGAACACGGAGTTTCGGACTTCCTTCTCTTATGAGTTTCTAGTATTATCTCTAGTTGTGCTCGCCGCCTTGCTCTTTGGTCAGCTCGTCACTAAAGAGAAACAGGTTCGTTAGTGACCGTTCCGTAGTTCCGCATTTCGTAAGATACTAGCTTACATGTGGTCGGTGAGTCTCTGGAGGTGCTCCTGTTGCTCGCGCAGCTTCTGGCGCAGCTCGAGGAGCTTTTGCTTCTCACGCTGACGGATGGCGAAGTCCTCGTTAGCCTTTTCGCGCTTTTGGAATGCGTCACTGTTTTTTTCGGTGATTTGTTAGTTAGTTTCCTTGGTATTTCGTTTTATCCACATGTCCCCTTGGGTTTCCCCGCGACTTCTTATGTATTCTTCTCATGCCCGAGGCAAGTCGCCAGGATGTAAGAGCTTCGAAACTCGAGATTGCCAGGGGCACCCGCTCCCACCCCGGCGACTTTTTAATACGATTTGCGGGGGTATATTGAAGTTATATATATATCACGTACTTTGCACCCAGGCTACCTAGCTTGTTCGGCGAACCGGTATCTCCCGCAGCCATGGCACGGAGACTCGTCGAGAAGGCTCGGCTAGAGGATGGATAGAGGCGGAGGTCGCGGGACGGGACCTTGGTCAAAGTTTGACGGAACATGGTGGCGATCGGGTATTCTTTTCGGTTTCGAAGAGAAGAAAAATCAGTTTTTTTTTTCGATTTTAACTGTATGTAGTTACTGAGGATCTGGGGAAAGCCAAAGGTACCTGATCGCGATATTTAATTGGCGTGCGTGGTGTGATCGGGACAATCAAATTGAGGCACTTGAGTCTAATTTTTGGTGGAGAGTTGGTTGCAATTCGCTTCGTTCGGTTTTGGAGCTCATCCCATGAAGTCAATGGCAGCAGCTAAGGACGGGCGGAAGTAGACGGGGAACGCACGGACGCAAACGGAACGGAGCTGCCCTAAGGCCGCCTTTTTTTTCTGTGTTTGGTGGGGAGGGGGGTTGAGGTTGGAATTGCCTAGGCTCAAGTTGCTCCTTCTCTTAGACTGGCTCGAACCATACAAGTCTGCACTACATAAGGCCATACCACATAACATCATAAGTCATCTGTGCTCCGTGATCCTGATCACGCAAAAAAAGGAAAGGACTCGTTTTTTCATCTATCACCACGCCATTCCTATGTGGTCATCTGATATAGAAGGTTCGTATAAGCGCCTACCATTGCAGTTGGCAATGAATATTTTGCTGCGTATCATTGAACAAACTAACATTGAATGTAAATACACTTCTTAATTTCGATTTAAGCTGTATATTTGTTGGTTCTATTATTCTGCATATGTACTATCGCTATCATTTTATAATCTCGTTATAAGTCGAATATACATGTCCTTCGGCGGTCATGCATACGTATTGACAGCAACATTAAATAGCAATACTACCCCATGTATTGATGATGAGGCTGATTTTTGCATGAAACCCGATGCATAAATCGGCGTAGCCAGTCTGTCAATGCTAATATATAAGACACAGGGCTGGATTCTTCCGAGATTCTCAGCTATGCTACATGGTAGACGCTAGAATCTAAAAGAATAAGGTATCGTCGAGGCTCCGGTTTGGTTAGTATCGTGGAGAGGGGTGGCACATAGGGAGGGACATGATTTTTATCTTCAGTTTTATCTTATTCTTTTCTAATGTGAGGGGGCAGTTCCTGGCTATGGAAATAGTGGCAAAAATAATCCAGAAACAAAGCTTGGCAACGCGTGGATTCCCTCCCTTTTAGAAGAAACGAAGAGACCACACCGGTGACGTTTTGCATATGTCGAAGCTTCTTTTTTCCCTTCCTACTCTTGATTTTCAGGTCAAGTTTGCATTGACGATAGTCTAGATAAACCGGACGAATGAGGGGCTTAGGGCTCGCGGTAGCCGGCATGGGCATGGCCCCGAATGAGAAAGCCTGGCGCAGCACCGTGCATATGTATGAGCTATTTGGGCTGCAGACGTTGACGTAGGCTGAAATTATTTTCCTCTTATCGCCCAGTAATGGCGGCGGTGGCATTGTGCCATTCTCAGATGGAACGCTTCGATGGCGTCTACGAAAATTCTTAAGGAACAAGGGGACAAAGAATGGCCTTGAGCCATCATCTTGCAAAGGTGATTGGCTAACGAGACCTCTAGACCCTTTCTAGGTGACTCCTGAGACATCGAATAATTTGAACTGGGGGGTTCATTTGGATGCTCTTCCTAATATGAGCGTCGCTCAAGGGCCACACATGAAGAACAAGGTGAAGGCTAACCCAATTTGATGCCAGCATCAAAAGGGCTTAATCATCTTGTTCTTTGACGCATGGTGTTTTCTGGTCAGGTGCTTGAAGAGGTTGCCTCTATGGACGGAAAAGATACAAACCTGGCATGGAATTGGAATCTTGAAATGCGTGGGGTACAAGTATCATTGCAAGGCGGCACAGCTGAGAGGTATTGGGACTGACGTAGGAGAACTAAGGGAGCCAGAAAAAGAAATCATGCTTCTTAATATTTAGGTGCACACTGTAAACCTACCTAGGTATGCATGTAAATAAATAAATAAATAAATGGACACGATAGGCACGATAATCATGGGAGCCATTGCTGCTTCAAATGACGAAAACATATAAATATTGAATATTGGAAAGTAAAGTCAAGGGGGAAGTGACGAGAACTCATGCTTTACCTCACTAATGTTATCAGACTTCATGTTGAAACCTGTAGGTAGACCTGTAGATTCAAATGTACACATGCATGTACCTGTGCATGCAATATCATGTACCTTCGTTTGTATCGAAACATGATACCAGTCATTAAAGGGAAGTACCAGACGGTTAGATTTGAGGATGAACCAGCCTTGTTGCATTGTCAAATGATCCATCGCCCGCTGCCAAGTTTATAGGCCGATAGCTCACTGGCTCACGTCCAGTTAGGCTTGAGACGGAACCGGTACTGGTAACCTGGGAAAGCAGCCTAGGTTCCTAGGAGATACTTGAAATAAGGTACTTACGTCAATGTACTGTACATAGCCGCCCGCGAATTACGTGAATTACAGGGTGTACCCCGTGGTTACTGGCTGCTGCCCGCCCACAATCTCCCCTCCCACGAGAGAGCTACTGGGGCACATCCGCTCTACACCCTGGCTTGCAACCCTCCTGGGCTCTCTTTCTTCTTCACCTCAGGCTCCCTCTAACCTTACCACATTTACCACCTACCGCCTACCGCCTTCTACATCCTACCTTCTACCCTTCTACTGCCTACCGCCTAACAACAAAAATCACAAAAACTCTCCCAAAACTTTTGCTTCCCAGAACTTACCAAAACTTGCCAAAACACCACCACCAACCTATTCCTTTCTCCCTTTGTCTTCATACAACCATTCTTGTGCACCATCACGCACAAGAGAATCCCTCACGACACCACTTCGAGAAAGCAACAGGTATGTAAATTATCTTCATCCATGTGAAGAATATAAAGATATTCTCCTTAAGCGTTTCCCTTATTTTCCCCCTTCCCCCATTTCTGCATTTTGCGGTCATGTTCCTTGGCCTGCTATCTGCTACCTGAGTCCCGCCTTGCACTTTCGTCATCGCCCACATCACGACGGCCTCCTTTGACGCCTTACACACACGACAACAAGCCCATCAGCCGTTTAATGCGCCTCGTCCTCTATCCCAATTGATCATTGCGACAACGCCCACGACTTTCCGTCTACCTTTTCTATACGCGTTTCCAAGCCGCATCCACTGGCGCAAACCCCACCGACTGCGGGGGGGCATCATCTTTCTGCTTCACCGTCACACTCTTTCAACCCTTTCCGTATTTCCGTATTCACCACAAGGTAGCGCGCTTCTCGGGGCTCAGATCGTAAACATCTCACGTGGCCATAACATTATTTCTAAATCTCCAGGCCACTGATCATTCCCTTTCCCATACACAACGCTGTATTTTTCCTTCTCCTAATACCCTACTTCATTTCCACACCGCATCCACCCACCCATTTTAATTTAACGAGAACATCATCCGAATAGGATCACAGCTAACCTGATACCTCCTACCAGTTCCGGGGTTTACCTGACTTCACTTCGCCAAAATGGGTCACGAAGATGCTGTGTATCTCGCCAAGCTGGCCGAGCAGGCTGAGCGCTATGAAGGTACGTGATATTAATCTACTCCCCGAGGCCCCGCAAGGTGGCATTGCTAACTTTGTCTGCTCACAGAGATGGTCGAGAACATGAAGATTGTCGCTTCTGAGGACCGTGATCTTACTGTCGAGGAGCGCAATCTCCTGTCCGTCGCTTACAAGAACGTGATCGGTGCCCGACGTGCCTCTTGGCGAATCGTCACCTCCATCGAGCAGAAGGAGGAGTCCAAGGGCAACTCGTCCCAGGTCGGCCTTATCAAGGAGTACCGACAGAAGATCGAGAACGAGTTGGCCAAGATCTGCGATGATATCCTCGATGTCTTGGACAAGCACCTGATCCCTTCCGCCAAGTCTGGCGAGTCTAAGGTCTTCTACCACAAGATGTAAGTCTAATGATTTCGGATCTGGAATGGTAAATTATTCGCAGCCTGCTAATGGCCATAAAGGAAGGGTGACTACCACCGTTATCTCGCCGAGTTCGCCGTTGGTGACCGGCGAAAGGAGTCTGCCGACAAGTCTCTTGAGGCTTACAAGGCTGCCACCGAGGTTGCCCAGACCGAGCTTCCTCCCACGCACCCCATTCGTCTCGGCCTTGCCCTTAACTTCTCCGTGTTCTACTATGAGATTCTGAACGCTCCTGACCAAGCTTGCCACCTTGCGAAGCAAGCTTTCGATGACGCGATTGCCGGTAAGTTTTAGGTATACGAAAATTTTGACAGATACGAGGCTAACATGGAGGTTTTCCAGAACTTGACACCCTGAGCGAGGAGAGCTACAAGGACTCGACTCTGATCATGCAACTCCTCCGAGACAACTTGGTATGTGTTCTTTCTATAAATATATAATCGCGTGTATCTTATCTAACTGAAAATCAGACCCTCTGGACTTCTTCCGAGGCTGAGCCTCCCGCAGAGTCAGCAGCGGCTCCCGCCCAGGAAGCCGAGAAGGCCACCGACACTCCCACTGAGGAGCCCAAGGCCGCCGAGTAAGAGAAGCAAAAAGAGCATGCGTCCCTTAATAGTCTCTAGATGTCAAGAGGTCGACTGCGGGGCAGGGTGGAATCTGGTGTCTATGGAGTGTTTGCTTGAGAACCCTCTTCCTTGAGATTCTGCATTTTTCTGTTTTTTTCCTCACGTGGCAAATGCACCGGCCCGAAGTCTTTGGAGGGTTCTCTTTTCCCAACAGGCAAAAAGGGCTAAGGAGCTTTTGGTAGGTTTCTGCTTGCCCTTTAGTCTCTAATGCGAATTCGTCTGGACAATAAACCCATACTTTACTGCACCTGCAAAAGTATTAATGTTATGAATATGGACACAAAAAAGTGAAGGGTATCTATTTTTCTTTTCTTCCTACGGTGAAACTAAGATCTGGGGAGCATATAAAAAGTATCACGATCGGCGTGAGTAGCTTAGACGGGAGGTTGCCGGTCTGTATTGCGATGTAACACGGCACACAACAGTCGGTTTTATTTGTCATACATTTAATGAGGTTATTCCTCGTTCTTGATATGAAGGCAAAAATTCTACATCAGTAATGAAGACGCCGAGTCCTTTTGATTGTACTTCTAAGTCGTAACGTATCGTATTACTTCATGTTCCGTTACCAATACATGCGCCTCATTGAATCATTCTGAAATGCCTCCACAGAAACAGTGATCTCCAAACCTTTACCCATTGATATATAGAACAAGTGCGTAGTCGAGTATCAATGTAAGTCGCCCCGGCCACGTGACATACTTTGCTCGTGGAGAATAGGAAGCGAGAGCGAGCCTATCTTATTCGTGGATGATACGGTTAGCCAAGAGCTTTTTCAAGCCTTGAATGGTCACTGCTTGGCGGTTCTTGACGAGTGAGTAGATCGGGCTACCGCCGCGAGCTGCTACCCGTCTCGATTGTTGCGGAGCTGGACGCAGCAGTCCCGGATAGCGATATTCCCCAATTAAAACTCCAGTTAAAGGTGAACCCCCTGCCGGTGCCGGCGCCGCGCTGCTCTCCCGAAGTCGTGACGGCAATATCTTCGCCTCGCCCTCGGGGTGCTACGGCTTCGTCGCGCGGACCTCTGCTACCACCGGGATTCACGACGGTAGCTACGTTATTAGCAGCAGGCTCCTCGTCCTCGGCCGCGGCGAACAGGACCCGGACCCAGAGGCTGCAGTCGAGACACTCGACCATGAGCACGCCGTCCTCCTCGAACTCCTCCAGGTTCTCCTCCGTGAAGGCGTAGCCGCGCGCGTTGCCGCACCGGCAGGGGCGGTAGTACACCCCCGTCTGCTCGTCGAAGGATACGTCGTCTAGGTCCACTGTCTCGACGCCCGTCTGGAAGGACGACTGCGTCTGCTGATGCCGCTGCGCGGGAGACGCGCGGAGTAAGCGGTCGTACTCCCGCCGTTGCTTGGCGTCCGAGAGTACCGCGTACGCGTGCTGGATCTGGTCTACCGTGTAGGCGATGCGCGGCTGGCTGTGGGAGCCTTGTTTTGCGTGCGCTTTGGGGGATGACTTTGATTTGGAGCCGCCTGATGGGTTTGGGGAAGAGGCTGAGGCTGAGGGCGAGGATGGGGATGAGGATGAGGCTGGTGGGCCGCTGGCCGCTTTGTCCGGGTGGTGCTTCAGCAGGGCCCGGTGGTAGGCCTGCTTCACTATCTTCTGCTGCTGGGCCGCGCCGGCTTGGCCCTCCAGGTGCTTGGGGGTCAGAGCGAGGATGTCGTAGAGCGTGGGCTCAGCTGACGTATTAGATATCGGAGGCGCCATATTTGGCAAACTTGCCGGATCGATAGCTACTCCAAAGCAATTAAACTACTTCGATGAATCCGCTAGCCAGTTCTATAAATGGCGAAATTGAAAGTTCCTTTATTAGCCTCTCCGGAGGTGGTGGTAAGTACGTCAAGGGCGAGGCTCCTTTGGCAAACCGGTTTTAAGAAAAAGTTAATCGGCGCCACGTGGTCACGTGAGCTACTCGGGCGAGGTTCTCGCTAATATCTCCAAGTCGCGAGAATAAGGGGATATCGTTTCTGGGGAGGGAATTGATGCAGAGAAAGCCCTAAGCATGACCTACATACGGATATTAACGCAATGTGCTTCGTGGCTGGTCGTTTTAGATATAAACCCCTGGAAATGCTTCAAAAGAAGTTGGCCAGATCAAGGCACGAGGGCAAGAGTGGTTTCTTGATTTCCCGGGATAAGATCACGGATTTTCGTACAAACGGATACATGAATTTTGTACATTTTGTTTCGTTGGCTATATACTGCCTTAATATCATGATACATTCGTTTACCGTGGATACTTTGTCCACCTGTTCTTCCCAAGCTGTCGACTCTGTTAGCGATATGAAATATGGACGGAATAGCACAACTTACCTTCCGCCATTGTCTGACGAGTTTGGGCATACCCAACATAGCCGTTCTCCTCTTCTCCATCCTGTCCCGTTGGTTAGCATTGAACCATGAAATATAAGCGTCCTGGTAGCAAACAGATTGCTCGTGGGGAATATAAAGGCTATAACGTACTTTGCAGCCAGCATTCTTTCGTGCTTGTGACCCTTGACCGACTGTCCAACACCCGTACCACGAACGCGGAGACCGTGCTCGACTCTGTGCCGTATTCTCTCCTCAGTACCCTTAGATGTGAAAGGTAATAGCTCTTCGACTCCCTGTTCCCGCGCTAACTTTACGAGTTCTGCCTGTCGCCTGAGGGAGTACTCTGGATCGTGCCACTTCCCGGTCACCGGGTGTTTGTGCGGTAGGAAGGGATTCGGCGTTGCGCCGCCCGCGATCGTGTTTGTCCTCGTCGAGGCCGGGAGTATCTGATTTGGAGGGTACTTGGCGAAGAAACGGGACAGCCGCGGGTGCAGCTGCTTCGCCAGCTCGACGTATTTTGTGTTGACCGCCGCCATCCCCAATCACAATTGCAGTGATCAACTGTTACTCAGGACAATTGGCTGTTGTTGAGGAAAGGTCGTGTTCGTAAGGTATAAGTCGCAAAAAAAGTGCATTCACAGCTTCCCAAATTTTGGTAGTGGATGGCAATTGGCAGGGGCCTGTGTTTAATCTAAATTCTCCGATTGGCTTAGGCCACTAGTGGCCCAGCGGTTCTTTGCAAGTCGTACCCCGATAAGCCGATTCCAGTCACCTATCTGCTTACATTAGGTAGATTTATCTTCGCCTCCAACATTGAAATTTGTACTTAACAGAAACAAGAACAGCTTCATTTCGTGTTATATTCAACTACGGTGGATTGTTTCAGCCGTTTGGGTGGATTCATACTCTGTAATAGGGATCTTTGATACGGTCGCAAGAATTGCCTGATTGTGTATTCCGCAAGTCCAAAATAATTCGAAAGTCTTAGGGAGAAGTAAGCTTCATCTATATTGACACTCCTACGACCATGGGGATGCAACCGCGAGCCGGATCGGTCGCACATACGAACGGCACCAACGGAACGAATGGAGCAAATGGAGAGGCAAGCAAGCGAAAAGCGCCTCTAGACATCGAAGAGATCCTGCGCAAAAAGAAAGAGGCAAACGATGCTGCTGCCAAACCAAGATTTATCCCTAAGGCAGAGCGTGAGCGCCTAGCAGCAGAAAAGGAGAAAGAGGAGGAAGAGAGACGAAGACGAAAAGCCCAAGAAGAAGCGCGAAGTAAATCTAGTAGTAGACCTGCAGCTGCGCGAGAACCCGATAGACGATATGGCGACCGTCGCGATCGAGATCATGCGCCAGTCGTTCCAACAGGACCCAAAGCTATGCGCCAATCTGGTCATGATAAACGCGACGCCAACGATTACGAAAACGGCGACACGCGAGGGAAATCACGAGGTAAAAAGGGGTTGGCGGGAGAAAAACGGCCAGCGCCAGAAGAAGCAGAAGCCGCTTTGATAAGAGCACGATACATGGGCCCTGAGATGAATCAGTCGACGTTCTCAGCTAAGAAGAAGCGGAGAAGAACGACGGATAAGAAATTCACTTTTGAATGGGATGCGGAAGAAGACACGACCCAAGATCACAATCCCATCTACGCAGAGAGAGCTGAGCCAACCTTCTTTGGAAGAGGAAGGCTGGCTGGATTTGGTGATGATATGACAGAGGAGAACGCCAAGAAATACGCCAGGTCTCTGATCGAGCGCGATCCTGAAAATGGAGCACAACGAGCGCAAGAACTATTAGACATGATGCAAAGGGCGAAGGAGAGGGCCAACCGCAACGGGCTAGGGAAGCACTGGTCCGAGAAGAAGCTTGAAGATATGCGCGAACGAGATTGGCGTATCTTCAAGGAAGACTTTGGCATATCAACAAAGGGTGGACTTATTCCGAATCCTATGCGAAACTGGCAGGAATCTGGTCTGCCTCGACGGCTACTTGATATTATTAGCAAGGTTGGCTACGACGAACCAACTCCAGTCCAACGCGCAGCAATCCCTATTGCTCTACAGGCACGAGACCTCATTGGTGTCGCTGTCACCGGTTCAGGAAAGACGGCTGCTTTCTTGCTACCTCTACTAGTTTACATCTCGGAACTGCCTCCTTTAACTGAGCTTACCAAGAACGACGGTCCGTATTCGCTGATCATAGCCCCGACCCGAGAGTTAGTCCAGCAAATCGAGACGGAAGCCAAGAAGTTCGCGATACCACTGGGCTTTACGGTTGTTAGTCTCGTGGGTGGACATTCGCTTGAAGAACAAGCATTTGCGTTGCGAAATGGTGCTGAGATTATTGTCGCTACGCCTGGTCGTCTAGTCGACTGTATCGAACGACGCCTGCTGGTACTATCACAGTGTTGTTACATCATCATGGATGAAGCAGATCGTATGATCGACATGGGCTTCGAAGAGCCCGTGAACAAGATCTTGGATGCGCTTCCGGTCACCAACGAAAAACCAGACACCGAAGCTGCTGAAGACGCGCAGCTGATGAGCAGGCACCTTGGTGGCAAAGATCGATACCGACAAACTATGATGTACACGGCCACTATGCCTACAGCTGTCGAGAAGATCGCTAAGAAATATCTACGCCGTCCTGCTACGGTCACGATCGGAAATGCTGGAGAAGCAGTTGATACAGTTGAGCAACGGGTCGAGTTCGTACCTGGAGAGGATCGCCGCAAGAAACGCTTGCAGGAGATCCTATCGTCCAATGAGTTCGCACCGCCCATCATCGTCTTCGTCAACATCAAGCGCAACTGTGATGCTGTGGCTCGAGAAATCAAGCACATGGGCTTCTCAGCCGTCACACTTCACGGTAGCAAGACCCAGGAGCAGCGAGAGCAGGCCCTGGCCTCGGTACGTGGTGGCTCGACGGATGTCCTGGTGGCGACTGACCTGGCTGGTCGTGGTATCGATGTCCCGGACGTGTCCCTCGTCGTCAACTTCAACATGGCTATGTCCATCGAGAGCTACACGCACCGTATCGGTCGTACGGGTCGTGCGGGCAAGAGCGGTGTCGCCATCACGTTCCTGGGCAACGAGGACGCAGACGTCATGTACGATCTACGGCAGATGCTATCGAAGAGCTCGATATCCAAGGTGCCGGAGGAGCTACGTCGGCACGAGGCGGCACAGCAGAAGCCGACGAAAGGCCCCAAGAAGATCGAGGAGAAGGGGTTTGGTGGAAAGGGGGCCGGATGGGATTAGGGGATAGCCGATACTTACACGTAATTATTCGACTTATTGTCAGAGTGAATATAACTATGATGGTTCTATCTAATTGATTTTGATTACCTACTTAGGGATCCATATCGTTGTCCTCTATATAAAGCGAAGCCTACAAAGTCACCATGCCTTAGGAACAGTCTCGCTGGTCAACGCAGAGAAGTCCTTCATATTACATTACCCCTTTATGCTTCCTACTAGCCAAATAATAGAGGTGGGTATACAATACCATTCGGCTAACATAGACATGGGATAGTAAGAAAATGGAAATCAAAATTCACTGTTTCCAGTATATTGGGCATTGCTAGGCAATATCGTGGTCTACGAATCGTGTTCTCTTCTAAGACATCTAAATGGTTATATCCGTACCGTTGGACTTTCAAGTCGCACAACATTTGACCATATCAAATTGCGAACTTGATCCGAGTATCAAAGTGTAGCACTGGGTGGATGGCAAGGACGGGAATTCGTCTCGCTTCGATTCGTTTACATCGGGGATCTACGTTCTAGAATGCGTAGCTGAGATGCCTTGAATGCGACCCTGCATGAGATTGCTTCCAAGAGTTGCGGTTTCGGGAGAGACGGCCGCCAGCAGCGACCGATATGTAGGATATGTACGTCTTAGTTGCCGCAGTTGGTAGGTACATTCTCTTGGCTGCCCAGATTTAAGTTGTTGGTGCGAATCTAACGAATCTAGAAAGATGGAGAGGTAAGGTAGCACCTATCAAAGCTGTGTGGGACAATCCCTGCAAATCTCCCGCTACACCGCCTACCTTCCGTGGGCGTCATTTTTAGAGGTCAAACTTTTCTTATGTCCCATTTTCTTTATTTTTCTTTTTCTTTTTTTCTGCATCCCAAGATATCCATGTCCGTATATAGGATTTTCGTGAACCCTGATGGCCAAGTGAAAAAGGGCTCATTCCATCCATACCTAACTTAGCACGCCACCCACACACAAATAATTGTATACACACATTGTTGGTTTTTGATAGAATTGGGAGCCTTGAATCTATTGTCGATCTCATAATGCACGAATAGGGATTGCCCCTCCTACCCCTCCACCCCTCTATTTGCGAATAAACCGGTTGCTTAGGATATACTGGACCCCTCTAAACCCCTCCATATCGTAATACCGCATGTGAAACCCAGGTCCGAGTCACTACCAGGTGTACCTCACAGCTGTATCTTCTTCCTTAGCATTCTACACTGTATTATATAACAATTGTATTATATCACCTTTCCTTTCCTCTTCCCGGCACATGTCTTTTCGCGCCTCTTACCGTGTCGAGTCCGTCCCTCGAATCTCAACACTTGCACGAGTCCGACTAAGACCACTTGCCTCTCTTACTTCTCTTACTGGCCCTTCAACCACACCAACCACACCAACCGCAACCGCATCTCGGTGGAGACAGAATCACTCCTGGCGCAGTCCTGCCTTAACCACTCCACCCTCTTACTGGTATACCTAACCCAATTGACCGCCCTTCCAACCCAAATTAGGCTCGTAGACTAACCCCGAAGCTGCGCCTAGCTCTCGCCTTACGACTTACTCCTCACTCACCTCGGTCCCACGAACCTCTCCCTTTGAGAAGGTTAGAAGTACTACGCTGTCGAAGACACCCCTCAGACACTGTTCATACCGGAGACAAAACATGTGTAGACTTGCTGGAGACGTCGAGCATACTGGAGGGGCAGCGCCAGACCCTACTAAGGGTCGCGAGCTCCTCCCGACCAACGTCATCCCGACGCACTATGATGTGACTTTAGAACCTAATCTCGACAAGTTCACATTCGAGGGAAAGGTCCTTATCGATTTCGATGTGAAGGATGAGACCAAGTCCATCTCTCTTCACACCATCGACCTCGACATTCACAGCGCTCACATCAAGTCTGGTGACAACGTTATTAGGCAAGTTTGTGTTGTACAGACGGACACGTGCCCTTATTTCTAACAAACCTCGCCAGCTCTTCCTCCGCGATTACCTACGACAAATCCAAGCAGGTCTCCAAGATCGAGCTTAAAGATGCTATTCCAACGGGCAAGACTCAGCTGGAAATCAAGTTCAGCGGCCAGCTGAACGACCAGATGGCAGGATTCTACAGATCTACCTACAAGAAGTCCGATGGCTCTGAAGGTATCCTCGCTACGACGCAGATGGAGGCCAACGACTGTCGCCGCGCTTTCCCCTGTTTCGACGAGCCCATGCACAAGGCAAAGTTTACCGTCACCCTCATCGCAGACAAGCACTTGACTTGCCTCAGCAACATGGACGTTGCTTCCGAGTCGGAGGTGCACTCAGATATGAGCGGGTCTACGAAGAAGGCTGTCAAGTTCAACACCACTCCTCTCATGTCGACTTACCTCGTTGCTTTCATTATTGGTGAACTAAACTACATTGAGACGAAGAAGTTCCGTGTCCCAATCCGGGTGTACGCACCCCCTAGTTCGGACATCGAACACGGTCGTTTCTCGCTCGAGCTCGCCGCGCGAACTTTGGAATATTACGAAAAGATCTTTGGAGCTGAATTTCCGCTGCCTAAGATGGACATGGTTGCTATCCCTGATTTTGCGGCAGGTGCTATGGAAAACTGGGGTCTCATCACTTACCGTGTCGTTGATCTTATGCTGGATGAGAAGGCTAGCGGTGCAGCCATGAAAGAACGTGTTGCCGAGGTTGTGCAGCATGAATTGGCGCACCAATGGTTTGGTAACTTGGTGACTATGGACTGGTGGGAAGGTCTATGGCTGAACGAAGGTTTCGCGACTCTGATGAGTTGGCTTAGTGAGTTTCCTATTCCATTTTGGTTTAAAAGAATGTCCGACTGACTGTTACCACCCACTTAGGCTGCAACTACTTTTACCCAGAGTGGAAGGTCTGGGAGAACTACGTTACGGACAACCTCCAGAGTGCTTTAGGACTAGACTCGCTGAGAAGCAGTCATCCTATCGAGGTACCAGTTAAGCGCGCCAGCGAGGTTGATCAAATTTTCGATGCTATTTCCTACTCCAAGGGTTCGTGCGTCCTTCGCATGATTTCTACCTATCTTGGTGAGGAGACCTTCTTGGAAGGTGTTCGGAAATACATCAAGAAGCATGCCTACGGTAACACTCAAACGGAAGACCTGTGGGCAGCCCTTGAAGAGGCAAGTGGCAAGCCTGTCAAGGAGATCATGTCCATCTGGACCAAGAACGTTGGCTTTCCCGTAGTCCAGGTTACGGAAAATGCAGCGGATAGCACAATTCGGGTCAAGCAGAATCGGTTCCTGAGGACTGGTGACACGAAGCCCGAAGAGGACCAAGTGCTGTATCCAGTCTTTCTAGGCCTCCGATCAAAGGATGGTATAGAAGACTCCCTTACGTTGACGAAGAGAGAAGATGTGTTCAAGGTTAAGGACTTGGACTTCTTCAAACTGAATGCGAACCACACGAGCATTTACAGAACAAGTTACACACCAGAACGCCTCACTAAGCTAGGCCAGTCCGCCAAGGAGGGCTTACTCACGGTTGAGGACCGCGCTGGTATGATCGCCGATGCCGGTGCTCTTGCCGTATCGGGTTATCAGAAGACGTCTGGTGTCCTGAACCTATTGAAAGGTTTTGACACAGAGGAGTCGTTTGTTGTATGGAGCGAGATCATCGCTAGGGTTGCGACTGTTCAATCGGCCTGGGTATTTGAGGACAAGACCGTGAAAGATGG
The DNA here is from genome assembly GCF_022578515.1 of Annulohypoxylon truncatum. Lineage (NCBI taxonomy): Eukaryota > Fungi > Ascomycota > Sordariomycetes > Xylariales > Hypoxylaceae > Annulohypoxylon > Annulohypoxylon truncatum. The sequence continues at coordinate 77,147 of NW_025953806.1, forward strand.
ACTCGAAGCCTTTGTTAATGAGCTCATTAGTGAGAGAGCTCATAAGTTAGGCTGGAGCTTCTCGGATAAGGATGGTCACGTTGAGCAACAATTTAAGTCTATGCTGTTTGGTGCAGCTGGTATGGCCGGAGATCAAGCCATCATCACTGCATCGAAGGAGATGTTCAACAAGTATATGGATGGTGATAAGTCAGCCATCCACCCGAACATCCGAGGTAGCGTCTTCAGTATGGCTCTGAAGTATGGTGGAAAGGAAGAGGTAAGTTTAGTCTCGAAAGTCCGCCGAAGCCATTACTAATATGATTTCCAGTACGACAAAGTTCTCAACTTCTTCCGTACCTCCAGCAACAGCGATGAGCGCAATACCGCTCTACGATGCATCGGCCGGGCTAAGGAGCCGGCCCTTATCAAGAGCACATTGGACCTTGTCCTTAGCGGCGAGGTCAAGAGCCAAGATCTATACCTTCCAGCAAGCGGGCTGAGAAGCCATGCAGAGGGAATTGATGCGTTGTTCACCTGGCTAACTGAGAAGTGGCCGGAAATCACCAAGCGTCTTAGTGGAAACGCCCCTATCCTGGGCTCGATGGTTACTATCTGCACGTCCAGCTTCGCGAAGCCAGAACAATTACAGAGGGTGGAGGAGTTCTTCAAGGACATCGACACCAAGGCGTTCGCGCAACCCCTTGCCCAAAGCAAGGATGCCATCCGTAGCAAGATCTCCTGGCTGGAACGTGACCGTGACGATGTTGCGGCGTGGGTCAGGGAAAACGGATACGGCGGTAGCTCGTAAAAGTAAAAGTGAATCTAAACAATGAATCACGAGATTTCTGTATGGGTTTTTAGAGGGCATTTGCTAGGAATTGTTTTCATATGCAGAAAGGAGCCCGAGAGATACCCGTAGACAAGGATAGAAAAAGTAGTTCTGTTCATGGAAAAGCAGAAAAATGAAATCTATTACTTGAAGCTATTGATGAGATATTATCTTGACTTGTGTAAGATTCTTACTTGCGTGAGAGGTTCTCGGTGCCTATATACACCTAAGAACAGCGCAAGAAGTCTTGGACTTATCGTATCGTAGAGGCTATATCAGAGGAAAAGCATGTATATAAGCTGGTCAGTATAACATCGCAGCTATCCGTGGATATATACAAGTGGTTATATAGACATAGGAATGATTAACCTAGCTATCCCGGTTTCAAGTGTTGTTATTGGCTTGTGTTACTTCACATGCTGGTTTTTATTCTTGCCCTTCCCCAACGAGATAGGTCGATACGTAGAGGGGTAACGTGTTACAAAAACAAAACTTTCTTCATGTCCTTGACGTATGTCGGGCCGGTGATGGCGCCAGTGGGCTAGTTCAACGGTCCAACAATTTTTAATTTTTATCCCAAGCCAGATTACTTGAAGCAGTTACGGAGTAATTATTAGGGTACTTGTGTAGCCAAGTAAGCTTGGCGTATGAGACATGTACCAGTGCTGTACCATCGAGCCCCTCCTTCCTCCGCGGTGTCATCCTGGTGAGGTCCGTCGCCCGGACCCCGCCAGCCCGCCAATTATAGTCCAATTATAGTCGTGCCATTCCGTTTGCTCTCTTGCTCACTCACGTTGTCCGTTCAGCCCACGCTTGTACCAAGCAGCGAGCCAAGCAGCCCACCCTCCGCCCAGCCTGGAAGCATTTAGGTACCTTACAATTTCTTGACTTGTCAGAGTTTATAATTTTTCTTCTTCCTTCTTACCAATTCACCTCATCACCTACCTCCTAGCAGAATCCTTAGAACATAGTAAGTCAACGAGCTTCATTCCTCTAGCTACCCATATACAAGCCATCGTGAATTTGTTCACATCATGCTCCCCCTACAATTCCTTCCCTTTTGATGACATCTTGAGCTACCCCGCCATCCCACCATCCTTCCCCTCCAATCCTCACCACCCCTACAATTTTCTATCTAGATACTATTCTGAGGCATATACTACCGCTTGGTTGAGTCACTTACACGAGACTCCCATTGAGCGAATTTCTTGCCTACAAGGTTCTTCTATTAATTACCTTGAGCTTCGCTATACTTCCCATCAACTTTATTCAACTCGAAATCACTCTTTTAACTAACCTACCGTTTCTCTGCAGCCTTACTACACATAAGACTTGAAGATGGCCATCAAGAAGATTCACGCTCGTTCCGTCTACGACTCTCGTGGCAACCCTACCGTAGAGGTTGACGTTGTCACTGAGACCGGTCTTCACCGTGCCATAGTTCCTTCTGGAGCTTCCACCGGTTCGTGTTCTTCTTACGCGGCCTCGATATATCCCATCCGCTAATATGGTACAATAGGTCAGCACGAGGCCTGCGAGCTCCGTGACGGTGACAAGAGCAAGTGGGGCGGCAAGGGTGTTACCAAGGCCGTCGACAATGTCAACAGCATCATTGCCCCCGCTGTCATCAAGGAGGGTCTCGATGTGAAGGACCAGAGCTCTGTCGACAAGTTCCTCAACAGCCTCGACGGAACAGCGAACAAGACGAAGCTTGGTGCCAACGCTATCTTGGGTGTCAGTCTGGCCATTGCCAAGGCTGGTGCTGCTGAGAAGGGTGTACCACTATATGCCCATGTCTCGGATCTCGCCGGCACCAAGAAGCCTTATGTTCTCCCCGTTCCCTTCATGAACGTCTTGAACGGTGGTTCCCATGCTGGTGGCCGATTGGCATTCCAAGAATTCATGATTGTTCCTTCTGCCGCTCCTTCTTTCACCGAGGCTATGCGTCAAGGCGCCGAGGTCTACCAAAAGCTAAAGTCTCTTGCCAAGAAGAAGTACGGCCAATCTGCGGGCAATGTTGGAGACGAGGGTGGTGTAGCCCCGGATATCCAGACTGCCGCCGAGGCTCTTGACCTCATCACCGATGCCATTGAGCAGGCTGGTTACACCGGTCAGGTGAAGATCGCCATGGATGTTGCATCCAGCGAGTTCTACAAGGAGGACGTCAAGAAGTACGACCTCGACTTCAAGAACCCCGAGAGTGACCCCAGCAAGTGGATCACCTACGAAGAGTTGGCTGCTCTGTACGCCGACCTGGCCAAGAAGTACCCCATTGTTAGCATTGAAGACCCCTTCGCTGAGGACGACTGGGAGGCCTGGAGCTACTTCTACAAGACCCAAGACATCCAGATCGTCGGTGATGACTTGACGGTCACCAACCCTATCCGTATCAAGAAGGCCATCGAGCTCAAGGCTGCTAACGCCTTGCTCCTGAAGGTCAACCAGATCGGAACTCTAACCGAGTCTATCCAGGCTGCCAAGGACTCCTTTGCTGACGGCTGGGGTGTCATGGTCTCCCACCGTTCTGGTGAGACCGAGGATGTGACCATTGCCGATATTGTCGTCGGTATCCGAGCGGGTCAGATCAAGACTGGTGCTCCTGCTCGTTCCGAGCGTCTCGCCAAGCTTAACCAGATTCTCCGTATCGAGGAAGAACTCGGAGACAACGCCATCTACGCGGGCGAGAACTTCCGCAAAGCTGTCAACCTATAGATTACATAGGAAATTGGAAAAATTACCTATGATACGCGCTTAATATGTTTACGATCATGGCGGGGATGACTGGGGGCGGTTAGCTCGGGAAAAAACGGTCACCTAGAATACTATTAGCTCGTATATCCTGAATTGAAATGAAAATGTGCAACCATTTCTTGGTCGTCGCTGTCCCTTCTGTGCAATTGGGACGAATGGGCTCTATGATGTAGTGAGGTCCGGAGAATAAATCGGATCTAATATCTGATGTAGTTGATGCCGTCTAGCCGCACCCGAATCTTCGGCTTTAGCACGTAAACAATCCGGAAACGTACGTGAATTCTCCGGCTACGGGCTACGGCTCACAAATTGGTATTGCGTAAGACGTCGAGAAAGTTCTAAGGTTGTGTTTATTATCGCATATCGTCGAAAAGTCACGGCGGATAATAGATGAAAGCTTGTGGCTCTACGGGCTGCTGGTCACTGATCCATGAACGTTCATGGAGCTGTGCTAGGGTAGTATTGATATCTAAGCTTAAGAAGCCTAGTTACCCAGATACCCGATCCAACTACTCTGAACCTAGCTTCATTGAAAATAGCCGGAATAACAGCTCCGAGATTTGTTTCTAGCGTTGAGAGAAATCACCTGCTTGATTTTAAAGTCGCCTCAGAGTCTAGATGACTCTATACCGCGTTCGGTTCTATACCTAACATCTCCGTCCAGCCCGTAGGTACGAAAATATAGTCTCAAGTCAATCATCTGTATAATACCTCCGTACTGAAGTTGGCAGGTAGCGTGGAGCATCTCGGAGTTCCGCGAAACTCGTGCCTAGAGATCAACATATGGAAACGAAGTATGGTTACTAGGTATATTAGACACTTGAGACTATCATAGTATGGTGACAGTTTTTCATTGTTATAGCAGTATGTATATTGACGATAGTGTGTATGAGACTAGCTAATGTGGCACAATGTAATATATAAAAAACAGAAGCAGCGTTGGATTATCAGGCCATCAACTGGAGATCATCTAACGTGCTGGCCAATATTGCGCAATATCGTTCGGTATCACAAGCAGTCAGAGCAGAACGCTAAGACTCACTTGGGTCTCTATGCGGTGATTCCGGTTGGCGAAGAACACTCGCCAATCTAATATGTATCACTTAGTGTGCATGTGTATTGTATTAGTTACCTGCAAATTATGTCAGTTGAGGTTCAGCTATCAGAGATTCATATGAGAACTGAGAACAACGAATCCGTCTGTCAGAAGTCCGTTTAATACATTTCAGGTCCGAAGACCCGATGATATAAGAGGTACCAGAAAATAAGTAAAGAATGGAGTGTATCATCAGAAGCAATGGAGGGAGTCGAAGTGAGAATTGTATGGGTTCGAGTGGCTTACCTTGAGAAGAATGATTCGGTCGAACTGAATAGATTTGCCTCAACCCCAGCAATATCGTGTGCATGGTAGGTAGGTAGAAATTGGAAGATGGAACTACCAAGAGTAGACGAATATTTGCATGACATCTGAAACAATCATATTATCAACCCTCGACAATAATTTCGCCGCAGGATTCAAGCAAGAAAATTGAGGAACAGAGAAAGAGTAAAATTTATTTGGGACCCGAAAGATAAGGAATCTTAGTATCATCGGCAAAACATCGGCTTTTCTACATGATAGCAGGGTCTGTGCACAGGCCACCAATTAGAGCCGAAGTTCGACACACAAATCTACTAGTAAATTTCTGAAGAAATTAATCCCATTCAAAACTTCACGAATTCAACAACTTTCCGACCTTTCGATCATTTCGACACAACTTCGACAACCACCACAAGTCGACACATACAACCGTCAAAATGGGTCGTCTTCACTCTAATGGAAAGGGAATTTCGGACTCCGCGCTTCCCTACTCGCGCGTTGCCCCCGCCTGGCTCAAGACCACTCCCGCTCAGGTCGAGGAGCAAATCTGCAGACTCGCCCGAAAGGGTGCTACTCCCTCTCAGATCGGTGTCGTTCTCCGTGACTCCCACGGAATCGCCCAAGTCCGCATCGTCACTGGTATGAAAGAAATGAACTCAATAGGTCACAGTTTACACGAGCTAACTATGATGCCTAGGTAACAAGATCCTGCGAATCCTGAAGTCAAATGGTACGACATGAAATATCCCCCCTCGAAGCCATCGAATGGCTGCGCATACAATCTATAAAATACACATGGTGCTCTTCGGAACCCATGTCAATCATAATGCCGCTGTTGGTCAAGGCTGACGGTGTGATCTCTATATAGGCCTCGCTCCCGAGCTTCCTGAGGATCTATACATGTTGATCAAGAAGGTGAGTGCAATGTACCTAGTCAATGTTGGAAATGCATGCTAATGATCAAACCCTCAAGGCCGTCTCCGTCCGAAAGCACTTGGAGCGCAACCGCAAGGACAAGGACGCCAAGTTCCGCCTCATTCTGATCGAGTCGCGTATCCACCGTCTCGCTCGCTACTACAAGACCGTCGGCGTCCTCCCCCCGACCTGGAAGTACGAGAGCGCCACCGCCAGCACCATTGTCGCATAAGCATAAACCCTTGGAGGATGTTTTGCATGGAATACCAGGTCTGGTCATGGAGTTTGTGGAAACGGGATTGCTTCTTTGGGCAGCCACAAAAGTGACGGATGCTCGATTCTTATACCTAGTCGCATCCGTGAGATAGGCGAACAATGAGCACTCACATCAGTTGATATGATTACGAATTAAAATTTGGGTCTTCGTGAAGAATAGTATTGTGACTGCCTTGTCCTAATAGACTGCAATGCTCTTCTTAGAATTTGACTTGCTCACTCAATTAACCTCCTCCACATCAAGCCTCCGTATCAAAAGCAAACAAGGTTCCTAATGCAATGTGGTATCATCCTTCAATGGCCAAATCCATGGTGCCATGCAGAATCTAGCAACGACAAATAACTTTTCCCTTAGAACCGTAACTCCGTGCTGATGCTTGCCTTCCAACCCTTCACGTCGACGTCGTCTCGAGCTCCTTGGATCGCTGGATCAAGTACTCGCCGAGGACGCGAAGAGGGTCCTTGGGCCTGCGAAAAATGCGCGTTAGCAGCCTTCCTAGCAAAGTTCTATAGACAAATCCTTAAAACACATATCCTCCTGTTACGAGCGTAAACGCGGCTTCCGAAGCGGAGATATTCGCGTACAAACCTCAGGTATTATGTATGTAGGTATCTATGCGGGTAGGTATGTAGGTAAGTAGGCAGGCTAAAACTTACTTCTCCTGGACGAGCTTCTTCATGCCGTCGAGCAGCGGGCCCGTCACCTTGGAGTTCAGGTACTGGCGCGCGGGGGCGCCGTGGGCGGGGGCCTCGGCCGGCATGGCGAAGCCCGCGTCCGGGTGCTGCGAGGCGGCGCGCGAGGTGCTGGTGGCCGCCGCGTTCTCCTGGCCGCCGCCGCCGTTGGTGTTGCGTAGAGGCGTGCCGGTTCGACCGCTGCCGCCGGGTGCGGTGGCGGCGGCTGGGCTCGGGGCGTTGGTTGGTGTGGGCGTGTTGCCGCTGCCGCCCGTGGTGGTGGTTGTAGGGGCGGCCGTGGTGGTCGTGGTTTGAGGAGCGCTGCCGCTAGCGGGGTTCGAGGGGGACTGTGGGACGGTGCTCATTGTGGTTAGCTTTGGCGATGGAGAGGCTTTGGTACTAGAGGTTTGGGATGCGGGATAGGGAGGTGTAAAAAGTTGTGTAGAGGAAAGATGGAGATGGAGATGAAGAGTGGGGAATGGGAAATGGGAAGTGATAGACTGCTGGGGGCTGCCTACAGCTGCTGCCTCGGTGCTGGGAGCAGGCGCCGCTGCCATGCCCGAGCTCGGGTCCTCGGCGACGGTCGCGAGAGGTTCGTTGGGGTTCGACATTGTGGTATCGGCGGATTGCGAGGCGGCGGGCTGACCGTAAACGAAGGGAACGGGTACGGGAGTTTGCCTGATCTCGTCGCTCATCGTTCGCGGGAAGCGGGCGGTTGCGAATTGGGCCAGAGAAACTGGGGAAAAGCGGAAGTTTGATGATGAGGTTGGCTTTTGGTTCTTAGTCGTGGAATTTTCTACATGTATGGAGAAAGTTTGGCGGTTTCGTGCATATGCAAGCACCCAGGTATTCAGGAAGTATTGAAGCTACGATAGGTACTAATTTCCTAGCGTGGTTGCCCCTCCTGAGCGCTGTAGAAGTATGAGAAAGGTACATGGAAGGTACGATCTGCTGACGCGTGACTGCGCGTTGCGATTGCCCTTACCAAATCTCGAGTCGCGTCTTGCCACGCGTTCTTTTGTATGAAGTCATTCACCCATTCGCTCCTTTCACCACATTTGAGTTCGCACTATTTCTTATCATTTAAGATTTTGGCCGCAATGATTTCCAATCGGCATATAAGGTAGCAATAATGGATGCATTTGTCAAGAGATTAAACCCATCCTATACTTCAAAATCTCAGCCTAATGGCAAGCACGATCGTCCACCTCCCACGAAGAAGGTTAAAAGGGAGGAAGTCCGCGATAGCGACGAGGATTCAGATCAGGACATTAAATCTAGCAGTCCATCATTGAAGCTATTGCTAGGCTTTCGAAGAATAGACAGTGCAACTTCTGATCTGGATGACGATGCCTCGCAGAATTCAGAAGCAGAAGTTGAACCCTCTCGGCAGATCGCCATTGAGAGCTCACTCCCTGAGGTCAAGTCTGGAAAACAAGCCCTTGAGGAATACCAAGCCTTCAAAGCTTCACAAGGGGATAACGATACCGCAAATGCTGAGTCGAGGCTCGATTCGAGGAAATGGGTGAGAGGCAAGACATCTCTTTACGTCGACGCCTTCAACCTCGCTCTTAATACAGTACTTGACGAGGAGTCTCACCTATTCAACGATGAAGAAATGTACATCTTTGATCAATGGAATAATTTAAGTTACGAAGCTCAGTTCCTGTACGCGACTAAACATCAAGCATTGTCTATATGCAAGATCCAATGCTTATTCATTCTCGTAGGTACGTGCGATTGTTCTTAAGGAAGACAGCATCATGGCACCGTATAGCCCGCCTGCGCTATCACGACGACATCGCAGATATCGAGGCAGCCGTCGACGAGTTGCAGAGGAGTCGGGATTTGCCATCAGCTTCTTCTGGCTCTCCACCCGTCCTCGAATATGTAGAACCGATACTTACGTCTCTAAGTCAGGACCCATGTGTGCTTAACGAGAGGTTTACTTTCGCGGACATGTCGGAGCAATTCATCACAAGTGTGGAAGAGGCCGTAGCACTTCTGAGTCTAGACGAGGTCAAAGCCTTAGCCAAAGAGGCGAAGGTCGGAGGCAAGAATAAGGCAGAACTTGCAAAATCCATTTGCAGGATGAGCAATCAGCAAACTGGCCTCTTCGCGTTAGGTCTCCGACGCTCTAGCACTATGGGTTCTGTAGACTCACCAGACAGGAGTACGCCTGAGACGGAATCGCCAGGCCCAAGTCTTGGCGAAGACTCCAACAGGAGAAAGCACTTTCTCGAGAAAATATTGGCTGTAACCGGGCCTTGTATAAGGCTCTCCTTACCTGTTTTTAGATTGTTTGAAAGAGTTCACTTGGTCTTCTACAGGTCTACTGAATGGACAGAGAAATCTTTAACTACGATTATACTGGCAAAGATATCGAAGCGTAATTTTCCAAATTATATTGTCAGCAGGTCGGCCAACATCTTCCCGTCCAGAGCTCAATTATTGGAGTTCGAAACAGCTATGAGGACCGAGTATGCTGTCGACAGCATACTAGAATTTAATGGACCTGTCACAGAAGCAGATTTCCGAAAGATCGTCAAGATATTCGAGGAAATCTATCCCAGGTGGAAAACTTTGGTGCAAGAGGAACAGGAAAAGGAGAAGAGAGTTTACGAATCCGGCGAAGGGGCTTATTTGAGACGACTCAACCCTGCCCATTCGTACACTCGTATCGTTCATAAAGCCGCGCATGTGCTCGGTCGATTGAAGGAGCATCGGCGGGAGCATGAATTACTAACGGAATTGCTCGATCAACGTCTCTTCCATTTAGCTCGTCGAGGTTCGTGGTACCAACGGAAGGCCCTTCTGGAGGAACATTACATGTACGCTTCGGAACTAGACCCCTCCTACAAAGATCTAGAGTTGCAAAAGAAGCATTGGAAACGAATCGCAGTGGCAACTTGCGAGACCGCCCTAGAGGACCGAGATTGCCATCTAATTTATCATTACGATATACAGAAACGTTTAGTCAAGCTCGAGAAACAGCTTAAGATTCCGAAACGTTTGCAACATGACTTCGGCCACGTCCGGCTGCAGAAGCCGGAAGAACACTTTGCTGAGGGTATTCAAATCAAGAAAGATGACATCGTAGGTAAGAATGGACGGGAAGCGAGCACAAAGACAATATGGGTGGACGAAGCGGACGGCGACGGAGAATGCAGCGTGGAAGCCATGTGTCTAAGCTGGTATAGAAGCCAAGGTTGGAAGGGCTATCACGCGGAGGGCGGCATCGTTAGAACGCTCTTCGCATACCTGTTCTTCGATATTCTCTTCCTCTACATGCCCAATGTGTTCCAGACCGCGTACCAGACATGCCCGCTGGACTTGCACACGGACGCCTTCTACCCTACTCGGGCGTCTGAGATTAACCATCGACTCGTCGAGATCGCGAATGGTGGGGCGGCAACGTTAATCGAGGAGGTTGACCGGCGAGAGCGCGAAAACCGCACCTGTGTTGTCGGCCTCAATTGGGACTACGAGTTAGAAGACCTCTTAGAACTAGCGAGCTGCTTTGATGGTGCGGCGCTAGCCGCTGTATGCAAGGTCATGGCACAGGAATACGGTCAAAGAGGCGGCGGTATACCAGATCTGATACTTTGGAGAACAGAGCCGAACCGGGAAGTGATGTTTTCCGAGGTGAAGAGTGCCAATGACCGCCTCAGCGATACGCAGAGACTCTGGATTCACGTACTCACCGGGGCTGGCGTGAAAGTAGCTCTATGCAATGCAGTAGCGAAAGAAATCAAGGAAATTTAACGGGGAAAGCAAAAGCCCGCAAGATCAACGCACATACCAATCTGGGGAGCTACCCTATGGAACTCACGTTCTTCCGCCGTGGCCTCTTCAGTGGTACTACCTTGGTGGCGCTCACGCGTGGGGGTATCCCGCCCCGAGTACCCTATACATACCTTCTTATGTTATGGTAACATATAATCCAAGATTGGCTGCAGGTATCTACTCGACACGACATGATCTATACTGCCTACCGACTCTCCTCATCCAAGGATCACCCTGATTAGCCAGTCCCCATTAACCCCATCAAATGAAAATCAGCAATGCCTCCATCTCCTCCCTCTCGCATCTAGGCAGTCTATGGAAGTACACAAATGGCGGTCAATAGCTCGCGGAGCGGAGCCCCGTCCAGTCGAATGTACATCTCCAACGACGGTGTGGATACTTGACGTTGGGACTGGCCGAAAGAAGCGTGATGCGTCGTGATAATCCTTTACGCTCCTAGGAGCTAAGAAAGCACATCGTTTTGGAGAGGCATATCGTGGCACGTTTCATTGCTATGAGGTGGTGTCGATGAGATAGTGATTGGTACCGGTCGAGACTATGACTTTGCGAAGATGAGCAGAAAAAGTGCACTTTCTCTGCATGGTAAACATACACTATACTTAACGAATAACATATATCGCACGTGAAGCGAGATGGTGACGTTTTGCGTGCGTATACACACCACTATCTTACATCAAGACGTTGATAGCGAGCGTATAACGTGGAAACGTTTACCGCGATAGCTCATCTTGGCTGCTGTTCATACAGTTTCACGTGCAGCCCTGCGCGCTTAAAATGGCATATTATACAGTAATCTTGGAGCAGAGCGAGAAATAGGCCAAGCATCTCAAAGACGAAGCTGCCGGCAGGCAAATACACGTCTTCTCTGGTCCGTGTTTGTTTATCTATAAACACTCATTGACCATGGAGGTATGAACTCGTGGAGTAACTCTGGATCTGGTCCGGTTGGTACGACTCGAGCATAGAAAGTGTTAGTTTATGCCGAATGCTATAGCAGCCTGCTCTGCCGCTTACCTGAAGAGAACATGTTAGTACGACTGTCGACACCAAGTCCCTACCAAGTCTATAGAATCTGCACGACTCTTGCCACGCATTAGTTCATATCGACTTGCTATCGAGATACCATGCTATCATTTACATGGGACATTCCTAGTCTGCTAGTCCGCGAAGGACTCTAGCCGCATCCCTTTACACGTGGAAGCCAATGATAGATTCTGAGGTTAAGCTATCTCCAACGTACCTTACTACCTACGTGCTAAGGCCCGATGGCTCCTATCCCAACGTGCATGCTAGACGCGGTCACTTCCTGCAGGATGGTACTGAAGTCAGTATCTGTAGCAACTGTGTCGAAGAAGCTTCATCCTAAGCGCGCAAAGACGACTAACGAGGGTAGTTAGAGGAATAGTTGGCGTAGACATTAGCAGGGTTTGGCGGCGCTTAAGAGAAGTACGGCGGCTCCACAACACTGGGTTAATTGGGGAATGTGACTGGCATAGAAACATTCTAGATTATTTTCTCTTTGAGTTAGAAGAAGAGGCTACTTCTCCGTGGTCTCATGATCTGGCCCTCGAGGAAGCGCGCGCTGGGAGTATCGAATATGAGACTTCGGGGGAGCTCTATGGTAGATTTAGGACCCCAACCACTAAGAGAGATTCACTTGAGAACCTCCTGGCCAACAGCATCTCTGGAATGCCTTCGGCCGATGCAATGCGTCATGTGGCGCGCGCTCTGCTTAAGCCTGGCTAAGGCCTCAAGCCGCAAAGAAGAAAAACAAGACAGCAATTCTATCTATGGGAGATAGACAGCCTCTAGTTGTACAAGTCTAATGAAAAACGAAGCATCCATCGCGAGCCGCGCGCTGAGTGAAGCAACGCCATGATATGGAACAATACCTGGAGATGAAAGATTGAAACAGTGAAGATATATAACCGCACATAAAAGTCATCAATCCCCGGACTTCACGATCATCTGCCTGTGTAATTCATCCGTGCGTAAGACATAGCGGGACGGACCTTGCTTGAGGATACTCGACAGCTGAAACCGCATGATTGAAAATATCAATATCCTACCTTTTTTCAACGCACAACATATAAGCACCCAGGTATATCCCAGGTTGTCCTAGGTTATCCCAGCGTACAAGCATCATTCATCATTCATCAGCGCGCCACATCGACGGCAATCCCGCGATCCACTGCTCAGCTCATTCAGCTCAACGTCTGACCAGAACCCACATCCGGATAGAGAGCCGACAGTGATAAAAAAGCAATTCTCTCTACGATCTGTACGGTCTAGGATTTCTTGCCGCTCGAGTTTAGGTGAAGGTGAGTCGTGAATGGTTGCAGTCTCCTGTGCAGCCCGTGACGAAGGTGCAATAAGGAAAGACATTGAAGACATTGAAAGACAGGGGCAGAAGAGGGAGACGTCAAATCAGAAGAGTGGGCAACGGAACGGCGCTAACCAGGACCCAAATATAGTAAATACACACAGGTACCCAGTAGCGGCAGCGCTTAACGCAAGTACCGAATACCTCCGATCCATTCGAACCCACCAGCGACATCCCGGTATATTGCGCCTGGCAAACCACACCAACGAAGGCTATCGAACCAATCAGACTCAAGCTCGGATAGGTCCTTGAACTGAGCTAGGCTCAGTCAACCGCGACCCCAGTTCAGGTAGCTTATACATTCAAGGCTTGGGAAGTTACTTTGGGAAGTTACTTCGGAGAGTGAATCATTTTAATAAAAGATGTAAGTCAAGTGCTCTTATATTGTTCCTACATACTTTCGCATACCTCACATTTACGTACCTCTCTTACATGCTCCCCCTGCTAAATGAAGGAGTTCGTCAATACAATACAACAAGACTAATCAAGCAATCTAGAGTCAGCAGTACATCTTTCTTGCGTCTACCACATACATACTACAATTAAAGCTGCAAAGGGCTTGGATCTAAGGGCACCTGATCCCTGCCGCCTCTAAGCAACCAATCCGAAGACGTCCTTCACTTTGCACATCCACAGCTAACCCACCACTGCCGCCGCCCTCGAGACGGACCTTGGACCTTGACCTTTTTCTGTCTTCGCGCCAACGCTTCCCAAAGTCTCTGTTTCCGTCTCTCTCGGATCTCTATCCACTAGCCGGGCCACGAGTCGACCTACCTTGTTTTCATACTCTCGTGTCGGTCTGTCTGTTGACCATCCCGTCTCCAACTTGCAGCGCGTACCGATAATAGGTAAACACATTACCTAGTCTTGTGTACCTAGCTCTGTTCGGTATAAGTTACATACGTTCGAAAGAATACCTACCCATCTAAGGACTCCCAACGACCCAAGGACGGTACATACTTCTGGAACCACTCCCCCCTACCATTGGGATCTGTCACATCGATCCCTAGCGTTTCTAGTGTTTCTAGCCGGGGTGTAGCTTAGCTTCCCGTTGGCGCCTTCGTCTCAGCATTGACTAGGTTGTTCGCCCGGATCCTTGTCCTCCACGCAGCAACCTCATCCTTGGCCTGTCCGAGAGTTACATATTATAGTCACCTATCCCCCTCATCCACCACCACCACCTACCTACTCTTCTTCCACCACGGGCGACTTCGTTGTGCAGCTTGTAGGCATCCCGTCTTCCTATCCTTCTGAGTCATTCGTTTGACTTGAGGCTATTCCAACAACCAATTTATACTCGACTTATCCTCAGGACTCGCCATCATGCCTACAAGCAAGCCAAAGCTCGCGCAGTTGACCACCCCAGTCACGGCCACCTTCCCGTCGGAGCTCTCTGCTCTCTCGGCCAAGACGCCTCTATCTGCAGTTCCGGACTTTATTAAGGAGGAGTTCCCTAACAGCGCTAGAACCCCTATCAGCCCACCTACGGCTTATATGGATTTTCTCAAGGCCATGTCGGTATCCTCGCCAGTTGTGCCGGAGAAGAGGTCGTCGGGAACTAGCACGCCGGAAGATGACTCAGCGCAGGAGTCAGCACCATCGACCGCAAGCAGCGAACAGACGGACTGTTCCTGCAAATGCGGCAACCATAAATCACCAGCCGGCATTCCGCCAAGCCCTTTCTCAAGCCAGCCGATGTCCGCACCACCAACAGGAGCAACGTCGTTCCCAAGCCTTCACATGCCTCCATCCCCTGCCGTATCAACGATAGACTCGCCACTAAGCGCAACAGCGCGGTCTCCATTTAGCGCGAGATCAGTGCGATCACCGTTTGACTGGGAAGCAGCGTTGAAGTCTAGGTATGCGCAGGATTGCAGAGCGCAAAAATCGACAGGGAAGAGTGTGCGGCACATTCGAGAGGTTGTTACGAGGACCGTTACTTACACGCCGAGAATGGACCCGGCGCCGAAGGGCAAGAGAAGGAAGACGACGCATCTGGACTGCCCGAAAGCTCAAGCAGCTGCCGCAACGGCGGCGGCGGCACGGACGAATACGGTTTAGGACCTCGACTAAACCACCTCCTTATTTGCCATACTACTCAATCCCGAACGAACTAAAGTCTTAACATCCTCCCCCAACTCTATATCGGCTTCTATGCCAAGAATTGTCATCTATTTTCCATTTGTTTATACCTATTACTATCTATCTCACTCATTTACTCGCTCACTCACATTCTCTACGTCTCCCCTTCTTCGAAATATTTATCATCAAATCCGCAACAAAGCCACCGCTAGAATCGATGGACCATGGAATTTAACCAGGGACCATCAGAGAAGCGGTGGGAATGACTTTATGGCTTCTTACGATCTAGATCCATGGCGTACCTGGCATTACAAAGAGGACGGGATTTGGGCGGATCTCTGTTAAGAAAGTGCGATGGAGTTTATTGGCGTTTGCTGGCGGGCATCAGCAACCTTGGGAAGCCTGGGCTTGCAAAGCGATACCAGGTAATTTTTTTGGACTCCTATTATTATTTGTTTTTGTCGGCTCCGTTGTGCGTGTGTGTGTGGACCTTTGAAAAGGGGGCCGACGTGGGCGTGAGGGAGAGAACAAGCACGATTGGGCTGCTATAGGATAGCACCGGACGGAACAGTGTCAAAATTCGCGTAGCCAACATTCACAATACATGGTATCCGTTACCTACCTAGCTTGTTACGAGAGCTTAGTGTCTATGCTATACTATCAGTGTTTGGCCATAAAACTGTGTCTATAGGCGAACCCCCGACCCCTACGTGATTTTTACTCGCTTTTTCAACTGTTTATTTATTTATTTTGGTTTGAACCGCAAAACGGGAGCGGACGTTAAATGTTGTTTTCCGCTAAAGCGACCTCTGATGCGGCCGGGAGGTTGGGCTCGTAAGCGTTGACAACTTACTGGCTGCTCGTCTTAGACTGGGTGGAATTTCGGTCAAGAGTGCGGCCGTCAGTGGTGGCCTCCTTCCTACAGTCTCCGCCCTCTTACACGGTCTTTTTATTTTATTTTTGTGACCACGCGAACTGCCCGCGGTAGTAGGTCAGGTAGGTAACCAAGATTGAGGGGGCCCCTGGATCAAGATCGCCCACACCACCATTTTCGACGCTGCGTATTATGCTATTTGGTATAAAGTGGATGTGCGGACGGGTGGCTTACACTAGTCTACCTAGTGTTCCTGTATAAGGTATACCTTTGACTGTGCCTCTATACTGCTTCTTACACAGTTATCATGTTATATTTCCTACCTAGTACGTAGTATAGTATGTACGTCTCCTTTACTCTATATCTCAGCTATTATCTCTTATTGCTCTTCAATAAATTGTCGACTATAAACACTTAGAAAAACTCCAATGTTCAGAATATTATGTAGTTAGATGTAATCGGTACCTTGCTACTCGCGACGCCCGCCTTCTATATGCAAAGGCGTACTCGGTCTAATTGGTCGGTTCGTGCGTCCCGATATCCTGGGACTTGCATGCGCGGGGCTCGACAGGGGCAAGGAAAGAGAATGGACGGCGCTAGCCCTTCTTCGCATTAGGGTTTCCCTTCGAAACTGGAGCTTCGAAGTCTGAAGTCTGAAGTCTAAATAGAAGGTGGGGACATTCAGTGCGCAATCTTCTTAAGCGCTGGCTCCGGACCGAAGTGACGACCCTATTGGCTCAACCTTACCTTCTCAGTGAAGGGTGGATGGGTGTGTCATGCAGCGGTTCGAACGGGAGTCGCGACTTGTAATTGGCTAAAGGGGGGGCCGTTTAAGCGCCCGCGACCTTTTTCTGTTAAATTGGTTCCTTCTCTCCTACCTATCCGATCAAACACCACCTTAGCCTTCGTATGTCGTCTGTCTAATTGTCCACCGTATGTGCGAAAGCCGCGCATCCCCTTTCCCCCAGACTCCCAGATCTGAGCCCGTGCCGGAACCCCTCTCTCCCTCTCCCTCTCCCTCCTTTCGCGGGGATTTCATTCCCACTAGTGACGGAAAGAGATTGTTGAGGAAGCAAGCAAAGTGCTAGGCAATGGTCCTCTGTGTGAACTTTTACGGATTGCTACCTTGGGAACCATGAACCTGTCACGGGGCGGTGAATAGGTAACTGCCTACCTATACATGATATTGCCTAACCTAGTCGTTGCCTGCCGCGAAGCAGCGGACGGCCGCTACCGAGGTGGCCATCCACCGGGGGCGAGTTTTGCTCATTTCGCAAACGGGAAGTCAGCCAAGCAAAGAAAACAGCTCCGGTTAGATTCATGGTCGTCATGAATAGATGTAGGCGGCGGGTATATTCGGGGTAGCTCTATATGTCTCGCCAAGACCCGTGGCCCCAATGCGGGACGAGACAGCGCATGCTAGCCTGCCTAAAGTATAGGTATCTCGAGATCACGAAGGGCTCGAGCACCATTGGCCCCTCCGCGCGTGATCAGAAAGGAGCATTATAAGCAAACAAAAGTCATAATTTGCGTGCTCGGTCTGACCCGTCTCGGACGAGGCGCCGCGAGGCAGAAACATCCATTTGGCGGATGAGGTTCCGAGGGAACGGTGGCAGTGCGCCGTTATCACGCATCCGAAGCTGGCCGGGGAGGGAAAAAAATGTGACGAGGATCGCAGTAGTAGCCTACCTAAAAGACTACTTTACCTCCTTTCACTTTTGCAAATGTCCCACGTCGGTATCCTTACCCCGATCCCTTAAGGCTTAGGTAGGTAGGTAGGTAGGTAGGTAGGTGAAGTATGTATGCTATGGATGCGGTCGGGCGGCGCCTGTGCGTCTGTGTGTGCGCTTGTCTGAGGCCCCATGGTTTCTCTTTCATCTGGTCTAAAAAATGTGTCTCAGTTCATCAATGCGTGTGCGATATGCATTTTGAACCGTGCCGTCTCGGAGTTATATGCATCGTGTATTCCGTACATATACGTAGCCTATAGCAGCCCTAGAAACTAACCGCGTCCAGACAGATAGTCCGTTTGTTGAGACAGCCTGTAAATCGTAGTCCCAACTGCGAGGGCCCAGTCGGTTCCAATCGAAGTGTCGTCATGGGAAAAGAGGAGCCCAAAAGAAGATGGTTATTCTCCGAAGCGAACGACGCCAACCCGATCGCCGCGCCCCTTGCTCTAATTGTGGAGCTATAAGTGCCTCTATTATTGCGAGATATCCACCACGCTTTTTACCGCTCAATAAACCGCTTTATATTGGAACATCGATGTTAGGTAGAATATGCCTATGATATAGGTACTCTGTTCGTTCAAGTATACTTGAGGGATATTATAGCCTTGCCTTTGCTGATTAGAGTTGGCACGCATTGAATGTGTCCATATACCAAATGGGTACCTGTCTTAATAAAAAGTGACGCTCGTCGTCGCCTTCCAGACCCCTCTATCACCTCGTTCTCCATAGTTGTTAGTTACAACGTAAGATGCGAACATGTAAGATGATATCTTCTTCGGATATTATTTCCCAAGATTTCCGCACGTGGGAGAAAATTTATCAAACCCTTGTTCCAAAGCGTTGCGCTTCCCCCCACGATAGAGGGCAATGTTGGCTGCGACGAGAGATATAGCTCACGTCTAACCTAACCCACTCTTGCTGACGCCAAGTGCATATCCCGCGGCAGCCTCGCAGATAGCGACCGTCCCGTGCCTCCCCCTTCACACCCGCCGGCTCGGTTCCTGATCTAACGCGTCGTAGGGAACGTGTGATATCGGTTGAGGCCTTGGTGTACATACCTAGAGGCATTTTTTCACGGGTTTCACGGGCGCTCTTTGAGCCTACATACCTAGACTGCTTAGCCGATCCGAAACTCAGCTGTCCGTGGCTTGCTTCTGCTCTAGCGGAGAGAACTCGGGCGCATAAGGCAGGTAGACAGTGGGAATCCAGAGTTGGGGGCCAGATCAAGCCGCGGAGTTCTTCGCCCTTTTGGCTGGTGCCTTTGACATCATGCATATAATCAATATATGGCTTGCTGGCTGCACGGACGTATGCGCGCGCGCACCCAGGTCCGGCAGGTGTTTCTGACTCATATATCCTGGCGAAAGGCTGCCTGGAGCCGTGTCGAAATTTTGAGGTATCGTATCAGAGGAGTGTGCTGTAGCCGCATACCCTGCAGCGGTCTTCAGCTACCTCGCCTGTCCTAGATAGGCGTCTGGGCGCAATGCCTTTTTTCTAGGACTGATGCTCCTCTTTGCAGGCTATCTTTTCAGCTCGGTCACGTCTAGCCCAGTCGCTTTGTGAGGTCGATCGGAAGGGGCTAGGCAACACCACAGATGTGAGTTTTGCGTGTAGATCGATAGCATGGGGGTCGATCTTTGACAGCTGTGACTCACTATGTAGTGTTTACCTGCGAGGGAATCTGTCAGCCCCCGGGCTTTTGTATCAGCATCGAGTGGGTTCTCTGTTTCTTTCCTACGACGATCGGCCGTCCATGCTAACTGAGCATCTCGTTGAAGTATATTCAAGGCTTGCCTTGGAGATTATCCCTGGGTCCTCCGTAGGGGTTCGGTCAGTTTATGGCTAAAGAAGGCCAGGGTGTGGAGCATGTAATGATTTCTGGCATGTGTAGAAGAAAACATCGGTAGCGATTCATCCTTGGGGCGTTCAGTCTGGAAGGACAGTGGCAAGTTGGCTTGGAGCCTCAGTTAGAAACTTGACTTGATTCGACTCGATCTGACTCGGATTAGGGACTCATCAATTCACCAGTTTCGCAACTTTATACAGCTTTGACCAGTCGATACAGTCAGCTATCCTTTTCCAACTGCGCCTAAAAGTGAGTCCAATGAGACTCAGGTATATTGCCATTCTATCTCAGATAACAGGTATTTGAAAATCGCGATTTCTTGATTCGTCGTCGGACCGAGGCGATCCTTGAGGGACTGGGAGATATTAATTTACGGTCGTGTCGTAGAATAAATGATAGTAGTAAGAGGTTCGCCGGGATTTGCCAGCAGCTGTGTGAATGTATATAGCTGATAACCTCTCAATGCTCAATGGGGAGCCTCAAGCCTACCTCCGCTGCTATTCACTGACTTAATCTAGGTTTTGATTGAATTGACGATTTGATTTCCCTTGAATTGATTAAAGCGCGGACGATGGCCCTCAGTTCGACAATGGAGGGTCAAGGTCCACTGGCGCAAGCCTGGTCGACTCGTTAAAAGCTCGACCCCCTGACGGGGGCTTAACATATATACGACTGTCCCGGAAGACAGACTCAAAGATTCCCAACAAAAACCCACTGTTTCTGCTTCCTTTTCAAGTTCGCATCGCGATAGTGATAGCATAGACGGTCCGCATCTGTTCGGCTAACGGTCCCATTCCAATGATAGTGCTTCATCTATGTATCGAGGATCGGTCTACACATTATCCTAGACTATATTCAACACGAGAATCGATAGCAGTTTGAAGGATGAGGCAGTAGCGGTACAAGCAAGCGGTGAAGGGGTCATATCTAGGCGCATAAGCATGAGGTTAAAGGGACGTACAGTATTTTCAGATGCCTTGTTGCAGTCAACTATTCCATGATTCGTCTGTGTGTAGGGGCAGTTAGAAAAGGCGACGAATACTTAGCAGTGGGTTAGATTTATGAATTAGTCGGCATCCATGTGGTGTATAACGACAACACTTTTTAAGCGCAAGAACTTGAATATCCCTAAACAAGTCGAATGGTGACCTCTTGGTAGCTTCTGTCTCGACGCCATCTTGTTCCTCAGGAGTAATATCTCTTTGACTATCAACTTCCAACCCCTTTTATTACCAATACAGGGAATCCAAGGACCTGCTGCAGGAATGACAGGACAAGAACGATAAGGGACGAGGGACAGAGGACGAGACATATATACCTATATGGCTTTATCCTTAGGCTGAAAGCATGGAAGATTCTCTCTTCCTCCAAGACAGCTACCTTAAATGAGACGATTCGATCACTTGTTGTAGTTGTTTTTCTGCGTTTATTGTGTTGTGCGCTTTGGGTGTAACAGAACTCCTATGATCTTATTTATGTATAGGTGCCTTAACTTTGATATTGTATAAATCATTAAGAGGATTTCATGTTATATCGATGAGTGATGCCTACCTTGTGTAGGTATGTGGTGTGCAGACTGCAAAGGAGGCTAAATATGAAAGGGGTGTAGTATATAGCTTCAAGAAATCTTCTCTAATCCCTATCAACGCCTTCCTGTATTATATGTCGGATTTCCGATCAACCTTCAACGATATCGAGCTCCTATTCCAATGGGGTGTTGTGTAGTCGGCTTAGAACGATATTCGTAGAATCGAACCATTGTGTGGGCTACGCCGGGAATTAAAAATATAGTCGAGAACGAAGAGACGTTCATTGGTGTCTTGGAAGTTCCTCTAAGACTTCAAGTGAAGCGGTGGAAACTCTAGCAATGACGACGCGCTGACTCGTGAGCTGCACAAATGTTGGTCGTGCGCAAGGTAACTTAGTGAAGCGTAGGTTCGTATGTACAGTACCTATCTAAAATACTAGAAGTTTCATAGACCATAAAACAATATATATTTCACGGCGTCCGCTTTTGATACCATCCATTAGTAGACTATTGCAACTCTTAAACTGATACGTATGCGCACTCCGCGATCCCTCGGCGAGGAGAAGTGAACGCTAGTATCGGCAGGCGGATGAAAGAATGCGCTGTATTGACGTTTCCAAGTTCTCTTAGGATTCATCAATTCATGCCATTGAGAATTTTGCTGGTAGCCTGCCTTGTAGGTACCTATTCAGGGGCTCGAAGAAGGCCATTTCAGCACAACATCCCGTCTCCTACAGATCCGAAGCCTACCTACCTAACGACTATTCAATATATTTAGGGATACAATATCAACACAGAATCCATAAGAATCCGTCTCTTAAGTCTAAGGGAGGCCTTGCTCTCTCCTAAGCTCTTCGAGTGTCGGAGAGAACGGGATCTTCGTCATTGAAAGCCAGTAGTATGTGGTGAATGTTGTCACTGTCACACAAGTTGGAGGAAGGATCTTCAACGCAGGAAACAATTATGGGAATGATGCTTTGTCCGACACAACACGAGTGATTTGCGTCCTTTTCCGCACTGCCGCCAACAAATTTCGAATGTATGAAGATGGAGTGCCCCATCAGAGCTACCAAAATATTCATTAATAGAGGCTTATAATTAAACCTAAATCTAACTACATCTCTATGAAGCATTTAACTACTAGCTTCCCAAATTTCATCTAGTTAAAGGGCGTGGTTTTAACGTAGAGATGTCGAAATAACGTGATTCGCTGAGTTGTCAGGCACAACTTGTCGTTGGGCCGTGGCCAACGATGCGGCCCAGTTAGCTGTGCCCAGGTGGCTCTGTGTTGTATCAGGGTCACTATTGGGGAGTTAGCTAGAATTCCCACCGTATGCGGGACTGTGGGATTATATTGAAAAGAGGACGTGTCGGCGATCTGCACCAGGCCGGAAAAGGGGTCACCATCATCACCCTGCCTTTCGCCCAACAGGAAGATCCCCACGGGATCTAGACATTAGCTAATATGGCATCACTTAAGAAGTATTATAGATGAAATTGATGAACCCTAAGCTACTACGACTAGGAACCATACCATACACCACAAACCCGAAATTCTCGTGTTCCCAAATCGAGTCCTCCCTTCTCGCCACGACGTTTATTTTACGTATATCGCAAGTCATATGATGTAAATTCTCTCTTCATGTTTAACTAAGTTCTATTCTTGTAGTACAATAGGACCATATCATCGGACTGAAGGGATTTTCGCGATCTAGT
The DNA here is from genome assembly GCF_022578515.1 of Annulohypoxylon truncatum. NCBI lineage: Eukaryota > Fungi > Ascomycota > Sordariomycetes > Xylariales > Hypoxylaceae > Annulohypoxylon > Annulohypoxylon truncatum. The sequence continues at coordinate 99,898 of NW_025953806.1, forward strand.
CGCCTTATCGGGAGATTGCGCAGCACCGTAGATCAAGACGGATGGGGTTACTCTGGGAATTTCGGCTAGAGGGTTGGTATCCGATGCGTAGCTCATGAGGGAGTGATCAAAAGAAAAGAACAAGGTGGTTGACAGCATTGAGGTCTCGACATGAGGATGAACATCATTGCCAACTAGCACCTTAGTTCCATGACATGTCACGTACTGGCAAGTATCTACCTAGAGGCCTAAAGATATCTGTTATTTTTGTTGAGCGCCCGTACAGGAACGTATACTCAACGTCTAGTATTGCTAGGTAGAAATCGCTTTTTATACTATTTCACAGTCTACCTAATATACAGCGAGTTGGTATCAGCGAGGATGGATACCTACCATGGAAACTATCCCGCAGAAGACTAACTACCCCCCTAACGAATCCAATAGCAACATGCGAACTAACCCGCCAGACGATGTTACTCTTCATACCATTAGGGTAGTGGATGATAAAGGATGCTACGAGGTAAACACGTGTTACGTGACAGCTCTGTTCGAGATCTACGCGGTGGAAACCGGGCTATAGCGACGGGACCCTGAGCCGACATATGGAGATCCTCGGTGGTGGCGATAATGGTCCTCGCAGGAGCTCTAGCAACTTTAGTGAGGTAGTAACTTGAATATCATGGCATTGATATGTATGGCTAACGTCAGCGATAACTTTAGGAACCGAAGACAACAATGTGGAAATGAAGCTGTCGTCACGTCTCGGCGTTTCTCGGGGCCGCGTAGGATGAGGCCCAATCTACACTGATTCTATGCTTCAGTTCCTTGTCCTATCAGTGTTGGTATCTACCTTTCAAAAAGCCCTTGGCAATCGACGTCCATCCCTAGTATTGGTAATACGAATGACTTTGCTTGGGTCTACCTAGTAGCCCCCATTTCGTTTCTTCATCAAACCCTAGTAGTTAGCTCCGGGCTTAAGTCTCACCCCTAGTATAGAAAATGTGATGAGATACTCCTATCTTGGAGCTTAGTTTCATATCCATCGTAAGTTCAATTTGTGTCTCTAGCCTCCATCACCTCGGGTGAATATGGAGCTGCCTATCTAGGGACTGTGATTTCCAGTGGTCCTTGGGAGCCACGAGCGATCGACAAACCTGTACTGTTAGATCTCGTCTGGCAGCTTAAGAGAGTGCTGCTAGTGTTTCGGTGATAATCACGGCTTCGTATCCAGGGGCCGAAAGAGGCGCCGGGGATATTGCTCTCTTTGGAGATGGAGAGAGTTCGGGATAGGTGATATCCGTATTATATCTATTCACCTTTTACGATATCGTGTAACAATAGTTGAATGATGAGCCCGAACCACCCGAAGCCACTTTCAAACAAATGAGTCTCTAAGCAATGACTCTTTCAGCAGTCTGTGCAGAGCATTATAGGAACTTACTCCTGATCATAATCATATTACGTCGTAGTGACAATCATTAGACTTTTCATATACGACGATATCATTCCGGGAGACATTGAAGAATTCAATGAATTGTATCTTGAAAATGTAACATAGAAACGGCAACGTAACCAGGGCCCAGTCTTTAGTGTCGTAGTCTAAGCGATCTACCGAAGAATTTGGTTAAGACTACGAGTGACGCTTTGAAGTTAGGTAGGTCGAGGTCTCCGAATGGCTGATAGCAATGCTGGAGACGAGCATGTGATAAGACTGGCTGAAGCATGAAATGCTCGCGACCCTTTATGCGGCCCTGAATCTAGGCGCCAGGTACGCGAGACAAGCGTAAGCATGGGCATGGTGGTGGTGTGGAAGTGTGGAAGTGTGGGAGTCGAATTGGAGCGCAAAGACTCAACTCTAACATCTCATTCGTCCAACTGCCCCAGAGCTTTCCTCATGAGCTCGTTGCAGATTTAGGAAATTGGCGGAGCTATTCAATTGTGGCGATTTGAAGAGCTCTCACTCTCACAACTGGTTGGATATTCAACTGCAGCTGTCAAAACAATAACCGGGGTAAATTAAGAAGAGACGATGAGGCTGAAAATAGCTAACCACCTCTGCTACCGAGCTCATGATTAGTAAGTGCAAATAAAATCTGCAGGGCGCTCGGAGATTTTAATGCTTCTATCAAGACCTGGTCGTCTCGTACGCAGTAGAAAGCACCCCCATAGTATATGCTGTATATCCACGTAAATTAATTGCCTTAAAAAGACGTCAGCGGCTTCTGAAAGCAGGGAGAATGCTAGACGCTGTTACAGCGATGCTTGCAAATATGAGATATGACCACTCTAGGTAGGTACATGACAATACTCCAATTATCTCGACAGGTTCTCAATCGCGCTATTGACTCCTCATACGATCCATTCGGCTAACATGGCCAGAGGACGGAGCAAATAGGCCTGATGTTTACTCTATACTGGTAAGCATCGCGACGTGAGCTTCAAACCTGTCTACTTAGATAAGGTATGAATACGCTAAAGGCGCGGATCAATCCCAATATACTGGCTTCGCATGTGACAACCTTCGTTGGAAAACCAATGGTTGACGATGGGGTCTTTCTGTGCCGCAGCCACAAATACGAACCAGTGTCTGCTACATCTAGGTTCGTCCCGAAGCTGCGACGGGGTTTGTTGGTGGATATTCGGTGCTTGTCTCGACTCTCAACATACATATTACGCGGCTGAGCAAATCCCTCGTGGATTTTTTTGGGCGTCTCCCCAAGCTCATAAGCCCACGAGATCCACTCTCGTACTTTAGTAGCGGACGTAAAATGGTCCACTAAGGTGCTCCGAAAGGGAATATCCAAGACATATTCTAGACCAGTCACAAAATTCATACAAAGCCGAATTTCCAACCAGTCACAGCGATAGATCGTCGCGAATCAAGTTATCGTCGAGTCTTACCGTAATACCCTTGCTAACGTTGCTAAGAATGCCGGTTTACCGCCTTCTTTTCATGGGGCTCTTATCACTCTTTTTATAGCTAGTGACGACAAACATCGCCTTCAACAGTCGATAATGGCTATTCTAGGGAACTCGGTCTGAAGTAAGCTACTGCACAGTCTCGTTACACCGACTTTTTCTATACTCAATGCGATCCGGAGCACCAAGCCCAAGAGGCCGAAACGGACGTGATGCCTGAGCAGAACGGGAATGAGCCCCGCCGCCTCTTCGCTCACCGTCAGAATGATGCACCCACCAACAGGCGGAAAGACTGTGTGTGTGTCTCTGGGTGTGCTAGTTTCACAGTGCCTCCGTTTGTGTGGCAGAATACCGCACTGTGATTGCTGACATGCAGTACATACTAGTAGTAGTAATAGTATTGGAGCCGCCTAAGAGAATATCCCTTCTCACAGTACTTCCGAACTACCTGCTTTTGCTGCCGAACCGGGTCGTGCGGGCCCAGGCTCTCCGTGACGTGTAAAACTAGGGAGTTGAAATAGGGTAGGTAAACAAGTGAGCACAAGCACTGACGGTCTCTATCATAATTCATAATACAGTACTCAGATACCCCGACATGCGCAAATCACGCGTTGCGCGGATGCTGAATGCGGAAGTGTCCTAAAATTAGACTTGGGGTGCTTTTTCACTTGGACAATCTTGGTCTAGAGCATCGTGTTGTCAGCCAAGCTTCTTCCTCGGCTTCCTCTCGTCTTACGACCGTATTCAAGTAGCGCGTAAGTATGCACATAGGCCCGGGTCTGGGATAGATCCTTAGCATCTTAGCATCTTAGCACCTAAGCACCTAAGCACCTTAGCATAAATAACAACAGTAGTTGCCACACGCCACAGTGATCATCCGTCATGCTGGTGTCGATCTGGGGGAGTGATGAGAATCGCGAGAGCGATTTTCGATGTAAGGGCCATCACCTTTTTTGCGCCGAGCTCAAAATTGCGCGTAGCTCGAAGGATGTGTTCTGTAAGAGCTAGAAGGGCTAGCCGCTGACGAGGTTTATTACCGAATTTCGAATAATCAAAGGGAGAGATTGCGGTTCTCTCAAGGGCCTGACAGGCCTGAGTGAGTTTGGTCTGCCGCCGTTGAGCGTCCCACCGACCGGCATCTATCCTTGGTTCCTTGGTAAAGCCGAAAGTTACCATGATCAGCCCAAACCCCGCTGAATCTCACCATCACCATCTGTAGCTATAGCTGCATATGGCTGATATGTAGCATCTGGTATTATATGTAGTATACATAATCAAGATTAGGGACTTTTGTTAAAGCTCTTGGGTGTTGTTTCTCCTGTACTATGTCATATGAAGTAGCGCGCGGGGGAGACTTGGGAGACCTGGAAGAGAGATAGAAGCATCATCATACCCCTGTCAAAACATGATTCTCTACCCGTCATTTTGAAAATGGAAGGACGCTGACACGTCAAGCGGACTTACACTACGTAACAACAGATCTCGGGAGGAGGGGGGCTGGAGAAAAACATACAGATACCATACATACGTATGTATGTATGTACATCTAGGGCCCAGCCACCGGTCCGGCAGGTTAGCAGAATGCATTTGTCACCGTTTAGGTATCCTTAGGTAGTTCCCGCGCAATGCAATGATTTCTTCTAACACGCATGAAAAACGGCTGTTGATTATGTAGGTCGTATTACCTCGTGCATCGAGATTGTATGAGAAAGGATATCAGACCTCGCCCCCCTTGCAATCACAAGACGAGATTATATGAAGCTGACATACTAGGCAAGTATGTACATTCGAAATGTGATGAAAACAAGTTAGTTTCGATGTTAGATTTGGGAGTTAAATTAAAGGTTGCAAAATTGTCAAATTATTTGTACATACCTAGAATAGATATTGTATTGTATCGTACTGTGGAAATGCGAATTCGAAAGACAAAAGCAGCGAAAGAAAGCGAAACGACCCGGCTTCAACCACCAGCCCCAGCCGCCACAGAAATTTTCAGCAGAAACAGGGATCATGCTGCAATCACAGTTGTGTCTATCCCTACGCTGGCACAAAAGCGGGACGGTTGGTCAGGATTAGCCAGGATTGGTCCATAAATTGACCCGCACCGTACCCACTTCTATCCACATCGAAGATTTCAACATAGCAGCTGATTAGTCACAAATGTAGGCCCATGTAGCCCCATTAAAACGTCGGGACCTCTGGAACCCCCCATCAAAGGGCAGCTCGCACTTCCCTCAATTTTTACTCGCCTCTTGCCCATTTCTCTACCAATCAGTCCAATCAATCCGCTCTTGCCCTCCTTGGTCCACCACTTGTTAAAAAAAACCATCGAATCAATTGCCTTTCCTCCCACGCTCTGGTCCTTTTTTTCATCCAAACAGCACCCAGTCTGCCAGAAAGTCTCTTTCTAAAACATCGAATCAAATCAAGCCTCCTCTGCCCCCTCTGCCCCTTCTGGCCCTTCTGTCCATTCTGGAGCCCTTAGGAGCCCTGGTTTAATTTTCATTATAACCTTACCAACTTTATACTCATCTTGTCCAACATTTATCCGCTCCGCATTATCTGGGCTGACTGGAACCCTTTCAATTCTTTTCGTCCACTCACAGTCTTCCGGTCACCTGAAGATCCAGCGTCCAGGTACAAGCACCGGAGCACAAGGACAAGCACAACGCGACATACGTCAATTCCTGTTACTGCTGCATAGGCGCCTACGCCTATCGCATCGACGCATCGAGTATCAAGTATCAACATACTCATCGTCGGCTGCCACCGCGCTACCGTTGAGTTACGCGCAAACGATACTTGACTCTTCGTGTGTGCGACTGCACCACCTTTAACCATCTATATCCTACTCTAGTCCCTCTAGTCCATACTCCTTGTGTTGCGCACACAAAGGCAGTAAGTCGCGTTATTAAGGACCTATACCGCCTTGGAGTTAGTTTAAAAAATATTACAACCGTCGCAAGACTTGAGTTATCTTGAGGTATGTATGGCTCTCGCATTGTCTCTCGTCTCAACTACTATACGCCTATTATCTTCAACCCTTTGTCTTTTCTTATAAGCATGGCATGGGAGGAGCATCTATCTACCCCATAACCTGTTTCAATCTCATATCCCTTCTTCCAATCTATAACTTTCGTCGAATGGGGAAACGCGAACGCCTAGGAAAATAAATCTGGCCAGTAAGCGCTCCAGCGCAAACAGGCGACAAGAAATCCACCCCGATTCTAGCAAATCATCGAGCTCGTCGGTGCCTACCATAAAACTAACCTCTTCGCGAACAGTCACGGAGACCTATCATAGTCAATAGGACTATCTTCATTGTTGTCATTGGCTCTATTAGCCCATCAGGTGATTGAACCCATCTGCGGACAACGGTTCATAGAGATCTCCTCTGTTCAATCAGAGTGCAATCGTCGTCCTTGTTCGCGCCCTAGTCTCGGAAACCTCCTCGGTCGAAGAGAGATTTCGAGGCGCGTCATTAGTATCTGCCCTTTATTCCTTGGTGAGTTACTTGCCGTACGTACATCATGCATCCCACAGCCTACAGCCTACAGCCTACATCATACATCCCATACAGCACTCGTTCTCTTTCACACCGGGCTGTGCCCAGGTGCTGGCCCAGATTCCTCCTACACAAATAGCCCCCTCCAGAGCCACCTCAATCCCGGCATATAGGTACACCCAGCTATTCTCATCTAATTGCGTTGTCGCAAGCTCTACCCCAGGATGGTACATCGATCCCTCAGATGCACCTGTTTGTCAATATCTAATATCGCATCCCTTCCTCTCTTTCACTGGCATGCTGTTAGTTGCACTCCTCGCCTAATTCGTGGAATTCCCTCGTTTTTCTTTTTCTATCTTTCTAGAATCAGTCTACTAACATTCCTTCATGATAAAAAGACGCGACTAGTCCCATCAGTCCGGCACGCCTACGCAAGTGAACCCAAGTATTCGGGAACCTGCCAAAAAGAGGTATGTATCTATTCGGTACTCTTGCTACATTTGCACACACCTACGTCGCTTTTCCCTTTATCCCCCATCTGCCCGTCTGCAACGATACATCCGCACACCACCTACACCGCAGCGCACCATCTCTTCTCTTTCCCACTAAGGCAAGGCTTGACGATCGGGTATACCCTCTTCACGTCGCAAACTCATCCACTCAAGGCACCAACCCATCTATTCTTGCGTAACTCGTCTCGGCCCTTTCCTTTTCCTTCCTTGTCCCTTTTCTCCCGCACACCTTTTCCTTACCTTTGGTGTGCTTGTGTGCCTGTGCGTCTAGTAGTCCGCTGCCTCATCCCAAACAAGCTACATATATGTACGTCGCATGTGTCCGATGAATGCATATGCTTCTTGGCCAATCGCCCGCAATGCAGCCTTGAGATTCTCGAGCTCCGCATAGAGCTTCGATAACCTAGCTCTACATCTACCTCGCAAGGTATAGCTAGCATCGGGCAGCCTTTGCCTTGCGCCACTTCTGGGCAATGGAGTTGGATCTCCTTGTCGCTCTGTGTGAGCTGGTCGACAGGGTGGGGCCCAAGCTTGTGCATATTCCGTCATGCATGCCAGCGCATCAAGTGGTGGCCCAGCGCGAAAAAAAAAAGACGGATTTCTCACCCCCCTTCCACCCCCCCTCCCATCATCCGAGCTTCCCTTATACTTAACAAATAGCGAATCTAATACCTCTGGTTGGGTAGATCTCCACAATCAAATAGCCCATTGCGAATAGGCCTTGAGAACGACCTCGAGCTGTTTCGCTAGGCTACCCGCTCCCGCAGAAGACAATTTGCCATAGGCTCACTGTCGAACTGAATAGCCTCACGGCGGCTCAGGTATCCCCAGATTCTCACGTGGTTGCTCAAGTTCCGCCTCTTTTTGGGATCTGAACTATCCTGATCCCACCCCGCGAGATACATTCGTTTTTGCATATGCCCTAGTGCGACCCTGCGTGCACCTACCACATCACCCAGTGCCAGCTCATCCACGCATATCCAATAGATTGGATGCACAACCAGCCTACTTCGCGGCTACCTAAGTGACCAAGGACAATCCCAACGCGTATGCCCAACTGCAGCCAACCTTACAGCCTTTTATCTCAAGGACGTCAAGCAACCCGAGGACAAGCTTTGCACGGTCTTTAATTCATCATCTCAGCAAGAACTTGTACCACTACTATTATCCTAAGTGGCCAACAGATTTCCTTGTTCGACTTACCCGCTTGTCTCTGATTCGATTTCGCATCGCAACAAGAGACATCAACCTTTGGGTATTGCAAAATCCCCGCCGCCCTGCGCGCTGACTGTCCCCGATAATGATGGACTACGCGCAATACCAGCAACCACCACAGACGGCGCATTCTGGTTACACGAATTCTGGTGCTGGTAACAACATCACATCTCCCACAAGCCACAGCATACACCAACACGGCGTCCAAACCTCGCCAATTTTACCATCTCAACACCAAACCTCGACTCCAGGACAAGGACACAACATGTACCAAACTCAGTACGGAGTACCCCAGCAGGGGATGCACTACGGTGTACCTCAGATCCAGGCGGCTGCTATGGCCGCGACTGCTGCCGCGGCCGGCGGCACCGGTTATTCAGGCTACATGCCTTCAGATCCTAGCCTGCCCCAAAATTCACCGAGGATGACGCCCGGGGGAAAGAAGGACTCGCGCGACCCTCGATCACCTCAACAACTAAACAACGTAAACCAGCTACCGGGACGGCGCCTGAGCCAGGTCACAAGCCCAGGCGTTCCGAACGCGCCCATGATGAATCATGCCGGTGCCCGCTCTGCTGTTGCACCTCCGCCGATGCCGCCGACGCAATCGATGCCACCGCCTCAATCACCTGAGATGACGGCTGGTGCCGAAGAGTCACCCCTCTACGTCAACGCGAAGCAATTCCATCGTATCCTCAAGAGGAGAGTGGCCCGCCAACGCCTAGAGGAAGCCCTGAGGCTGACGAGTAAGGGGAGGAAACCTTACCTTCACGAATCGCGACATAATCACGCGATGCGCAGACCTCGAGGTCCCGGTGGTCGATTCTTAACTGCAGAAGAGGTCGCCGAGATCGAGAGGAATAAAGGCGCAGGTGATGATAAGGACGGCGGTGCGGTAGAGGCAGCAAGTGTCAAGACTGGATCGAAGAGGAAATCGGAGACCAATTCCACGCTGCCGAATAAGAAGGCAAAGATGGAGCCGGCGACACCTGACGACGACGAAGATGATGATGCCGAAGATGATAGCTGAAGGAAGCTATAAGTCATACACATACCATACCATACCATACTATACCACTTTATTTTGTGAGCCGTTACGACGTTACGATACACCCGACTCTTACTACTGATACCTTCCCGTATCCAATCTTGGGGGATGGGAGCACAGTAGGGAGTCGATTTGGGGGAGGGGATAAGTGCGTTGATCTTTTGTTCTCGGTAGCCGGCTTGCGCGAAGGTTCCGTAAGTACGCCAGTGGAATGTGCAGGGGCGTCAGGACACTCGCTTTCGATTTTCCCTAAACCGTTTCGCCATCGCCCACGCGATACCTTCTTTTTTCCCCTTTTTTCACTTTTTTTTTATTAATGCGATTGCATACTGGCACATTCGGTGGGAAGGGATACGGTCTAGGGAAGTTTGACGGGAGGAAGATTGCATGGAATGAATTGAGATGAACGGATGGATACCCCCCTTATTTGCCAGATCTGGTTGCCATTACTTTACTTTTCTCCCGCGTCCTTTCTTCGTTTTATTTTCGTGTCATCTACTTTAGGGCGGATGTATTTTTGCTCGGACACGCACACAAGTGGTCAGGCTACCAAAGATGCGTCAGGCGAAAGGGGTGGCGTTGATTTTAAGGAGACCAAATGCAGAGAGGGGAAAAAAGAAAACAGAAAGCAATGATGAAATAACCCTGCCAAGATTGGGAGAAAAAAGAATCTTGCCGAAAACCTGGACCCCCACGCTGGGATAACGGGATGGACATAGATTTCCAATGGTTATCCGTCGCCGGATACAGGGAACAGAGACATAGGAATTATGAAGTACAACAAACTTGCGCTTCTTCATACCACTCATATTCGCGTGTTATATTTTATGTGAAAAAATGAACTTGTTTGACCGAATTGCTTGAGATTTTCTCCGATCGTGACTGTAATTTTATGATTAGGTACCAGATTTAAAATTCATCAGCAGTTGGGCTTTAAGTTTGACACAGTGAATTGTATCTGTCACGTGATTTCTTTCACGTACTTGGGTAAACTAAGACCAGGTCCCATTTTTACTTATACATCTTTAGCTTGACACATTCGTTAGAAAAACAACGAATCGGGCATCACAGTTGCATCCAACCCATTTGGAATGCTAGGTTTTCGTCTGACTCCAGAGACGTAACAATTTCCAAGATGCTTTTCTTCAGGTACGTTTTTCAGTCGCATTTGTTTGCTTTTTTTCCTGCACGGCTTCGCTTCGAGAACGACATCGTTTGATGGATATCCCACCGAGGCGATTATGATATTGGAAGCAAGCAAATCCAACCGTTGGAATTACAATCTGGTGGTTGGAATGCCGCAGCTACGTTTGAGGAGGGGACGGTGGCATACGCTGCTTCATTTGTTCATGCACAAGGACGGGCACGGCACCTCGTGCTTTGTCACGTGAACCATGGAACATGGGGGTCATGTGTAAAAACTGTCTCCATGCCCTGAAGCTTGCTTATTGGGGGCTTGGGGATATCAGAAATGCCTAGAGATGATGCACAGAAGAGCTGGAGACGCGAAGAGGAGGAGATGCAGGCTAGGAAATGGCGGAAAGGGATAGAAATTGGCTAACGTGGATGGGAGATAGTTTCTTCAAGACCCTCATCGACCACGAGGTTACGGTCGAGCTCAAGAACGACATCCAGATCCGAGGCACGCTCAAGAGCGTCGATCAGTATCTCAACATCAAGCTCGATGATATACAAGTCGTCGAAGAGATCAAGTACCCGCATCTGGTGAGTCGCAGGTTGGGAGCTAGTTCTCTTTGGATGGTTTCTATGTTCATAAAGGCACCGTTGTCTCTCATTTTCTAATCTATCTTTGTTTTTTTTTCCTTGGTTATACATACTTCTGGTCAGGAAGGAGTAGACCTCAGAGTCTGTCAATGGTGATTCGACTGCCTCATATCTATCTTTCCCTTGTCTCTCTTCTCCATCCCAGGTCCTAGCAAGAAAGTTAATGTGGCAAGCTATTTCCTGTTTTTTGCTAATGAACGCGACTCTAGAGCTCTGTCAAGAATGTCTTCATCCGAGGCTCGGTCGTAAGATATGTCCACCTCCCTGCCAATGCCGTGGACATCGCGCTACTGGAGGATGCCACGAGAAGAGGTTCGTACTCATCCCTCATCCCTTCCCCCTTTATTTCTTAGGTGTCCGGAAGGACACCACATCCTCTTTCTATATGACCACACGAGCAGTACTAACAATCCGCAACAGAAGCCGCGCAGCAAGCTGGAAAAGGGAAGTGAGGATGCTGCCCTCGAGGGACGCAAAACGGAGCAGGACTGGCAAGCAACGTTTGCGACGTAGTAATTTCAGCAACCCGGAACCGACAATTTGAAGGGGTCTACGATAATTGTCCTTAAGAAAAGGATACTCGCGCTGCTATTTTCATTATCATGACGAATAAATAAAAATAGCACTCCTTAGGCTTTCGGCAGACCCCCGAAGACGCATACGTATGTCGCCATGATACATCGTTAGACGATAGGCACCAATTCATAATGAATGACCAACCCGTCCTTGCATGATACAGATTCGATACTCTTAAGCTAGACTTCTGTGCGCTCTCGTAGACTCCAAGTCTGAGTGAAATGATCGATACGAATTTACTAGTTTTGCTTAGCCAATATCTAACCCCTTAACCCAAGCGATCGTATCCCCAATCACCAAGTGACCTTTGCTAAGAATAAATATATAACACACCAAATATGTAGATTTAACAATCGATGTCGAATTACCATCTTTGAGTCCTACTAGGGTGGGCTCCGACTCAAGATGGTCCTAACCAGAGGCTCTCTGGCCGTCGAAGACATACCTACATACTACACTCATCTCAGCGTAACATTCACAGCGAAAACCAGAGGGTATGTTCATAAAATCTTATATAGACAGCTCATGCAACGATATATACCGAGCACTTAGAACTCTATCCCAAGCCCCATTCTTCTAAACACAGCACGCCATACCCAATATCCTACCCTACCACCAAACACCCCCACCCCTCCCATCCTTACCTTCCCAAAGCTCTTTCTCACCCACACCCTCACCCTCATTCTCCCCCTCAAGCACCCTCACAACACCCCCTTTCCTCCGCTCCGCCAGCCAGCGGTCTATCCACCCCTTCATCCTCCTGCGACTAGGCTCGCTGCCCACGTTGACCGTGGGCACCACCTTCTCGATCCGCAGCGTCATCAGGAACAGCGCCAGCTCGCGGAAGCTGCTGTGCTCCGAGTACGGCACGCCGAAGCACATGGCCTGGCTCGTGCTGCCCCTCTGGGCCACCAGGTCCTTGCTCGAGAACCGCGTCCGCCACGCCGGCCCGTGCAGGATCCCCGTCGTCGGCACGCTCATGGGCGACGTGTTGGCGGGAACGTTCTTGGCCGTGCTGGCGCCTCCCCTGTAATTCCAGCCGCTGGGACGGAAGCCGATGATGCGGTCGAAGTGGCCCTTGTAGCCGTTGAGGTACTCCTGGAGCGTCTCCGCGCGGATCTCCGCTAGCGACTGCATGTGGACCTGAGCCTCGAACGGGTTGGACGTCATGAGCGCCGCGAGTTCCGGGTCGCCTAGCTGCTTGCAAATCTTGATCTTGGCCGGCGACGCGAAGATCTTGGTCCCTAGTGCTTGCGCGATGGCCTTGCATATGCGCTCCTTGCCAATGGAGTACGTGCCGCAGATTATAAGGAGCCGGTTCTTCCGAGTCTTACCCTCGGCTTTGGCGATGGCAGATGAGGAACTGTTCTCCCCTATCTTATGGAAGAACTTGCTAACTGCGCCCTTCTCATGCGATAACCCATTCAAGACTCCGTCCGGGTCTCCAGATATTGATTTGCAGAATTCGGCACAAGCTGAGATAACATCGTCTTGCGGAGGGAAAGAATAGCGAGGATTAAGGTATGTAGTGTCTAAGTAACAGACATCGATCTTTTGCTGCTTTATTTTGCCCGAGATGGTATCAACTATATCGGGCCTTAGCAGTGAATGACTGATATGTGCTTGGCAAGCTCGAAAATCGCCGCAGTGAAGAATTCGCTGCTTTCTGGGCCCTTTCCCGATCGTCTTCTCGAACAGGAATAATGAACTGCCCGGACAGTGGTTGGCTGGTATCATAGTGACCGTTACTCCTTCGGTCCCGGGAACCTCAACCGTCTCTTCGAACTCAAGCTCCTTGACCCATTTCGCCGCAGTCCGGAGTTGGCTTTTGACAAGACTTCCTGTTACTTTGCTGCAGTAAATAGGCCCGTGGGACCAATTGGCCGTTAAGCCGATATAGTGATCACTGTGGAAATGACTGAGGAAATAAGCATTGCAGTCTTTTACGGCGCCATACCGAAACGCATCGACGCAGATGGAAAGCCCGGGCATGATCTTGTAAAAAGGACATGTCCGTTTATACGCAGGTTTCCCTCGGGACGCATTTTCGGCAGCAGCGGCGGAAGCCCACGCCGCATCCTCCGCATGTCCTGACATCAACTTGCTGAAGGCTGAGGTTGGCTGGCTTGCCGTGTTCCCTAGCTTGATAGGATTGGCTTGGCCGGGTCGTGGTACGGCGGCCTTTGCGAAGCGCTTACTGATTTCTGGAGCATCGACTGTATCAGGCGGCGGCGGCTCTCCCGTCTTTGGAAGGGGTAATGGGTTACCGTCTAAACAAGCGTTCACATGAACTGCTGCTTGGTCGGAAGAGAGACCAGTTAGACTAGCATTGCACAGCGGGCAACTTTCTACGATTCCTTCGACAGCATTAAACTCGTCAGCCATTCCATCAGAAGTATAGTTTCCTGCTTCCTCGGCTTCGAGCCTCGCTTGCTCTTCCATGTAACGCCTTTCCCGAAATTCTTCGCCATCGTCAAACTCGTCGACGTCTCCGAAGAGTCCCTCCATATCCTCGAGATCTCTGAATTCTTCGTAAATGGATTCTTCTTGGTTCAACGGCGGGATTTCAGGTATTTCCGGGCAACTTTCGTCGACGGGTAACTTGGGCACGGGAACGACTTCTGATTTTTCTATTATATTCTCAACCTCTGCTAAAGTAGCATGTGTTTCGTCATCCATGCCGTCCTTCAATGGCGAGGTTTCCACCTCGTCATCTTCGCTGTCGGAATCAATCAAAAACGGAACCCTCCCTCGAGCTGGCTTCGTTCGCGTCCGTCCCGGCGGCGATGACCTTGCCTGCTCCGGCCCATCACTGCGCACATCCTCCAAGCTATGCGGTACAATATCGTCGTTATTGTGACTCAACTTCCTCCGCTTCGGCGATCTCGTTTCGTTCGCGGCATCTTTGTCAATATCATTGTCCCCGAACAGATCCTCGTCGTCTTTCGGCGGAGAGGGCACCGTACTATTCGGTTGGGGGGCCAATTTATCCACAGGACCAGCACAAAACAACTGTTCCTCTATTTCGACCTTCTGGAAGAAATTAAGAATGTTTCCATTTGGCTTCTTCGCGGACGGCGTCTTTGCGTTTGCGCCCTTGCCATTCGCCGAGGGGCCGAAGTTTAGTTTGGTTTGTTTTCGACGAGGGGTTATCGACTTGACTGTTGTCGGGGGAGGCATCGTGTAGAGGTCATCGACATCAATTGGGCGTGTCGTACGTATTCGGTGGTTAAAAGTTGATTTGAGCAATTGGTGTTAAAAGAAAGAAGTTGACGATGATTGGCGACTGAATAATAATTTCAACTAAATGAAATCACTAATTGAGCAATATGCTCTTTCCATCATATATACGTCTTTTACTAGTCGCGGTAGGCTTTCGCCATGGATCTAAAGAGATGTTATTTCGCTCTTTCGCTCTTTCCAATTTGTTGCAAATCTCGTCATCGATGTGAATGTCTATTTTAGGATACTAAGAGATTAACCTACCAAAAGGGATTTTTTTTGCCCCTCGGTCGGTACGGATTACAACGACACCCACTTTTAGACGCGTCCCTCATTTACGCGCTGTCACTTGACTATTCACCACTATGTAATTAACCCATCTTCATCAGCCAGAAATCGCACCAAGACAATACTTTTCACTAATCGGGATATATAGCTATTTTATTATGTAATGATTTGTCAATGTATGAAATCAAAATCAACGACTGTTCTTTGTCACAGTCCAATCCTCTCAACCGTAACGCCATGCTACCTATCAACTATATAGGTAAACAATTCGGTGTATCATGTTTAAGTCCCGCCCAATCCTCACGTCAATCACGTTCCGCCACCCTTAACCTCATGCGAGCCCGGTGAGAAGCCATAGGTAGTCTAATTAGAAGTCCAGAAATCCACTCCCACGAATTTGAAGCGCTAGTCAACATGAACACTCTTACGATACCGTTGTAGACTCCTTATTTCCGTCTAAAGTCGGTTCTTCGAGTGTTCTATCACTGGGCGCATTGCCCGAAGTCCTGTCAACTCCCTTTGACTTCTCTCCTTTCAGAGAGTTGATGCTACCGGTGACAGTGCCCCTGAAGTAGTCGTGGATATCATTTGTGTATTCTTCGTCATCGTCAATAGGAGTCACTGATTCCACGTCGCTGCCAGCTCTGGCGGCCTCTCGCTCCTCCCAGTCGGTTCGCATATCCCTAATCTTGGCCTTCATGTCCAAGTCGGGGTGGTAGTTCTTTCCGACGCCCATCCATCGTTCCCAGAGGGAAAGATGCGCCGGGTGGATAGCGATGCCATGGTACTCGCTGTCGCGGCCTTCAAGGATGTATTGCCATCGGCGCTCCTGTTCCTTGAGATCGAGACCGGTAGTGTCGGGGAGCCAGATGTATGTGATGACCATACCCGCAAGACCAAACCAGGGTACAACGTGGAACTTGGTCCTGGTATCGATGTAGTTGTACAAAACTGAAGCCAAGAGAGCACCGGCCTTTCCAATCATTGCGGAAAATCCGTGGGCGCTGGCTCGAATCTGAGTGGGGTATACCTCTCCAGCGACGAGGAAGGTGACGGAGTTGGGGCCGAACTGATTGAAGAAGGATGACAAGAAGTACATCGCCTGGAATGCATGGATGCCTGCCGAGCTGATGTAGTAGTCGTACTTGAATGCGGGTACTACGAACATGACAAAGCACATGAAGAAGCCGACCTAATTGCATGTCAGTCACACGAAGAGTGAAGGAGTGGAAAGAGACCACTAACCTGTTGCATAGCTTTCCTTCCATACATCTTGTTGTCAATTAGCATGGAAGCCATGTAGTAGCCGGCGAGCGAAACGACGACGTTGACCAAGTTCCATGTCCACGTTGTCATAATCGAGCTAGGGTTGTCAGAAATGACCTTGATGAATTGACCTTGGAAGAGCTTGTTGCCGTAGAAAAAGACGTCGTTGCAGAACCATCCACCGGCAGTGGCGAATAGACGTCCACCGAAGTTGCTAAATGTCAACTTGAGAGATCGAACATCGTATCCCGTTACCTTCGACTTCTTCTTGGCTTTCTCGAGCTGCTTGCTGGCAGACTTCATGCGCCAAGTACGGTAATAGGCCAGCCATAAAGTGCCGATAGCTGGGAAGGCGAAGGACAGACGGAAGGCGTACTGAGCAGCGGTTACGGAGTACGGGGGGTTGCCGTGACCTCGGTTGAAGATCACCAAGAGGACAATGAGGACGACTTGGTTGACAAATTGACCCCAACCTTGCATCAAGAATGCCATGGTGACTTTGCGACCACGGTGGAGGCGATCATCTCTGGTCGACAATCTACCGGCGGTGACGGCATTTTCCATCGACGAAGTAGCTGTGATGGGATACTCGCCGCCGACTCCGATGCCGTAGACGAACAAAGACCAGGCGTACATGATGACCCAACCTTGGAGTGTTGTTCCCCACGATCCGGTCAACATGAGAAGACCGAGAAACATGACCAGGGCATCTTGTATCAAACCCCATCGTCGACCGATCCAGTCGCCAATAATCTATACGAAGAAATTGTCAGTAACATTGCGCTATTTCCGACTCTTGGAGAAATGGTATTAAAAAGACTTACTCCGACCGCCACTTGACCGACCATAATACCAATAATCTCAAGGTAGGTTACAGAGGCCACCCAATTAGTGCTACAATCGGGCGCACCTGACTTCCAGCAGCTCGGCCATGCGGCCTCAAACAGAGGTTCGAGATTGCCAATGGAAAAAAGGACGTAACCTTCTAGGCCGAGACCAGCACCAGGGAGAATGGCGTTTCTGAAGTACCAAGAGACCGGGCTAAGAGGGTCTTCCTTGACCATAGCCCAGATACCTTTGGCTTCGGCGGCACTTTCAGCCCGGTCCACCGCACTGACGAAAGAAAAGCGCTTCCAGAAAGGCAGATCAGCCCAGTAGACGCCATCATCCGTGTACGAGTCGTCGGGATGCGTTAGATGCGAGAAAATCTGTCTCTCGTAGTCGGTAGCATAACTGGTCGAGTTCCTTCGAGGGTAGTGTTGGTGTTCATCACCCGTCTCGGGGCCGTGAGGAACGGGGATCTCCCCTATCGGGGGATCATGTTCGTGGTGGCGACGAAGGAGGTTCGCCATGGCTTTGTATGGGGATAGGTAGTGATATAGGGAGAGCGGATGGAAAAGAGGAAATAAGGATGAGGAGGCCGATCGGCTCTCGAAAGGATCAACACAAGCTTATTCTGATAGGTTGCGATCAAAGTCTATTGTGATAGGATATAACAACAAAGTTGGTAATGCTTGACAGGGCCGTCTTGGCTTTAGGGGAAAGGGTACGGATAAGGCTGTCTTGGTGTACCGTTTCCTAGGGTTTGTTTGTTGAAAGGAAGGTTATATTAAGCGATAGGCACGCGGCACGGGCGTTGTGTAGCTCCTCCGTAGCCACTTATGTACGAAACGTATAAGATGATGCCTCTGCCGCTGGTATGGCGTGGTTAAAGGATATGAAAAAAGAAGAGGAATTGTGTTCGAGAATGACCAACACAGATATATAAACGAACAATAGACTAAGCGGGAAAAATTACTACGGACTGGCCGTGGCAAGCTACCTCACGAAAGGTATACGCTTCCATCGATCAGAGATGCTACGATTCGGTACAAACTAGGAGTACTAGGCTTGCTAGGTTAGTGGACTAGGTTGTACTCGGGGCACGATGGGGATTCTTGGCTTCTGACTGGCAAGAGATCCCCCACAAAAGTTGTTTAGGGGACCGACTTCCTTACGTACCATCCATGAGTGCGGGTCTTAGAATGTTCTTGGCTAACGGGGGTGCATAACCTGGCGGCGTCAGAAGCTTTGGACAGTAGTACCTCACGCGAGCAGACGGGAGGGCTAATCATTGACGCAGATAGACATGTTCTATAAGTTGAGACCAGTCAGTGCTATGGCCAAGAGAGCCAAGTCTAGTCTGTTACGAATTCCATGAGCAAGTAATTGTCGATCTGGAAAAAGCATACGAATGTTCAGATGAAAGACAATCCGATTGAGCAGAATCTCAAAAGGGAAGTTCGAATCGTGACGAGATTGTCTCCATTTGACGTAAAGTCATATCCGGCTTGCAGAAACCAATATGTTGGATGTTAGACTTTGACTTTGGTCGTATCTTCCAGATCTCTTGACGACGAAAGATTAACCAATCAGATGTGGTAAATCCAGCACGTTTTCCCCCTGGGCCAGATGATTCGGTAGATGCCCCCTGCAAGAGACTGGGGAAGCTAATCCTTTCCGAACGTCAGAAGTACCTCATGTAGCAAATAAGCCGTGGGGATACATGGGGCTAAGACAGGGACCATGCGGGCCGACGTTCGTTCGAGATGCTGTAAGCCAGGATCATGGTAGCCGTGGTCACCGAAGGCGAACCTTGGAACTCGACCTGCCGAGGGAGGAAGATTCTGCAAGAGGGACTACTAGCTTTGGACCCCCGCCCTAGCAGCCTAGTAAACAGCTGCAGGCTGGGCCGGAAGAAAACGTCTCGAGCTATGGTTGGCCAAAGAGAGATTCCAATGTTCCATCATTTCGTCGAGATGCTGCTAAGCTGCTAAAGCTTCTGCTAAGCTTTCCCTCGGCGCTGCAAGAAAATGCATTTCAAATTGCTAGGCGAACGTCCGTCGGCTGGGCAAGACGACTCTAAATTCCCGACCACCAGGGACTTTACCCGAATTCGTAATTGATCGTGTGATCTCTTGCAATTTCTGTCTCTACCGCAGTTGGCCGTGTTTGTTATCGTTGGCCGTGCGTGCGTATGTGCGGAGAGCGGCATCTCCCAACCTAGGTATACTGCTCCAAATGACAGTTGAAAGCCTCGAAACGTGCTTTGATATCGCTGTAAATAGAAACAGAATAATATAATTGCGCCGGGTCTTTTTCATACTAGTAGTATCTCATCCTGCTCATCCTTTACTAATTGCCCCACGTACTAACCATTAATGTATCATCCATCCCATCGATGTAATGGATGGATTATGGATTATATTTGCATAAAAACTGTTTGACCTAGCCACGGCGATAAGATTGGATAAAGCCAGCGCGCCGCATCGTGCTCGATTGCTGCTCTCTCATACGATGTTTCAAGAAACCCAATGACAAGGGACTGAGTGATCATCACCACCAGGATTGCAAATTGAGACCTCAACTGGTAATTGGCTATCCGTCATCCTGATTCGTCTACCGGCTACTTGGTTTAGTGTGGGTTTCAAGTTTCGAGTTTGCTCTTGTATGCGAATGTGAATTGTCACATTTCTGGGTTATGTACCTAATTATTAATTGTTGATAAGGTTGAGAGAAAATGTCATCTTATCGATAATAACTCGAAACTTTAATTGATCACACGTGATTACGAGTCACTGACTCTCGCGTCCGGACGCGTCGGCGTGCACTCAATTCACGGTCTACATATCCAGTTCTACTTTGATCCTACGGTTTTCATGAAGAGTTTATACCACCTTTATTTTCAACCACGTCGATTCTTTCTCGCAGCGGCGAAAAACTTCCACACAATGCCTCCTCGTCAGTCATCTCGACGAGGCAAGGCCGTCGCGGCGCCCGCTGCCACTGCGCCGAAAGGCAAAGCTGGAAAGAGAAAGGTCGAAGAGGATGAAGATGACGTGGAACCCGCTGCGCCGGAACCCAAGGCCGCAAAGAAACGCAAGACCGCCAAGGGAAAGGCTGAAGAGCTTGTGGAACTTGCCAAGCGAACCGTTATAGATACTCTTAAGAAGCCTATGTATATTGGCGCGCACGTCAGCAGCGCAGGAGGTTCGTGATGCCTCTATGTGTTCAAACTCGCTCCGAGCTAACATCAATTCCTTAGGTGTACAAAATTCGATTACAAACGCTATGCACATCGGTGCAAATGCGTTTGCGCTATTCCTAAAGTCCCAGCGGAAATGGGTAAATCCGCCTATCGCGCCCGATGCCCTCGACGGATTCCTTACCCTGTCAAAGAGCAACAAATTCGAGGTTCACAAACACTGCCTACCACACGGATCGTATCTCGTGAACCTCGCGGCGGCGGATGAGGAGAAGGCGGAGCAGGCGTACAATTCGTTCTTGGATGACTTGAAGCGCTGCGAGTCGCTCGGCATCAAGCTGTATAATTTCCACCCGGGAAATACCAACGGCGAGCCCAGAGAAGAGGCTATCGCGCGTATAGTAAAGCAGCTGAACAAGGCACATGAGGAGACGAGAACCGTGATCACGGTACTTGAGAACATGGCTGGGCAAGGCAACGTCATCGGCACCACACTCGAGGATCTAAGAAATATCATCCGACTCGTGGACGATAAGGACAGAGTTGGAGTCTGTATAGACACAGTAAGTACATCCCCTTTTTAAGTCTATCTACATACCCATTCGCCCATTTTCCTGGGAAGAAAAAAAAAGCCAGTACTCACCACGAACCACAGTGCCACGCCTTCGCCGCCGGCTACGACATCCGCGAACCCTCACTCTTCAACCAATTCCTCAACAAGTTCAACGAGATCGTCGGAAGCCAGTACCTCAAAGCCTTCCACCTGAACGACAGCAAGGCGCCGCTGGACTCGCACCGGGACCTGCACGCGAACATCGGCACGGGCTTCCTGGGCCTGCGCGCCTTCCACGCCATCGTCAACCACGACGACCTCCGCGACATGCCCATGATCCTCGAGACGCCCATCGAGCGCAAGGGCGCCGACGGCAAGACCTACGAGGACAAGCAGGTCTGGGCCGACGAGATCAAGCTGCTCGAGTCCCTGATCGGCATGGACATCGACGGCGACCAGTTCAAGGCCCTCGAGAAGCGCCTGCAGGCCGAGGGCGCCGCCGAGCGCGACAAGATCCAGGACCAGGTCGATCGCAAGAGCGCCAAAGACGCGAAGAAGGCCACCAAGGCCGCGCCGAAGAAGAAGACGCAGCGCGGAAAGAAGAAAGCCGAGGCTTCGGAGGACGAAGATTCCGAGTGATTACCTAGATAATTGCGTCACGGTCAAGGACATTTCACGGGGATCATGTGGAATCTGATCATAACAAGGTCTAACGGTGTGTTTGTCATAATAGGACTGTACTCTATTGATTTCATAAAAAGGAAGGCAAGGCGTTACTGGTATGGGGGGGTATGTAAACAAAAGCAATAATCCTGACTGCAAATTTCGTATGAACAAGGGGTAAAGGCGATAAAGGTAGAAAGAATACCGCCGCCACCGCCTTCTGCCTAACTCGGCAGAAGTGTAGTAAACATGCCGCGACCACGAATGATGTTCCGGAACCTCGTGAGAGAGAAATGCGAACCCCTAACCCCTAACCCCCTCAACGCCCAACAATGCAATTCAGACGTACGCGTTCAAAGTCTCATGGCCACATTTCCTATCCATCCATCCATTAATTCATACCACATAACCAATCAATGCCGCCTCGCCCTCGCCATCCCCTCAACCCTAGCCATCAAGCCCCTCAATCCAACACCCTTCTCACAATTAGCCTCAAGCCACTTCTCCATGCGCTCCCTGACGCGCCTCAAGCTGCGATTCACCGGCATCCGCCGTCCATCCTCCGCATCGACATGACTCCCCGGATTGAGCAAGACATCAAAACACTCTCCCCAGATCTCCGTCTGCCAGTACCGCTTGAAGCTCTCGCGGACGCGGTATCGCCTGCCGGCAGACGTGCCGAGACCGCTCTGATGGTCCGCCGCGCGCGCCGTCTCGATGTACTTGCCGAAGAGGAGGGTGTGTATGGTGCCGGCGAGGCCGTGGTAGTCGAGCTGCCAGGTCCAGGGGCGGCCCTCGCGCACCTCGGCGCAGTCGTGCTGGTCCGTGCGCCAGTCCGCGACGAACTGCACCTCCGCGTCGAAGGCCCGCATGTCGATGCCGCGCCCGAAGTCGATCAGCACCACGCCGCGGCCCGCCCAGCCGCCCGACCCGTCCGCCCGCCACTGGCAGGACAGCGCCGACGAGGCCGACGCGCCGCCGTCGTCGAGCCGCAGCAGGCAGTTGTCCGGCTTGAGGTCCCCGTGCAGGATCTGCTTTGAGTGCAGCGCCTCGACCGTCCGCAGCAGCTCGATGCTGAAGAACATGGCGAGCGGCTCGTCCATGGGCGCCTTGTTGGTCTCGCTGAAGAAGTTGACGACGTCTAGGAGGGTGCCGTGCGGGTGGAGGGGGAGGAATAGGAACCCTTCGTCCTGGTACAGGTGTAGTTCGTGCGCGGCCGAGATAGAGGCCGTCGCGCGGTGCTGCGGGCCCAGACGTGTGGCGGCGAGACGCATCATATGAAACTCCCAAGCCGTAGGCGGCTGTTCCATCTTCAAAGCTTCGAGGTGGTTGCGACTAGTTGTTGCAAAAGCACCCTTACCCATGGCGACCTTAGGTGCGTTCTCATCGTCATCGTCGGAGTCCGGCGACGAGTTCTCGACAAGGTAGACCGGGGCGAACGCTCCAGCGCCTAGTTCTCGCTTGACAGTGTAGTCTCCTATAATCTCGGGAAACTCGAGCACGGGCAGGGAGTGAATGGTGCCTGTCTTGTCGCCATCCTTTTTGCCTCCCGCCTTCGCCATAGCTTTAGCGAATTTGCGAACCTCGGCACCCTTGTCGCATCTCTCATTACGATGGTCGTAGAAGCCGGGATATGAGCTAAGCGGAGGGTGCATAGATTCAAGGATCTCATCTCGAATAGCCTTATCGACCGGGTTGCATCGCAGCTCCTTGATAATTGGCCCCTTCGGTATATTCTTTGCCTTGGGTTGACTAGGGGGTGTAGCAGCTTTCAGCTTCTTCAGGAGAGGCTGTGAGATCTTTAATGGTGAACGATTCTCATTCAGAACTTCGCGTAGAGGGCTACTCAGCGGTCCGAAGTCTTCGTCATCTTCATCCTCATCCTCTTCAGTCAAGTCACCACGACTATCTCTCTTACTAAGAACTTTGGTAATAGTGTACTTGGCTGCGGTGGCGAGACCGAGAGAGGATTCTGTACGTTCCGTGATAGGTGTCATGAATGGCAGGCGGTTGTTAGCCACCTCGGCCGGGTCCCTATACGGTCGGGTAGGTGCTTCGTAGTCTTCAGGTGGAATGGGGATGAACCTAGTCCTAGTTCTCGGAGGTGAATCTTCGGATTCTTCGTCATCATCTTTTGTGTCGATAAGATCCGACACCTCAGAATCGCTTTGTTCTCCATCCACCTGTTCATCGTCGCCATCACCTTCAATTTTGGGGACGTGCTTCTGGGCCGTGAAATCGGACCATTCGCTCACACTCTTGACGTCAGACGTCTCATCATCACCAGCTTCACTTGTCGAGATTTGTCTGGTGGTATTGGCGCTCTCTCCACCACTAGTGTAGTCGCCATCTGTCAGATACTCTTCGTCACCACTCTCCTCGTTTTCCTCTTTGGTAGATTTGAGGGGAGCATTGAACAGCTCGTAGATCTCATTAGTCGCTGCCTTAGTGTGCATTGTCATTGTCGGTTCAGAAGAATACATGTTGCTTTTCTTCTTGATTTTCGGGCCCGATGGTGAGTCAAGTTTTGCTTTAACTATGAAGGAATTAGTGAGTTTAATCTTTCGCGGTTGCCTAACCTGAAAATGTGGCGTAGAAGGGTCGGTGACGAGAGTGATGATAGTGGTCATAGCGGGGATAGCAGTGATAGTGGTGATAGTGACTCACTAATTTGAGTTTCGTTGACTTCCATCATTTTCTTCTTTTTGCTTTTTACTGGCCTGACCTGATCTTTCACTAAACCGTTCTCATCGAGCTCTACGGCGTCGTGGTGAATCATCAACTTCTCTGCCATCCTGTGGCCAAGCAAATCGACTTCTGGTTTTCGGGGTGTTAATTCCTCTTGCTCCTCTACAATGCTGTCGTCGTCATCCCAGCACACATCAAGCCAACCTTGATTTGCAGCCCATAATTCTTCGAAACTGAGTTCAGTCCCAGGCTCCTCAGGAGTTGGATAGATAGCCTCGAGATTAACAAAGACGCGCTCTCTTTTACCACTGTGGGGGTTCACGATCACTTGGTGCTTTGAAGGGGCAATGACAATATGAGACTCTGCTATTCTCGCCATAGACTGAATATACACAATCGCGCAAACGCCATAAATTAGTCCTGCTGTTATCAACAAATGGGCATTGCCACATAGGGTTAGAGATATTAACTTACAGGATCGCGGAATACAGCCATCTTTGGCCCGCTACTCTTCTTCACTTGCGTCGTCAACGTCTCTCCCACCCAGGGCTTTGCCTCCACCATATTCTCCTTCTTACGATCCGACAATGATCCTATTGTATCCCAACCCTTCGCACCTTCGCCCATCTTTGACATTGCACTTGGTTCAGAGCCGGCGTCTGAGAAAACAGCTAGTTTGGCCTTTCCTGGCTTCGAGGATTGACCGCCGAGACCCATGTTTGGCCTAGGAGCCTGGGGGTCCGGCGCTCGCGCCATAGCAGCGTAAGGGTCGATTTTAGCCATTAGTGCTGGTCGAACTGTCGGTAGCGCTGGCGATGACGGAGCGTCCGCTGCGGCAGGATCTTGCGCCCGCCTCTGCTCAAATTCGCCGAATTTGCGAACCAATCTCTGCACCGGTCTCGCCTCACGCTCAATGCCTAGTTTGTATACCTCCTCAGCCTGTGCCCAACGGCCAGCGCTTTCCAACCAAGCGGCGTACTCCTCGTAGAATAAGGCTAGTCCTTCGCCGATGCTATGGCGCGATAGGAAAACGTATGTCTCTCGAGGAGAGTCGGAGAAGAACTTGATGTATAAAAGCCACAACTTCAGATATCTGGGGTCGTTCTTGTATTGCGCTGAGCCAATGAAAGACTTGGTGGCACGCTCAAGTAGAGTGTGCAATTGCGATTGAGGTGTAGCTTGCGCAGAGGGATACGCATCAAAGGTCCATCGGACGTATCGGTCAAAGACATCCAAAGGGTCGTCAGACTCGGAAATGTTTGCAATCTCTTCCTCGTACTCGGCTCTGATACAGTCGTTGATATTCTTAGTGTCTGTTGGTGTAGGTGTTGAGAGTTTGTGTAGAGGGGATGGTGAAAAGGCTTCGACGAGCTTCCTAGCCGATCGTCCTCCGGGCAAGGACTGAATATTCTCCTTTTGCCCTTCGATGATGTCGAAATCAATGAGATCACCAGCAGCCATTTTTTTAGAATAAGGAAATAGCGACAATGGCGATGCTCGCTTCAGGGAACCAGAGCCGGCCTGCAATGTTAGTATTATTCGTTGTTGAAGTTGGGAAGATCAACATGCGACAAGCGGTGGTGGTGTGGAGTTAGTCGGTGTAAATAATAGATGTAAGTTTCACCCCTGTCCCTTGTTGACTATTTTGATTGTGGCACCTGTGGCACTTATCGTTACCTCGACAACAATAAAATATGGGGCGATAACCGTTAAGTATCTCGGATATTGAATTGAGCGATTGGTTTATATCAATCTATCATTAAACCCAGTTTATGGCTAAAAGCAATATAGTTCATCCCCTAAAGCGCTTCTTTTCCTACTACTGTGATTTGATATTTTATTTCAGTATTAAATTGGATGACTGGTACCTAGTCATTCAAACATAACAGCGATACCTAGTATCCTCAGTGATTTAGCCTCACAACCCAGCTACTCTTCCTCAAAAGAATCTTCGATCTATATGATTACGTTTTTCAGGGTTGAATGACGAACGTTTTCGGTCTGAAAAGTACTGCCCTCATGCGACCATTGGCCAGAACGATTCCTCGAGGACAAGGACTTTCTTGTAAAGCACCATCGAACCCGTAGCGATGACTTCCTCCGTGTCCTCAGCTTGTGTGGCGGCGTAGGCATCCAGACACTCCCGACACTCATCCACAAAAGCCACGAACTCCTCAGAAGTCCAATTAGGAATGAACTCCTTCCGTAAAGCTCCGCCGTCGAGATCCGCTTTACTATCTGTATTACCCGAAGCCTGCTGTTTTGCATA
The DNA here is from genome assembly GCF_022578515.1 of Annulohypoxylon truncatum. Lineage (NCBI taxonomy): Eukaryota > Fungi > Ascomycota > Sordariomycetes > Xylariales > Hypoxylaceae > Annulohypoxylon > Annulohypoxylon truncatum. The sequence goes on from NW_025953806.1 coordinate 126,410, forward strand.
GGTCCAAGAATCTAGGTAAACTTTCTCCGTAGTCCAGAGGAGGACCAATCCGTCTAGGAGAGTTTTGGACGCATCTCCGCGAGGCTGCGCGGCGAATGAGTCAAATAAGTTGATGTAATCCTGCGTGACCTTATTAGGTCCGAAAACGGTCGACTTGTTGGACAAATTATTTCCTTCGGCCACAGGTCCGAGGGCTTCAAGGTCCAGTCCGTATTTCTTAGCGGCTTCTTCAAATAACTGTAGCTCCCTCGTAACACCTGCAAGAGCAGTCTGGATCAGCGTCAGAATGCGCCATTCCAGACTTTTTGTGGTCTCTCGGTCATTCAACCTAGTCGGTAGTTGAACACGAGAGATCAATCCTCCAGCAAATCTAACGTAGGCCTGGGCGTAGAGCCGATCTTGAGATAGCCATTGACTAAGAATATCCGGGGGTAACTGGCCTTGACCAGCAAGGCTAAGAAAGTCGGACTGAGTAGCTCGCTGATACAGGTCACTTATCTCGGGGTTCGAGAGCAAAAAATCTGATACTGTTGGTTTCGACATGATAGACTAGTGTGCGACAATTTGAACACTTTTTCGAGGACTTTCAACTTGAAGGGTTGGATAGCTTTAGCTAACTAATGCCACAGCTATGTGCAACTACACATGTGCAGTTATAACTTCAAGTTTAAAGCCCAAGCGCCGTACACTCACCAAGCAAACGTTACGTAATAATGTAATCATCCCACGCTGGGTAACGTCTCATTGGCGAAACCATAACTCGTCGACAGAACCTTCTTGTTCAAATGTTTAGATCACCCCGTAGATCTTCATCGAAATTAGTAGATATTACTGATGAAACAACACAGCATATACTATGCATGAATGATTCGGCCAAGACAGAATATCATCAGGCACTGGTCCAGAAGCAGCTGTCATTCTTTTAAGAGGACGATATTGGGCAATGGCGAGTATCATTAACCTTACCTCTTTAGACAAGGCAGGATTTGTCGACCTCTGTATGCGACCATTTACGAGTTGACGCTTTACGCGGGAAATGTCGAACGAGTATTATATCGTTCCGATGATTGAACACATCCAGTGATTTCAAGCCCGACAAGTGCTGTGAATTGCCTCATTAGTACGCCACTCCATCACGTATGTCTGTTGTTGTACAATTCGCAGTGTTAAGCCTTGCGATTCGTTAGCCCAGCCTTCCTTTCCCGCAAATCGTATCTGCGCAGCGGTAATAACCTCTTCGTACTTCGGGATGAAAGACTATATGAACCCATTTTTTAACTACCACGCGCCCACCTCGAAGTTTTCCTACGCATAATAGGTCAGTATTAATTATCGTATAAAGAATGGATATGCTCACCTCTGGGAAGTATGTCGTCACTACGGTTCTGTCTGCAAATTTTCGGCCCGCAAGAGCCTGTAGAGCCTTCTTGGCAGACGCCGTCGTGTCATACTTGACATAGATCTTGCCAACTCCCGAAGATTGTCGACTACCACCAGTAGGTCGAGGAACTTTAAGATCTATGATCTGGCCGAACTTCGAGCACTCTTCTTGGACATCCTCACATATTTCTAATGAAGTTAGCAAATTTAGGCATGAAGAATAGATAGAATGCATACCTTGGTAATCATCGTTGTCCATTAATTCTTCCGGTGTCACCATGTTCAGTAACTGCAAAACACGAGTCTCCTCCGAGTCGTTGGCGGTGGTTCCGGCAAGCATGGACATAGCATTCACGCCCATCTCAACGCCCGCGACCTGGGTTATACCAATGCTAGCCTTCCGCACCTTAAGCTTGTTGTCACCGATGGCCATACCGTTGAGGCCCTGAATGGCAATGTCTGTTGTGGCGGGATCAACGAATTCGCAGAATGCGATACCCTATCAAAACTTAGATCCGAGAAATTCAATACAAATCAAATATGAAGAGTGACTTACGCGAGATTCCTCGGTTCCAATATCTTTAACCAAAGCCAAGGCCTTAAGTTCGCCGAATGAGGTCAACAGTTCAGTGACTTGTTCTTCGGTAAGGTACGGGGGCAGGTTTGCGATGCTGATTTTGTTCGGAGTGTCGATAACCACGTTCGAGACTACTCCAGCCTTGTATGGAACATCCTCGGCAATGGCTGGTACAATGTAGTCCTTAGGTCGCTGGATCTTCAAACCACGTCCATTACCATTAGCAGCGCCGTTCGCAACATCGGCTTCCATCGAGATACCGTCAAGGGCGAGGGCAACGGTAGCTTCCGAAGCGTGTCTGAATTCAAGAAGAGCAAATGACTGGTCCTTGGAAATTTGACACAGAACGCAGGGGTCGGTACTCTCAACAACGTTAAGGCCATTCAACTGAAGGTTGAAGAAGCCCATGATCATTTCCTCCGTTGAACCAGGAGGGACATTGTAAACGATCAATCTCTTGCTTTGTCGGGAATTGCCTGGCTTCAGTGCTGCGCTGTTAACCGCACCGCCGGGTTGGTTCATGAAAGCTTGTAATTTCGTAGGATCCATAGGCTGTTGTCGAGGGGCGCCCGGTAGGGGGAACATGCCAGATAGTTTGGCTTGTTCGGCGGTAACGTTCTCATAACCAGGAGGCTTGATATCCCATTGGGTCATGCGTCGTTTGCGCTCTAAAACAGGGATAATGTCGGTGAGATCTGGAGTTGGCTCGCGCTTCTTGGGTGGTGGCGTTGGGCTACGTCCTCGTCGATTCTGAGCGAAGAGGTCATCATCTCGGTTTCTCTCAATTCTGTCGCGATCTCGCCTGTCGCCACCGCGTCGATCATCGAATAAGTCGCGGTCGCGTCGAGGGGGCCGGCCGCCAGCATCTTCGCGACGACCATCTCTTCTTGATCCACGATCGCGATCCCATTCTCGGTCTCTTCGGTCTCTGCCGCCGCCAGCACCACCGTATCGGTCTTCACGTTCGCGATCTCGGTGGCTGCGACTTGAAGCATAAGCATCCTCATCTCTCGCATCACGATGCGACCGACGAGGCGATCTGCTTCGTCGTCGCTCCCGTCGATCACCTCGGTCTCTCCGGTCATCGCGAGCAAAATCTCGAGATGAGCCATGACGGCCATCTATATATGATCATTTAATTAATATGTTCTCAATAGGATGATAGAAACCTAAATGGAATGGAATGCTTTCTTACCTCGAGAAGTGTAACTGTCTCCGTTCATAATGTTGATTCAATCCCTCGTGCAAAATGCAGTACGAAAGAAATGAAAAAAAGTGAACAGTCTTCAATCAAAAGTGAAGACGGTGGTAAGGTAAAGTAGAGCAGGCAGGAATTGAAAGAACTTAGAAGATAACGAGCTATGCTGCATGTATGTAAGTTAGGTTGAGCTGTTGACAGTCAGTGGAGCTACAACGAGGCTGGAAAATAGATTTTTTGGTTGGTTCACGTCGGAGGTTTGCAGACGCTGAGTGGCTCAAGTGGTACAGAATACATATAGCTAAGCCTAGTTGGGACTAGCTTACTTAGATTTAGCAGATATCAGCCCCGCTTTCCTCTTTTGGGGCGATAAAAAGTAAAAATAAGGGAAAGAGGCGAAACACCACTGAAGAAAAGAATTATTAAACCCCCTTTAAGCCTTTAAGTCCGATGCACCTAACAAGACTAAAAACATTGGACGTTTTATTCATTGACCACTATATAAACTTACATCTCTCCTACAGTTCACTCAATTCAGTATCTGAATGTCTCCTATACGAATATCCGAATGGCGAAAGTTGCCTTTGAGCTTGACCGATTTGTGCATTGAGACAACACTCCGCTGTGGACAGTCATTTCGTTGGCGCAAAATAGACGATGAATGGTAACGCGTCTTCTACTTTAATGATAGGTATCCAAATGAATTACTAAGATGGTTTATCATTAGGAACTGTGTTCTACATGGCCGACTGCTCTCGTTGAAACAGGACAAAACTCATCTTCACTACAAAGTGATTTCTCCAATTGTTCCACCATCGTTGACACCTCCATTATCCGTAAAAGGCGAGCCAGAGAGCGAAAGTGATGATGATACCGAAGCCCTCCTCCGACATTACTTTAGTTTGAAGCATGACTGTAAGACTACCCCAAGGCCCAGCTGATACTTTTAACATGTGTTCCAAAAATATACCATGTATTTCATTCGTTGAGGAATTGCACTGTTAGACGGCTAAGTCATAGAATTATCTTAATACACAACTCTCTTACTAACTCATACTTGCAACAGTAACAGCACTATATGACCAATGGTCTAATTCTGACCCTAATTTCCGGAAGAAAGCTCCCAAGTTTACAGGAATTAGAATTCTAAGTCAAAGCCCATGGGAAGCATTAATAGCGTTCATCTGCAGCAGCAACAACAATATTTCGCGTATCTCACAAATGGTATATCATAGCCATTCCTCTTGAACTCTATACTCACGTGCTAACATTACACTTTACAGGTCCATAAGCTCTGTAAACACTATGGCCCGTTGATCGGACACATTGGTGACGAGGCCTTCCATGATTTCCCCACTCCCCAAGCTTTGAGCGGGAAAAAGGTAGAGGCTCACCTCAGGGAGCTCGGTTTTGGATACCGGGCCAAATACATCGCCGAGACGGCTCGTATAGTCACGGAGGAAAGACCAGCAGGATGGCTCGAGAGTTTAATCAATCCTGATAACCCGGGCTGGTCTACCATGAAGACGGAGGAAGCCGACGGACCGCCTACCTACAGATTCGCCCATGAGGAACTTCTCACTCTCTCTGGCGTTGGGCCAAAGGTTGCAGACTGCGTCTGCCTTATGGGTCTGGGATGGGATGAGGCAATCCCCGTAGATACCCATGTGTGGCAGATCGCTCAGAGAGATTACAAATTCGGCAAGGTCAAAACAAAGACGTTCTCCAAGGCCATGTATGACGCTGTCGGTGATCACTTTCGGGAGATATGGGGTAAACAGGCAGGATGGGCTCAATCAGTACTCTTCACCGCAAACTTAAAGTCATTCTCGGAACAAGCATCGAGCAAAACCGAAGTGGTTGATATCAAAGTTGAAGTTAAGGAGGCTGAAGAAGATATCGCCACAAGCAAGCCTACAAGTCGTTCCCGAAAGAGGCGCCAGGTTGCGGTCACGGAAGTAGTCAAGACTGAAGAGCTTAACACCGCAGAACCAACACGAGCTAGCAAAAGGAGGCGAACCAGACGTTGAGAAGTTAGTTCGTGTATCCAACCCAATGCTGCTCAGCAACGTCGTTAGATCTCTCTTCACTATACTGAAAGGTACAAATTGATAATGTCCGGTACCTTCCACAGTTTGCCTCTGCTTCCACGGACCTACCCATAGGCCTTTCGATAGTCAGGATTTGAAAAGCATTCACTAGAAGGCAGAAAGGAACGTCGCTATCGGGAGATTCGAACCATAGTTCCATAAATCTAGTCAAATGCTCATGGGGTTAATAACTAGAGTATTGTATATACCTTAACTCAGTAGGAATGCCATAATAATATTGGCATTACGTCCCAACACATGTTTAAAGGGTGCTTCCCATCAATTCCCATGAGATCGTTACCACAGGTTCGTTTTATAGCTTTCCTTCAGAGATGTTTTCTTGACCATCTAGCACCATGCTTATTACTGGCTATTGATAGATAGAGCATATTTGCTAGGGACTTGACACGAACCAAGAATACCCTTTAAACTGCCTCCTAATACGCTACCTGTGGAAAATATATATCCCTGAAGAAAGTTTATAGATGTCCTCAACTACTACTTGGCAAGTGCAAGCTCTAGTTTGCTCAATCGACCTACCTCCACTGCACTCTCTACGTATCGCACTTCCATGTCTCTCCATAGAACCCATATCTCTCAGTTGTGTCCATACATATAATAATTTAGTGTTCCTCTTACACGGGAATGTTATCAATATGACACCGCCTCCTTTTTGGAGGTTACAGACTACCTCATAATAAGCTACCTATACAACATCGGCTTGAAGGATCTCTCATGACCTAGTCGATTGAGGAAATCGCGTCATTCCCGTCTCCTCTTCTCCCCTTGACTGTCGAATGCCACCACTGATCGAACTCGTGCGCGCTCAATACCTACCTATTCAAGCACAAAGCTTCTAATATCCTCCGTAGAGGCGACTTGGCCACTCTACTTTCAACTCATGAATACAGGAGCGTACTAGCTGAAGGTGAATCTGTTAAGCTCGATTAAGGTGACTTAGCATTGATAGTCACCACAGCATATCATGCGTCTACTGGACATATTGCTACATCTCCGGTCATGAATACTTCGAAAGCCCGTTGGACATCAACTTTTACTTTAGACCAGCCCGTAAGAGTTCTTTGATACCAACTTTACGGGCATAGAATAGGAGGTGGCCTAGAAGCCCCTTACCGGAGAGGCATTAGCTTCATGTTCTAGGGGGCTTCGGAAGTCATATAATGGAGGGTTCAGGCGTTGATATCATATGTTTATGCGGCTGATACGGGCCCCTTGCTACTACATTCTACTCAATGACGTTGCCATAGTCTACGAGCTGATCCCTCGCATAGTCGTCAAAATAGGTATCGAGCTTCCACCTCTCATTCACCAGTTCGTCGACCGGAAGGTTACTTATGATAACATAGACAGCGCGACACGGGTTTACTCTCATGTGTACGCCTAAATAGAGTTCAGGTTTCCTCGGAACTCGGCATTCATTCTAGAGTCCCGGTCCATCTAATGCTAATCCGTGACACGACATAGACTCGAAATTATCTTGACTATCCCTCATGTGACTCAGAAAACTCAGGGAGAACTCCACCCCTACAGCGGAATAGATGGAAGATACAATCTCTGTATCTTGTCGGCAACATTACATTCGCCCCAGAGTAGCGTAACAAGATCCTGAAGTTTAGCAACACCAATATGGTTTTATGTCCCTCCTTACTGCAAACCGAAGCCATCTGACTTGGTGCCTTATGCCAACCGGCTGTATAATATATTACAGACATGTTGATCTTTGCACGGAACGTTGCTCCTTCGCCCTCACTACCATGTTATTAACGACGAGGGTCTTCTCGGCATGTCACTCATTGGAATGTTATCACTTTATCCACCTCACGTTTTATATACATCTAATCAATGAGTTTGAGAGGCTTTGTTCAGCTACGGCTTGATGGTATACCTGGACATAGGTAAACATTGAGCTCTACTATCACGACCACCTCTACCGGCGCCCCGTATATTTAGGGATCTCTGTGTAACGTATCATTCCTCTTACGACCGAACGGAGACCCGTGGAGTGTTAAGATGCTGTTCACTAAGGCAGCGTATACTGAGCTGCTTGACGAAGTTGAACCGGTCGACGAGGGATAAATGCACGACATATTTCGCCTCATTCACGGATAGCTCTTTTAATGTCGAACAGACGTATCGGTTATGTTCCGTAAGGCCGCGACGGCGGGCATCGTACGACGTTGCACAATTTAGCCGCATGGTCTCAGCCGGATTAGCGGACAATGATATAAACCCGGGTTCGTTGGTGTCCGGGCATCCAACTGTTGAGGTTTGGGAAATCGAGACAAAGCTTGGGTATGGCTTGAGCTCGTGTCCATTACTACAACGCCTTTACCTGGTATTTGGTCGATGGCATAGTTGGGCTGTGCTGTAGGGTGTCTTCTCTTGCCCGGAAGTTTCACATTGATATCCTGAAGTATGCCTATATGTCATAGCTATTAAGACGCCACAACATGCGCAAAACGGCTTGTACGTGTTTTGTGTTGTTCGTTTTAGCAAGTCTCATGTAAATATTATCACTCTACGATTTCGACATCTAGTTAGTATACATCTTGGGATTGCCTCCCCCAAGGGGAAAAGGGCTTCGTCCCTTGCATTGGCCACACACCATAAAGTCATCCATTACCCATATCTGGCTCACCGGGAGCTGCTTTTTTCGTATATAGAGACAAGTCTCATGTAGGGTGAGTTGGTCAACTCATCTATTCCTGTAGGACACGGTAGCCTTGCTGTCTAATCGTTGCCCGTATAATGTTCTTTATCGTCGACTATCCCGGTGGGTGTCAGAAAAACTCCATATCTCGTCATACGCTATGAGCATAACCAAAGATCGAAACATGATGGTTCTACGACTGCCGTCTTAGGTAATAGTGCCTCGCACCGAAGGACTCGAAAGGATGAAGGATCTACACCCTTGCCCCGCCACTGTCAGAGCCTCCTCGGGCGTCAAATGGGACTGTACATTCAAGATTACCAACGTGCATAGGATATGCAACTCTGAAAGGAAGGACAGTACCTGAACGTACATCTTTCGCCGGTTGATATTGGAAGAAGCTATGATTAATGGACGAGTGATCTAGAAACATACCGGTTCTTGGAATTCTAGACCGCGGAGTGTGGGCACCTACTAGGAATGCAGCACCACATAACTAGTGAATGTCGACTGACCTTCGTACGGTTCCTTCACACTTATCTCGTCACCCACTATATTATCTTCATAGAGGGTAGTCACGGGCATTAGTCAACCGCGTTTTGGCTTGATGCTTGTGTACATCATGCACATAAGCTTTTTATGATTGAATATTGATGTTACTCTACTACATATCATCCTACATGGGCTGCCCATTCCTGTGGACGTCCTTTCAGTAAAAGCATCAGCCTTCATCTTGTGTTGAGCTATCCCGAACGGGTTGCTGAGATGATTCTTACTCACAAAACAATCGTTAGTTTGCTCTGAAAATTCCAGAGACAGAAGAGGATTCTGGCCGTTCTGATCTACAGGGACCTTAAGCGGCTCAGCTCAGGGATGTCTTTATGTATCTGTCCAGCATTTCCGCTCACATATTCTATTATTGGCGGTTAGACGCACTCCGTAGTGCCCATACTATGGTCCGATGGGTAAGAATTAGCACACTGTCAGGTCAACTTTTTGGCTGGGGACCCCTGATTCTTAGAACCTCCTTACTTGTTATAGTTTAGCAGCAGATCTTGGTGGGACTACCAATACATTCGAAGAATTGCAGCATCAACGTCAACTACATCATAAAACTAAAGCTATTCTAACAAAAAATAACCATAGATATTATTTAGCATAATCTTTATAATCAGCAATTATTTTGAAGCCACCATTCAAAGTATTGGCTAAGTAATAATTTTCTGAATCAGGGTTTGAAAGTACCCGTAGGGTGCACTAGGACACGCTACCACCAAATTGGTAAGGCCGGTTGTCCCCATATAACTCCCAAATACCTGACAGTGTGCTAATTCTTACCCATCGGACCATAGTACAACTCGTTCATGGCTACCTGCTAAAGGCAGGCCATTTGGGTAGTTCCTGTTCGACGCTTCACTATGCGCAAAACTACGTGATTAGGACAGCATTTTAGAACGTTCGATAGTAAAAGGAAATATCATTCCCTATCTTATTTGTAATCCCTGAACCAGCTGGCATTATCCTAATATTATAACTATATTGCTCCTTTAGGTAATATTCAAAAGGGGATGTGTGAGCAAGGGGTTATACCAGCCGCGATGCGCGGAGGCCTCTCGTAAAAGATGAATTATTAATAATTGTATCAATGCCAGGCTAACGTTTATTTAGATTTGAAACAGGAAATAGATTCCTGTAGGAAACCGACTTCGCTCATACCCAGCTCATAATAGTCTTTTTTAAGAGTTGGAATTTGACAAGCGAGATATCTAAAGATGTCATTGCTCATTTACACCGAGTATATGTAAGGCTTAGGCTAAGGAGATACCGAGAATGCGGCGAATAGCACTGGCGCCAGCATCGTCATGTAAAACGCGAAGGATTTGTTTTGCTCGCATTGCATTGTTGAATGATGACTGAAAACTAGGTACGGTACAAGGGTCGATCCTGATCCTTAGCCAGTTTGATCCCACGTCCGAAATAGTAAATCTTCTCGAACAAAAATTCTATCACAATTACTGATCACTCTTCGGTGTCTCCACGGTCAATATTTTGTCGTCAAAAGAAAATTGATGGTATTCAGCCACGTCGAATTTCAAAGTTGTCACAACGACGAATGGATAGGGACCCCATGCCCCAATAGTGGCGACGCCAGAGCAAGTTTTTGACGTTGATATTATTATCATATGTTCCCATACACATCTGCAAAGCAGCCTTATCCTTCATCGGTGTCTCGGAGGATAGGTGCCTTTTACCGGACCCGAGCTGACTCTCATGCTATTTAATGCTCGCTGGATAAATCTCCGTAAACTGCATTTCCGTGTAAGCCCGAGATGCAATATGTTGTCTCGGTCCCAGTCTTTATCTCACGCAGAGCATTTTGATTGGTGGGTGTGGCTCGGTTGCAAGCCTCATCTACCAATTTTTCTTGTCAAGTCCGAGCCGTATGAACGAAAACTATCGTCGGCCGTGTCGGTGTAAAAATATTCACATACACATTCCCTCGTTTTTACGATGCGACGATTCACTTAGTGCCAGCACTTGCTATACGCGCCTATGTTTGCCACGACGGATTTGGTATTGATCTATCGAGTCTTGACACAATAGCTCGCGCTAACCGAAGATTCCGAGATGAAGCGGGAAAAAGTGTGATATCTCAAATAGCCGGAATAGAGCTTGGCTTGTTAACCTAGGTTATCTTCGTGTGCAAAAAGCTCCGCATAAGAAATAATGAATCCTTGTGCCAAAATATTAGTGCATAGATGTTGGGGGAGAGGCTCTCACAAGGGAAAATTGGAAATTTGCTAATGGCACCCTCGTCGAGGTTGGTCGCCGACCAACTTCTTTTAGTCTTGTTCTCCTCTCTCAGCGACCGGCTTCGGCAGTGTGGGTGCGCTAGCTGGCTCCTCAACACGAAGTTGTACTAGTTCAATGTTTACCCTCGGATTTTGGGGGTTGCAGCTCCAGCTTTGAGCGTTCATTAGGTGCCAGTGTGCGTGAATATGTGAATACGTTGTTCCAAAAAGCTCGAGCTCGCTGGCAAGACCTTTTTTTCTCGTCTCTTTCACTAAGCTGGCCCTCTCCCCTTCACAGTAAGCGTGGTGCCAAGGCGAGGCAGAGACTCCCCGGATCCTTGGATACTACTATGGACTGCCGTGCGGGTGGGCGTTGTTGGATTGGGTCCTGGCTATCCGCCAGCATCCATTAATCTTATGGGGTCCATTATCTCTCTCTTTCCGTCACACGAGCCTCGCGGCTCTTCTTCGCTGTAATTAGAAGGAAAACAATCCTCCATATAACATCAATCGGAGCGAAACCTTAAAGCATACTGATATTAGGGGTTCACTCTTCGCGATGTCTCGTCGGGTAAGGTATGCAATAAAGTGCTATCCTAGAATGGATTCCCGTTATGGTCGAGCTGCAGATGGGGGTGCAAGGGGCATTGATGCGGCAGACCCGCGCTAAAGACGCCGTCTTGTATATAATGACCAGAATAGGCCATGATCGACGACTATATGCCAGACAAACTGCCGGGGTCTGAGTGGTATTGCTAATGCGACTTTTGGGGAATGCCAGTCGAATGTTTATTTGAAACGCACCCATGCTCCTTGGCTATGCTCGACTCCTCTTACTGGACAGTCATATGTCCCGGGGCTGACCAAAGTGGAAGCCAATATCCCCTGCGTAATTTGGAGATAAATCACCATTCGCAATTTGTCCAGAGTCTACATCATCGAACTTCTAGAAGACGACTAGGATTCTTCCGTGCGGATTCAATAACTTAAAAGGGAAGAGGGTTGTATGAACGGATGCGATGGTATCCATGTGGAGAAAAGAAGAGAGGAAAAGAAAAAGAGGGACGAAGAGAAAAGAGATGAAATAGAAGTGTAGTGTATGCAATAAACGGTAGTAGTTGGAAAATGATTATGTAAATGGTAGACTCAATAGTCTGTACGGAACAAGCTACAATGAATTTATCGGTGATACCCAGAAAGCGGGAAGGTGGGCTTGTGGCTTAGGGAAGTGCCGTTGACACATTGCTGATCGTCAGCGTCGCGCTTCCTCGGGAATCTAATTGAACTTAATTGAACTTTTTCAATGTTGCCAAGGAACCCAACCGCTACATTCCTGGGTAATACAACCACATGGACGCACTTAATAAACAAAATTTCAAGATCAATTTATTAATTTAAGCCGTCGTTGACCATTTTAGGGCTTGACGTCGATATCAACATGTTATTTCTCATAAACATATGAGATATTTTGAATATACCTAGTATCTGTAATATTATACAATTTTACAATTTATATTAGCCTTAGCTAGACCCATAATCAAGGTATCCTGCAAGTGCCATGCAGGTGTGCAGGTGAATATGCATGTATGCTGACAAGTTGCAATAGTTTACCATAACGAGACAATAACCTGACTTAGCCTTATCGTTCGAGGTCCAAAATGGAATAAGTGTTATGGAAAGAGATGAATGCCAAGCGGTCAAAGAATTCATAGTATTAAAATGTAACCTGGTCTGCGGGTATGCGATGGTCAAGATGCAGGGCTCTTGGACGAACCGAACGTCTGTGAGGGCGTTGCTACGGTGTTCATTCATTCACCGTCGCCAACCAGAAAGAGCCCCAAGACTCTAGAGCGACCCGAATTAATGATGGGGAAGAAGGAGTAACTGCCTGGTAGCTTGCCTTCACATGATGTGTATGAAATGTGATGAGAGATAGCCTTGCCCGGGACCTACGTAGCAGCAGCAAAATAACCTTGGAACTGACCCATTTACCCACGTGCATGTAATTTGATTCCCGCAGCATGGATGGGTTTATTCTACGCGGTAAGGCCGCGAGCAAGGTGGGAGTGTGCTATGTAAGATATACACGAAATAGACACGAGCGGATATATTTAATATCAGATGCCACAACCTTAACTGCTTTCTTCCCTGTCCTGGTGTTGTCGTGATCGAATATGACGAGCAAGTCATCTCACCATGCATACACTAACAACTCGGTACCTAGATCTTTCGACTCTTGTAGGGATTCCATGATGCTTTAGCGCCGACCACGTGTTTAGGCAATTGAGGGTATCCGTAATTCTGAAGATTTGCTGATGATATCCATGTACGTACAGACTACTACCATGATGGTAGGTATGTATGTACAATCGGACGATCAGGTACACGTTGACCGGCCAAGAGACGGCGGGTGCTAAATATGATAGCTGCTTGATGGCGTTTTGACTCGCATGACGCCGCTGGACTGGATATCAAGATACAGTGGCTTGTGATATTTGATTCAATGTTTCAATGTTTCATTCTTGTGAACGACCGAAGGTTTGCCCGGACCGCGCTCTGGCCCTCCGCTAAATTCAAGCTTAAAAAGACTTTGGAACGCTTGGGAACGCCGTTGACCCCCTAGGCAAGCCTTGTTTTAGCCTTGAAGAACCCCATCTTAACACGATGGATACCCATTTCTGGTATATGACGTTGTTTAAGTCGCAGAACTGCCGTTTTATTTGTGTTACTCACCTTAAAGATGGCGTAAACTACCGCTGTTTTGATTGATTGCGCTTTTCTGAAAAGGTTAGGGTACCAATGCACATAACATTACATGTAGTGTGCTTAATTCCGAGTTAGAACATTGAATCTATTGTCGATAACTTCCAGGATCCCCGTGATCTAGACGTGTGGCTGCATACGTGCCACATGCTATACTGGTACCCAAGTACCTAGCTATGTATTCCCCAGTCCCTTAAATTTTCTCAGGGACCAAAGAAAGACTATCATCTCTCTGTCTGTGTCTGATCTCAGGGTCCTGTTCTTTTTCTCAACCAGCTTGCTACTAGGTATTCAATCCCGGCTTGTTATATTAACCCACAGTCGGTTTTTATTAGGTTGTTAATGTGATTGGCCATAACTCAATTATCCTTCATCCATTGATAATTGTTCGATTGTGTCATTTCCAATTTGTGGAGGTACTTAAAAAAAGCTACTAGGTAGCTTACGTTGTATTTCCCGCTAAGCGCATTCGAACCAATCAATTGGCTTTCGCATCAGACACCTCAAATCCTTCTCCCGAATTTTGAACAACTATGACGACACCCCGGTCATCGCCAAGAGATCCCCGTCAAGAGGTTAGTGTAACGCTATCTATCTCTTCAACCCGGAGCAAAAACCATCACATCATCGCAGACAAGTGCCATTACTTCAAAACGCCAAAACGCCGACCAGTAGGTATTTCGTACAGGAGTCCCTACATCGGGCATTTTAATTCATGCTATGTTCATAATACTTGCGACCGAGTTCTTTTGCGACTCTGCTCGTTGCATGTGGTTAATCTTGTCCCAGCAACCTGGTGTTCACTTATTGGCAAGGCCAATGGGCAAGGGGGCAAGGGGGCATACAATGGATGTTTTACAGCTGTCATCCATGGGATCATCCTATCCTCTACACGATACAAGCGCTGATATCGTGATGTTGACATACTAGGCATTGACTGAAGCAAATGAAAAGATATAATTTATGCCAACCTACATATTCGTTTACTATGTAGTTGTCGGGTTGGTAGATTGAGACCCAGATGGCCCCCCCATCCCCTCTCTCCCCTCACCTCCCCCTATTAAGGAACGTGTAAGATGCCAGAAGGCAGGGCTATCTTGGAGCGTCGTCGTCATACTTCATACTTGCACAGGTTTTCCTTCGCTTGCCAATCCTGAATGACGACGTCAGTCCTGTGAGCACTGAGCAATAACCGTCAACTTTCCCCGAGGCAGTACCGCTTAATTAGCTTCATAGACTCAAGGAGCTGGCCCGACTGGCTCGAAGATATCGTCATACATGCAACCCTCGGTTTCATCCCGAGAACATTGTAGAAATCTTTCTTCACCGTACTTACATAGTAGGCGTGATTATTCTAATGTCATTACCATTCCTCTGACAGGTAGATGGGTTCACTCTAGCTGTCTAAATATTCTTATCATTTGTGCCGTAATCGCAATTCCTCCAAAAATGCCAAGACATCGCCGGCTGAACACGAACACCACACTGCCGCCACAATAATAATTAGTGCCGGACCGAAGGCAGACCTAGCTTTATGTTGGTGTTCTCCAATGCAATAGAAGGGGAAAAAAAAGAAAAGAAACATGCAGTGATGGAAAAAGGGGTGATTTTCAATGCTGCTATACGAATCTCTTTCTCTAATGCTACACACTTTCCTACTTACTCAATCATCCCTTGATACCGGGACAGACAACTCCGACAACGACCACCTCTTTTTAGTCAGCAACGTGGGTTCAATGATGTCGTGTCTGGGACACATTGAAAAGGTGCATCGCTCACTTTGAGGAGAACCACTTTTGTGGAGTATCACAAATATGTCCAATCACTATTCACACACCGCATGACGTAGTTGCTTGCCAAGACCTCCAGGCTAGGACACTCTTAGCTTCATCCTTTCCCACCAAAAGCCACCAAAGGGGAAAGGGTAGAAGGGGTCAGGCAGTGGGACAGGTAGAATAGATGGAAAGCCCGACTGCAAGCATTTCGTACCCTTTTTTTTCTGCTAGGTAGTAGCGTGGCTACTTGGAAACCCCAAGTTCTTTTTCTCCAATATTCCCCGACTGGGCGCCAGGAAGAACGAGCTGATTTATCAGATGGGGTGGTGTTTGTGCATAGCTGCAATAGATTCGCTAGAGCCGGCACTCGAAAATGAGGATGGAAAAAATAGCTAGAAAAAAGAAAGTAAAGAACTTGTGATAGAGCACGAAGCCAAAGCCGGGCTTACAGACCCTGCATAACGGCAACCCCCATCCTCCTATCCTCCCATCCTCCGCATCAGTGGCGTAAGCTAAGAATGAGCCCTATTATGTTATGTTATGTGCTGTGTAGTGTGTAGTTACTTCTGTACGTACCTACCGATGTATAATACATTATAGAAATCGCCAAGGATGTTTCTCCAGGATAGTGTCCACCCGTACCGGTACTTATCGAAAGCTAGCGTCAACGGCGCACCCCCGTAGCCTTAGCCTTAGCCTTAGACCCTTGCCGTTACTTTCAACAATACCCTGTCATGTTCAATGTTCTCATCTCTTTTTTGCGTTAGGTACCGTACCTGCCGTACCTACCCAGTCAGCAAGCACCTCGCACAGCTCGCACCGCAGTTTCTCTTATTACATGCCTCCTAGTTTAGTTGAATGGCATTTCCCGTCCTACCTATGTACTAAGCAGCCGTACCCGTACCTCCTCTCCTCTCTCTCTCGTCAACCACTTTTTTTTCCACCTCCGCCTCCATTCTACATACTAGGTAGTAGTATTCGATCCCTGTGGTTCAATGTTTTGTGTCCCACTCGCCCCAATTTATCACTCTTATATGTGGAGTTAGAGGGGACTCTGATACCCTGGCTACTTTTTTAACAACCCGCGCTGGAATCCCCTTCTCCTTCTTTAGTCGTCTAATGCTGCTAGTTGACGTACTAGCTGGCCACCTGAAATACGTCCCATAGGCAAGCCGAATAATAAGAGGGACGATTTATGTATGTAAAGCCTGACCATCCTTCTTTTTGACCGTGCCTCTTCCGCTTGACATCTTCCACCACGTCTACGACGAAATATCTCACATCTCGACGTCGGCCGACATCGACAAGACCGCAACAAAACTAACAACGCTATACCCTGTCTCGAACAAAAGAGACATACCTGACTTACATACAAAAGGATCAACAATCGTGCTGCGAGGTTCAGTTTATCTGGGTTACCTGTAACAAAGTACATAGAGTCTCTCGAGTTATATGTACATCTGACCTCCCGGATATCTGGCCGCTGCTGATCTTGTACGCTTCGGTCTTGAAACGAGCCACCGAACTCCACATTCTCATGATCAGTCAAGACCTAAAACGGCTCCTATCAAATTGGACACCATCTTTTCAAATTTCAGCCCTGGTTCGATCTGTTCAATATCCTACCCTACCGTCCTTTCTTGTGCACCACCCTACAGTGTGTCCAACCCTGCCCCGACCTGCTTTAGTACGGGACATTGGATTGTCGATCAATCTGTTCACCGTCGTCACTGGACTTGCTTGTAGGCTAAGGACACTGGTCCCACCTGTCCCAATTGCTGGAGTGCGTTAAGCTTCATACGATTGGGCTGCGTCTCTGAAAAGTACCGGCTGCCCCAGTGTGTACCTTCGTCCGACTATTCGGGGGTTCCTGGTCGCATACTTCCTGAAGTGTCCTGCCAAACACACTTAAGGCTCGCTGATCCCCCTCCCGTAGCTCGTGACGGATCTTCTTCACTGGATCTTGAGAGACAAGTCACCGCCTCGGCAAGGTGACACGAATCTGTCCCCTTCGGGATCCCGCATCTGATCAGCGAACTATTCCAGACTTCCTTCTAACTCTTTTTTTAACGACCGGGGAAAAAATAGGAGTCGGGTCTAAGTGTTGGAAAGCCTTCATACTTCCAACCTCTTATTTCTCTTTTATGATATATTGTGTCGAAGATGACTATGACTCTTGATAATCAATCACGACTCGGGGCCCTCAACTTCGACCACATGTCTTCCTACTCAAACCCTCCTCACTTCACCAACCCGTGGGCCGCGGGCTCGACTAGCCAACATGGTGGCCACGGCATGTATTCGCAAGGGCTCAATGCCAACTTGGGCGGTCTCGACTCAATGGCAAAACAGCACGCCGCGAGGGCGGGCCCCAACAGCAGTGCCTCCATGGCATCGTATGGGAGCATCCCGGTGACGGCATCTTCAGCAGGTAGCAGCACTCTCATGGCGGACCTTTATGGACAGCAGGACTTACTCAATATGCCGCAAGATCTCTTAAACCTAAACCGAATGCAAACCACATCGGCCGCATACGGAGAATCCGCGTACGCGACGGCGACGGCGGCTTCTCCAGTTAACGCGACGTACTCGGCGTCGCCGAGCTCTTATGATAGCGTGTCCGGGTATGCACCGGCGCCCATGCGCTCAACTTTCGCTCTTGCGCCAGAAGCTGATAATCGAAGGTATTCACAATCGTCAATTTCCTCGCTCCCAATGGTCGAGCCCGGCTCAGGCGGCGCGTCCCGCCCTCACCGGAATTCATTGGTTGACATGAATCACAGAGGACTTCCAGCCGACGATCGGAGGAGCTTCGCGGATGCTCTTGACGCCGGGCAGGGTATGTTGGCGATGAGTCAAGAGACTCCCAGAGCCATATACCCTCCCGGCAATCGCGGCAGAGGTTCCACTGACTCATACGGTTTCCCGTCGACGCACTCCACCAGCTCATCTATCTCATCAGCAAGTAATTACGGTAGTGGTTATTATGCAGGCTCGGTCGATTCATCGGTCAGTGATTACTCGACAGCAGGTTCTGATATCGAGTCGGTTACCTCTCGGACGTTACCCCGACCGAATTTGATGACTCAACCCCCTCCGGCTCCTCAATCGATGATGGGGCAATTTAGCTCGAAAGTCTCATCCAGCACTCAGAAGAAGCATAAATGCAAAGTCTGCGACAAGCGATTTACCCGGCCAAGCTCACTACAGACGCATATGTACAGCCACACCGGCGAAAAGCGTAAGTATAGAGAGTGCATGTATCTCGGTCAGGATTGAAAGCTGATGTGAAAATTAATACAGCCTTCTGTTGTGAAGTTGAGGGATGTGGAAGACATTTCTCTGTTGTATCAAACCTACGACGACACCGCAAAGTACATAAGAACGACTCCAAGTCCGACGCTGGATCAGAAGATCACCACGATGATCATTCCGACTGAAGGAACCAAAAATAAAACCCCACGCTTCATGACAAAAAATATGTTCGATTGTGCTCAAGGTTACGATTTAGAATTCTTTACGAATGTCCTTGTTATGCGGATACCTTATGTTGAGTCACGTTTGAATTGGTCTCATGGGTTTAGAGGAGACTATTTACCAGCATCTATTTTGTCCGGCCTGATGCTATCGAAAACCAAAAAAAGCAGGTTGCGGGCCTGCGCCTCTTGTACCAAGACAATATCGAAATTTGTTTGCGCTGCTGGTTGGAGTGATATCCAGGAGAGTTCGAAGCGCAGGTTGCATTGATGAGCTTATAGATTTGGGTGGGCTCATTTCATGGCATTGTTTATTACCGTCTTCTTCGCGTCCATCGCTCGTGGCTGCCAATCGGGTTGGGGTATGGCCACACATCGACACATCTGGGGGGGTTTTAGGGATTGTTTTTATTTCCCCGAGGAGATACCCTCACAGACGGCGTTCAGGTTTATAAGGATCATGGGGACGGGGTGAAGATCGCATGCATTCGTTTACGTTGAGAAGCGACAGCTGCCTATGGCGATTCGCAGAGTTCCCGTGGTGGCAGCTTCTTGGAGCGAGCACAAAAAAGTGACCAAAAGTGACACGGAAGAGCGAGGCGAAGAGAAGACAGACTTGTATTATTAGCTAGCTTCGCATATACCCCAGGAAGGCAGAGCATTCATCCTCGAACCCGAGACGCCTTGGTTTGGCGTCTCGCGCCGAAGATATCTACATTCGCTACTGCCTCTGTAATCTAATTGTTGAAATATATATACATACGGATGTTCAACGGACGTTTTACCTTTTGATCATTTGTGGTTATGATCGTGCTTGATTCACGTGGTATATTGTTTATTTTTGATTTATCTGTCTTCATTTAACTCTGTTTACGAAGTGATGCTTATCTGAGAAGTGTCGCGATCCGAACAACTACCTGTGCCTGACCCTTTTTTTCATGCATCGTCCCGACTGTTTAGTGACGGGGCTATCTGATCTCATCCCAGGCTGATCGTCGTTAGGAAACCAGAACTAATGTATCAAGAGCGGAGCCGGCTTCGAACCTAATATTTTCGTCAGATCTATACTAGGCGCCCCTCTCGTCAGGAGTATGGATTATGTATATGTATACTAGGTATGCAGTACGATATCTGCCTAACCGGCTAGGCGAGCTGGGGAAACCTTGACTCTATATCCACCACCGTTTACTTGTCTACTCCGTCAGCGATCGGGATGCCCGAATGTGGGAATCTTCTTACACCCTTTTTGAATATTAAAGCCATCTATACCACATGTAAGGACGATCCACTTATATTACTTTTAGATATAATAGGTAATCAGGTATTACACAACAAACGGGCGGGCTCTATCTCCCCGTCTCCCGCAAGCGACTGACATATGTTGGTAAGAAGTACGCGCCTCCTATTGGAGGAGGCTCCCTTCCCACTTTATTATCCATCCCATCGGTTACCACCTACATTTACCGTACGTACATACATATATTCGTTCATACATGTTCTTTTTACACACATACACACATACACACACGTACATACCTCATATATACTACACATTGCTACTTTAATACCGTTCGCCGGCTCTCCCCCATCAAATACCGGGAAGAGGCAAAACCAGGGGGGGTGAAGGGGGTAAAAAAGAGCCGTTCTGCTACGACGTAGCGTAGGTAGGCATTTCGTGCGTCGTACAGATATTGCACAGGAGATCACATTAAATTCCCTCTGGAATCTTTTCTACATTACATTACATACCTGTATAGAACGCACCCACACCCGTATACGCGTATGATTATGTATGCAACCCAAAGACCGACGTTTTCCCCCCCGTTCGGTGAACTGTTATAGGAGGAGTTTTCGATTTCGTATATTCTTTTTTTATTTTTGTTTCTCGTCCTTTAAGAAAAAACCGGGAATCGACTGAGAAAACCGACAAATAGAAGGTGGTCAACCTACTTCGCCGCCTTCTCTTCTCGGTTCCCCGTGTCTCCTGCGAGATATCGTGTCAGAACCTTCTCTCGCCCTTCGCACCTTTCACCCTCTCATTGGCCGTCTGCCAGATGTAAGTAATCGTGTACAGCCCCGGCTCTCCCAGGTTTCCGTAAGGATAAGTAAGGTACGTACCTGCCTAATACTACAATGGTATTCAACCCGTATATATATGGACATATATATATATGCTATACCTAGGGCGGTAGTTAGCAACAACCTTGAACCTTTCCCTTAATCCCTTATCCCGTACATTTAGACATCGATGCCTGCCTTTAGACCCGCCGCCCCTAATCCTTGCGCCCCTCTTCCCAACTAACCCTTGTACCCCTTGTCCTTCCCTCCCCCCGTCATCCCGGATCGTCAATCGCTAGCAACCCATTCCCACATTCCACATGCGCATAAGCCGTAACCTAGGTACAACGTACAGTAAACGAACACAAGCCGACAAGCAAGCGCAGGTAGACAGGTGACATGACAGCGGCTCTTCCCCCCCCTCTCCCTTTTTAAAAAACATGAAACACGCCTAACGCTGCGACGCTACTCTAGTGCGCCGCCCAGCGGATACCGTTGTAATGTGGGCACTTCTACTCAAAATCGCTCTACCTTCTTTTGTCTTTTAGCCCTTATTCCTCGCTGCCTACACTATTCCTCGCTACCTAGCCCAGCCTAGCCTAGCCCCGTACCGAATTCCTTCCTACCTGTGTGTGCCTAAGGCCGAATATAAAGGAAACCGGAATCGTATCTTCAGCCTACCAAAGTAGGTAACCAGTAATCTCGCTCTACCCGCCTTTTTGATCGCTATCTACTAGTCTCGTTGCCGGGCCCCCCCCTCCCTCTTCCCAAATCTGCCCATGTGAGAAAAAAAGGGACGGGCAGCTTTTTCTGCTGCTGCTCATTAAAAAATCGTGTCATAATGACTATATCACGCGCCTCGAGGGTCTCGTTGGGCCCGTCTTGTCCATTTCCCCGCGCCCGGCTTTCGAACGACCGCTCGAAACCTGGCGGGTATCTCGACTACGCGCATTAAGCCTGTCCACACACGTATATGCCTACCTAAGACATCGGGGGGCCTTGCTAAGATTCTGAGACCTTTGCGCTGGTCCTGCATACCGCGGTCGTTCGCTGCGTGGGAGAACTAGAGTACAATACATATAAGGGGGCGGGAGAGCCGCGATCCCTTCCTAGATCGGTTCGGCGACCATCTTGTGTTTTGACTCCACAAGGAGAATCCGGAGAGGATAGCGTACCTACCTATTACGGACAGCGCGGCTGACACGAAGGACAACGACGTCAGCAATCTTTGCTGTTTACGGCGTCTTATTCAGCGGCCCATCCTAGATCTATGTCCTGAATCATATGTAAAGGCGGCGAAGAAAAACCGGTTATCGTATATTCGCTATTGAAAAGAAATGATAGAAATATAAGGAGTTGGCCCGTGGCCAGACGGTCATCGACAGGCGTCACAGCGAAGATCATTACCAATACTGCTTTCCAAGCAGCGGGGAGACCCTGA
This sequence comes from Annulohypoxylon truncatum, assembly GCF_022578515.1. Lineage (NCBI taxonomy): Eukaryota > Fungi > Ascomycota > Sordariomycetes > Xylariales > Hypoxylaceae > Annulohypoxylon > Annulohypoxylon truncatum. Next base: position 148,631 of record NW_025953806.1, read on the forward strand.
TGGCGCCTTTCCACGTGAATGGTGCCTGGGTACGCCGAAAGAGTGTTGCTCGGCGTTAATGTGAGATGTGGGCTGCGTTTCTTTCTCAAGACACAAGACCTCAGACCTCCCAAGCGCAGTTGGTGGTACGTGTAATGTGCCTCTGGAGGTTCCTCTAACTTTGACTTACCGGTTACATGCTTAATAGTCAACCGGGACGGTGGTTCTTCGTACTGCAACGGGTTGACTTCTACGAATAGGACGAGAAAGGCCCGATTCTATTGCATCGGACGGGAACCTTTACTAAACGGTGAAAAAAAAAAAGCGGACTTTAAGTTGAGATGAAAGGCCCATCGATGCATCGAGAATGAACCTGCCAGACGGTCCGGCAAAAAGTTCGCTTTTCTTCATGGCGAATGTGAGGGCAGTACGTAACATGCCGCTGACGACAGCTGGGACACCTCATCCACACCAATGAAGCGGGTTTGCTTTTTTTTTTCGTCTCTCCTTTTTTGCCCCATCCTCCCTGTCGGGTGCCACTCTGGCGCAGAGAGTTATCGCGCCGGAAGGGATAGAACCGGAGCGGAGAGGAAGATGAGACGAAGGAGGGGACAGACTAAGAGGGGGTAGAAGAGACCAATATGGCACTTGCAAATTGGCACCCAGCATCGCGGCACGGATAGGACGTTATGTTGTATAGCCGTATTGGCTAGTGTCGCTTAGAGAAGACGGCCTCGTCAACAGTCGCGGAGCTGGTCCAATGGGCCAAGTTTATTTTAACAACTTAGAAGAAGCCGTTCCGCCCAATGACGACACAGTTGATGATTGAGTACCTTATGACGTCGGTTGAGTAGCTCGGTACAGGGGTCGGACACACAAAGTCGACCATTTCAAATTCGGCGGGTCTGACCAATAGAAAAAGGCCAAAGGAGGAGAAAACAGTTGGCTACGGCAAGGAGAGTACCTATTCTAAGGGGGAAAGCATTGGCCAGGTGGTCAAGGGAATTCAAGGCCAAGACTTCGCATCGTACAGCCACATACAGGACGCCGTGATCTTCAGGGTCCTCTTTGTGCAACAAGGTCCGCGGGGAGACGGGCGCTCGCGGTGGAGGACCAACACGCTCATCGACCTGTGATTGGGTATAATCCTGTACAAAGTTGTACGTATTCCTGGTTCAGTATAGTTTCTCCAGATTGTTCCCGACCCAGTTGCCAAAGCTTGTTATATAGTTGTATTGCAGTACTGTATGTACGTAGTGATGAATGTGGTGATACCCCAAAATGGTCGAAAATGTGATGCGATGATGGTAATAGCGGTAATAATGGGATTCATGGATTCCCTATCTTTCGCCACTTGGGATGAATCAAAAGGGGGCGCCGTGCGCCTGTTGCTGTTTATATAAACGACTATGCGACGAGAGTGCGGCTTAGACGAATCCGTATCATGCTGCCGGACCGGGATGTCATCTCACATGGTGCATAAGGCCCTTGAACAGCGGGATGAGATGGAGATGGGTTTCCTTGAAACGTAGGTCATGGATGTTCCGTAACCTTCCCGTCATAACCCGCACCAGGCTTCGGTGGAAGTTTTGTTTTGGATTCTTCTTTCGAGATGTCAACCACTTGGTAAAATATCCCACCCTATAATAGACGTAACCAAGAGTAATAGCCAAGCTAAGGCCAAGCATTGCGGAGTGTGTGTCTTGTTGACGCGTCCGGGGCTTTGAAGAAGCAGAGAGTATCGTGGTGGCTTGCCGGTGGGAGGGATGTTTTTCCTTACCTTAGTTGCTTCGGTACAATACATACGATGATACTCAGTACCGTAGCCAGCGTAGCGTAGTGCACGTATCTTGCATGATTGGCACTCCACAACTATCTTTCTTTTCCGCGGCGCCGTCCTCCTTCCCCATGGAGCGTACGTTTCAAGTCTTCTCACTGCTGGGCTCGATATATTGGACCGGTTCCATATTGACAGCCCGTGGGTCTTTACTCTCTTCGAGATCGTGGACCTGGAGCGTTGCACTTTTGCACTTTGTGCACTTGCGCCAACGCGAACGGCAAAACGTTGCCAAATCCAATATGCTAGGTGGCTCAATGTCCGTGTCCCGTCGTCAAGAGTCCACAATGGTCTAACTGGGGAGAAATAAATAATCATAATAATGGAGACCGGCATCTCATTTGACGGTGGTCGGATCTATTAACAAGAGGAGTATGTAAAGGGGCTGGGGGGGAAGAGAGAACAAATTGCGAATTTTGGCGCAATTTCGAGGGCGGTCGTTGGGAATTGCCTTTGGGGGCGGTCAAGCGAACTCGAAAATGACATCATCTTGCAGCAGGGTTTTCTGGCTTAGATCCAGCGCTCGTTTATGATTCGTCCACACCCTGGAAAAGGTCCACACAGACATGTGCAGGGAAGCTCCTAGCCTACCTAGATATTGACAGGGATATATGTGTTAATGGTTTTCCGTACACGCCCCCTCCCCGTCTCAAATCGTGTACCGCAGTATATTCGCACCCACAGGCGAGTACGGTACTTCCTTCTCCACAGCGGAGTGTGCATACGATTGTTCAGATGCGGCAGAATTCGGACACTCGGAAAGCAAGGTAGCTGCCCTTTCCAGGCTTGGATACATCAGTTTACTACGTATGAATGGACGTACGCACCTACACTATACTCTATATGTCGGTAGTATAGGTGGTATACATAGTAGTATACGAACATATTAAAATGTCAACCTTTACGATGGATATTGGTCAAATGCCATTTCTAGAGATGGGAATGCATTTGTTGCGCATTGAACCTCTTACCCTTTTCTCTTTACCAGTGCCTCCCTACATTATGTATGTAGTATGCGGCTATGTAAGTTCCTCTAGTAGGTGCCTGTTGCTCTGCTCTTTCCAATCTGTTATAAGGAGTACGTACTACGGATATGTATCAACGTTCGCAATCTTCCGAAGATGTACCTATACGTATTATGTAGAACCTAGACTGAGGAAGCTACTGTACGTGAACGTTTATGTAAAAATATATACGTACATCCTATCGTGTCTTGTCTCGGAGAATTCCCATATTACCAGGTAGTATTTTTCTCCCCTATCGCTTCTCCATATGCGGTATACACCTTTTTTTTTCTAACCCATCGAACCCAATAATTCCTCTATTAAGTAATATAATATACCCTAATCAATCAAATCAATTTCGCTAATTACATCCATCATCTTGCTAGCATGTTAGTTCTTTGTTAGCTGGTTAAATTGAAACCATAAACCATTCCTCCTATACCACATACGTGCTACGATTACTACCACCACATCAAAAACAACCCACCCGAGTTGATAGGATAGTGAGATAGGAGTGGACTTTTTGTTACTCCTTTTATAGGTTACCATACAATGCGTTTGGGGTATCTGTCCTTCGTTCGCCTCTCTCGATGTCTTTTTCCTGACTGGCTATTGGATAACTGGCTCTCAGTTTCAATAATCTCACCGCCTCTTGTTCAACATATGCACGCGCGACGGAGTCGAGTACGCTGGTTCTCCTCCTTTGAGTGGGCGGGACGCGGCTTGTCCGTCCCTCGAAGAAACCCGGGGTTCCTTGTCCGTGTGAGCTGACCTGCTCATGCACCTATTGCCGATCCCTACCGCCTGCGTTGCGTGGTCAGAGTCGCATACCGAGAGCAGATTGATTGATATATGTAATGTCTATGTATGTAGGCTTATTATGTAGGTATGTATCGCAAGTACCGCTACCCCCGAGCCGGATCCTGCCTATTCGTACATATCCAACGCACGTGAAGGGAGGATCCCGTCCCCAACCCAATAGCAAGTCCGGTACACTATGGTACAGGATGGTACCCTTCATCTTCTCAATGCGGTACGCGCCGCCCGACGTAACGTAAGAGATATCGTGTCGACCACTTACATACAGGCCTACCTACATCGTGTAATCATTTCGATACTGTGTTCGCCTCTGCGCCGGACTTCTGAACGGCTTGCCAAATAGCAAAGTATTACCCTTTGCCGTCATCGTTCGCTAGCGTACATCCGGAATGCTCGATGAGGAAATGGGGGTTGCCTAACTACTGTACATAGTATGTAGAGCGATGGATCTTGGCGCTTACTAGCCTTGCCTAAGCCTCAGGAGGAAAAGGGGGAATCACGTAATCGTAGATCTAATCCGAGTCCGAGGTAGAAGATGGAGATGGGATGCGCGCTACGGTACGTCCTTTCCTCCTCGACGTTGAGCTTTGAGGTTGAAACCACCGTTCCCGTAGATCTAGACACGTACGTGGAATAGGTCAGACACACCAAGTCAATGCCGTTCCAGCGCGCTGGATTCGGAACTCGGGAGAGAGGCGCTGAAGGAAACGGGTTGTTAGGATGGGATGGCAGCGACCTTCGTCACATTTTCCCCTTTGGAGGATATGATAAGCCTTCCACTGCCGCTGATCGACAGGGACGTGTCGCGTGGATTTTCGCATCCCCCTTCCCCTAGGAAAATCGCAAAATCCTGGGGAAGTTAGGGGGAAAGAGGATGATCTCGAAGGAAATAAGGCTCGAGATCAGCTTCGACGAAACAAGCGCCGCGGTTTGCGATCATCCAGCGAAGTTTTCTAGAATCCGTCGAACATTCTGACACAAAGGAGCGATCTTCTCACATCCCGAAGGTATGGAAGTACCTATGAACATCGTACGACCACCACTGTGTTGTACCGTACACGCATATTAAGCATCAAACGTTTATGCTGATAACACAATGATTGCTTGTCTCGTTTCAAAACGTGTTTTCTAGATTTAGGTAACCCTAGGGGATAATGACTAGGAAAACCCTTGTTACGGCTCGTCGCCTATCTCCCTGGAAGGAAGCCGGAATAGATAACTTTGCCCAGGAAGCGTATGGAAGAGTTGGTGGTACGCTCATGCCGGTGTAACCTCTTGAAATCTTCAGATATATAATGACATGATGGTCATGCCACACTCCTTAAAAGGCTACCTAGATTTTTGTTTGTTTAATGCATCTCTATCTATCTGAAGCATTTCAAACTTCCCATATTTGCTCATAACAATGGAACGGCATGTTTATAGGGATCTATCTGAGGCCTAGCTATAGTACCTAGTAGCTCTAAGTAAAGGTCTCCGGTTGTAATCTTGTAGATATTAGTCGCTGTATCTAAAATCCCAAGCCATGGAATATACGTTCCCAAGCAGCAGGACGCCTCAGACAAGGATTCTAAAGTTGGGGCAAAGGAGCTCACCAATCAGAACCCGAATATCACGCTCGACGCGCGTTCTAGTTAGCTCTGTTCTGAACTGTAGTAGATACCATTATCTAAGGTGTAAGATAGCCCAAGTGATGTTCTGTGCTCTATCGCTTTTACGGCAATCACTACGATCACATAGCCATGTTGTGTTTCCACTGTATGCTTAACGCTTCACGAAGATGTCTTCTCATTAGTTAGCCGGTTTTTCATCTACCTAAGCATGTATTATACACCACCAGCCCCAACCCCGAACCAAGTAAGCCAAAGCAATGCTATCACTGTGAATTTTTTTAAGACTACCGCGAACTATAGCACAATCGCCAACTCAGGCCTGTCAATACCCTCTTCGTTCAGGTTTGGATAATAAGGCACCATGGCGTCGGCAGCTTGCACGTATGCGTCGTTGTAGAGCCGCCAGTAAGGCTGCCGAACCTTGCGAGCGGGATGGAACAAGCCCGCCCACACGTAGTTCAGCACAAGACCGGGCCCGACAGCCATCCGGATGGCCTCAATTGCTTCCACAATTCGGTCGATGACGTGAGGGCTGGTCTCGAATAAGTTAGGCCACAGGAGGTTGAGAAGATGGACCATGGCATCTTCACACCCTAGACCAACTACCCCTAACGCGATGTGCTTGACCACAGATGCAGCTGTCTGTCGGTGTACCTGATCACGGTCTATCAGAGCATCCTCGAGGAGTGGCGTAACTGCGTAGACGTAATCCTTGGCCATTTCTCCAATGTATTCGAAGAGGAATGACAAGGACTTCAGCACACCATTCTGGACATTAAGTTCGGGAACGCGATACTCGTTCATCAAAGCCGGGAGAACAGTGAAAGGAGCACAAGTTTCGGCCACGATACCAATTGCAACAGCTGTGCAAACACGAGACTGTCGCTCTTGTACTCGTAAATTGTTAAGCAAGGTTGCTAACACGTCCTGTGGTCCGATAGCCTTGGCGATGAAACCGAACGTGTTGTTGGCTGCTCTTCGAATGCCCTTCTTGTGTGCCTTTAGCATGTCTAGTAGCTCGAAGCAAATTCGCATCCACTCTCTCGCGTTCACACTCTCTGGTCCACGATCAGCGATTCGACCCACAAGGTCGATGGTGTTCTCTTGCACCTTCTCGTGTCGGTTTCGTAGGATAGGGGTAAGACGCGGCAGCAAATCCTTGATAGGGGGTTGCATCTGGCTTATACCAACCACAGTAACGATGCTTCGGAGAGCTGAGAGGATAGAACCTAAGACCTCAGGGTATTCCTCTCCTAGGTATTCGTATAGGACAACGCCTAGCTTGCCCATGAGCGCATCTTCGCCGCATTGCTTCATGACTATCGCGATTCTGCTGATAAGGTCTGCAGCTTGTTGACGAATTGTTGCCGATTTATTGTTGAGTCGCCACAGGATAGTTGATACTATTTGGGGCAGGTAAGGCTTGCACCGCGTGCCTAAGGCGTTGACCACCGTGCCGAAGCCGTTAAGCATGATGATGTCCTCGACACTTTGCTCCTGGAAGGAATGAAGAATGCCGTCGATGAGTCGTTCTTCTAACCTTTCTCCAATGTCTGCAGCTCCCAGGCCAGCAACCACCTTTTCGACGGTCTCGACGGTCATTTTGCGATATGCTTCGCTCTCATCCTTCAAATTACCAACAATTCGCTCCAATATCTCGCTGACGCCAACCTTTTGGCCAATGTCGACGGTTGTCTCGACCTACAATACTTGGGATTAGTTATTTTTGGACGAGATATTGAATTTAAAGAATTGAACATACCACTTGTCGATAGTTTCGCTTATCTAGAGCCATTCGCCGAACCCAGAAGCTCTTGAAGAATTCATCGAGAACGTGCTCCTTCAGATAGCCGGCTGTTACACCTTCAGTGCCTGCACATTGTGAAACGACCTTTAACACGACTTTCTTCATCTCTTCATCCGGAGATGAGAATTCTCGAAGGAGGATATCCATCACCTGTGCCGTGTAATAGTTGGCGTATTCTTCGTCCATGAGTGGGATGATGTAGCCAACAGCCTTGAGAAAGCCGGCGAGACCCTTGCCTCGCTGTTTCCGAGCACCAGTCCATAGAGGGTTTAGGATATCGTCGAAACTTTCAATACCATAAGGATTTGATGCTTCGGCAAGAGCAGCAATAGCCAAACTGGTCACTGTTCGTACCTTTGTTTGCTCGTCGTTTAGATTCGGTCCTATGCAGTCCACCAGTCCCTTGAGATGAGGCAGTACGGCACATCCCATTAAAATGGGAATTTGTTGTACGATCTTGACACCGGTATGACGAGCTTGCCATGATTTTTTGCTTCGGCATACAGCACGCAGGAAAGGCAAGAGAGCGGGGATGCCGAGCGCTGAGGCAACCACCGCAAAAGCCCTAGCAGTCGTGTTTCGGACGTACTCATCAACATGGTCAATATCTGGCCTCATTGTGCTGATCATCGTGGCAAGACCGGCGGCCTTACTGAGATTGGATATAATTTCTCGGCCCTCAACTCTGGCATAATAATCCTGGTCAATGAGAAGGGGTTCGATGACAACTAGAATCTTATGAACGTAAGGCCGAACAAGATCGTCTAGCTTCCAGAGTATACGGTCGATCACTTTGACGAGCAAGTGACGCTCCTGGTCTTCTAATGTCTTTTCCATTAGAAGAGGAAGAATCTGGTTGAATAGAGGACCAGCGCCGAACTGCCGCGCATTGTCCGTTAGTTGTCGAAGGGCAGTCTTCCGCATGGGAGGTGTACCATTCTTGATCTTCAGGAGGAGCCGCATAATCTTTCGCTCTTTTAGTTCATCGACGCTCAAGCTGTTTTCGTCAGAGCCATCTGCTAGTTTTCCGAAATAGGCCATGTCTTCTTGCTTGAAGAACTGTAGTTCCCCAACGCCAGGGATTTCCTTGGGCATCTGGCTTCCTCCTAATCTTGTACTCTCCGGATCCTGCATCATGAAACCTCCGTAGTTCTGGGGCAGCGGCGTAGCCGCAACTCTGTGAAGGGGAGGATGCGTAGAATAACCTTGTGGCGGATCAAGAGTCTTGTAGCCCTGCTCCTCACCAGGAAGCAATGCGTCCAACTCTTCATCGCCTAGCATACCAGGAGGGCCAGGTAAGTCTGCTTTGACGGCACCAACACCGATTGAGGATGTGTGCATTGGCGTAACCAGTCCACTGTTTCCTATTGGAGTCGCAGACGGGGCCTGATCCCATCGCGATCTCTTCTTAGCTCCATCAGCAGCACCGGGGGCAGCGAGTGATGGCGCCTGGTCCCATCTAGACCTTTTAGATTTGCCTTCGGCCGGCTCAGATGAAGGTTCATCTACCGCTGTCGAAGCAACATCCCACCTCTTCTTGCGCTTCCGTCCAGAAGTTACAGCGTCGGTGGATCCGGCCTCTGAGTTCTCCTTGTCCCCATCCTTGAGAGATGCCTGCTGATCACCGTCGGCTTCTTTTCCTTCCCGTTTTGCTTGAATAGCGCGCTTTACGCGCTCTTCTTCCCTCTCTATCTCTCTCCGCTCCATAATATCTCGATACGTATCGCCTTCCTCGGCGGCACCTCCCTGGCGATTGAAGGCATCAGCTCTGGTTGGCGTCAGAACGCGATCGAAGCGGCGCTTGTGATAGTCGGATTCACGATCGATGATTCTTGTGCTGTTTTCGCCTCTGCCAGCGAAGGGGTCATCTTCTTCGACTCCATTGCCATGTGCAAATTCGTCGATCTGGGCACGTGTCGCCGTGTACTGGCCAACTAGACGACGCGAGTTGTCAACATCTTCCATCTCTTCGTCTTCCCCATCGCCGGCAGGGATAGAGGTGAGATATCCTGCATATTTGTCACCTCCATCGCGCTCGTAGAGGTCGGTGTCGAAAGATTCGGTCAGCTTCGCCTTCGTCGAGCTCTCGGATCGCTGGCTGTTAGGATCGCGACCGCGAGATCCTTTCTTTGCAGCTGCAGCAGCGTTCCGCTCAGCCTGAAGCTTTCTAACGGCCTCAAAGTCAGCGTCCGCCATGGTGGATCATTCAGCCGGATGCTATCTTGACCTTTCTTAGATGGAAACAGGAAGAGGAAAGGCTGGTTGGCGATGAACGAGATTTCATGCGCTGACGAGGCTCTAAAGAGGTTAGCTGATTGAGAGATAATGAAAGGCGTTTTACTGAAGCTAGAGCCACTCGAAATCTGCACGTACCCACTAGCGCATGTTCGGATAGGTGAATTTGTGGCAAATTTATGTGGCTGGAACCACTATTACCTTGAAAATACTGTTATAGCGATTGACTAGATATGGCGCATAATAGCATATTGCAATAATGACTGACTTGATAATTTATTTTTCCAAGTTACATATGTGTGATTGGCTCATCAAACCGAGAATCGCCTGACTCGTCGTACTAGTAATAGCCACAACATATCAGTTCCCTTTTTTACAAATTATTGCAGGCTTAACTAGGTAGTTATAAAGGTAGACATGAAAGGTAAAACCAAGGCAAGACACGAGAGAGGCAAATTCAAGTATGGAGGTAACAAGTTCAAAGTATTCGTCATTCAAGCGCAAAAAGCTATCTAGCTCAGCAGGCAGTCATGATTGTGCCAGAGCTTGCAACGTACAGCAGCGAGATAATGTCTGCGTATCGTATCGGAACGTATGCAGCACAAGGTCACAAGCAGACCAAACAGCTTAGGAGTTGTTCCGTAGATTAACTACCTAACTATCGCCAGACTGGCGTAGATGGCTGCTCAACCTCGAGTTATCTTCAGCCGATTCCACCCTTTTCAAATATCTGTCAAAGGTATGCCCTGTCTCTCAAACAGAATTTTTACGTTGAATATCTGATCCTTTCTCGTCAAAAATATCATCAACTCGGTGTATTTTCGAGTTGTGACATCAACACTATCTCCATCAGCAGCCGGGGGGACGAGGCTGCGAAGCGATCCAGAAATGTACAAGGGGCGGCAATGAAGGACTAATAACACAAAGGTTGGTGAAGAAACTAGGCATATAAACATTAAGTTTTTTTGGCGTTGTCGTAACTCGTGAAAACGCCAAAGATTAGCAAAATCCTTAGCGGATGATGGATTCCTGTCCTCCTCGACTCGTTTCTCAGTTTTGGTAGGTCAGGTTGTTGGTTGGGTATCTTTGGTATAATATCGGTTTCCTGGCTCTTAGCAAGCGCCAGGTCTAGTTCTAGGATTTACTTTTTTTCGGGGGGAGCACTACCTAGACACATCGAATGACAGGCTAGTGCTAAATACGTCCTTTATCCAAGACAGACTCAGTTGCCGAGACTTTATAGTATTAAGACCGTGCCGATGTTGCTTCTCACACAGTCGGGGCTCCTGGTCTGCCTTGGTTTAAGGAATGAAGTAGTTCATGCGGCGGTATCCGTTGCATGCCACTGCCACGATCGAACATGGACGTCGGAGCCGGGATATAACCTTCCCGCTTCTTGCGATATCGGTCTAATGCAAGGCCAGCCAGTACAATGAGTACCATAATGCCCAAGGAGATAGCAAGCCCGATTAGAGCGACAAATACGCGCGGCATACCACCACCTAGAGACATAGTTAGCAAAATATCGCATGGAAGTGTGGGAGGTAAGCTTACTTGAAGAGGTGAAGAAATTGTCGTTCTGTACGAAAATTCGAGAGATCGACCCAGTCTTGCCATCCGCATTCGAGGTTAGTGCGAAAGGCTGTACTGTAGTGCCGTTGAAGATTGCGCTCGATGCTGTCCCAAAGCCAGGTATTCCGATAGAGCCTGTAAGCAATAGGACCTGGTTGGAAGCAATGAGATCCGACGAATCATGCGATCCCGTTATCGTGAACATTTGCAAGTTGCTAATTACAGTAGTTTGATCTAGCGCAACTGCCGCCGTCTTCCAAGATGAACCATCGTACTTCATCAGGTATGTCGAACCGTTAGATTGAGTGCCGGCAACCCAGACCTGGTCTCTAGCACTGTTTGCAGCAGTCAAAGCAATTACAGGACCCGGAAGGTCCGAGGCGCCTGAAAACGCAGTCCAATGATTACCAGATGCATCGTAGGATGCCAGGTACGTCGCGCTGTTGTTGATTGTCAAATTACCACCGGCAAATAAAACGGAATTGGTCGACCACATCATAGAATTGACATCACCCCCTAGCTCAAAGCCTGGTCGATTCCACTGGCTAGTTGAAGTGCTGAAAAGACAGACACTGGGGCATGGAAGTGATCCAGCTCTTTCAAAGGATCCACCGACGTAAACGTCCGAACTATCTGGCCTGACATTGACGGAGGAGACTGTGACATTATCACCGGCCAGAGCTGGGGGTTGATTATTGAACGACTTCGACACGAGGTTATATGAGATGAGGCCGTTGACATCGGATCCCTGAGCTGTACCGTTGACTCGCCCTCCAGCATACAGGTTATCACCTTGAACTGCAAGTGATAGGAAAACGGAGTCCACAGATATTTCCGTTCCCAGGCCTGTCACGGTGTTGGAGTCCGCGCCGTCAATTAAGGCCAAGTTATAGATAGTAGATCCATTAGACGCGGTCGCAACGAAGTGGCCACCAAGGACTGTGATGTTTCTCCCGTCGGTTTCGTAGAACGCCCCGGAAACAACACCGGCAATAGTATTAGTGCTATTGAGCAAACTCGCGCGCTTGGACAGCCCACTTGTGGAGCTATCGGAAACGCCGGCCGGAGGTTGGATGTTAATAGGAAACTTGCCAAAGCCATCAGAGAAAGTCGCGGCGCCATTTGCTTCAAGAAGCTGAGAAGATATAGAACCAGCGAAGAGAGTCTGGTTATCAGACAAAGCCAATGACGTCGACAGCACACCGCTCACGAGCGGGACAGTTGCATTCAAATTTTGTAGCCAGTTACTTTGCGATTTGACCCAGACGGCAAAACCGCTTACCTCAACAGCTGTGTTACTGCCGAATGCGAGCAGATGTGAGAAATCACCGGTCAAAGTGAGAACGTCTTCTGCTGTGCTGCTCAAATTTAATGTGGTGGGCACAATACTTGTCACGGCTCCGTCCACACCAGCTCCGAGTGCGGTCCATTTATTAGCTGTGCTGTCATAAACGGCAACATTGCCTAGTCCTGATGTAGATCCCTCTCGAGTATTGTTGAATCTACCGCCAACGAATAATTGGTTTCCATCCAGATACATCGATACGACTTCGCCGTTTAGGCCGCCGTCGAGAGCTATGGTCTGTCCGTTCTTATCGATGGCAACAATGTTTTGTACACTGTCAGATGTGAAATTACCACCAACAAAAGTCCTATCGCTAGTAGCAGCTAGTGACGCTACCGCAGAATTATTCGAGAATGAAGAACCGAGCTTAGCGAAAGCAGAGCTAGAGAAGTTTGTTGTATCAACAGTAGCACTGCTAGGGTCATACTCGAACAATCCATTCAGACCTCCGGTAGAGTTGAGCAGCTCAAATCCAACCCTTTGAGCAACCATGACGAAGTTGTCACCGGGTATGGTCTGGTCTTGGCCGGGAACAGGCGTCATGGTAATGCTAGGTCGGAAGGAACTTGAGCTAGCATCGACGGATCCAATGTGAAGTTGATCATATTTATCGTACTCGTTCGTCTGGTAAAGAATCCGGGACTGCAAAGTTCGATTGGTGCCACTGGCTGATAATGTTCCGGATACATTGACTTGGCCACGTGTTGAACATGTGTTGTCTTGGAGGCAACCTGGTGTGTACAATTTAATAATGTATTCACCGGCTTCCCTGATGTCGGGATAGAACACGACTGAAGCAGCATCAGAGGCAACAGGTTTCAATAGCTCAGCCGACAGGTATTCTGAGTTACTCTGTCCAGACGTAGTCGTCGTCCAGGGACCTGTAGCCGTGGCTGTCGAGGGAGTTGAAGTATTGGCGCAGGTCGGTTCATTGAAATCGTTGATCGCAAAAGCGAAGATATCATCCTGGAATAATTCGATACCATCTAGGCCACCACCACTACCATACCACGCAGACACATCGATGCTAAATGCGTTCATCCCGATACTGTTCACAAAGTGGAAGTCCTGGAACTTGACCGAGGGGTCGTTGCTAAGAGGACACTCACTTGTGCATGTGAGATTCTGCTGAGTTGCCGGGTCGATATAAGTAAAGTTCATGATGCCATTGATTGGCTGCGCAGTGAACCTCCATGTCTTGGTTCCCCGACCGTCCTGGTGAGTATTCCAAAGCCGGAGTTTAGTAGGCTCGAAGCCGAAGTTAAAGGTAGCCTTCCACGCTCCTGCGGTGTTATCGGCCAAGAGCCAGGTATTGCCAGAGCCATCGACCCCGTCAGTCTTACAGACAATGTTCTTAGGGTCACTAAAACCCGCCGTTGACGTGCCTGAATCAGCTTGAATAGTCGCGGTAGAAAGATTGATAACCTGGCCATCGGGCGTTCTCGGTGTACTCGTATTTCCTAGGCCGGTAAAGCTACCACCAAAAACGATATGGCCACTGGGCGCCTTCGTGATCGAGTTCACAGGTCCATTAAAACCAGCAAATGGCAAGCTTGCCCAGCTTTTCGACGCGAGCCACGTTATCGCATTGGTTGAGTCCACTGCTCTGAAACTACCTCCAACATAAACCTTCTTGGCCGCATCATCGCAGAACAAGCTGTTAACTTGACCGGAAAGATTAGCTATAGGTGTGACCTTGGAAGTATTAGGATCATAGGAAGCAATTCCAGGTGACTGGACTCCGCCTAAACTAGTAAAATTACCACCTAGAATAACCTGTCCTTGAAATGAGCACATGGTCTGGATGGATGCGTCCGCTTCCAGTAGGCTGACGAAGAGACCATTCGGAAGGCGCGTCAAAAGTTGTTGAGACCCGTTGGTGTTGAAAGGCTGCTCCGTTTGCCCTTCATATTGGTAGAGGGAAATGCCACTAAAATCACCAGCGATCCCGACCCTTCCCAGTTGGCTTGTGTCGAGTCCCGCGTCAGGTATCGAATTAAAGGTGATGGCGTGAGAAAGTGATGAGAGGGAGGCGACGGTGAGAAGCCATGATGACGACATGGAGAAATTGCTACGCGTAGCAAGGCTTCGGCTGAATGATATCTTCATGGTGAATCGTAACTAGTGACCGAGGCAATATAATGCGCCTCGGTCTTGACTACGCCCAACTTTGAGATACCACAGCTGACGATGAATCGTCTTCCGACACGGCGCAAACACTCTATTTTCCGACGGAGTCCATAACCTCGAAGGAATCAGTATATAGCGTAGGTAGTAGCGAATTCAGGAGCCGGCAAGGTGGAACGGATTAGGCGGTGTCGCGACGTGTTTGTGTATAAACGGGGCGACAACTCGGGAAAATCGACTAATTCGAGGTGCGAAACTGACGCTAAAAACAGAAAATAAAACCAAGCGAATGAATGAATGGAGGTCTCGAAACGACGAAGATGCGCAGTATCAATTAGAATGGCAATCACGAATTGAGGGTTGCAATTGTATTCGTGATCGTGATAGTGATCGGGGTGAGTTGCGTAGTCTTCTAGAGTTCCAAGATTTTGGGAAATTGAACTTAATCGGGCGTGCTAGGCGTGCTTAGTTTGTTAGTGTCGAGGTGATAGACGGAATGGGCTATGCTAATACCCAAGTGCCTGCCCGAAGTGTGTTGTCACCTCGTGGGGGGGTACCTGCACTGGTACCTTGTTAGCTCATTTAGCTCATCTCATTTACTTCAACCTTCCATTCAAGATTTCCGCCAATTGTTACCCAAATCAGCCCAGGGCGAGGGATGCCTGAGTCGAAATATGAGATGAAAAGAGAGAAACGAAAAAGACAAGGCTTGTTAGGTATTAGAACAGTGACATAACAAGTGATATAAGAAAGTTTCCTAATTCAAGCAAACAATAGGTATTACGTAGTATAACGCGAATATACTACACGTACTTTTCGCTCGCTAACGGAAATATCCACGGATGACAAGAACGGGAGAAGGGGGGCTCATCACTTACGAGGTCTCAAGCGATGCCCGCGCACAATGCGACAGTCGGCCGATTGTATTACAACAGGGGTGACTTGCGTTGCCAGCTGTGATACTTGTGAACAGAAGTGAGGCTTTCCTACCGGCTGAGCTATACAAAATCCCAACCTCCAAATCTTCTTCGTGGTATATGGTGATTTCTGTTTGATTAGGTACCTAAGTACCCGGGATATAGGCAATTGATGCTGGCAGGGACTAGCCCGATTTGCCAAGCAAGTCGTGATTTGGGTGGTGAGTGTCTGGAGATTTTCTCTTCTTTTTCTTTTCGGGAAACGAGCGAAGTGGGAACGTTGAATTAGTTCCCTTTGACGAAATGAGCGGACGTGGACGATGTGGACGATGGTGACGACACGATCGCACTTGGTGTTCCTTGACTGTCCCAGAACTCGTTGCTGTCAGAGACGTGGCCTGCCGAATAATGCTGTCCTCAGATCAGGGGCCTAACAACAAGTGGTGATTGGATAGTTAAGGAGATCGAACGAGCGACTAAAAGCGAGAAGGAAATGAAAAATAAAATAAAAGAGAGAATTGCGCAACAAGCAAAATGTGCAAATTACCAGGCACCTCGAACACGGTCCTGATGATACACCTAGGTAACGGGGAAAAAGGAGTGACAATATTTTTGGTGTTTTCTACCTCTACGTCGAACGGTAAGAAGAGCAACCAGCGTTCCACAGGAAGAATAAGGGCGGAAGAGTGGCAGAAAGGATGGATGGATGGATGGAAGGGAGGCTTGGGAGGGTCTGCACCTGCAGTAGCGGCAAATTTCTTCTGATTTTCCTCTGCAGAGATGCATGCTCCATCTGCGCTGCTGGGCTGTCTAATTATTTGATGTGGTCATAAGGGGCAGTAGCAAGGGGGTTCCACGAATGTTTAGGGTGCTTACAGGGGTTACAGGGGGAACAGGGTTCCTGGAAGGCTGTTCCTGAAGGCCAAGACAATTCTTGGAAGATGTAAATCTCATCGTCCAACTCTGTGACTGGTCCAGTCTCACCATCAGACTACAGACGGACCGCAAAGTTAGGCCACACCCGGGAGTTACCCGTGGTTCTACAGAGTGCAGGATGAATTTCTCGTGTTTCTGAAATCTGACGTATTTTCGACCAATCCCGTATAACTGAACGACTTCTTCAATATGTAACCCACGGTTATTTGATATTCCCGAGTCCGACTCTCTATGGTCATTACTGATTATGCGTACCAAAATTTTAAGCAAGGAACAGCAACGTAACAAGAAGAATAAAGATTGCAGGTTAGAACAATAATAGATTCAACAATACAGTACCTTCTGTGAGATCTATAAGGTTATGTTCCATCCATACCCGTCACAAAGGGTGGGGGAAGGAGGAACACCGCCTCGAAGAAAACCCCGGGCTACGTAATCATATGGAGGTATGTCTGAGTTCTCATCGGGCGACCCACGATCCAGTATATCCACTTGGTGAATCTATATAAACAATTCCACAAGTTAGGTAAGTAAACATGGACACGGGTACTAGTTGCGGGAGGTTCTGGGGAAGAGCAACTTGATGATCCGTGCATGGGTCGAAGGGTTAAATCGGATTGATAGGTTTGGTTGATCGCCAATGCTCGCAATACGTTTCCTATTAAGAAACTAGACAAATAGATAGCTTAGCCTTATTACCAGACCAATATCGTTCCTTATACATACCCAGGTATGTAGGCACATGGCAAAATTTGCCCAAGTCTCAAATGTGTATCATAGGATAGAGTTAGAGCGGACTCGACTCTCATCGCATTAATACACCGCACAGCCATTCGCAAATACAAAATACCTAGGTATAACCGAGTCATGATTCGTTCATCTCTCATCATTTGGCGTTATTGGTTTTGGACTCTTCCGAGTTCATTCGAGTCTTATAATCTCGAGGGCTTTCGAAGAACTGCGGCTCGCCACCCCACATTCCTCGCTTTTTCTCCTTCGCCTTCACCTCAGCGGCCTTGTACTTCTCCTCGAGGCCACCAAATTCGGCGCCGCTCTTGGCCTCATAAGTCGTAGCCAGACCTCGCTTCAGCATTTCCAACCCAACGTCCCGGCGGAGGAGGAACCGTCTCACAAATACGGTGGCGACGACACGATCATACTGATCACGCTTGTAGATTTTGGCCCGGACCCGGCGACCAAGTATATAACTAGATAGCCAGGCCAGAGCATCGGTCGAGTACGGTTGAGCGGGTCGTCCAAAGTGAGCGCCTTCTGGTGCGTCAATACCAGCAATGCGTACGGGGATCTGATATGATTCAGGTCAGCAATGAAGAGACAATTATAGAAAAGCATATTAAGTTTCGGATGTGCTTACGGTCATGTTCTTTAACTCGGTCTTCTTAGTAGGCACTCTCCGTAGCCAACCCCAACCGGCTAGACGGCCGCCGGGTGTGTGGTACATGTGGAAGTTGTCTCCATCTCCAACGCTTGTAACCCGGCCGAATAGACTTCTCTTCCTAAAAAATCCCGGTTTTATGTGTGTGGCTCCAGGTATTCGGCGTAGGTACGAGCGGTAGATCTTTAAGGACGCGAGGACGGTTGTTGTCACAAGCAAAGTCGGGACCCAATTTCTCGGATCTTTATAGTGTTGCCAGTCGGTTCCATTTAAACTTTCATCCCAAGCGACTGACTGCCTCGAAGACTCATCATCTTTCTTGGAGGCGGAAGTGAAAGGCCATATCATAATGGTTATGACTTGAGGAAGTCAGCGACCGACCCCGAGAATCAAATGAAGAGAGTTGTCGAGTGTTTGAAGTCTCGTAGACCAGGCTTATGATGCACAATTGGCGGTGATAAAACCCCCGCGACTTTACCGAATAGAGCAAAAATTAGCCTTATCTTATCTCTTCCTCTGAATGGACATGTACGACCGTACGTACGTAGCACAAGGTGGATCCATTTATATCCCCAGCTTGGCCCAGCCAAATGATCAGTGGATCGAGCATGTGTCGAGCATGTTGCAGGACCTAGGAAAGCCCCATCGACGTCAATGTGCAGCTGTCGCCAACTTAATCTACATGTATATCTAGCATGTTATATGTAGGAAGGAGCTACTCATCTACTTAGCTAAAACGTGAGCGATAAACTTCTAAGTTTGGAAAGGGATCTGAAAAAGTGAAACACCGATATTCACTAGGTACCTATCTCTCACGGCCAGAGACCATCCTCGGCGTAAACATTCTCTTTCATGATTAACACGTACCTATTCTCTAACCAACAATATCTATCCACGAAACCAATGGGTTTTTAAGCTTCAATTCTCTCCTCACGACCACGTCAACCCAAAGACACATCAACAGCAATTCATACGACCACTCAATCATCCGGGAATTTCCGCGATTTTCACAAAGCACCCATTTCAACAACCTTGGTACATATTACAACCATTGGCGGAAGAGCTTGAGGCTCTCATTGGTTTAAGCTATACATTCATGGTTATAACATATCTTGCATCATCCCGCGGCCATGCGTTGAGTGTTGATTTAGGGCAGTTCATCTTTCGGATGTGGATTTCTAAAGTTTCAAGATGCTTAACCCTCGTCGGCGGACGGTTCGGCTGCGAGAAGCAGAGGAGCAGCCACTTTTAAATCGCAATGTTTTTGGCAACACTCCAGAACAAGAGCCGCTATTTAGTTGCAATACAAATCCACATGCCCACCTCCCAGTGTATACAAATATTCATAGGATACGAAGGGACGTCATCAGCATAGTCGAAGACTATCTTACTCTTGAGCAATTAACAGATATTCGGCTCAATATATCGGTCGTCCGACCCCTGGTGGACAAGCTTTACGAGAAGAATGACATTTCCATCGGTACGTGGATACATTTAAGAGCTCCAAGCATTATGTACCTTTGCCATCCTACGCCCAAACTACCTCTAATACCGAGACATAACTAATTACATTTTAGTTTATTGTTTACTTGTGAACAGATCTCAGTTCCTGCATGAGCAGGAACATATGACCAATAGACAAAATGTTCACTTCACGCGAGCGACACTTTGCGAGTTAGTGGCGACTCGCATCTTAAGACGCTTCGGCGATGACAACCCGGGATCCGAAGGATTACTTCTTTTGGCGAACATTTTGGTTGCTGGTTTTGGTCCCTTTCAGAACGCACCTGAGGAGGTTCGCCAAGAGGCCTATCTAGGACCTGCATGGAGCCAAAATAGAACATTGCCTGCCCTCGAAGTTGCTGTCTTAACTAGTAGCAAGCATTTCCTTAGTTCAACACATTGTCAGAAAGTGTGAGTGATATCAGCCCGTGAAATAATATACAATATGGCTCACATATATCAGGGTCAACGCGATTTACATTGGCCAGGTCATTTATACACCTTCTACTTTCGGTGAGTATGGGATGAATGTTACTCGTCGATGAACCCCTTTTTTCTCTCAACGCACTTGTCAAATTTCCATATTGTTTATAAAGCTAACGTGAATATAGTATGTGACAATACTTTTCACTTCGTTCGCCCCGAGCGGATTCAATCTTATGGAATGTTATTATTTTGAGCTTTTGTAAGACATTGCTAATTTCGACAGCTGGATATGATACCGGATCGATATAAGCAGAAACCCATATCGCTATATGAACCACATGAAGCACCCTTACTAAACCAGTACCGCCTAATAGTACCCCGTACAAGGAACATGTTAGAAATAACACAATTTGTGATCCTCCTTATACTATACCTTCTATTCATGCTTGAAAGGAAGGCAGAGTACCTAAGTATCCTAGAAGTTGCGTTTTCAGTGTATGCATTCGGCTGGGTTCTAGATCAGTTTGCAACACTCCTTGCACATGGATGGTATGTCTAACTTACGTTCTGATTTTCGTAATTTACTAATTTGTACGACAGGAATGTGTATACACAGAATCTGTGGTCATTCCTAGATGTCATGTTTGTACTGGTCTATTGGGCTTATATTATTTTGAGAATCTACGGTTGGAAATGCGGGCAGCTTGAACCGGGACAACAAGCTCTCGACGTACTTGCTATGGGAGCTCCTGTACTCGTGCCCCGACTGGCATTTAACCTACTCTCGGACAATTTGGTGTTCTTATCCCTACGGTCGATGATGGCGGATTTCACTCTCTTGACAGCCCTGGCAGGTTGGTAGGTGTCCCCTGAAGCACTACTAATAGTCGCCTGTTAGTATTCAAGAATCTAATGAGAGCTAGGTGTTTCGGGGGCTTCTTGCTTTCTATGGTATGGCTAGCGGAGGGACGACACAATATAGTGTAAGTTCTTAGATTTAATATATAGTCTAAGGCTAATGATAAACAGGACCATTAGTAAATGGATGCTATGGATTTGGTTTGGCTTGGATGGCACTGGTATTTCACGTTCTGTAAGTGAAGATAATATGATTATCGTGTCTCCGTGTCTAATGTTATTATTCCAGACGGAATTCCACTGGCTCTTAGGGCCAACCCTGATGGTCACATTTGCGTTCTTGGGCAACACGCTATTCTTGACAATATTAGTTTCAATGCTCTCGAATACCTTCAGTACCATTGTCAGCAACGCCACTGCCGAGATACAATTTCGAAAAGCCGTCTTAACTCTCGAAGGCGTGAAGAGCGATGCCATATTCGCATATCAGCCACCGTTTAACATTATTGCCCTATTTATTCTGGTTCCAATGAGGTTCGTGGTCAGTCCCCGCTGGTTCCACAAGATACATGTGGCAACCGTTAGGACAATCAACCTACCAGTGCTGCTCTTCATTGCCGTGATAGAGAGGCGACTTTTATGGTCGGATACGGAGTTAGCGCAGTACCCTACAGAGCAACTGCCGAAGAAACGTCGTAGCCGAAGCTGGTTCTGGGAGAGATGGAGAATAACGAGCCACGGAGATATGCAAGCTGTATTTGATATCGCGCCTCCTGATTCGGTGGAAAATGATATTGCCGTTGACGATGAGCTGACACATCATATGATTCGAAGGCAGTTTGCTCGAAACCAGACCTCTACATTGCTGGAGCAGAGTAAGAAGCAGGACAGCGACGACACTGTTCAACAGCGACAGCAGCAGCAGCAGCAGCAGCAGCAGCAAGAAGAAGAACAACAACAACAACAACAACAACAGCCACAATCATATAAACCACCGAGTCGTAGAGACTCGATAGCCCCGTATGGGATGTTGACAGAGCAGATACGGGCTATTATGAGTGAATCATCCGAAATCGAAGACCTGACAAGTCGTCTAGGCTCATTGGAGCGCACTACTTCGAGGATCGAGGAGATGCTGGCGAGGATATGTAGCAGTGATGACGACGACAGGAAGACTCAGGAATCATGAGGTTAATGACGATAACTAGCTATACATACCGGATTGTATAGCTGAGTACCAATTCACATATGTACAAAAGTGACTCAACTATCGGATTCTCAGACACGTACCTAGATATACGACTTGGGACTAGCGAGCTTAGTTTTGTATCGGAATTAAGCACTTCATATAGCATACGTAATAGATACTATAACAGAAGACTGAGGCTCGTTGTCATGTTCACTACAGTGTTTATATTAACCATTCATTTATATCTAATGGCACTGTGGTCACATTTGATACCCATACATTTGGGCATCAGCCTCGAGGGCTGTCTCTACGAGTTTGTATATCTGACTGTATTAACGGTATATAATCGGGAACTCGAGGATGAGATGGAAGGTACGGGAGGGTCTCGGCCATGTTTGCATTTGCGAATGCTAGTCGGATGGAAAGTGCAGCTTGGACCCTGCGCTTTAATCGAAAGAA
Source organism: Annulohypoxylon truncatum (assembly GCF_022578515.1). Taxonomy (NCBI): domain Eukaryota; kingdom Fungi; phylum Ascomycota; class Sordariomycetes; order Xylariales; family Hypoxylaceae; genus Annulohypoxylon; species Annulohypoxylon truncatum. The sequence goes on from NW_025953806.1 coordinate 170,653, forward strand.
CCGGACTTTGCGCTCTTTTTGATAGCTTCTATTGCCTACTCAGGAAAACTTCACAACAAACACTTCACAAACACATCGACAACCTCAACTTTATTGAAGTATTCATTCTGTCCTGCTCGAGGGAGACGGCGAGATGTGCACAACGATCCGTATGTATAATCTCAAGCCCATCATCTCACCATATATATTATCTCATTCCTATCTAGAACTCGGAAAATGAACGGGTTCAAGTGGCCTTATGAAGAGTTAGTCGGTTCATATCGATGAAAAAAAGGCTGTCATCTCACGCCTCAACATCACTTCCTCCTTTTTCAGACCTGACCCAACTGCCCCATGAATATAATAACATAGCCATATGAATGTCCACATATTAAAAGCTCGCTAATCTTCCCCCTTGTCTCTAGACTTCTGCAGCCGCAATTGCAGGCACCACTGGTTGCACATCTACCGACCGTGCTGGCCCGGCCAGGGCTTCGATACGTGTCCCGAGTTCGGGGACGGCGTAGCGCGCGATTCGCCGCAGCTTGTCTACGTCACGGGCCTGTGTCCCGCCTGCCTGATGCCCGGATGCTACAACAAGCATCAGGTCCGCATGATCACGGACATCAACCGCCGCTGGCGTTGGGGCGCCGGCCCCAGCAAGAGCGACCCGGGCTGCGAATGCGCCGTGATGTGAAGATGAGTTTGGAAGATGCGGAGAATCTTTAAATGAGCTGAAGACTTTGGGATGGTGAAGAGTCTTTGCTGATAGGTATGTTGATTTGTTACGGTCTCCCTTTATGGTGCTATATGGATGGGAGGCCAACTAATGGACACAGGTCGAGAGGGGTACTCTCCATGAACCAGTTGCTTTCCACGATGGTATTGCATGGCAATAAGTTCGATTCGTACTAGGATCGTTGGGTATTCCGACGAGCAAAATGAGATTTGCTCTGGGCGTCGGTCGTGATGCTACTTGCCAAACTCGGCAATAACTCGCTACTAGCTGGTATAGTTAAAACCTGGCGATATCTGCCCTCGTGAGACGTCCGACACAACACTAGCTGTTGTCAGGATAATATCAAATTAGCAGTCACGATGAATCAATATACCTATCTCTCCTATCACGTAGGGCTTAGGGTATCACGTGCTCGTAACTTATTTTTCTCTTGATTGGAAATTTTATACTTTGACTTGTTAATTCTGTCGTCTCGACATCTCTTCGACCATCAACGGAGAAGAGATGCTTCCAACGCCTGACACGTCACATGTGGCGTACGAGAGGGTGTATGAACCTGCAGAAGATTCTTTCCTACTATTAGATACGCTTTCATCAACGCCTGAAATAGAGTTCCTGCACAACCGCTTCGGGCATGGATACGTTCCGTTGGTGGTGGAAATAGGACCCGGCTCGGGAGTAGTCATCGCCTTCGTCAACGCACATGCGCAAGTCCTCTTCGGGTCCCGGAACGTTCTGACCGCGGCCGTCGACGTAAACGGTTATGCGTGCAGGGCTACGAACGAAACAGTGAGGAAGGCCGTACCGGAAAATGCAGCGTCGCATGGCAGGTATCTTGGGGCTTCCCAAGGCGACCTAGTCGCGCCCCTGAAAAATGGATTAGCAGATGTCTTGATCTTTAACCCTCCTTACGTCCCGACACCGGAACTACCAAAGCAGCCGGGACTGATGGACCTGCCGCACCCGGATACGAAACCGACATTTGACGACGATTCATACATGCTCTCGTTATCATACGCAGGCGGCAGAGACGGAATGGAGACGACGGATAGGTTGATCAACAGCCTGCCTCAAGTACTATCGAGCAAAGGGTGCGCGTACATCCTGCTCTGCGCGCAAAACAGGCCGGAGGAAGTCAAGGAGAGGATTCGACTCCTAGGCGAGGCTTGGAACGTCGCGACTGTTGGGACAAGTGGGAAAAAGGCCGGGTGGGAAAGACTGCAGATCATCAGGATCTGGATAGAGTAAAACACGTAGGATCTTTGCGTGGTGTGCCAATGGGACTTTATTGTTTCTCGTGAGCCTTCAGCTCTTCATGTGAAGAAATAAGTAGGTGCAAAGGAGCCATACCAGCTTTTGCCATTCTTTATGGTTTTCATGTGCCCCCCTCCCCAACGCCGTAAGAGCAATGCCCACTCACTCCCCGTACTCGAGTACAACATTTCCATTGCCTGGACTGCGGCTAGCCTTCTCCTATCACGTAGAGGGCGCAGTTGTGCTTTAAGAATTATTTACCAACAACCCATCCAAATCAACGACTACCTTAAGGTCTGCCTCGGCCACGGCCACGACCTCGTCCTCTGCCCCTGCCGCGTCCTCCACCTCGGCCACCTCGGTCTGCTGCTTCCTTGCGAGCCTTGTTCTTGGGTTTCACCGAGTCGTCGATGAGAAGGGTGTCTAGGGGAAGCGAGTCGGGGAGGATGAAGTATCGAATTGTAGATCCTCGGATGTTCATCGTGTCGAGGGAGATGGGATCTTGGCCGCGTGGGGTCATCTTCACCGTTCGCAAGGCGGTGTTCATTAGTGGGGAGACCGATGTGATTGTGCCATGAACGATAGTTCCTAAAGGAATAGCTTGGTTAGTTTTCGTATTGGCGAGAGGGTGAAGCGGTGCGCGTACCATTCTTGAGCTCAATCGTCACCGTCTCGTTGGCACATTTCATCAAGAATCTGAAAAAAAAAGTTGCGGTTAGCATTGGTGCCGTCGAGGTATCTTTGTGCTGTGGATGATTCAGGACATAACCATGCGCCAAAAAAGAATTACAATAGCTTACCTAACGAGCTTCATCTTGACCGATTGATAGTATCTTTGCGAAACCAAGAAAATAGGTCAGACGTTGTTGTGTGGCGTGTTGTAAAGCTTGTAAGTTCGAGATAGGTTTGTCGCGTTTTAGAGAGCTTGGATTAAGTACACAGCAAAAGTTCCACGACTGTGAAAATTGAAGTTCATTATCACCTAGCACCGTTGGAGACTAGTCACGTGACAGATAGCTCTTTTGCCAATAGTACGTACCCTTCTCCATAGGAACCTATGTACCTATGTACCTTCGGTGCTCATTACTCCCCATCGTCACCTCCAATGAGCTTAGGCCGTCATACTATAGTACATATATATACATATAAGAATTAAACAGTAATTCCATACTAATAATCATGTTAATAAAATGTGAGTATATGATATATGAAGTCTATCTCTTCTCATCCCAGAACTAGAAGAAACAGAGTAGGGTGCGATGATGGTATGAACTCCAAAGGCTCTGAAACAGAGGTATCTAATGCCACTGACCCAACCTAACTACAAACGCTCGTGCAAATGCTCCCCTCCTAACGTCTTATATCAGTTCATCGTGATCGTTGTATTTATGATTTCATTTGTCCTTCTCGTTTTCATTCTCGGATACCTTTTCCCATTCGTCCTCTGTACTGGCACTAGATTTTGTTCCCGACGAGGATGAGGGTTCTGCACGGAGCTTTAACTCCCCTATCTGTTCCTTAACCTCGACCTCTTTGCTTGCCAATGTTGGTTTACTTTTTGGAATAAAAGTAGTCTCTACTTCGGTCTCGCTGTCGTCCGAGGATTTTGCTGCCGCAGCTCGTTCAGAACGTGCCTTCTCCCTGGCCTCCTTTACTTGGGCGACCCTCAACTCGGCCGCAAACCAGTTGATAGCCCACCAGAGCCCTCCACACAAGAATGACAGTATTATAAAATGGATACTATATGTTGCGACTAATAGGAGAAGAAGGACGAGCTGGAGGCAGGCAAAGGTGGCATTGGTCGCAACTAAGAGTGTCGGTGTTGCACCAGGGGTGAAAATGGACTCCCAAAGATCCTGCACGAAGCTAGCCATGATTTTCAACGCAGATCGAGTCTCGGAATGTAGATGCGACAAGCGTTGTGTGGGTTGGATCGATACGCGACAGCAGAAAACCGTTCAAGTCCTTGCTAATAATCTAAAGTTTTGCAGATTTAGTAAAGGCAGGAGAGTAGGTTGAGTAAAAGACAGCGATGAGTCAGATGGGAACTGATGTGACAGAGGCGTGTTTAAACTAACCTTGGCTTAAGACCAACGTGTTGTTAGGAAGTGACCAAGGCAGTCATCTAGTCGTAGAAAGACAAGATACTGCGCAAGAAAGCTGGCCGATTTAGCCACAAGGCAAACCGCGCGACTAAAGGAACAAAAAAGCAACCTGGGAAGGCGAGCGGGGCAGTGAAGACAAGCTCCCTACTAGAAAAGCCCCCAAAACCTAGAACGTCAAAGATAGTTGGTTATCGCCCGACGCACGATAACAAATAATAATAGTCTATGATAGATACAGATCGCGAGAGTCTGCTGAATAGACTTATACACACAAGATATTTAAGAATAAAGAGGTTGGGGAGAAAGCGAGGAGCAATAAGGAGGGAAAGGAGGATGTATTGTCGTAATAAAGGATAATACGTCGAGGGCAGGTACAACTTGTACAAGTGAAAAGATGCACGGGTAGATTATGGAGAGTTATGGAGAGGCGGGGCTTTGGAGGGGCTCATGTTCAAAGGTTGCAACTTTACCTGGCAGCCTGGGCAGTTACCTAAACCTGACCCATGCTAACCTTATCGTTTAAAATGGATCATTAAAAACGGGCGACCCTTGGGCAAGTCGAAGGCCCAAACAAGTAAAACATCAAGCTTTCTTGCCGAAATGGCGAACTACCGCGAAGACCCAAGATTCAATGTTCCATATTATACATAGGTATATTGAATATCTTCAGGTCTGCATACGGCCTGTTCTGTTGGATGCCAGAACAATGTAATCACTATCTGCTAAAGGACTTCCAAGGATTCAAAAATGGATTATGGAAGCCGAGGTAACTACCCGCGTGAGGAAGTACATAAGGTGCCTATGTCCTGGATGTATTATCAAACTTACTCATACACTAAATGAATAGTTTCATGTTCACGTTGTTCAAATGTTTCCTTAAATAGGTATTTATATTTTGTAGCAATACTTAATGTAAGTCAGAATCGAACCCTCTATATGTGTATCAACTGTAATTAATGATTCAGGTATTAAGGCTTGCTAAGTATATGTACATACGCGGTACTGATTTCCAGGTGAGTACTGAAGGTTATCGATAATCAATCGTTGTATCGGTGCTGCCTTCCCACCGTGGTCGTAGAGGGTATCCCGCCGATCATTTCAGGTAGAGGTGCGAACCTTATTGTTCTACGCGCCCGTGTGCCCCCGTGCCTACCCGTGCAACGGTCCAATTAGAAGCACGTAATTCTATACTTCTAGGTATTTCTGCCGAAGGAGTCAAAAGTCAAGTACAGATCCAGCTCCAGCCTAGCCTTACCACTGATCTCACGAATACATTCATACATCAACACACATCTTTATCAATCATTATCACCTCACGACTGACGACTGGAGCCACACTCCTCATCCATCAACATTATTGACGGAAACCATTCTCTTTGTTCAAATCATCTACCTCAGTACCTAGTTTCCGAATCGCCGTTCTAAACCCCATCTACGCATAGCAACACAATCCATACCCGCGGACCTCCCAGGTGACTCGTACTACTTACTTCCTACCTCATTGCATCGCTGGAGGTTATTCATACCATCAAGTTTGCGCGACACGGTATAATTGAGTCTAGGTAATCCGCAGCATCGATCGTCTTCGACTGCGCCTCTCAACCTTCGACAGCATGCGACCCGATGTTTAGGGCGCCTTTAACATCGAGCGACATCACAAGTTAGGGCAAGTGTCAACAAGGAAGCATCATGGCGAACAGCCCGGATTCAAGCCACTCCAATCTGAAGGAGTCGTTAGTTTCGCATATGCAAACACGGCAGGAAAATGGACAGTACCTATCCGAGTCATCATCCGAATTCACTGCGCGCGAGCCGCCTGTCCCGATCTTATCCAAGCTCCTTAGAGGCAAGGGTCCCGAGTGGGAAGCAATAGGAGCTAAGCCGAGACCATTGCAGCTACTTGATCTCCCTGTCGACATCCTTAGACTCATCGTGAAGGAGGCAAGTTACCTATACCTTGTCGCGGACTGCAATATATTCTAACGATTGTAATCTAGGTTACTCATACGAATGACCTTACCTCCTTAGCCTTGACAAACTCCACACTTTACTACCTGACAATACCACAGATATATGCCCGCTTCGATATTGTCTGGCCAGACGACACCGTTCCTCCATCCGACAGCAAAAATGTCGACGCGCTGACATATGGGTTAGCCACATTGTGTCTAGGCAGCAAGTTCGCCCAGAGGTCGAGATGGCTACGAGGAAGCTCTATAGGGTATGAGATACCTTCCAAGAGGCTCGCGGATAACCAGTACGCAAGATACACGCGTAAGTTCTCGCTTGGTAATGGACCTAAGGACTGGACATCCGAGTACATGGTTACGAAGGAGAGCGGAAAGATGCTAGGAACATTGGTGGCCATCGCCGTCGGAAAGATGGTCAACTTGGAAACGTTTGTATGGGATATGCCCACCGGCGTTCTGTCGGAGGTCTTCATGGCACTCGCATCCCTCCAAGATCATTACGTCAAAGGCGAACCCAAACTCGAGAAGGTCTGGATCCGTTGGCATGACAACTCTGAAATTCCCGATGCTTCATCATCCATCTCTAGTCCGATCCACCCCCCACCGCCGCCTCTAGCTGTTCCGCCTCTAGGAAGTACAATGACACCTGTCGGCAATACACTACCCAGTGACTTTCATCCGTCTGTGACCCAGCCGATCAAGTATTCGGAGAGCCAGGTCGAGTATCCGACCTTCAGTGTTCTACCACCTTTGAAGAGCTTAACGGTATTAGACATCGATGAACTTGCCTACTTAGATGAGATGTCGGTGCTTATCGAGCGCTCGAGATCATGCCTCCGAGAACTCCGAGTGGGAATTTCGCAGAAATCTCGTACGGCCGACTTTGCGCAGGCGTGGGATAGTTACGCCCTGCAGCAAGTGGACCATGATGCTCGCTGGCCTGGCGAAAGTCGAATTGGTGATAGGAGACTAGGGGGTGTTATGGGAGTACTGGTTGGCAGAATATATGACATCCGACGAAAATCTGCGAAACTTCCAGAAAAGGAACTAACAGAGCTCCCTCAAGGACAGGGTTCTACGTCGCCGTTCAATGCAGCCGAGGAATTCGGTTCTAGTTCCAACGCTGCACATGCACCGCACGCCATGATGGAGGCAACCGGTACATCATACCAGAAGACTCAGTGGCAGTATGATGGCCGTAATGGATCGCGCATGGAGAGAAAACGTCTTGATGGAAAGCTCCAATTAGAGACGTTAGAGCTCGAGCGAGTACCATTGTCGCTACAGGTTTGCACGAAAGCCATTGACTGGAGCGTTTTGACAAGTCTCACCATCATAGACTGTATGTTTGTTGAGCACCTCTGGAGAACTTTGAAAAGGCAATTCCACCCTACCACTCCAGGCCATGGCGCAGCTGCCGGCGCGCCAAGTCAGTACCACCTTGCATTGAAACACATACATACAGATAGTACTTCGAGTACTCTCATTAGTTTCATTAAAGAAACACTCGCGCCAAATAGTCTGGAGGTCCTTTTCTTGCAAGATCGCCGTCGCACGCCGCTTCCTGCTGTGAAACTCGACCAGATTTTCAAGGGGGCGATAAAACGGCACAAATCAAGTTTGAAGAAGCTCCTTCTTGATTGTTCGAACGAATCATCAGAAGGTCGCCGTTGGTCAAACTGGGTGCTTAGTAGTGAAATAGTCTCGTACATCACAAGTGGGAAAATGCCGAACTTAAAGGAACTTTCCGCGGCGTTTGATTACAAGGACTGGGTAAGCACAAGCACTCCTCTTGAGCTACATGCACCGCTTTCGACGATGGAAACTGACAGTTTGTACTACAGCACCCATTCCTTCAGCGACTGCCGAACATCCCGCAGCTTCGCTCTCTACATATCCCGTACATGCTGGAGCACATTTCTAGTTTCGAGCCCAAAGAGCTTGCACTCCAGCTCGTTGACATCATCACTTTGCGAGCAGAAATTCAACTTTGTTACGTAGGTATAGGGTCTAAATGCTTCGAGATATTAGAGACTCGACCGAGTGATGTTAGCGGTGGCGGTTCAGGTAGCGGAGATCAGGGACAGGGTGCCATCGTGATCGAGGAAGACGATGACAACGAAGATGATGGCAGTGAGGCTGACGAAGAAACGGAAGAAGATGACGACGATGATGTGAACGACGATGAAAACAGTAATGGGAGTCAAGCGGACGCTGGGGATGACTTGACAGACGTATCCGATGACGCTGAGTCTGAGGCAGACTCGGTGCAAGAGGGCGATTTGGGTGGGTCAGCCGCACGGTTTCGTTTACGTGAGATACTGTTTTACGACGACAAGGTGGCTATATTCAAGGCGAGACACGCCAGGCTATGAGCTATGACTCGGGGGCTTTAGGGCATAGGAGTTTTCGTTATGTTGTATTTTATGATTGAGGAGCCTCAATAGGAACACGGCTCTTTGTCGGGACACGAAGCGGGTTTATTTTTAAAAGCGTTCTAGAAGCAGTAAAAGGTGGGATTTGATAATGTCGGACTCCTATTTGCCTCTCACCGACAGGAATTTTAAGATTGTGCCCGATCAGTTGGGTTTTTGCATTGTTGTCACCGTCTTGAGAAAAAAAAAATGCAAGGGGACACTTCATAGCTGAGAGCTATCGAATAGCGCTGAAGAAAACGCCACTGCTGAGCTGTATCGACCCGCTAGATCTAGTCAGGCCCCCAGCAAGTATATGTAAGGCCAGTAACGTCAGTCAGGGCTGTCAGGGTTGCTTACAATCGAATCACTGGGTCGGGATCGTACAGTCTGCCAAGATATATGGCAGACGGTGCCTTTCCGGCTCCAATGAGGCCAATGGCGACCAATGGCGGCCAATGGCGGCCAATGAGGCCTAATGCAGGAACTGGGACTATCAAAAGTCACAGTCCGAATCCTTGCCTTCCCAGACTGTTTTTGTCCTTCACCGTACCCAGCAATCTCTCACTGTCATACCAGGGTCGCTTTACCGCCATCTCACCTTGCGAAATCCTTTCAGCCCCCGAAGCAGGTACTCAGAAAAAGGGACCCATTCACAAGGAAACATCTGGGGTTTGGGATTTTTAAATTATTATTATTATTATTTTAGCCCATGCTGTTGTCCGTCAGAATATCGAAATTAGTACATTGTATATGTGTGTCTCATGCTCACCGATAGTTGGTGCGGTTTTTTCCTTTGTCCTAGAACCGGAAAGGCTTGTTGCAGAAAGATGCACCAAACACACAACACTCCGCCATTTCGTTGAGTACGGGCTACGACCGTGCTCGCTACCCTATTTACTAACCGCCATTTCCAAGTAGAAAAATTCGTCGAGGACGCGAAGGAGGACTTGGATTTCCGTTCTTTTGAAATCTCGGCTATAACCTGGTCTGTTGCGGCGTTTTGTTGATTTTCCATACTCCTTGAACTGGCGGAGTTTCGGTCCCTTTCAACACTGAGCTCGCTTTTATCTGACATAACCAATCATCCGGCTTTTCCTCTGCTCATCATTTTTCGTCGGGAAAAAGAAGAAGGAAATTCTCGTAAGAACAACAACGTTCATACTCATACGCTCTCTATGGATACCTTACCAGTCGAGCTTCTGAGACTCATATTCTCTCACTGCGACCCCGAGTCAGTCAGAAATCTTCGAGAGGTCACTCGTACGTTGGCGGACGTAGGCTACGAGTACCTGCTGTCTCCCAGGTTCACCGCTGTTAGTTGGAGGAACGATATCGAACGATTACACTCCATCGCCCTGCACGAACGATTGAGAGGGAGTATCACGTCGATCTGCATTTTTCTAGGGGAGCTTTCTTATTACGACGCATGGAGTACATCATGGTAAGTGTATTTTTGACATTATTTTAACATATTTCGAATCGCTGCTGTGGTCTTGTCAACCCCGAGAATCGTATATCATCCTTTATATGAATATTACGGCCATCTGTGTTCCTATATCAAAACAAGATATTGAGATCAATCTTTATCCCATCGGAGAACATGGAACCTTGCTCACTCGTTCCACAGGTTTCAACACTTTGTGACACCTCCGGATCAACGCAATGAGGTTATGGGAACAGCTAGGCAGGAATTTGAGAGGATCGAAAGGGGACGCAAGTCCGTCGGTCCATTGCATCTAAGGCAGGATGATCTGCGAGAGGCGTGTTCCGCATTACCAAACCTCAAGCATCTGGAGGTCACGTACACGCAATGCCCGCTCAACAACGGCCTGCTAAGGGAGGTTTTCGACTACCCTAGTTGCAGGAAATTGGATCGTCCTCAGACTTATAGCAATCTGGACGCCATCATATTCGCACTTCACGGCATCCCCTTATCCACTTTTAAGATCGATAGACTTCCTCTCGAGATTTTCCGCTTGGCGGGCCATCGCACGCATTGGTACACGCACGCCCAAGCTTTCGATAGCCTAGACACCCTTGACCTCACCCTCGACCCCTCCGGGCTGCAGGGCCCGGGAGCCGCTTTCAGGGCCGTGAACGGGCTCGGTCGCATACTGCAGCTGGCCAAGGGGTTGCGGAAGCTAAAGCTCGCATTCCACCCCTACACTAGCGAAAACTCGAAGTTCGTGCTATCCTTCCGAGAACTGTTCTACGACTTCACGTACAGGAATCTCACCGACTTAACGCTGGAAGGCGTTTCCTGCGAGGAGGACGACCTCAAGGACTTCCTCTTACGGCACAGCTCCACCCTCGTCCGTCTACGTCTCGGCGGTCGGGGGCTCGCCAAGCCGTTCGAGGTATCGCTGGGAGGAGTCCACCTGTACGAGGGAACGTTCAAGTCGCTGTTCGCGGGGCTCCGGAACAAGCTGCCCGAGCTGAAGCGCCTGCATCTGGAAGGCATCTTCGAGTGCGAGCACCGCGACCTGCCGTCGCACGAGTCCTACAACTTCTACCCCATGTTCAACGAGGAGTGGGAGGAGGTCCCTCGCCCCAAATGGGTGCGCAGTTCGCGAAAGACGATCAACTGCGCCCCTTTCGAGTACTACGTCCTCAGAGGGGGTCCCTATCCCGGAAACGAACTGGCCCAGCATAGTTACTGAGGAGGCACACGACACGGGGTGAAACTACCATCACCGTCTTCATGATTATTAATCGTTATGAGAAATGTTTCTTGATTCTATTGTATCACCACGAAAGCTCTTGCATTGCCAGGCGAGCGGTCGGGAAGCGGTAGCTGCGGCGGCGTCGGAACGGGGTATGAGAATTGTCCTTAACAATTTCCGGCGCGAATCCCACCAACACCATCGCGACTGGGGAGGCGAGAAGAGGAAAATACGAATCAAGCATGAGCCACGACACCACTCTTTTTCTTAATATTTATTTCTCTTCCTTCTATTCTACCCTATTCTATTCTTATTCTCTTTCTTCATTTATCTCGCTCTTCTCACGCGGAAAGGGAAGGGCATATACTATAGAGGACGACATTATCATTATGTTCTACAGGTGCAAATCACGTCGGCGTTTTATGATATCTTTCGTCCCCAGCTATACATCACGTCCAAATTGCTTTGCTTCAGGAAAGGGACGGGGTTATTCACGAGTAATGTTCCATCACTTTGGCGAACGGGCGATTTACGGAGCATATGACAAATTTATTGATCTATTGTTGTTACGGAATTTTATGATGGGAACTGTGGACACGACGGAATATACGGGCGATGGACGCAGATTGTATCGTATGGCTAGACTGATAATGAAGACTTCGAATTAGAATGACTACAGTGATATACTCCTTAGCTTTTTACCTTGTCTGTTCTAACATTTTCTTCATCTTATTTGATTATATGGTAGTCCTATAGAAGAGGTTTTAGGAATATATAGCTTGTCGGTTAGTCAGTCACCCCTTTCCCTATATATTCGATCCTTGGTGGATACATCAGCCATCAAGCTAATAAACAACAAGTATAACTGTCAACAACTTATATCTCTCGTACTAATCATATTGCCTTCGACACTATCTACTTGAAATCTAAGGTCACTTTGTTCATTATTAGGAGCCAAGGGGCTATCGTCTGAAATTCGCACTTACCCAATGTTTACTTCGCCGTAATGCTAAATTGGCAACTAATCCACTTGACAACATGAATTTGATAATTGACGGACTCGTATCAAGAAACACGGAACTGCCGGTTTTCCGGCAAATTTCAGAAGCACCCACTGGCACTAAACTTGACCATTAATCACTAGAAGTCTCCTCTAAGCTATGTCTAGGGTCGCCAGAAAACTGCCAACGAATCCAGAGTTTCAATCAGTGTTTACCGACACTTTGGAAGACTTTAGAGGTCTGAATAAGGTACCCTTGTCAATATCCACCGGTGGTGATAAGTTTCATGTATGTATGTACGTGTATAGGGGGAGGCGGGTCCCGGGTTTTTAATCTTGCTATTTTCAGCAACCGAAGCACGTTAGTATAAACAAAACCGCTAATGGGGATGTTTGCAAACCTGATTTACATAGCTTCTAAGTAACCTAGTTACCGGAAAGCCAAGAGCTCACCGGAGATCTGGGTCGTGGGAATCAACACGTAAGAGATATATTCATTGGATCCACGTTAACCTGGGGATCGCCGAACCCACAATGACCGTTATTCCAAGTCACCAAGTCGCCGGGATTTACATACCAAGATCCGTCGCTATACAATTATTATACATCCTAGTTATAATAGACGATTCTTTTATGAGGCTTGTATGGGCGGATCGTGTTTTGTTTCATTAGAGGTCGCTACTACTGTCGTCGCCTTGGCTAATTATTTTGCTAGGGAAATGTCTCGAGCTTTGTTCTGTTGAAGTTATCGTACCTACGTATATCGAATTACGATGCCACTTAGAAAGACTTAGCCTGAAGTGGATCTTGGTTTTTGATTTCTTTTTTTTTTTCTTCTTATTCTCCGTTAGTCTGCAGACTGCGGACTACATGCAATCCACCGATTCCACTCTCCGAGGCTGCAGACTTTGCAGCTCGAGAGGAGCCATGACGTATGGATGTAGCTAAAAGTTGGCCTCGTTGGTTCCCCAGTCTTCTAGCAAATACTCGATTAGTCATAGCATAGCCATGCCAATTTACCAATTTGAGACGCCCAGGACGCCGCAAACGTGCCATGTACGAAGTACATTCGCCGTTCGATTCGCCGTTTTCCATCCATGTTTCCACACTTCGGGGCCCAGAACAAACAGCCCTATTTAAAACCATGAGCAATAATTATGCAGGCTAGTAGACGGGATGGCTCGCGAACGCTACGCTTACTACAGGACGCGCAGGCTATGATTGGGGGCCGCGGCTCAGCCGGGATTTTATTTCGCAATTCTGAATACCTAGATGGGCTGTAAGTGGCCTGGTGGCACGAAGTGAAATCACTGTACATTCTTGCGGTGAGGAAAGTCACGATGTAATAACATTGTAATATATTGCCATATCCAGCTCCAACTCGGAGATTTGGCTTCGAAGTAACCTCACATGCAATAGCCTTTTCGATCTCTTTTTTACCTTCTTTAGATCTGTCCGCTGACGGCTGAACCGGGTAGGGCCGGGGTAGCCTTGTTTTGAAGGTCGGAGAGAAGTTTTCCAACGGCTTGGGAAATCTGTAGCCCTAGCTAATGTAGGTAAGATATGTGGATCAAAAGCAGTTATTACTTGCGTACACATGTAGGCTGTGCGAACATGACCTCGTATCACACGAGTAATGGGTCAAACCTAAGACGACGAAAAGCTGATCCCTCGTAACGATAATAATAATAAATGGGTGAACGACACATGACGGATCGCCATCGCAGCATCGTAACAACATACATACTACCCAAATGTCTTCCTTTTTTTGATAGATAGGTATGTACGTATTTCTTGGCTCTGCAGACATGCAGGTGTGTGAGGTCCTAGGAATTTTAGTAAATTAAAAACATATTGCGAGACAACTCCTCCACTAGTTCCCGTGCGTCGTGCTTCGTAGTGTTATAATACGTAACTCGTCTTGTCAGCTGGTACGTACATACCTAAGTAGGTATGTAATAACAAACATGGATAGATTATGAATGAAGTCTTTTTTCAAAAGCACGAAGTCGCGATGGCCTGGCTCGGTTGGTAGCGTATTTCCGTAAAGGCGACGATGTCACCCGCCGTCGAACCAATTCACAGGCCCATCATCATCTAACGAGCCGTCCGCAGACCCGGACTCCCCGCCACCGTCCGGGTGGGCGTTGTGCAAAGTCAGATCCATCAGTTCATGTCGTGCTCGTGATCAGTGTTCGCTGCAACTGCAAGCGCCCATGTGTCAGTGTGCTTGATGCGCGGCTTGGCAGGGTCATTTCTGTCCCATCGCCATGATGAAGTCCCGCGCGCACCAGGCTAAGACACCCCCAACTTCTCGATGAGACATCGTGAAAAAAGAAATATACACGCTTACATATGACCTATGCTTTATGCTACATACCCCATACCCAAGCATAGAATTGCTGGTAAGTGAGTGGCGAACCTACGCGCACCCAGACCAACCTAGAACGACGTACTAGTAGCTATCTAGGTAGTAGCTCAAGGGAAAGGAAAAAAAGATGGGATTTAGAAAGAAAAAAAGCAATTGAGGCTTGGATTGCTAGTGCGGAGAGTTAACTTCAACCAGTTTAAACAGGGTTTCCATGTTGATCGACTTGAGATCCCGAGTCTCATCTAGGAGAGGGTTCGATAAGGAATATCATTGGACACCCCGGCACGGCGACATGATCCCTCATATTTTGTACGAAGTTAATTGAATGCGTGTATGGATTGAATGTATAATTAGATTATCCACCAATACTTCACTTATATAGCAATTTTGCTTGTTTCATTTTTGTTTTTAGGTCTTCAAGCTGTCTTCAAGTCCTCTGCAAGTAACCTTGGAAGTACTTACTAGGTATGGTACATGGTATCTGGTGTGTGACCTTTTAAACTTTCCAAGGTCTTGAGGTTGAATACCTAGGTAATACCTACCTCTGCTACCTGTATAAGCTAAAGTTTTGCAGTGCCCGTTTGATTACCAAGACCAGGTACTAGAGTTTACTTTTGCTTTTGCCTAAGACCGGGATGAGAGAACCTTTGGAAACGTTTAGGTACTACTATTCCATACTGGCTGACTGGTTAGGAACTTAGGATGGTTAGTAAATAGGTACGCAGGTATGTATGTATACTGAGGGTCCCCGAGGTCATGACTCGGTTCATATCCATTCCGTCTATATCCCACGCGCCGTCCTCGTTCGCGCTGCAAACGAAGCACCTGTCGCAACTTCGCTTATCTCGTTTACCTCCTTGAGAAGGCACCTAGTAGGGAATATCCATCCACTAGACGAAATAGATTGATTAGGTGTGTTTAGCAAGCTGGTACCTGGATCGAGTTGATCAATTGATCAAATTTGTTGTTCTCGTTCCTGAATTCATTAAAACAGCCGGCAGTGCGGAATGACCCCCCTTTCAATAAACCAAGTAACCCCCCCGCCATCGCTGACGCCTCAATGCGGAATAGTCTCCCCAAGCTTTACTCCTCTTACCCCTGGCCCTGCTCCGTCTAACCTTGTCCTACCCTGCCTGTATTCCCTGCCAACCCTGCCTACCCTGTCTACCTGACTTTAGCTCCACTAAACATGCATTTACGCATGCATCTTAAGCCGGCTTGGGGTTGGTTAACCAGTGCAATACCCAGTCAAAACGTCACTTTTGTTCTGCATACTGCACACACTCTCAGCACTCCTAGCCTGGGGGCCCAGACGGCCTACTACCTTATCGACCCTTATGTATCTAACACATACTACATCCATACATCCATCCTACATAGAACTAGAACAAAGCAAACTGCCAACCATTGCCCGAGCTGTCGTCAGTTTCTTTTCCCAATCCCCTCCTCCGTCAGAGGCTCTGACCCGAGACTTCGGTTCCATCTTTCCACACTTCCATCTTTTCCTCTTCAATGTTGCTGGCCCAGTGCCTGCCCGATGAGGAGATCCGACTTTCCATCCTTTCTACTGTTGATCTGACTTAGTCACTATAGTTTTGATCTCTGATAAATAACTGAACAGCCTTTCCCCTGGGACGCGCACATTCCGGAAGGTGACGATCCGTGCTCTCTTAGTTGCAGGCAGCCATGCAGCGGGTTTCCGCACTCCTCCCGTGGGATCGCAGCAGGACGAGCACCGGCGTCAATGGTAGTACCAATACCAACACTAATACCAATACAAATGGCCATGTCAAAAAGAACAGCGTCGACATCGTCCGAGGCTGGGCCGACAAGATCCCCTCTCCCGTCAACCGCCTGAGCACCTCGAGACTGAGTAGAGATGCCTTCTTACCCACCACTTTGGATAAGGAATGCGAAAAGGCCGCTCGCATTATCAAGTCTTTTTGCAGTATGTGCTTGCGCTGTTCACGCCGAAGAACAAACTGATACTAACGTCTTGCTATAGGCGATGGCTTCTCAACTCCAGACGACCGACCGGGGAGTCCGTCGACCTATTCGAGCTCCCACTCGTCGCATAGACTGTTAAAGAAGATACCTCCGAGGATAATACAGAATGCCGTTGGGCTCGCAATTTTTACCTCGATGCGATCTGGAATATGGAATTCCGGTTCCGGCTCCGGTGGTAGCGGCGTCTTAATCGCGCGCAAAGCAGATGGGACGTGGTCTCCGCCATCCGGTCTGATGCTTCAGACTGCTAGTTTACGATTCGTCTTCGGGGTCGACATCTACGACTGCGTCCTTGTTATCAATAATTTCACCGTCCTTGAGGCTTTCGCTAGACCTAGAATGACGCTTGGTACCGATGTCAGTCTGACAGCTGGTCCTCTTGTGGCTCTCGGGTTACTTGAAAACGACGTTACGTGGGCCGATCTAAGCGACCGGGCCATCACGTATATCAAAGCGAGGGGCCAGAGTGCGGAAGTCAAGTTGGAAGGTATAGTCGTAAGCGAGCGAGCCGACGAAAATGAACGTTTCTATGGGATGAAAATAAGTGTTGCCAAGATCCTAGCAGGCGATATCAACCAAAGCATGCCCCAGACTCGATCTCTAACTGAGGTTCTCAAGGCTGCCGAAGGGAGAACCGACTATGATACGGCCCTTGTCGAACAACTTGCATCGCAGGCGCCGGGAGATGCGACGATCGAATCACCGAAGACGGCAGGCCCATCGCCGGCATTCGGTGTCCCCGACTTGGAAGATCCGGATCCTTTTGGTGTTTTGGCTCTCGAGATGGCCGGGATGGGTATTCGTGAGGCTGGCACACGACTAAGGCCCGACAGCACGCAATTTGAATATAACCCTAGCCCGACGAGTCCATTCTTCCCCAGAGCTGGTCGCCAAAGCGTTGACACTTTTCTATCACGAAGCAATAGAGGCAGTTATATGTCCAACAAAACGATGGCCACTGAACGGAGCCAGATGACCGATGCGGGTACCCAAACATATTTTGCGACACCCCAGACTACACCTGGCTCAAGCCAAAGCCAAAGCGAGGATGGGAACCAACCACAAACGATTGAAGATATCTTAGAAGTGAAAGAACCGGTAGAAGTCGACTATACTAAAATCGACATTAGTGCTTTGAGGAAGCTATCGAATTTCCCAGACTTGGATGACGAGCCAATAACCACCATCGCAATTAAAGGGGAAGACCGGGACCTAAACGTCGAAGCTAGCGAGGATAAGAGAAAGAGCATAGGAACACATACTGAAGCTATTAATACTAATACAGCCGACGAGGTTTCGGACGATAACCATAGTAATGATGGAGATGACGAGGAGGATGAAAATGAGGAAGAAGCAGAGGAGGGCGAAGAAGATGGTTCCGATGAAGAGGAAGAAGAAGAAGAAGCCGTAGTTTATGAAGTGGCCACGGCTCAAGCTCCAGCTCGAGTTGTAGTAGGAGCTTCCCGAGTCAATATCCCTGTAAGGATACCACCACCGCTTCCAGCCAGGAATCCGGGTCGTTCATCTCGTACACGAAGTCAGATGGGCGATGTCGGCGGCTTAGTGAGTAGCCCATTGAGACAGGAATTTGAGCTTGAAGCCGATGTCGACGAAGCAACGACGCCTAAAGCTAAGGATAACACCGACAAGCTTGCGGATATAGCAAATGAACCCCCAACAGAAAAGGTGGAGAAAGCAGCAGCCGTATCTGTTGAGGATGAAGAAACTAAAAATATTGAGAACTCGGTGACTCCGACTCGAGAATCAGCAAGCGTCGAGGGCCAGCTTGCCAAGATCAGTGATCGATCTTCCTTCAAAGAGGAGACCATCGTCGACCTGTCGCCAGAAGCACAGCGGCACAGTAGCTTACAGGCAAGCCCCGACCGATCTGTCTCTGTCGCGTAAGGGATAACAGTGAGGTATTCAACATTTCTTTAGTTCATGATTACGGCACGTTTGGAGTTCTAGGAACATCATAGGGACGGCTAATGGGAGGATGAGATACCAATATGTCAAGGAATGGCCGGGTTATAGGCATGTGGGACTATCTTGCACGAAACTTCACACGTGGGGACGAGCATTAGAAGAGCGCGTTGAGGATGAAATGGATGTTCTCAAGCTCGAGCACGACAATACCCTTGATATGTATTTTTATTGTTTTTATACATTGTACAAACCTGAACACATGAAGCATACATACATCCATATATTCAATGTAGCTGACAGGCATAATGTGAATGCGTACCTAGTTAGGGACCTATGGGGTCTCGTCAAGAGTTCAACTACGAGGAGAGGTACTGAGTTTATTCCATTATCTACTGGTACTAGGGTGGATGAGAATGGCATTGGAAGCGTGTTAATACCTAGATGGCGACAGTGAGTCACCAAGGTCTCTACCTATGTAGGTGCAGTGCTACAATGTACTGAAGATAGATGTCCGTAGTAGAACACAGGCGCCTAAAAATTTCCAAGGCTTGCTTGTCAACCTCAACATCCGCACCTTCGTCGTCTTTACACTGACATATCTTGTCGTCCCAAATCTTTTCTTCTTCTCAACGCTGACGTTGTTACTTTCTGCTTTCACAACCTCGTTTCTTTCGAACAAGATCACATACAATAACACAATGGCACGCAAACCGAAGTGGAAAAAACACCCCCTGGGTAATCGCGGGCGACGCTCGACGGCAAAACGAAATCTAGGTATCTTCAATATGTATGTAATCAATCTTGTAGTATGATCTACACACCTGCCTCGGCGCTTCACCTATCTATTCCATTTAATTTAAGCTTACTTGCGTGGAGACATTGATCACGGATTAACATAGTTCCAGGCAAGACAGCGAAGATAGCCAGGATAGCCAAGACTCGGACCCTATTCCTGCTCCCGCTCCGCCTGCTTCCGAGCCTGTCCAGCCACAACCTCCACAGCCTCAGCCACAGCCGCTGGCGCCTACCAGTACCCGTAGCTCCAATCGAAGTGGGCGCGTCGCGCTTTCGAGACTTCGCGAATTTCAGGAAGAGAGCTTCAGCGACGAAGACCATTACTGCAGGCATTTCCCCGACGTAAACCCACAATCGAAGAAAGAGCCTCTGCGCAGGCTATCTACGTCTCCCTGTAGGCGTTGCAGCGAGATGGCTAGTCAACAGGGAAAATGGCGGGAGGAGCAAGTCCTCATCATCTGCCCCGGCAGCCAGACTACCATGGCCCAGCTGGGCTGTGGCGAGCTTACACCTCCCGCGCATCGTATTCCCACTAGAATGTTCAAAGACCCCGACACCAAGGAATACACCCCTTACCGCATATACAAGCGCAAGAAGGCTGGCGCATCCGGAAGTGCTGCTGCCAGCGACGAGAAAGATGACGACCAATGGGAATATGTCGAGGATCGCGACAGCGTTGAGGGTGCAATATATCCTCTACAGGGTGGTCGCATCGTACATATGGCTGCCTTCCTAGCATTCCTCGATCACGTCCACAGTTTACTCACAACCACGTACCATAACACACCCATCCTGCTCATGGCATCGCCGCAGTGGACACGACCCTGCTGTGAAACGATCGCGCGCTACGTATTTGAGAAGACTAAGACTCCTGCTCTATGCTTGCTGAATAGCGCAGTCGCAACGCAGTATGGCTTGAAGTGGCCCACCTTGACAGTTGTCGACATTGGCTTCGAGAAAGTCGACGTTACCTGCATACACGAATACCTGATTGTTAGCCACAAGCAACTAGGCCATCCTAACCCCTTCCGAGATATCGCAGGCGGAGAGATTTTTACCCAAAAGCTACTGTCGCTTCTGAAGGACAAGAACTTTACTTATGACATGGCCGAGCAGCTCAAGAAGAGTCCCTTGTGTGAAGTTCTACCATACGCGCCTGAAGCTGAGAACTTCATGGAACTCCCTACGGACAATCCGACCGTGGCTACTGGCCAGCCTATCGCCGCTGCTCCACCTAGCGGAGAAGGTGTAAAAGTCGTTGAGCCTCCAAAACCCGCCACGGCCTTTGGCGGCGAAACGGATGGCACAGCTACAGAGGGAAAGGAGGCCGATGAAGGTGTCCTTGACGTAGCCAATATTGTCACTAGCGGAAATACTCGAGAATTCCTGGCGAAGAAAGAAAAGGAGAAGGCCGAGAAGGCGAAGTCGAAAAAGCAAGGCAAGGGTCAGGAAGCCGAGCCTGCGGGGGCCAAGCCAGCTCGATTGCCCAACTCCAAGAGAAAGTTTAACACGTTCCATTACGAGGAGCTGGTGCATGAGGACGTACAAGTTCCCATCTCAAACGGAGCTCCTAAGACGGAATCTTCTGCTCCGACAAATGGTACTGCGCCCACGGGTGACGCGCAGACTGCCGAGGCGGCACCTGGCGCCCAAGAGACGAAGCCCGAGCTGTCTGCAGACGCCAATGGTGATGTCGTAGAGTCCACAGCCAATGCTACCGGCACGGAGCGACGAACGAGGCGAGTGCGACGTGATATTGAGGTCGGACTTGAGAGATTCCTCTTCGCAGATCGTCGCGAGATAGACCGTATTACCGATACGATCTATCAGGCGATTCAGAGCATCGAGGAGCTCTACAAGCGTCCCGGCTGCTGGGACAACATCGTCTTTGTCGGCAACGGCAGTCGTCTGCGTGGCCTCAAGGACAACATTATCCAGACCCTCATCGCGCGTCACATGGTCTCGCCTAGTACCGCTACGATATTTACTTCCGAGTTACCCTCTAACATGGCGACGCCGAGTGGAACCGGCTCTCAGACACCCACTGGCTCTTTCACCGGCCAGCTCCCGACCACGAGCGCGGTTAATCCGCTACTGCAAGCGGCGACAACCGCTTCTCTAGGTGTTCCAGGCTCGGCGCTAGCTCCCGGCTCAGCAGCAGGAGACATTGTATCCGGTCATCATTCGCATGGCCAGTCGCCTATGAGCATTAAGCAAGCACCTCCGCCCACGTACTTGGCGGAATGGACCAAGAACGGCTTTGAGGAGGCCATGTTCCTTGGCTCGCTCATCGCGGCCCGTCTGGCTTTCTGCGTCCATAACTTGGATGCCCAGACTACGGAGTCGCAGCGCATGATGAGCCTCAATCGTGTCGATTACAAGTAAGCATCCTTTTCCTATATCCTTTCCCTCTCATTCCATTGTTCGAATTCGAAGATATAATGATTTATATACTAACGATACCTGCTGCAGTGAGCACGGTCCTAAACTGATCAATTCACACTCCATGCTGGGTTGAATGCGAGCACCCTGACAAGGGAAACTCGAAACGGTATATTCGTTCCTAGTCGGCGGTTTTCAAACTCTTTGTTCACTGCGTATTCCCCCCTATTGGAGTTCCGGTTATGAAGACAAAAGTCCCTTTTTTTTTTTGCCCCAAGGACACGGTGCAATGTATTTTCCCTGGTTTGTCTTCCTCGGGGATCGGCTTTGCGGGCCAGATCCAAGGCAGGTTCGTTTTACATCCAAAGGCATTTCAGGGGAGAGGGCGTTGGCGATTAGGGGGGTATAATTGCTGTCTCATCAGTTCACCTGGCACTACTGTGCCTTGCGTGCTGATTCCGCTGCTTGAAAGTGGCGAGGACATGCTGTACCATAGTCCCAATGACAATGAATATTTATTAAACACGACTTGCCGAGGTTTCTGACTAAGGGTCATACGTGACCTCGTAACGAAATTGGTAGATCGAGGGCCGCCATATAGTGTGTCGACAAGTATAGTAAACGCGGAGGAATTTGATAGTACAGCTGTCTATCCCTAAAGTAATCAAGTGCTCGAGTCGATACCTAGATTCTTACATTGCGTATCTAAGCACATCGAAACCAAACGATTTCGATGTTGTTTCGATAGAGGTGCTTATTTTTCTCAAATATACCATCTCGAACACATTCCTAACGTATATTTCGTTCCTCAACGGTCTATCTTAAAACACCCGCTCGTACCATCCATCCCATCTACTTCTCCGGATCCAAAAGCAACTTCCCCGTCGTCTTCCTCCCCTCCAGATCCTCCTGCGCCCTCGCGACCTCACTCAAAGGGTACACCCCATGAATCCTCGCATCAAGCCCGTCCCGCTCAATAAAATCAAACAACTCCTTGCTATAAGCCTCGTACTCGGCGCGCGTAGCGACGTAATTCGCCACGGTAGGCCTTAACAACTTCGCGTTCTTAGCCGTGAGCCGCGTGATAGTAACAGGCGGCACGGCACCGCTCGCGTTGCCGAAGGACACGAGGCTGCCCTTGCGCGCGAGCACGTCGAGGCTCAGGTCGAAAGTCGACTTGCCGACGCCGTCGAAGACGGCGACGACGCCCTGGCCGGCCGTCAGCTCCGCCACGCGCGCCCGCACGTCCGAGTCGCTGTAGTTGATGACGTGGGTCGCGCCGGCCTTAAGGGCCAGCGCGACCTTCTCCGGCGTCGACGCCGTGCCGATGGTGCGCGCGCCGATCGATTTCAGGAGTTGCACGAGCCAGAGCCCCGTGCCGCCCGCGGCGGCGTGCACCAGGACCCAGTCCCCCTTCTGCACGGGGTGCGCTTCGCGCACGAGGGTTAGGGCTGTTAGGCCTTGCAACAGCGACGCCGCGGCTACTTTAGGAGGTAGCGTGGACGGCACCTTGATCGCCTTTGAGGCGGGGACGGCGGTGTATTGGGCGTAAGCGCTATCGGCCATCCTGTGAGTGAGAGTTAGTAAACGGCGTTGAAATTTGAATGAGAGATAGGTATGTTTAGAGAGGAAAAGGGGGGCCTGCCAAGCCAAGGGGGTATCATGGTAGCACAGAGGTGATTTGAGAATAGGTAGACATTGAATGTAACGAGCCGTTATGCCTATACGTACCATACAACTTTATCTCCCTCCTTCAGCCCATAGAGCTCGCCGCCGCCTGTCTTGACGACGGTACCTTCAGCTTCTCGGCCGAGAATATACGGGAATTGGGGCGCTGGGTATAGACCACTGCGGAAGTACCTATATATATAACATATATCATTAGTACAATAAGAAACGACAAGTGGTCCCTTTATGGTAAGGGGAGACTTACGTGTCGATGAAATTGACTCCGATATAATCGTTCTTGACTAAGAGTTGGCCTTCGACAAGAGCTGGCACGGGCAAGTCGGTCTTGTATTGCAGGACCTCAGTGCCGCCCGTCTTGTCGATTAGGACGCCCTTCTGGGTGCTCGGTATGGAAGCCATGGTGCGTATATAGGTCGTGGGTGTTGTCTTGTGAAAGTGTAAGTACGAAGAGATGGTGGATGCTCGACTCCTAGAACTGTGAGCTAGCAGGCGGGATGAAGCTGTTCTTATAGAGGACATAAACACCGATTATGGGTCCAAGGAATTCGGGATTTTAGAAATGACTCGGGAATTTACGAGACCTACACTGAGTACGGGGAGCTATTTCCTTACACAAAGAGAACGGACTTGAGGCAGGTCGCCTAAGCTGTCGCGGAAGTGACGCCATTTTGGCATTGAAACCGAACCCCTCCTGCCCCGCAAGGTAACTAAAGCCGTAACATCGGCCCCGAAAGCGTCACCCGGCCGAGTGAATAACATCTTTGTAAGCAATATCTGAGAATCTGTATGGCTTGGATTAGAAATCATGGTATTTGTTGAGATTATTTTCATTTGACTCGGCCGAGTCTTACTGTGGATGTAGACTCGTCACCTATAGCTTGGAGGTTCGTGGACATCCTGTCTATGTTATCTCATTTCACGTACATTTCCTTCTGATTGGCCTACCCCATATTACCGCGTCAAGGCGATGTCGTCAATTCTAAGGATCATCTTGACCGTCTCAGCTGCTAGCTCGATAGCGCTCGTGCTCACCAATAAAGGCTGCAGCACGTTCTCCTTGGCGATGTTCGAGTTGACACCGCCGCTCTTGATGCTGACCCCTGCGTTCTTCTCTCCCATCTCGTGCCGATGTCGTAGATCTGTGACTACCTTGATGCTGTTCAATCCGGCGTTTTCTGCTAGAGTAGTAGGTATTACTTCTAGAGCATCTGCAAAGGCTTTCCAGCAGATTGCTTCCGTACCAGTCAACGAGCGTGCTTGTTTGGAGAGCTGAGCTGCTATCTCGATCTCCGGCGCACCGCCTCCCGCAATGAGAGCCTTCTTCTTGACTAGGCAGCGGATGACGCAAAGAGCATCGTGGAGCGAACGCTCAGCCTCGTCTAGAATTAGGCTATTGGCGCCTCGGCAGACAACCGACACTGTCTTGCCCGCCGATTTTGTACCCGTGACCTTGACCATCCGTGCACCACTTGACTGAGATTCCTCAACGAGATCAGCCGTTCCGAGCTTATCCTCCGTGAAGGAGTCGATGTCCGCAATCGGTTTGCAGCCGGTAGATTTGCAGATGAATTCAACCTCGTCTCGTTCAATATCCTTGACCGCAAGGATGTTGAGTTTAGCAAGGAAATGTAGAGAAAGGTCGTTGACGGCATCGCGTAAGATGGACTTCTGTATTAAAAGCACGTTACACTTGGCCTTCTTGATCTTCTTGACCAGGTTAAGGAGGTAAAGACGCTCCTCCTTGACGATTTTGTCCATTTGACGGTAGTCGTTGACCTGGATAGTATTCTCCATCTACACACATTATTAGAAATAGTAAAATAGCGGAACCGGTATTGACTTACATCTGGCTTCGGGGGACTTAGTTGAAATTGGATCAGACCGATCTTGGCTTTCTCCATTCTCACAGGCCCACCAGCTGCTTTGATGACAGGCTGGTTGAGAACAAGTCCATCCACCAACTCGCTGTCTTCTATCGTACCTCCCACCTTCTTGATGATTCTAATGTTCTTGAGGTCAACATTATCTGCTGTCTTGATGTCGATGGTCTTGGTAACCGAGTTAACCGCCATGGGACCCAACAAGCCAGAGTACTGAGAAACAATCTTGGAGGACAAGGATGTATTCGCTGCTTGAAGGAGGGCGGCGGTGTCGTTTAGTGAAATGGGTTGAGACATATCGTGGAGGATCTGAACTGCCGCCGCCGCCGCTCTCTGGAAAGATTCGGAAATAACGGAGGGGTGGATTCCTTTAGACAGTAATCTGTCTGCTGCACCAAGCAACGCGCCGCATATGACCACTACTGACGTTGTACCATCTCCTGCCTCGACATCTTGTGCTGCTGAAAGGTTGACAAGCATCTTAGCTGTCGGGTGCATGACGGACATGCTCTTTAACATTGTGTTTCCATCATTCGTAATTATGGTCTCGCCCTTGCCGCTTCTGATCATCTTGTCCATTCCTCGGGGACCCAGCGAAGTTCTGATAGCATCGGCGACAGCTGTTGGGAGTTAGCAGGTGTACCAAATAGCTTCAGGGCTTGTAAGTACCTCTAGCAGCAACAATATTTGAGGATCGAACGGCGACGGGCTTTTCCTTATCCTATCATTTGTTAATACAGGACTCCAAAGCTGAGGGGTGCAAGCAAGCATACTCTGAAAGTAGCGTTGGAATTACCGCCACCGGCGGACTGCGCTGCGGTAGCCATGATGGTTCAGGATCTCAGCAACAAATATGACAGTTTCTAGGGTATGTGTTTAGAAATGGGGATTGAGGAAGTTTGGAAAGTATCTTAGAATTTTGCTGTACTCCTATTATGGAAGTGGCCGCCTTAACAAAAAAGCTCCCCGCGCAGGCTGTGATATTTTTTAGTACCCAGAGTTTAGTTGAGTAAAAACGTTCCCGGGGTAGCTGCGAGGCTACTTATCCGCTAATCCTAATACGGTATAGCGGTAAGATACGTATCGACCTTTACTGGAAGCTGCGACTCTCCAGGGCTCTAGGCAATGAACGAGCTTATGCAACCACAGTGATCTATCATCAGCAACAACCCTGAACTTCGCCTAGCCCAAGCTTCTGGTTGCCATTCGCAACTTTCTAACTTCCCAACTTCATCACCAATCAATCCGTCCACCCCCAAACAATACTCAACCACCTTAACAAATTTATCCTCACACTCTCTTGTTCATTCGCTTCTTTTTATTCCCATAAATACTACTGAGCTCCTTGATAACAGGAGCCTCTTAACAAAATGGTAATGCTCCTACGTGTTTTGTCATGCGTCCTAGCTAACAGCAGTGCAGCCTTCTGCCACCGGATCAAGTTGGGAGAAGTACAGGAAGAACTTCGCCGACGATGAAATAGAAGAGAAGAAGATCACACCTCTATCAGACGAGTAAACTCTAACCCAATATTCCAACGGTTTTATTTCATGACGCAACTAACCGTGCAATCAGAGATATCCAAGTTCTGAAGACCTACGGCGCGGCACCCTACGGTACGGCGATCAAGAACCTAGAGAAGCAGATCAAGGAGAAGCAACAGGCTGTGGATGAAAAGATCGGTGTTAAGGAATCTGATACGGGACTCGCCGCACCTCATCTGTGGGATGTCGCCGCCGACCGTCAACGCATGTCCGAGGAGCAGCCGCTTCAGGTAGCGCGGTGCACCAAGATCATTGCCGACCCGAAGGACGAGACGAAGAGCAAATACGTCATCAACGTCAAGCAAATCGCGAAGTTTGTCGTTCAGCTAGGCGAGCGTGTATCGCCTACCGACATAGAGGAAGGTATGCGGGTAGGCGTCGACCGAAATAAATACCAGATTCTCTTACCTCTGCCACCCAAGATCGACGCTAGTGTTACTATGATGACGGTGGAAGAGAAGCCGGACGTTACCTATGGCGATGTCGGTGGCTGCAAGGAACAGGTTGAGAAGTTAAGAGAAGTCGTCGAGATGCCGCTGCTGTCGCCCGAGCGGTTTGTCAATCTCGGTATTGATCCTCCGAAGGGTGCTCTGCTATATGGTCCCCCCGGTACCGGAAAGACTCTCTGCGCCCGAGCTGTCGCAAACAGAACGGATGCCACATTTATCCGAGTTATCGGTAGCGAACTAGTACAGAAGTACGTCGGCGAAGGAGCTAGAATGGTGCGAGAGCTCTTCGAGATGGCACGAACCAAGAAGGCTTGTATCATCTTCTTCGACGAAATCGATGCAGTTGGCGGTGCTCGATTCGACGACGGAGCCGGCGGAGACAACGAGGTCCAGCGAACTATGTTAGAACTCATCACCCAACTAGACGGTTTCGACGCCCGTGGAAACATCAAGGTCATGTTCGCGACGAACAGACCCTCTACGTTGGACCCTGCGCTCATGAGACCTGGTCGTATCGATCGCAAGATTGAGTTCTCCTTGCCGGATCTCGAGGGACGCGCAAACATCTTACGGATCCACGCCAAGAGTATGTCGGTGGAGCGTGATATCCGATGGGAGCTGATCTCCCGTCTCTGCCCCAACGCTACCGGTGCCGAGCTACGCAGTGTCTGTACAGAGGCAGGCATGTTCGCCATCCGAGCGAGAAGGAAGGTCGCCTCGGAGAAGGACTTCCTGAGCGCCGTGGACAAGGTTATCAAGGGTAACCTGAAATTCAACTCGACCGCCACGTACATGCAATACAATTAGAAAGCGAAACTACTTGGGCCGTGAGGCCTGAAATGTACGAGTAGATAGATAATGGGACAAATGGCTGCACTGGATTTCTGTATTCCGAGGTAGCTATCAATAAGCATGGCTAATGAAGCGCTATAGCGCCGTTCTCGCTTTGTAATATGCATTGTAGAGACATAAAGTCTGCAATAGGGGCATGCGATTCCTGCTGAGCAAAGCTCTTCAAACAGTATCTACACAATGATCTTCCTGACAATACGTTCCGTGTGCCCATCCACTATTATTACAAGCTGCATCATAAGCCCTGGCAGCGATTCCCGCGATAATGAACAAACCCGCGGCTCATAAGAATATGGTATCTTAACAGGTAATAAATTTGCTCCAACGCAATGCAATGCGATGCCCGTTTGACGCCGTGCTCATGTCTAAAGTGGAATGAACCCTCCTCGTAAGACACTAATGTAAATATGTTTAGAGCGAACATTTTCTTCCTGCCCTTACGCTCTTCCTTCATTAGGAGCAGTAGCTTCGATACGCGGTGTCATGTTGTACAGTGAGCGACGTCGGCGTTGATGATGATTAATGTCCTTTATGTCTTGGACCACCCTATGCCCCTTCCATGCCGGCCAGACAACCCAGGCAGACGACGTCGCCCTCAGGGCCTCGCTCTACACAGCAGCGGCTACAGATCATTTCTCGGTGGCCGCGACCATTCCATCCTCCTCCCTTGCTTTCCTTTCGGTCGGGTTTATTACTGTAGTTACTGTCGTCGTCTACATCTTGCATGGTGAAGGATGCAGATAAGTTCTCATCTTCCTCCGAGGACGGAAGCCAGCCTTGGCACGCACGTATGCAGATAAAACAGGCTCTTTGCCCGCACCCCATGCAATCAGCGAAGGAGTCGAGGTCGGATTTCTTGGTTGGTTTTCGGTGGCAGATGTGACACGGGCTAAGTGGTACTGGCGGATTCGGTCTGGTTTGGGCGCCCGCTCGGCTCTGCTGTGGTGATGTTGGTGGTGTCGTGTACTCGGGATGAGCATGCGAATGGTGGGACTGTTGCGACGAGTAGTGGGTCGGTAGGCTACTATGGGAATGTAGGTGCTCGTCGTCATCGTTGACTAGCCGGAACCTTTTGTTTACAGGCAGCGGGATCACTTTTCGCGGCATGTTAAGCATCGTGGAGGCGCCCCGGGCCGGGGAAGGGAGAATGAGCCTTTCATTATTGTCGATGGTAGAGAGAAGGCTTGTTGATTCATTATGTTGTATTGTTCTGGAGCGAGCGTCGGAGTTAGCGGGTGAGGACCTCAACAAGGACTTTGGCGAACCGTACAACGGCATTTGATTTTCGTTGTGGTCGTCATCTCGTCTCCTCTTCTTACTCGTAGAGAACGTGGGCAGCTCAATCGGTGTTATCGAAGGCATTGCCAAAGCTCTGTATCCAAAGGATTGCATAAACTGGAAGCAAATTTAAACGATGATGATATTTTTCCCGGTTCATCTAGCAGTAAAAAGGGCAACTATGGTCGCCAGAAGAATGAACGAAGCCAGGCTGAGGGCTAGCGACGAGTAGAAGGAAGGACTATTACATGGTGGCCAAGTAGGTTGTTTATTAAGGTGATGTGATACGGGATATGACGGATTATCTCGACGCTCGGATCAATTGAATTTCAGGGGTCCTGTGGCATGGGTGTACCTGTCATAGCTAAATAGGTACTTAATCAGGTACCTAGTGCGACTAGCAACTTAACTGTACCTACAGTCCGGCACAGCTATGAGGAAACTGGAAGTCAACTTTAACTTGCAAAAAACAAGAAACAACTAAGTTTGCCTACCTACATAGTATGTAGTAGTAGCAGGATACATATTTGGTCAGTGCCCCAAAAGAGTGAGTAATTTCCTGTCAATAATAGTCAAGTTTTCTTATATATACTAGGTAGGTAGATAAAAGCTTAAGCCATCGCACCTTAGGCATGAAGACTCCATCATCAAATAAACGGAAGCCACGTCCTAGATAATACATATATGCAATATTAAACTTTTAAAAGTTAGAAAAGTCTACTGTACACTAAGACTGATTGAAGGAAGTTGCAACTTCCTTAGTATACGTGCTATTTCCTCTTTAGGTAACTATATACAACGACCGAAGGCAGGTACACCTCTACCACAGTGTTCAAACCCTGAGCTCCTTCAGTTTTCATCAGAACTTTGCAAAGACGCTCTTTCCCCTAGAGCAAGGTTGGGATCGTAACTTCCAGAGGTAGGATGTTCACAATGGCTTCCAAAACCTATATAAACACGGGGAACCGCCGCAGATCTAACGCTTTTCTTCTCACTCTTCAACCAACCCACTCACAGTTCCCAGTCGCAATATTCCTTCATATCACTTCAAAGATATCATACAACCAATCCATCAACATAGGTATCAAGTCATAGTCGCCGACTTATATCATCCTCTTTTCCAAGTAACGTGGTCCAAACTACCAACAGAGTCGTCCATACTCTAGTATCAACGGTTTCAACAGATATCTTAATATCATGGACGCCCAACTTCTAGACGCTGCTTCTGGGGCATACATGCTCGGATGTGCGCTGTTTGACGCCGGCAAATTGCCTCAGGGTACGTATCACACTAATGGTATCATCTTCATACAATACTAACTCCTCCTATAGCTGAATGGGTGTTTTTTGAAGGGCGCCGCTTTGCTGAGCACGATTATCGCTTCCCAGCAAAACTGGCCGCTGTTCGGTATGAGATAGGCAGTTATGCGAGCGCCATATTCTTCATTCAACGTGCATTGTCCCTTCTCGATCCGCATTCACATGAGCCCATAAGACAAGAGCTCTATATTGCTATGGCTAGAGCATGTCTCTTGTCTAGCAACGTTGAGAAGGCCCGGACAGCAATTTCACATATCACGTCAGAGCATAATCGTCGCCAATTCGAGAAAAGTCTTCTGCACATAGAAGCAATGGCAACTATGTCTAGTCCTCCTACCACCACTACCAATGGATCGGACAGCCATAGTCAAGGGCTGACCTTCCAGCCCGACAAAAAGACTTTGTGGCGCAAAGTGATCGAACGTCTACCAAAATGTAGACCAGGACTGTAAGAGTTTGCAATTTTAGGAATGTTGTTCGTTTAGGAACAAATACTAATATGCTTATTAATATAGAGCCGATGAAGTCGAATTCATTCCCGTCTGCAGCGAACGCGTGCGAAGCCTCTTTAACAGTTCATCAGTTGACCCGAATCAAGAGAATTATTCGTTTCTTTTCACCAATACCGGCGATGCTAGAGACGTCTTTGCCACGTTATCTGATATTGGATACATGGTCTCGCAAAACCTCTTTCCTTCAGCCAAAAAATTCTATTTCACATTGGTTGACCTTAAGCCTATTACATTTGCTCGAGACCTGTTAATGTTCCGCATGTTGGCCGACTGGGTCACAGAGTCAGACACAAAACGACGGGTGACCGAGGCGGCTCTTGCTTACACTTTCGCCTCTCAGATCATGCCGTCCTGGGTTTATGATAGACTGAAGAGTGCGATACGCTGCGTCTCCGACGAACTAAACACAGACGTATCTCTCATTATGGGACGCTTTTGCATCGACACGGCAACTCGGGGTTTAATCTCTAGCCATTATCGAAATTGGCAGGATCCTCTCCAACATCCATTCACCACAGGACAGATCCTCAGCATTACCGGCAACCAGCTCGCAGAGAGGGACATGACAACCAGTTCTAACACCAACATACCTCCACGGCCATGCGAGCCTGATAGTCCTGACAGTCTCAGTTTTAAGAACCTAAACTTCATGCTGCCTCCACTTCCAGTATTAGAAGAAAACGAACGCGGACTGCTAGAATTAGCTGGGAGATTCGGGTACATGCCCAACTGCCCACCTATCGGCAAAATATTATTAGAGCGCTATGTGGAATCATACTGGTGGCCGAATGTGACGCTCCTCGACTTTGATTAGTATTCGTCGGGGGAGTACACTTTTGCGCCTCGTATGAACTTCACACCACAGGAAGTCGTGCGTGATCTTTACTGGACGTTTAATCCAGAGGAGACGGGAACAGTTAACTGGTGTGCTTTTGAATATCTTACGCACTTCTTCTCTTCAGCGGCTGAGTGGTCTGCAAAAATCCAAGAACAAACGGTGATCAAGATAATCGTCAATGATGCGATGAACGTCATGGAATTGGCAGAACTACATCTCCTCAATCATGATCATCCATCGATCCCGGATCGTTACGATGGTATAGATTTGAGTTATCTGCCGGACATCATTGGTGGTCCATTAGCCACTTTTACTTATGGAGTCCCAATTCTTCGTCATGACAAGATTTCTGAGTTGAGGTCCTGGGTCTCTTTCAACCCAACCCAATGGGCCTCACAAGACCAATTTCTCACCGAATATCTTCTTCTGACCGACCGCTCAACGATAACCAACACATTTGCAACAACTCTCACGGATGAATCCTCTTATAAAGAGAGAGATTTTCACGAAAGAATTTCCAGTAGTAATGGGTTCTGCCTGTTGATGCTACAGGCTTTGAGTTGGGTACGCACGAGCAATAAACCAATGTGTTGGGATCAACTTATGCCTCGATACGAGTTGATAAAGTGGTTACACATGCATATTTTGAAACTCTGCCTTCCACCACGCCGACTCAAAGTCAAGGGTCAACAAGTTTATATGCCGTTGAATATGACAGCATTCTTCCGTTTAATTATACACCTATCCCGCGTCGGTTACCCGTCACATTGGTTGTCGGCAGTACTCACAGAAATATGTACTGGGCGGATTTCTAGCCAAGCTAGAGCGCCGAAGGGGATACTTATGGACAAGTCTGAAGCTATGCATAAACACCCAAAGCGCGACATGTTCATCGAGCCATTTGTAGAAGAGTTCAGAACCCATTTTGTGATCTGGAACCATCTTCTCCCGTTCGGCATCCTACAGGATAAGAACCCATTACAACACATTGGTACAATTCGGGAATACAAGCAGCGCTTTCCATATTCCGATGATACTCTCTTAACACATGTCTACCATCCCGTCATCGCTCTTATATTCTGGAATGTAAGCCTCAATGGTGAGATTCCTCAAGCTGGGTTACGCCAAGCATTGCTAGATGATGAAAATACCGATCCAATGTATCAAGGTATTTCTAGTCATAGCGGACGTGTACACGTTATCTCAACCGTGAAAATTGTCACATCAGCTATGACTGTGAGTTTCTGGTTTGCTGACGGACCTATTCAAAACATTCTTTCTACGGGTAGCCGCTGGGAGGCCTGGCTCTGGGATACTGGCGACTGGACGCCGAGGTTAGGTCCAGCAAGAGTTGATCGGATGACTCTTATGGCCGGCGAAACATGGTGATCAAGTGGTGGACGACAGATAATGGATAAGGGCCAACAAATCTATCTGAAGTGGTTAGGGAGTAAACATCAAGGATTAACGAACATAGGAAACATTTAGTCGTTGAGACGAGGCGATAAAGTTGACTACCTAGAAAGATATTACCTCGATTTAATCGACAATTTCTATATCTTCTTTTCCAACGGATAAGATGTTTAGGTTAAGAGTCGTGATATTAATGTGAAAAGCTGAGTAGAAGGTCATAAATAACCTAATACTATCCTCCTAACCTAGACATGTTAATAGGCACGAAGTAGATTCTAGCTATTTACCATCTTAGTAGCGTAGAGAGTCCCAGTCAGAGTATCATCCAAGCATACTTCTATGTTAACTTGATTTTCATAGTATGAAATATCTATACCATTTGTAGGACATTATAAAGTCACGCATATGCTAACTCGTTATCAAGTTTGGTACGCACATGTAATGCAATGCAGCAAAGTGCCATATTGAGTTTTAGTAGGAATAATACAGTTAAAAAAAGGGAACCATCTTTCAAGAGAATCCCGCCATTTGTGTACCCAACCTTGCGTTTTGCTTGTGAGATATTCCTCTATTCATCACCCCAGGTGCCCTTGGCAATACTCAGAAACCTTTCCTGCACAAAAGCTAAGCCTTGACGAAGAACTGAGATATATGGAGTGCTGATTTTTAGGTTAGTTGGCACGAACCTCATCAAACATTTAGGAACATGTACATACTATAAGCTGGTCTCAACTTTCTTTCCCTCGGCTTTCTTCTGCTTCAACGCTTCGTGGTACATGGTGTACGAATCGAACATGCCAGTCTCCTGGAAGTAAGTTTCGTAGTGCCGGAGCATTTCCTTTAGTTTCTCCGAGTGACTTTCCGCTAGATCATGAACTTCGCCGATATCCTTAGAAAGATCGTACAATTCCCATCGGCCAGGTCCTTTAGGAGGAGGGAGGAACAGCGCTTTCCAATCGCCTACTCTCACGGCGGCGATTCCAAGCTGTTCCCAGCCGACAATGTCCGTGGGTTGGTATATTTGGATGCTCTCATCCTCGGGGTGTTCTAAGATCGGTCGCCAAGATTTTCCTCGGACGGGTACCACCTCTCGGCCGCGAAAGACGGGACTCGGGTGTTTTAAGCCTGCGAGATCTAGGATGGTCGGAACGATGTCCATGACTGTCGTGAAAGTGCTGGTGACTAAACCGGTTTTGCTCAACGCGGGAGGATATCGCACAATGCAGGGGCAGTGTATTCCGCCCTCGGTCGAATGTGACTTCGCTCCGCGCGCAGGCGCTGTTGCTGCGCCAGCCCACTGTGGCCCATACCATACGAAGGAGTTGTAGTTGCCGATATTTTCCAACGAATTATCGTAGTATTTTTTGACAACATCTTCGACCGTGTAACCAGCCAGGATGGGCAAGGCCTCTAATAGTTGTCCCTCGGCTCCATTGTCAGACATGAAGACGATAAAAGTGTTGTCGAGCTCGCCTGTATCTTCGAGATAGGCTCGCACGCGACCTATGTTTACATCTATGAGGTCGACCATTGCTGCATAGACCTCCATAGCTCGAGAAGACTTTCTCTTGTCTTCTTCTGATAGCTCCTCCCAAGGCTGAGTCTTGAGCATGTGCAAGGGCGCTGGCTCAACATCGGGTGGTACAAGTCCTTTTTCTATCAAGCTGTGAAGTCTACGATCCCGTAGTACGGCGGGACCATCGTCGTACTTACCCCGGTATTTCTCGATGACATCTTGCGGGGCCTGTAGCGGCCAGTGGGGCGCTGTGTAAGGGAGATAGCCAAAGAAAGGCTGGGATCTCTCTTCTTCTGTTCTTTCCGTCAAGAAGTTCAAGAAGTCATCTGTGAATGTATTCGAGGAGTAGAAATTCTTGGGTAGATCCGTGCTACCATTGATAAAAGCCCCATCCTTCATCCAAATGCCGTCGCCTTTGAAAATGGCCGTTGGCTTTTCCTTGAGATCATACAGTTGCGGCTCATGGTTGAAATGGTTTCCGGCCCCCGGAAGAGTAGAGAGTACTTTGGTAAAACCTCTTGCGTGAGGACCAAGCTCCTTCTTCAAACCTAAGTGCCACTTGCCACTCATGAGGGTGAAGTACCCTGCATCTTGTAGGATTTCTCCTAGAGCAGCAACGCGGTAGTTTAAGTACCCTTCGTACCCGGGCTTGTTTTTGAAGATGCCAGGGACCTTTTTCTGAACGAAAGACTGTTAGCTAAGTAGGGGTGTAAGGCATGCCATAATTAGAGAGCACTTGCTATCTTTTCAGCCATTACTCCTAGCCCGGCTATATGGGAGTCTGTGCCCGACAGGAGCATAGCCCTCGTAGGAGAACATGATGCAGCCGTATGAAAGCCGGTCATGCGAATCCCCTCTTCAGCCAACCTTTGTAAATTGGGCGTGTCGATCTCGCCCCCATAAGGGGAAGTGTCACTAAACCCCAAGTCGTCTGCGACAATAATTAGAAAATTCGGCTTCTTCTCCGCCATCGTCGATCTAATATACCGATCGTATTTGAATGCAGAAAACGCAGATAGCATGAAGATACCAAGAAGCGAACGCCGTAAAGCCTCTCTTCCTGGAAGAAGCCACATTTTCATTCACAGACACAGTGGCGTTTCCGTGTTGCCGGCAAAAGTCATCGTAGCACAATAATCGAATGTCGGAAGAATACAAGAACATGGATATATCCATCAGGCGAGCAGGGAATATCGCAGGGAATAATTGACCTACATATAGAGTACTCACCTGAGACGACTAAACAATGGCTATTTCATAAGAGCCAGAAAAACTTTGGACTCTTTAAGATGAATCGACGTTGTAAGATTTAGGAGGAAGCATTACCAAATGAAAAGGGGGATGGATTAAACTTGATTCAGAATTGCATTATCGGGATTTACTACTATTATTCTTATCTCCTGGATATGTGAATAACAACTTGATTGGATCATTTGAAGAGCATCATGGCCACGTGCCTTCAAATGTGAATATCCTCAATTGTAATAGGTCGCTGCGACGCCTCTAAGTGAGCTGGACGAGTAGACTATTGGAACATCTGCTTCAAGTCGCCGCTAGTCGCAGCGGATACGGATACCTTTCTTGTCTTATTCGGCATGATAGGCTTGTGTTGCGATACGCAGCCTACCTTCATAGTTCGGCATAGCCCTAGTGATAGTTGTAAGGCATTCTGTTCGGTTCCGATCTTGACAGGACAAGATTTGTAGAGTTTCATTCAGATCGGGTGTATTATAAGTGCTAGCTTGTGTAACTGGTTCGCTTCCGAAGACCCCATTGACTTGAAAAGCAACTCAACGGCTTGCACTGCCGGATGGCGAATGAAACAAATGATCCTGCCGAATGTGGTGGCACCTTCAGATACCAATAAAATGGTACAGATAACGGTCAGCCTCAAGTAAGATGGCGCGTATGTTGTATACTGCGAACGATGCTCGTGAAGCAAGGCGTAATCGGAGCATATAGCCAATCCTACTATTTTATCTCGGAGTGCTCGGAACTCCAGCTCGGAGGAAGTACCTTCGAGTACCTAACTCCCTTTGTTCTCGAGGCGGAGATGAGAGGTGAAGGAGATCGGCATAATGCCCTATTCTTTCAACCGTCAGTAATAAGATCTGGAAACCCAATCTCCAGGCTCTTCCTGTAGTGACGTAACAAGGTAAGACACAACAGCATGTGGTGCCTGACTTTTTATATGTAGTGGCAGGAACACAGATGGATATTTCTAGATCAATTGACTCAATGTCCAGTTGATTCCGAGCAATTTCCTTTTTCACTTATCCACGTGCTCAATCGCCATACTGGAGGAAGGAAGCGGCGTTGGCTTATCATCAGTACAGCACAGTACAGTTATGCACCTACCTTAGTGTAGGTCAAACGATTGCCCAGTTTGATAAGACCCAATTTTGCATCACGTGCACTTGCTCGGCCTTTGGCGTGGCCTAATCCGATTTGCTCCGCTACCAAAACGAAACTCCCCCGTCTCTAGAACCAGATCGATTCCAAAAGCTGCACACGCCTCTTCGCCAATCTTGACACTACCTAAAACATCCATCACCAAATCACCAATACCAACCGACCTGGACCAACATCCAGCAATTAATCATTTCAATCAAGAGAACGAACAATTAACTGCCCTCATCAAGATATGAGTCGCGCCGGCAAGATTGCCCCCGAGCAGCTTCCGTAAGTCTTTGACCCTTGAATTCCTTTCGCCCCCCACGGCTTGCCTGGGCCTTGGCATCTCGACTGAGACGCATTTGCTGACGTCGGTGAATATAGAATCTTGTTCGTGAAGAATCTAAAGTTAGTTTACCTTACCCTGATACCTACCTTCGATCTCCTCCTGACAATGATATAGCTACGAGGTATCGTCTGACGCGCTTTGGAAACTCTTTGATCCCGGCGAGGACGGACTCATCCGGTACGTTGCTGCTGGACTCTGCATTATACGCACATATGGGCGGTATCCGCTAACTACATACATCTAGCCAAATTCGACAGGGAATATCGGTCGATGCAAAGGGAACTGCCTATGTCGTCTTCTGGAACGTCATGGATGCAAAGAATGCCCTCGAGAAGCTAAATGGGTACAACTTCCAGAACCGTTACCTCGTCGGTACGTTGACCACGTCATCACGTGGACCCCTATGCATCCCCATTGCAGCCGTCTAACATATCAACAGTGCTATGGCACCAGCCAGAGAAGACCTTGAAGTCGAAAGATGACCTCCAGGCTCGCAAGGACAATTTAGCGCAGCTCAAGATGAAGCATGGAATCGATTGACAATTAGACGGGCCTGCGGACAGGCTACAGACATGTGCTCGTACTCCGTCTGCAGTCCCGTCTTCTCCAGCTTCTACCACATCTAGCTCGCGAGCTACCACCTCCACTACGACGTCGATCCAGAAGACTCCGGCGTCGGTGGCGAATAATAAGAAGGGCAGGCCCGACGACGTCGCCGGGCACGCACGCAAGCTCGCATTGAACTTCGTGCGAGGCATTCTCCCACAGAAATCCAACAAGCTATGCATGACTTAGAACGTATCGTACACATCATCTGCGCAGATATGGACAATACGGTCACGCTATACAACAAATTTCACGAGAGCGCAGAATTGGCTTTTGCTCGGCATGCTACCGCTACCCTTGCTACCCCTTTTATGATTGCGAGTCGCTCTTTAGGTACACCTACAGAACGCAGGGAACGTTGTACGTTGTTCAGATTGATTAAGGTTGATTCGGGAGGTTCTAGGGAATGGGCACCACGTGTGTCACATAGTTTTACCTGGCGTTACGATGACACGGGAAGATATTAAATATTCATGGTTCTGAGGCTTTTCGACCTCTACCTAGCCTTGAGAATGCAGGAGACCTTGCGGCTTTAACTCTCAGAAATGATATATCCCGTCTCCAAATTTATCATGTGGCTATGTATGTCGTCTATGAATAATGTTACTAACTAATTTGCTCTGATGGACATAACATTTCAACATGATTTCGAATATTTACTTCGTAACACAGCTATTTTCGTAGCGTAGAAAATTTCCTTTCATCATATAATAGGATAGGGCTAACCATTAAAAGACCGGCGTGTGTTTTAAATGTTCCGATAACTTTGATATGTAACCTTAAATGGGTAGCGTGTGGCCATATCTTGAAGTTTATCAACCTCTGACTGATGAAGCCTAAACCTGTATTTGGCGTTTGTCGATGAAGGATGATAGATACTTCCCTCGTAGGCGTACAGTGCCTAATGCAGGAGGTATCTGGCGTTAGAAGGTACCGCCACAGGCATCAGGGCTCCCAGGCTTCTAACGGTTAGGTGGGGCAGGAGCTTTACTTAGGTCGTACTAGGCAGTACTGGGAAGGCCTGTACTACCGTACCTAGGCCCTACCCCGTATACGATCTCCAGTTTTATGCGGCCATTCACAGCGCCATAGCATCATAGAAACCTTATATCCAAGGACTTATGGATGTTATGTTTAGGATGGATTAAATGGATGCGCTGAGCGGCTGATCATTGTGGCTTGTAACAATCCCATTTCACCTACAACCTCGACCTACAACCGCTTCCAATCTATTAACGTGT
Source organism: Annulohypoxylon truncatum (assembly GCF_022578515.1). Lineage (NCBI taxonomy): Eukaryota > Fungi > Ascomycota > Sordariomycetes > Xylariales > Hypoxylaceae > Annulohypoxylon > Annulohypoxylon truncatum. Next base: position 210,142 of record NW_025953806.1, read on the forward strand.
TTTTGCTTTTCCCCCGACAGGAATAATAAGCTTACCAAGGCCAGCAAGGCATCCCCTCTTGTTCTTTCTTCTTTGTGACGCTCCCTACTGGGGTTTTAAAAAAACACCCAATCGCGTATGCATTCTCGTTGGTCTCGTTTATTGGCATAGAAGCCACCTCAATTCCAAGCAGGAACACCATTCGTTCGAACCCTGGCTGGAACCTAGGCGTCGATCTTCGCTCCTTATCCCTCTCGTCATTGTCTCGAACCGCTGCCCTGTGTCTTTTCGCACAGAGGTAATGTCTATTTCTTCCACGGCTGCTGCTCTTATCGAAGTTATTCCCTCGACGATAGCCACGGCTTCCCCGAACGCAGCGATAGGAGTCGACCTCCCTCCTGCTCCCGCCGACGTCTCTTCGCTTATTACTACTACCGCCACCGCGATAGCCGCCGCGGCGACCACATCAATGGCCCCTCCCGAAGGCGATCATGGCGGAGAGGGAGAGTGTCGGTTGTTAGGACCGTTTGCTTTATTTGTACAGCTTGCGTTGGGTGGTTTGGCCCTCCTGTCTCTGGTCTACAAGCGGTGGCGAGAGCGGCCGCAGCGACCTGTCAAGATCTGGTTCTTTGATGTGTCCAAGCAGGTGTTTGGGTCGGTTTTGGTGCATATCGCGAATGTTTTTATGTCGATGCTCACCAGCGGTCGGTTCTCTATTAAGTTGGATCCGGCGAGTGTGCAGGCGGCGGAGAGAATGCTTCGACGAGAGGATGACCCATACGTCCCAAACCCCTGCTCCTTCTATCTGTTAAATTTGGCTATCGATGTAAGTCTACGTGCCGCATGCTTTGTAATAAACATGGCAGATACTAATCCTACGACAGACTACCGTCGGCATTCCCATTCTCATCATCCTTCTCCGCGTCGTCACCGGTCTCGTATCATACACACCCTGGGGAAAGCCGCCAGAGTCAATTCAGTCTGGCAACTACGGCAGCCCTCCAAGCGCCTGGTGGTGGCTAAAACAATCCGTTATCTACTTCTGCGGCCTGTTTGGCATGAAAGTCTGCGTCCTTATCATATTCTTCATATTACCATGGATATCTCGTGTGGGGGATTGGGCTCTCAGGTGGACCGAAGGCAACGAACGCGTTCAGATCGTATTTGTCATGATGTTATTCCCCCTCATCATGAATGCGATGCAGTATTACATAATCGACAGTTTCATCAAGCTGAAGGACAACGGCCACGAAATATTACCGTCGGAAGATGACGAGGGACGTGATCCTTTCGACGACGCACTCGCGGATAGCGACGACGAGGGCTCCGTCAGCGCCGAGAGCAACGAAAGTATGAAGCTTTCCGATTCTAGGAATTTTAAGAAGTCCCAAAAGGGCCCTGGTCAAGGACGTGAAGAATACGATCCGGATTTGGATGGCCAAACGGTCATAGGGAGCAGTAGAAGTCATGAAGATAGGGGCAGACTTCTACCCAAGGAATTGGTTCCACCAGAGTAACTTATTGCGTCACTTTTGTTTACGGTTTAGCATTGGCAAGTTTGTTGTTTTTTTAAACGGTGTATATTAGGTACTCAATGATGAAGATATCAGTACACCAATCGGCATTTACGCATTCCTAAGCAGTGTTTTATATATTGGGAATATATGGTATGGATACGGTGTATGGTTGATCTTAAATAAGTGGTAATGGTATCCATAGAGATATCAATCGCGGATTAGTTTGGCCTCGTACCTCATACGTTTGGCGGGACTCCGCAGCGTCTTAGCTGCAGCTGCAGGTTGTTGCCTGCAGACGGTCCTTCATGTTCTTATTACGTCTTTGTTGACCAACTGCAAGGCTGAATCAAGTCATCACGAATAAGGTATTGTTCATTAGTGTGTTCCAGTGTCACAATCTTTGCTAATGTGCGTTTGATATGCTCCCCTATGTCCCTCTGTGCAGTACGTATGTTGTCTGGACGAAGCATACGCCGCGTTAATTTATATCATAGATGAGTTGAAGCTTGCTCAAAGCTCCTTAAAGCTTGGTATGTGGAGACACGATGTGTGGCTGCTGTTTCAAGAAAAGGGGACAAAGTGCACCCTGAGAGAAGAAGCCATCATCAGAGAGAATTATAATAATACTAATACTCCCCATGTTTGTTTTTAGGAGACTTAGTTCGGAGAGCTAACACTGTGAGTCGTCTCTAGATAGCAGATACTCGAACTGGTGGCGATAGAGTATCTACACAACGAATGCCATATCAGGCCTGTTTATTTTCGCAAAAATAATTAGACGAGAGTGCTATTTTCTTGACACTGTAAGCGGACTATGATATCCTAGAATCATGAAAAGGTGTCACTGTCCAAATCAGCTGGCAGCCAATTCGCAACTGCCCATACGTCGCTTCCTCCTCACATCTCTCAGCTGTAACTGCCCCGTCTGATATACCATAGCAGGGCTTATGACGACATTCCTTTGCCTGCTGCTGCCTCTTTCCATCTACAAGTGACAGACTGGTGAACCGGCTGTCAAGAGCGTCTCGGGGAGTCTAAAATATACGCTAGGTGGTCACCTAGGTATAGCTGCACCTTCCTTCCGGTAAGCTCGTCACCGTCCCCCCTATTAATTCTTGACTCACATACGGGGCAGCTACCATAACAACACTTCTTGTCAAACTGCTCTTGCCCCGTTCTCACCAGTACCGTCGACGGTATTGCCCCACTATCGTGCTGTGTTTTTCTATTTAACACCGGATCTCATCACTGAATTTCCTACTCACAATTCTTCCTCAAACAACTCTCTTCCTCGTCCGTACATCCACATCCACATCCACAACACAACCTACTCTCCAACACATCACCACTTACCGCCTCTACTCAACCACAGGACAAAAAATACGTTCGCAATGGATGCTTATCAAGGAGTCACTGTGATGTGTGAACGGTGTTGCTCACCATGTGTGCCGCGACACCACCATCTGAACCCCATTGGGCGTGATTACTACCGCTGCCCTCGTTGCAACATCGAGGTGTCGGTGCTTACCCACAATATGAATTCTGGACACCCACGCGCCCACAATGCCGCAGCCCATGCCTACGGAAACGGCGGATCTCCCGATCCACAGCACTATCTCCCCGACGTCGACATCGACAATGCTCGTGATGGGCTCTTTGAGGACGTGCAAGATTTTATCCTCTTCACTGAGGAAGATCGACATGCTGCTGCCTATGGCCAGAACCCGACCTGGTCTCTCGCCAACCGCGCCAACACCAACCGTGAGCAACACCGTGATTACATGACTCCCGTGGACAATTACTTCACGGAAGTGTTCAATGGCACCCGTCCCGCCCGTCCTAACGGCATCACCAACGGCGTTCACCGTCCTCCCAACGCCACCACCGCGGACCGTCCTGCCCCTCGCCGAGGCCGCGGTACCCAGAGACCCGACGCTCCGAACCCGCGACCCGGACGAGCCAGCCGTCTCTACGAAGCGGGGCCGGCCCAGATGAACGGCGTGAGCGACCATGACCACATCGGCCCCTACAACCTGACCCAGCAGGGCCAGCAGGCAAACCACCGCCGCGGTGACGACAATGACGGCGACCACAGCACCAACAACAGCGCCGGCAATGACACCAATGGCGATGGCCACACCAACGACGCCACCAATCGCCGCGCCAACAGCCTTACACCCGACAATGAGATCCCTGCTGTCGCCTTCACGACGCAGGGTGAGGCGCTGCTGATGGGCGAGCCGTTCATCGTCCCCACGGCGCAGCAGGCACAGCAAGAGGCTGGCCGCCGCACCGGCCCCGCTCGCATCTTTTCTCGACACGAGACTGTCGACCGAGAGGGCCGCCGTACCACCGTCGAGATCGACGAAGATGTCGAAGAGGCCGACATCACCATGTCCGGTGGTCGCCAGTAAGCGTGTCGTGCCTGCCGCCTACCATACAAGTCGCCGACACTATGAATGGTTTGGACGGGGTGGAAGGAACCATCGTCACAGACTAGCACTGGGTTGGGACGTAGTTAACGGCGGGACGGAAAATACATTGCGCTGGCTTAGGAGTTAAGGGAATGGGGGGAATGGTTTCTTTTAAGATCTGGAAAAAAGGGGAGAAAATAATGTGTCCACTTGGACAACACACTTTGTTTACGGGAGTTAAGGGGAGATGGATATTCACGATTGCCTGGCGTTGATTTAGTCATCAGTCCAGTGCAACGATTTCACAAATACACGAAGTGATTTCTCTATGAACTTACCTGAGTTTGCTTGTGCTAAATGTGATTGCTCTCATCCTGTGACTGTATCAGCTTGTTGGCAGTCACTATACGGCGGATGTTTAGACAAAGCCATCTCCTATACCAGCACATAAAATGCTCCTCCCTTATGTGCTCACTTGAGCAAAGGAAGATGGCAGATTGCTGGCAGTCCAAATGAAACCGGCGCCCCTTAATCTTTTATCCTCCAGACCACATTAAACCTCCAACCCATCATAATGTCGGCGATCATATCGACACAAAAAGACAGCATACCAGGAAGAAATTCCAAGAAATCAATTGTACAACAAGCCTTATCTCTCTATCGGAAATTCCATCGTGCTATGCAGATGATCATCCCCAAAACGCCTTTGTTCGTAGAATTTTACCAAACGCACATATTTCTCCAGGATGCTGAGCCCATAAGCGCCCATAAATCTTTTGCTACATATCGACAAGCCGAATCGTTTTTTTCTTTTCATTCATTACGCCCCGTTCCAGCTATCCTGCTGCTGAGCCCCTCCTCCAGGGGGTCTGTATGTGCGGTAGCCGGGATATGCCGTTCCTCCATTCGCCGCCTGCGCTGGGGCTGTCTGCACCGGGGTTGCTGTGGAGGGTCGGCTATAACCCGAACTGAAATCGAATCCGCCAGTGTTCTGGATAGGTGACACTGGTGTCGGTTGTACTAGAGGTCGGCTTGAATCGTTCGAGTATTGCCGGTATGGTGCTGGGTGCCTATTATAGCTGCTGGGCGTAGCCGTTTGAGACCTCTGAGGATATTCAAACCCTATTTGGGGACCAGGAGACCGCATGCGATTTGGGTTATCGTAGCCATAAGCTGCTCCTGGACCGGGTGATCCCATTCGAGCGGGATTGTTGTACGCGTTGTTCACACTTGGTGCAGTGCGGTAGCTAGGCGGAGCACCAGGGGTTCCGCTGCGTCCATACTCGTCATATGGTCTCGGGGTTCGCGACTGAGGGTATCCCTGATCGGCTCCTCTACCATACCCGTTGTTATATCCATTATTGTAGTCTTGTTGAGGTGTTTGACTTCTCATTGCCCCAACTGCCGCCATACCATATCCTTGGTTCGAATTATCATGCCTAGCCTGTCCGTAACCATTATAGTCGTAGTGATCATATCCTTGTCCATTTGCCGAGTACGGATCCGTTCCAGCTCGCGCCGGAGCCATGTACCCGTTAGGGCCACCCTGTGCGGGGGGCGGACCATAGGGATTTCTGTTATCAGGAGAAACCGGGCTTGGCGTAGTCGGATGAGATAGGTTGTTCGTACTGAGAGCCATGTTCTGGGTCTCCGTTTTCTTTAAAGGTTCCATCTCAACAGAATCATCCTCGATCAAGATTTTCTTCGTCTGCGCGCCTTCCCAACTCGGCATAGCAGGCAAAGAATCCGCGTCCTTTTTACTGTCCTCAAATATGGCATATTGCGGGGTGTCAGACACTGGAGCTGGAGCTGGAGCTGGGGCAAAACTTGGCGTCATTGGTGCTTGCGAACGATACTGTTGGTTTTCGTTATGGTGTGGCGGGACGAATGGTTCATCGAGATACTTGTGTCGCTTGCCTCGTGGTGGATCACAACATCCGCAGCACTCACCACAGCACTTTAGACAATAACAGCACTCGCAACAGCACGAAAGGCCGCAGCAGAGACACCGAGCGATACACCAAACGATGGAGAGAATGATCAGACCACCGATGACAATTACAGCAATTACTGGCCACCTATCGAATGTTAGAATTATGAGATCACGCGGGATTGGGATCCGTTCAACCGTACTTGCAAAAGCTGGCCTGCATACAATTATCCCAACTGGAGAAGGCAGTCTTGGCGTCTTTGATGTCACCTGTGATACTGTCGACTGAAGCACGCTTGCTTATCGCTGCAGCGGCACTTCGCGCAAGAAGGTTTACGAAAGCATCCTTGAAGCTTCGCTCTTGGAGGCTACGCTCCATTAATACGCCGATATGTGGCATCGCGTAGTCCTTCAATATAAACGTAGTTTCGGTACCGTGCTAAGTGAATGTGATTTTGTAGGTATTCGTAGATTTTCGGGAAGATGGTCGAGTTGCGGAAGCGTTGTTAAAGATCCATGGCACGAAAATACCGTCAAATAGTGGTAAGAGTAATATTATCCCCAACCCGTGGGAGTATCACCTTGCTCAATAGCAAACAAAATACTCTATACACTAACGGAGATCTAAATTGGGTTTCCCAGCCCGTGAATTACTCGTTTCGAGTCCAAATATGACGATGTTTCGCTCGTGACTCGTTGTTTCGGCGTGGCTTTGAGGGTAAGCGTGTGATATAGGGGATCAGTCAAAGGCGAAGTTGAGCCCGTCTGTCTAATAAAATGAAGGGATGAATGTCAAAGCAATCCGATATGGAAAAAGGAGCGTAAAACGATATAACTAGTATATCGTCGCGAAAAAAACAAAGAATCAATAATAACACGAGAACATGCCTCGATTATTGAGAAGGAGAGAATTTGGCGTGGTAGTGGGTGAGAAGGTAAAAGGCGTAAAGGCCTCAGAAAGGCTTGGAGGAAGGGACAGGGAAAGTTTCCTAAACTTACTGGGGATCGCTGTACATAGTATGTAAATCCCTAATATCGAACCTGGTAAGCGAGGTAATAACTCTGCAGAACGGCCGCAGGACTCTGTAAGCCGTTCCTGAAAAAGGTGGGGGCGTTTGGAAGAACGGCAATTCCATACGCAAGTCGCAATTAACCCGCTATGTAGATGGGACGCAGCGTGGAGATTGCCTAAAACGAAGCATGTTCCTAAGCAGCGCAGGGCAGCGGTACCTGACAAGGCCAGGGCTGCTAGGCAAGACCCGATAAGCTACTGCATTCGTCATTTAACTCTAATATTTCCTAACTCGATAATTACGTATTAACGAAACACGATTACACAGTCTTTTGCCAAGGGCGCGAGGTCATTGCCAATATGCCTGCTGTTTCAACTCGCTGGGCAACAATTGATCTTTGTATGAGGGGGCTGTCGACCTGTGGGTTGTATTCCTTTGTGCTCTAACTGTGGCTGGCGTCAGGATGATCCTATAGGCGCTTACTATGTATGTATTCACTGCGCCCACATTCTAAATCCGTATAATCAGGCATCAGACTAATGAATTTTTTTTTTGCTACCGGAGGAACAGAATCCACAACTCAAATCCTTATGGATGGCTTTTGTTTGCCAGGTTGGTTTACTACTACATATATATTGACCGAATCTGGTGCGCAAAGGGTGCCAAGTTAGAAAAGACGATGTGGGGAGCTATCAGACCGAAAAATATCGTACGTTCACCGGTCGAGCTTGAGAAGATGCAGATTTGCGGGGTTAAGCTATGCAATCTGCAATGATTGGCAGCGTTTCACTGTACATAGAATCTCACCCGCGGATCCGCGGATCCGCAACCCTTGGGATCGTCGTTGAAAACTCTAGTGGACCTGACTGCATGTTCAAGACATCGCACCTCATTTGACAATTCCCTTAGCTGGTGAACCGGCTGATATAACAAATCAGATGGATCACATTGGCAATTATGCATGGAACTGAGATCTTTTGCAGGTTGTGAAAGCCTGTGTCATTAGACAACTATTGTAATAGAATGAGAACTTCACCAGGTGAAGACTTAGAGACATTTTCCGGGGCAACCCGGAAGTCAATAAGCATTATGAAGGTACACATGAAGTGACCCGTAAGTAGGTATGAAGGCAAAAGAACGAAACCCATTCTTGACCACTTGTGACCCTTCCCAACGACGTGCAGAATCGTGCAGACATACTACTTGTTCATTCCCTATGCCCGTCCTCATTACCAACGCCGAGTAAGCAACCGACCCTTTAAATGAACGCCTTACACCACCAAATCAATCAGGGTATGTTCCAAGTCTGCTGTCCTCCACTTGTCTGATCACTTTCCTGATTTATCGGTTGGGAGGGGGGCCCTCAGGAGGTGCGTAGTCAGTCTTGGCGGCGCCGTTGTTGTAGACGTTCTTCGGGGGCTGTACGACGCCTTCATGTTGACCATAGTAACCATCGTCACGGTTGAATGTAGTTCCGGTGTACTGGTTGTCCATCGGATACGCCTGTCCGTACGCCGGAGGAGGAGGGTGGGCACTATAGCCTTGGGGGTTGTTGTTGTTGTAATACGCGTTCTGGCCTTGGTTGCCAGCCATCCAACCCGTACCATACATTGGCTGAAGGCCTTGGCGTCTGCGACGACGAGAATTGATGCATCTGAGGCGGGTGTTAGTTTTCAAAACCCTCGGTCTTGCATATTTGATTGAGTACTTACGCCCACAGGAAGAAGACGGCGAGAATCAGAACGATGACTACGGCCGCGAAGATCCAGCGGCCGTACCAATTCCATGCACTGTAGCAGTTGCCGTATCTGTCGTAGTATCCATTATCGCAATATCGCTGGCGCTTTGCCAATTCGGCACCGACTTGGTCGATGAAAGGCGCCATGTCTTCTTGACGATGCGCGACGAGAATGAGTTGTGGTATGTATGTATGTGTCAGAAGTGATTGCTGGTGGGTAAGAAACCTTCAATTAAATATGTTCGGATGCAGTGGTAGAGAAGTCCGTCTAAAAATGTCCGAAAGTAGAAAGGTTATCGTTTGTTCCCGGGGTATGATGCGGAATGACGTCGAGGAAGGTTTAAGGTAATTTGGTGCTACTTTGTGTATTGTGGATATTCACTTTTTAAAGATAGGCAGTTTGTATTTATGTTGACAAAAAGTCAGAGTGAGATTTCATTTGAAACGCTCAGAAGAGATGACTGCTTTTTATTGAGGAGCGGTCTTAGGACAATGAACACGCAATACGATGCATGACACGGCTGAAAGTTGCCGACTACCGATTTGGAATGGATCTTGCTTGGCGTGGCAGGCGGGAATGGAATCATCATTGAGTGCCTGTGGTGCCAATTAGCTGCCAATGGTGGCTGTGTACGCGTATTAGAGGGCCTGACCTTGACATGTCTTGTACTGCCAATGTACCTTACACGCATATTCACATGAGAAGATACACTGACTACATATTACATAAGATTGCATATGTCTACTAACTTACTGTGCGCAAGGTTTATGTAGTTGAAAGCTTGCTAATGAACTTTCCAGAATGGAGTCTTGGAGCTATCGAGGCAGAGCAAAAAGTCAATTGGTCCTTCAAATGCACAGCTCTCTTAACTCTATTCCAAATGTCGAAGCTTTTCGCAACGAAATACCATAATGGTTCAATTTTGTTTGAATCACCTGCTTAGCTGCTCGTGGCTTGGGCGTGAGATGACGAATGAATACCTAGATCCCATCCATAGCTCCGCAATCAAGGCTGAGCAAGTCTTAGCAACAATGGAATAAGACAAATCCGAGGAATACCTACAAATTCCCTAATACAAATTCCCTCGCATCTTCTAGACTATCTGGAACCCGTCTCAGATAGCGAAGCTATCCTGTTACGGTCACGATGGGTGACCTCAGCTCCTGCATAGGACTTTAAGAGTGTCTTCCCCCTCAGACGATTACCGTCTCTCCTCATATCACTTCAAGGTTCTTGTGGCTATGAGAATCGCAAGAGCTCTTCTTTACTGGTCGCTTAGACCTTAATGATATCAAATAACGAGGCACCGAGAGACAAAGCGCGATATTTGCCTTCTACGTATAAAATACAAGCGTATGGATCTATCATCCTTCTTTACCGACATCCATGTCACGGTTCACGACATACATTCGCGGGGGGGGTTGCGACCATCTACACTTACTTTTCCCTGAAGCATGTAAACACTTCGGTCTCGCTTCTTCTCCTAGGAATGTATCCTTGTCTTATATTACTAACGATACTTCCTGTTATGTCCCTGCACGCTTTTCCATTCCTTATCCGGCATCGTATACATGGAAGCAGGCCTAAGTGCCGGTGTCTGACATTATGGCATTAGAAGCACGATTACAACTTCTACCTCTTACTACTATGGTATTCGGAATAGGTAGAAGAGAATTTTATAATTTTCCAATAGTACTACCCAATGTTAGTAAATATCTGATTTCTCCTCAACAAACTCCGAGTTGTTTTCTTTTTTGGCAGAGTCCTTTTACTAGGATCTTGTATGTACTCAGCTAGTCTAGAACCCGAGATTTGACGATCAGTTGCTGAGTTGAAGGGGACGGAGGGCAGCAGGTCCGCGAGCTAATGACATGCGGCCACGTCAAAAATCTCCGTAGATTCATTATCATGGGCCCATGGCATGCCGCCCATCTCAACACACACAACTGCAACTGTAGCAGCAACCTCGCCCGAGAAGAGAAACAAGAAACAGCACGACACACAACCCAAATAAAACAAAAGTACATGACTCGCTCGTAAGATCCTCTACCTGCCGTAGATGTAACTCGCGAATACCACTTGACTGGTAGCCGCGAGCCCAATTTTCGTCCAAATGCATCCATGAATACATATATTCCATACCCACATGCTCCCTGCTGAGGTACCTGAAGTCCACGTTGCGCTGTCCACGGTCGCCTTGTGAGCCAATCATTCCCCTCCCATCGCCTCGCTGGAGGGTTTGCCAACTCATCATCGCATCAAATGTGGTCTGTGTGTAGCCTTCAAGTATCGCTATTCCTGCACCTCTCTTGTCGCCGACGCTTTTCTCCTTTCCCTTCCTTCTCTTCGTGCTATCCCAATCTTGATTTTGGCATGTAAATGGCTTTTGTCTTTACTCTATTTCTAGTTCTTGCCAAATTTGACCCTGTCTCCTCCCCGAGTCGAGCCACCGACGCCATGTCAAACTGCATATTTGTCACACACCTCACTAGGGCGACTTAAGGAATCCTCCGGCGCCACGCTGGGCGCATTTCTTTTTCACGCCCTTAATTTTCGCTAATTGTCTTTTCACACGCGTCAAAGAGGAGCGCATATAAAATTGTCGAATATGCCTTCTGGCTTTGAGTGAAGTCGTCAAGTCATAATTGATTTAGTCATAAATGCACCTAACTACACCAATGCTTCCTTGCCGCCCTGCTCTCATACTTGGACGTCTAGCAGTGTTCGCCGTCACAACCTTCAAACGTTGACAAGAGATTCCAGCCGAAGAAAAGGAAAGGAAAAGGAAAAAGAATATGTCGGATGTTATCCTGACCCTTCTAGCACTTCGAGTTCCGAAACCGTCGACTCCATCTCCGATTGCTATGCAGTATTTGAGTCGAGCAGACGAGGCATATGAAAAGAAAGGGAATACTGGAGGGTGAGGCCCGAGATGTTGAAGGCACACTAACGGTACAGGCACCTCCGTATTTAAGCTCGCGAGAGATGATTTATATATTAGGTCGTCGCCGGCCGGAAGTTGAACCGTCTTTTACATCCCATGATATCATTAGCGTCGTGAAAATGCTTCGAAAGTGCCGCGAGGACAGCGAGACGATGCCCCGGTCAGCAGGATTGGTCCCCGGTGGCCGGAGAAATCAAAAACAGAAGTCAAGTGTTGCGTAAAGAGAGAGTTCATCTGTTGGCCCACTTCATGAGCCATTGGATTACCGCGTCTAGGTTGGTCTCCTCCTTCGCGCTAATCCCGTAGCAGGAAACCTCGCGATGTCCTATACTCTTGAGGTCTAGAGCGTCTATAAGCTCGTCCACGCTGAGCTTAATATGGAGGTCAGACTTATTGCCTAGCACGAGCAACGGGATCCCTTCAAGACTCGGCTGCGACATGAGGGAATGGAGTTCTTCCTTTGCCATGGGCAGCAGGTCTTGGTCAGCGATGTCTACGATGAACACGATCGCATTCACTCCGCGACAGTACCTCTCCCACATCGGCCGAAAACGAGGTTGACCGCCCAAGTCCCAGCATTTGAGTGTCACATGGCCACGTTGTACGCGCTTCATGTTGAAACCGACGGTTGGAATAGAGCTACACGACCTGTTAGCCGACCCGATGATTACCGTATCGACGCCTGAGGGTGTGACGAATTTCATCAGTGTTATTAGTGAGGGTCTCGTGCTTACTCGATCGTAAATTCTCCACCCTGGAAAAAGAAGAAACAGATCATTAGCGGCGCTGAAGATTTTGATGGATGATGATTTCGGGTACCTACCGACAAGACGCGAAGCAAGGAGGTCTTTCCAGCATTCTGCAGACCTATCATCGTGACATCCATTTCGGTCGCCCTAGTCGGGGCCGTTAGTACGGTGCGCTGCGAGTAAGAAGGTTGACGGCGTCGTGATGCAAAATGCGCATGCAGGTACGGCGGTGAGCGGCACACTCTCGCGATCTTGCGACCCCGCGCTGGGCGCTGCTTTCGTGGACTCACCAGAACGTTCTGAGCAACCAGTCATACACCTTTCGGAATAACCCTGCCATCATGTCCAGATTCACAGGTAATCGTGTCTAATCAGTAGCTAAACTTGTGAGCTATCGGATCGCCGGTATCGTAGAAAGCGAGGATATTTTGTAGGTCCGCACAAGGCTGGGCGGTTAAGGGAAAAAAAATTACACGCGGTGGACGCAAGAGATGATTGAGGGTTTGTCTCAAACAACAGGTTTAAATAGTTTGCGCTTCGGCTTGCTTGCTGAATTTAGGAATAAAATGTCTCGTATGACGATGAGCTGCGATGTCTTCGCTCGTAGCGCTCACGGCGGGTTCGTCGGCCCCAGGCGCAAATTGCGTTCGGTGAATGCGAACTGTCTAGGTAGCTTCTGGCGGTGGTGAAGGTACATGCAACATTTGATGAAAGATAGAAGCGGGATGGACGGTGACGCCTGGACGGAGGGTCACAATTCCCCACCACGGAAGATCGCACAAGCTGTTATGAACTTATGATGCCCCGTGCCTTCAACTGGGACGTGACCAAGTGGGAGGGATAGAAGGCCGACCTTGCATCTGAACGGGCAGCGGCTAGAAAGACTGGGGTTTCATTCGTCTGTTTCGACAAGGCCGGTCGACTTCGAACCACAATAATCCAAATGGGCTAAAAAGTGATAGTGGTATGTAGTAGGTAAGGTTGGTACTGTGGACAAGACTACACAGCAAAAAGGAATGAATAATGCGCGCGCGGGATAGGAAACTTGACAAGCGGGAACAAGATTGGAGAGCCGCGAGTATGGGGAATTAAGACGGTCGCTATTGAACGGCCCGTTGCGAGCGTTTCGTACACGGACAACCCTTGGAGGTATCGTCCTGGTCCCAGAGGTCCCAGACTGCTAGTCTCGTAGCTCGATGGGAATCAGATGTAAGACTTGCCTAGCCAGTAGGTCTGCAGGCGATAGTAGAATAGATAGTCGAATGGAAGTTGGGGATAGAACGAAAGCAGTAAGGGCTTATGCTCTCTCCTGTGGGGAGCACTGTAGAAGAACGGTAATCAAGACTTTCCTTATGCTCTCCTCGCAACTTTACGCCTCGAGGTTTTCCCGAACTGCTACTCTAGCCGCCTCGGAGACCCGTCACCTGCTCGGGCGGGTAAGGTATCCAAAACTCCCCCACACTCAGCAAGCAGCTAAACGTATTGGGTCTGTAATGCTTTACGTACTTCCTCGCTGGGCAGACAATTTGCTTCCACCAGCGATTGTGTACTTAGCTCCTCCTTGCCCCAAGTAGTAATAGCAAGAAGTAGTATGGAGAGATCAACGTTTAATGAAACTGTTTAGGACGATATCACGGCAAATCCAACTTTCGGCAGCACGGTGCGAGCGATCACGGGGGAGGAAGAGGAGAAGGCGGCGGTGCTTTGGTGCTTGGACCGGAGCACTGGACGGAGATCGGCTTGTTTGTAGCAAAAGGATCAGGTCGAGAATGGTAGGCTATGGTTTGAGGTCCCAGAACTGGTCGGGTCTTTCAGATGCAGGTAGTGAACGACCTCAAGCGAGGTCAGATGCGGCAGGCCAGAAGTAGAGAAGATAGGTAGGTTGTAGACCTGGTAGAATCCAGGACCAAGAGTCTAAAGGTTAGGTACCTACCAATTACCACCAGACGAATTCGGATTCGGGCCAAGGCGAGGCAGCCTGCGGGATGCAAGCATTGCACGGCAGGTAGCTTTGAGGTCGGGGTTGGGCTGCAAGACTGGTGCAAGATGACAGCAACAATAACCTTCTGGGTATGTATGTATTGGAGGTACGTCGTACCTCGTGCTTAGTGAAGATATGAGTGGTTGAGAATCGTCTAGAACAGAACAGGATTGTTGTATATCTATCGCAACGACTTGGAACGAGCTTGATTGCAAAATCTCCAGACTTTCTTGAAGAAAATGAGGAAGAGATTCAGATGAAAGTTTATATGGAGCAGAATATTATAAAAGTCGAGCTGGAACCCATTAAAACGTGATGAACTTAAAAGATCATTGCTACAACTAAGGAAGCAGCTAGATATGTACATAACTTTGAGCCAATTCGTAGCTATCACTTTACAACTTTCAAGCACGTCCAACCAACGCAATTGCATAACTGCTTTTTACGTACCAATGTACCCCCAATGCCGGCGTCCAGGTGGATCGAAATGGAACTTAAGGAGGGCGCTAACTACGTACCTGGTACGTAAGTCCATCTGATTAACGCTTATCGATAGCAGATCAGGTGATAACGGTGGGGGCTAATCCTGGGAATTGAAATCTTTTGGTCGATAAGGAATTTTTTTCAAGGTTATCGCTTTTCAACGATAGCTTCGAAAACGTGAACTCAATGTGGGAGAAGTAACTTTGACTTTTGCACCTCAATTGACACAAGGAAAGTTTTCGCCGCCAACATGGCGCCGCAGCCAACCAGCACAAGCTGGGATCACGAATATAATACTCTTCGCCGAGAGAAGCTATTTAGAGAGCCCCCAACAGATCGCTCTGCGTACCCTCTATTACAACAAGCCGTCAATCCACACATCGAGTCTTTCGATGCGCTTTTCGGCAACGATGGCCTGATTGCGCACGGTATTGCCGACATTGGTACAAAACTGTTTCTAGATGGAGACGAGCGCGCTCCACCGGCCGGGAAGAACAAGTTGAAGATCAGATACAAAGGCATACACCTCCAGAAATCGCAACTCCCTCCTACCAACAAATTTGCCGTCAAAAACCGAGAGATTCTTCCCGCTGAATGTAGGGAACGACATGTGTCATATAGGGGAAAGCTTTCTGCTACCTTCGAGTATAGAATAAATGATGGAGATCCGAGAGAGTTTACTCGAGAAATTGGTCAGCTCCCGATTATGGTAAAGGTAAGACCCAGGGCTCTTGATAATACACTTATGAGAGAATTGGTCCCTAAACTAGACTCTAGTCGATGTATTGCCATCTCAGGGACAACAGCCCAGCACAGTTAGTTTTGCGTAAGGAAGAATCAGAAGAACTAGGGGGATACTTCATCATCAATGGCATCGAGAAGATAATACGGCTTCTCCTAGTCAACCGAAGAAACTTCCCCTTAGCGATTAACCGTCCGAGTTTCACCAATCGCGGTCCTGCTTATACCCCTTACGGTATCATCGTGAGATCAGTACGACCAGATGAAACTTCTCAGACCAACGTTCTTCATTACTTAGACGACGGAAATGTTACCTTTCGTTTCTCTTGGCGAAAGAATGAGTACCTGGTCCCTGTCATGATGGTTTTAAAGGCACTCGTGGAGACGAACGACAGAGAAATTTTCGAAGGTTTAATCGGATCCCCTGATTCGAAGGGGATCCATAACACATTCCTCACGGATCGCGTCGAGCTCCTACTACGGACTTATAAGACCTATGGAATATACACGATGGCACAGACCCGATCATATCTTGGGGAGAAATTTCGACCGGTATTGGGCGTGTCTGATACTTTGTCAAACTATGAAGTCGGCACCGAGTTCTTGCGGCGAATTGTGCTCGTTCATCTTGGCAATATGAATGTCACGGAAGGGCAAGATTCGGACAAGTTTCGCATGCTTTTGTTCATGATCAGAAAACTCTATGCTTTAGTTGCTGGTGACTGTGCCGTGGACAACCCTGATGCGGTGCAGAACCAAGAGATCCTCTTAGGCGGGTTTCTATACGGCATGATAATTAAAGAGCGACTAGATGAGTTGCTTTCGGTTGGACTTCGCAGTGCGCTTCGAGACTATTTTAGGAGATACCCGGCAAGGTCATTTGCTTCGGAAGAATTTGGGAAAGATTTCCCCATCAAACTATTCCAGAAAACTAACGAGAACGTCGGCAATGCTTTGGAATACTTTCTGTCAACCGGCAATTTGTCGAGTCCATCTGGTCTGGATCTACAACAAGTATCGGGTTTCACCGTTGTTGCAGAGAAGCTCAATTTCCTTCGTTTCATAAGCCATTTCCGCATGGTTCATCGTGGAAGTTTCTTCGCTCAATTGAAGACCACAACCGTACGAAAGTTGTTGCCCGAATCTTGGGGTTACCTTTGTCCCGTCCACACGCCAGATGGTGCCCCTTGCGGCCTACTCAATCATCTGGCGCACAAGTGCAAGATTATGACCGAATCCGTTGATGTTTCGGCAATCCCCCAGCTAGCTGCTGAGCTTGGCGTAGTCGACACTTCATCTGCCGCTACGGATGAGAGTGTCGTAGTCATGCTTAACGGAAGGATCCTTGGTTGGTGTCATCCGTCCGAGTCACGCAGAATAGCGGACACGTTTCGATATTGGAAAGTCGAGGGCTCTCATGGCATCCCTGTCCATCTTGAGATCGGCCATGTACCGTCCTCTAACGGAGGATCGTACCCTGGCATATATATGTCATCCGAGCCAGCTAGGATGGTGAGGCCGACGAAATATCTTCCATTAGAGAAGGAGGATTTCGTCGGTCCCCTTGAGCAACCATATATGTCTATTGCTTGTACGGAACAAGAAGTCGTCTCCGGGGAATCGACACACGTCGAGTTCGACCCCACGAATATACTTTCGATATTGGCGAACATGACACCGTTCTCCGACTTCAACCAATCTCCGAGAAATATGTATCAATGCCAGATGGGCAAGCAGACGATGGGAACCCCAGGAGCTTCGTTAGCCTACCGAACAGACAACAAAATGTACCGTATCCAAACCGGCCAGACACCTATCGTTAGATCGCCGCTACACAACGCATATGGCTTCGACAATTTCCCCAACGGCACAAATGCTGTTGTTGCTGTCATATCATACACCGGATACGATATGGATGACGCTATGATTCTAAACAAGTCGGCCCACGAACGAGGTTTTGGGCACGGGACCATCTACAAGACCAAAAAATACACACTCAAGGAAGAAAGTCGCACAAGAGCAGCCAAAAATGTGACTAAGATGTTCGGCTTCGCCCCGGGCAGCGTTGTGAAGGCGTGGACGCAGACGATGCTGGACGAAGACGGGCTCCCCCACGTCGGACGAATGGTTCAGGAGGGCGACGTCATTTTTGCTTACCACACGGTCTCTGCAGACTATAGTGGCAACTTGGTAAACCGAGATGGTGTCACCAAGTACGAAAAGTACAAGGACTCGGAGCAAGGATTCATTGAAGAAGTGCGATTAATTGGCAGTGAGCAAGGTAACGAGCCTGCCCAGACGATCTCGATCAAGTTCCGTGTCCCTCGGTCGCCAGTCATCGGAGACAAGTTTTCATCTCGTCACGGTCAAAAGGGTGTATGTTCGCAGAAATGGCCGGCTGTGGATATGCCATTCTCAGAGTCCGGTATCCAACCAGATATTATCATCAACCCTCACGCTTTCCCGTCACGAATGACAATCGGTATGTTTGTCGAGTCTCTAGCAGGAAAGGCAGGTGCGCTTCATGGGCTAGCACAAGATTCAACACCTTTCCGCTTCGACGAGGAGAACACGGCCGCCGACTTCTTCGGCCATCAGCTCATGAAGGCCGGATACAATTACCACGGGAATGAGCCGATGTATTCGGGAATTACAGGTGAGGAGTTAGCTGCGGACATCTACATAGGTGTTGTGTATTACCAACGATTACGACACATGGTGAACGACAAATATCAAGTAAGAACCACGGGACCAGTAGTTGCAACAACAGGTCAACCAATCAAAGGTAGAAAACGAGGAGGTGGTATTCGTGTGGGAGAAATGGAGAGAGATGCTTTGTTAGCACACGGCACAGCATTCCTTCTCCAGGACCGTCTCCTCAACTGCTCGGATTACTCACCGTCATGGATCTGCCGTAGATGCGGCTCCTTCTTGTCGATACAACCGACAGTGTCTCCTTTCGTTGGCAGGAAGAAGACGGCGAACACAGTGCGATGCCGCAATTGTGCGACACGCCTTGATCAGATCAGTGACGTTGATTTGACCAAGCTAGCTGGTGAGATATGGGAAGACGGCCAAGGGAATCAGTGGGTTGGAGGCGAAGACACAACGAAAGTAGCAGTTCCCGGTGCTCTGAAGTACCTGGATGTTGAGCTAGCTGCTATGGGTGTCAAGCTGAAATACCGAGTTGACCCGAAGGATGCTCCGCGAAAAGGACCGCTGTTGCAGAAAAATTGGAAGGGTATTTCGGCGGCAAAGGAAGCAAATGGCCTCCCTCCTGCTATAGCGGCCGCTTAAACATTTCACTAGACACATTCAAAAAGATTTACTGCGGGATAGCATCAGATGGAGTTAAGAGGTTACCGGCCCTCGGTTTGGGGAATAGACAATTCTGGTAGTAACACAGAGGAGTCTAATTGAATTATTGAACGACGTACAATGGTTTCATTTGGGATGTCTTGGGATTCATCATATTGTCAGAGGGACAGTACTGCAGGTAGCCGTTGCAATGACCAATTGGTCTCAGAATGGCCATATGTTGTGCATCATCTATATCCCTACCGACGCAATCGTCGTGCACTGCGCCGCCCGAGAGAGGGATTTGCCTGGTTATAGAGGCCCTTCATTTAAGATCTTCCCGTTTATGCGGTGTTGGGGAGATTGCAATTCAAGGCGAGTAGCCAATTTCCTTCAAACACTGATCACTTTTCTAGTTTCTACTATGAGAGCCCGTTCTAAGATGAGATGGTCCTATTCATGTTCACGAATGCCAGATCTGATCATGGGCTCGGGGCTACGGAATCAATTGCTCCTGGTCGAGCGTTCGATGCGTTCGATGTTTGTAACGTTGAATAGTTCAGGGTCGGCAAAAGGAGCAACAGCAAGATAACGAGATCGCATCAAGTCGCCGTTTCCCAAAATAAGTCCTGGTCAATGCACACACAGGAAACTACAACCTTGAGTAGAAACCTACCTACCTAGACACAGATACTCGGTTTCTGTCAGAATTCCGAAGGTCTTGACTTCCTCCCATCATATTTCTTCCTCTTAATCAACCATACATATAACCTCATACATATTCTCTCTTACCTCCATAACATATGAAAAAGAACGGCCTGACACAGCTCCTTTGGTTTCTTTCTCTTCGTCAAGGAGATAAGTTAGTTATACCTTGCCTTGAATAATTTCTTCCCGGCTCCTTCTTCAAGTACCTTGCCTCTAATATTTCCAGTCTGCGTTGTACAGTCCTGCAGCACCAGCACCATTCTTTGTGTCCTTTAGTAATTCCCGGGATCGACCGTTCAAGACTTTGTCGAGGGCTCGTCATGTCGCTCATTCATAAGGTCTATCTTGTCATATTCTTTTTGCTCTCTATAGCCATCGCCGATCTCGTTCACCCCGGGCAATATGATTACGGGTTTAATGCCGATGTGCGCCTCCGAAAACGGGATCCCGTCCAGTCCCGTATCGTCACCGGCGTTCCCCGTGTCGATGGCAAGGCACAGCCGAGGCCAGACATTCGAGACTTGCAGAAGGATGAAGACAAGTGGAGCTTGTACATCCTCGCTCTCAGTTGGATGCAGTTCACCGATCAAGAGAAACCGTTCTCGTGGTACCAGATTACAGGTACGTAGCAAAGAGTAAGACTGGATATATTTTGTACTGACTACATGTTAGGGATTCATGGTGCTCCAGCACTTACATGGGCAGATGTCGACCCGACCCCCGGCAACGAGCATAGCGGATACTGTACTCATGTGTCTATTCTCTTCCCTACGTGGCATAGGCCCTACCTTGCTCTATATGAGGTACGTTGAGGTGATCTTGTTGTCTTGTCTGTGACATTTGCTACTCTAGAATATAGTGCTAATCCTACCTGGCCCCAGCAAGTATTGTACAATATTGTTCAATATATTGCATCGCTATATCCGCCAGATCGTCGGGGCCGCATTCAGGAAGCTGCGACGGCTTTTAGAATCCCGTACTGGGACTGGGCCGCCGTTCCACCGGAGGGAGTTAGTGTCCTCCCCTTAAGCGTTGGTGGTTCACCATCTATCAACATATCCGGACCAAACGGCATTCAAACAATCTCGAACCCCTTATTCAGCTATGTTTTCAGACCATTTAACGCATCGACGTTCCCTGACTTTCCGGTAAGTCTGACTTCCACGGAGTTGAAGACTACAAACTGACAATAACCCATGAAAGTATAACGCATGGCCAGAGACAAAACGAGCACCGCGTCCAATAAATAGTGCTAACGCAACATCTAATAACTCATTCGTGGCACATGCGCTAGACGTTCACCTCCCGAGCTTCCAACAGCGTTTATATAACCTGTTTTCCAATTACCCAAATTATACGGCTTTTAGCAACGAGGCTTGGATCCCTTATGGAAACAACGGCACCTATGATTCTGTCGAGTCCCTCCATGACGCAATTCATACCGTAGGAGGAGGCGTTTATGGACATCTTGCCATCATAGCCTACTCGGGATTCGATCCACTCTTTTGGCTACATCATACCAATGTCGACAGGATCTTTGCAATGTGGCAATTGCTTTACAATGACACATTTGTCGTTCCTCAGTCTGCTGTTTACTCTTCCCACACGACGTCTCCCGGCGAAACGGAAGACTCCCAGACCCCCCTTACGCCATTCTTCTCTAATGAAACACACTTCTGGACATCAGATATGGTCCGAGACCATGAAGTCTTCAATTATACCTACCCTGAGGTAGCCAACAAGAGTCGCGCAGAACTTATTATCACTATCAATAGACTTTACGGAAACTTCAGCCCAGCTGCTATGTTCACGAGGCCAAGCGGGACTCAGCGACATGGCAAGAAAGATGAAACGCAATTGGATGATCGGGGGTTGTATGCCGCAAATGGATTATCCTGGAACAGTCAGACATCATCTCGCCCTGCTATGAGCGCCGTTTTTAGTAACGGAAAGTATCGTGAGTGGATTGCGAACATACGAGTCAAAAAGCATGCGATGGGTGGTTCATTTTCTATCCACCTCTTCTTAGGAGAAATTCCATCTGACCCGTTGTCATGGCCGGTAGCTTCCAGCTTAGTTGGCACTCTAGGAGTATTCGCTCATAGAGGTATGCATGGCATGCAGTCTGATCGAAAAATCACAGGAACGGTCCCAATAACCTCGGCGCTGATGAATTTGGTGGCATCCGGGGAGGTACCGAGCTTACATGCGGATGACGTTGAGCCATTCCTTAGGTCTAATCTCGAAATCCGGGTTTGCCTCGCCAATGGCACGATAGTCGAAGTTCATGAAGTAGACGGCCTCTATATCCAAATTATCAGCTCAATGGTAAAGGCGCCAAAATCAGAAAACGTACTTTCGGAATGGGGTGAAATCGAAACCCATTTTGATCTATTTGCATAAGAGACATATGTCCTAGACAGTTCATAGAAGGATTGGCCATGTTGTATGTGGTGGGTTTCCTATAGCAGCACCCTTGAGACCTGATTAGGTAGAAGACTTTGAAGTGATTCGATTCTAGTTTTGTTTCTATTGTTAATAATTAATGGACAGATTACTTCTCCTCTCTATGAAGGTGATGTATAGAGGCGACGAGTGGCTACTAACTGCTTCTCCTGAGGATATAGGTGTAACTTTCAAAATTAAATCTTACCCATGTCGTCATAGCATCATCTATTGGCATAATAGTCCAATAGGTATTGACAATTCCTATCCGTATTCCTATTGTGGTAGTGAGCTAACCTCTGATTGGAGGCTATTTCGGTGGACCCATCCATCCTTCTCATAGCGGTATTCCCAGACAATACCTATTCTCAACGACATCTTCATTCCATACCTAGATTGCCAATTTCGTGATATCTGGAATATGTACTGAAGGCTGCTTGAGACTAGCTAGTGTTGCGGCTTGTAATGGTGAATAAAATGAATAAATTGCTTGTTTAGACTTCTCTAAGGATTGGTATAGTATATACCACGACTTTCCTCTTTCACTCAAGATACTACCTAGGTAGCTACCAAAATAGGTAGGCAAGTGCTCATGATACTCGTTGGCATAATAACTCGTCGTGTTTATCTCTAAGATCCATTCGCAGATACCGTTTCGAGCAGTGCACCGGATACCACTGTCTTTACTCTTCGAAGTCATCGGTCCCCTACGAGAAAGAATCGCGAGATGTCAAGCTTGTATGCTAAACATTGTTGACAATTGGAAATATGAGATCTATTCATAGGCACTCGCGTGCCCGGAGATTATATCGAACTAGATATATTGAAACTGGTTTCGATAAAACAAGTGATATCGGACCGATGGATAGGCTTGCAGTTAAGGTTTCAGCCCTAGGAGATCTTCGACTTAGGTACCTGGTCACTACCTCAATTCAAACGGCCGCATGGCGTCTTTGAAGAGACACTGCATTAGTTTGAGGCTTGTGGGAGCATTAGACTAAGGACGCTAACTGATAGAGAATAATGTTGCGTATGTGGTTGAATGGCGTTGAGACGGCGAAGCCACCCGGTGAGCCCCCGGTGAGCCACCCTACGATGAAGTCGCCCAATAGGGGTAGGGTTAGATGGTCCGTGGGGGATTGGATTTTAAGACTTATAATTGACTTCATCCGCAATAGACAACAGCTAGCGCATAGGGGTCTAACATCCTCTCAATTGCAAACTATCAGACAGAATACTCTTGATCCGTTCATCATTATATCACGGAACCCCCCGAACCCTACCGGGTCCCGGCGAATGAACCAGATCTATGTCCCGTACTGCATAAGGCGCTGTTTATTGATGACCTTCCCGATCTGGTAGGTAGGTACCCTGTTACTACGCATGTAGAGATCAGGGGGTTGGGAGCACAGCCATTCACCGTTGACCGTTAACGGTTGATACGAGACCTTCACATGAAACTTTTCGCGATTCTAATTCTAATCCTAATTCCAAGATGTTCGACGTCTATACTCAAGGCAGCTTAGTTAGGTCAGCTTTCGGTCTATGATAAAAGGTAGTTCGTTGAAAACCAGCCCCTTAAGAAGCAGAAAGTGGGCTGATGGATATCTCAACCGTAGTACTATGTGTTACTAGTTAGTATGACTTCAGTTGACGTTTGTTGGTCACAGATTCCCTCCAAACTTGTTCCGTCTCACCGTCTCGCCGTCTCCCCATCTCGGCATAAGACGATGACAAGGGAAGCCGCAAGCCTCGAGCTTTCCACCTTTCGCTATTTATTTCTTCTTCGCGTCCTTCTATCCGTCTTGGGGTACAGCGGGGCAGCTGCCAAGCCTGAACCTTATCGTAAGGAGGCACTGACTCGAGATGGAATGTGTGAATGTGTCTAGGATATCCCTGCTTCCCCGAGGCCTTGGGACCCCTCTCCACCCAATCCACTTGTAACCCCACGCGCAAATCTGGCCCAATGATGGGCTTAGATATGTGGATCTTCATTCTGCTTATCTCTCAAGTGCGTTGTTGCTTACTTGTTTTGCTATGTAACACGAACCTCCCGAATTGTGCTATCGTCTTGCAAACCTTCCCTTTCTCGCCTTCACAGTCCCCCATTCCCTTTCTATCCAGTTTCCCGGGGCTAACCTTTCGACAAAGTACCTGACTGACGAAGCTCGTTAGAAGCGGTTTCGAATATCGTCGAGAACTAGATTCAGCTCCTACTTAGCCTTCTCCGTGGTGCCATGGTGTCATTGTTGTCATTGTTGTCATTGTTGGATATGTAGAGTCAAGGCTGGCTGGTTGGCTGAAGCCTATCGCCCCAGTCATCCGACAGATATGTATGCACCTACCCAGGTATGCATCTCTCCGGGGTGGTCAGACTCGATCCCTGCTTCTATCGGAATCGCTGGGCTACCATTTGTAGTTCACCGATTTTGAGGCGGGTACAGAGCCGTAGGTCTGCAGGTCATGCCCTTGCTTGTTCAGTGGCTGATCTCTGTGTCCTATTAATCTCCCCATATGGAAGGGGACCTCATAAAATCAGACGTCAATGTACGTACATGTCTATGTACGACGCTGATCGGTAATATGACCAGCTAGCAATAAAACTCTTACGCTGTACCGGCTCTACGGCCGCTGGGGCGTCGACGTTGGTTACGAGATTTAGACCTGCCGACATACGATCCCATTTAGCTGTTCTTCATTTTGATATGATTGATAGGCGCGTCGCTTGACCTAAACTGGAGCGATTAACTGTCTTAGAATTGCTTCTTCTTCTTAACTACTAACAGCTAGTAGTTTTACTACCGTGCTCTTTGCATTAACTTATTCTTGGCCACCCCCGGCTCCTTTTTAGAGATAGAAGAACCCGGTCTAAGGCATCTAGGGTATTTGATCTAGACCCCTTCTCGGTTCTTCCTGGACCACTTCCCTTGCGACTCTAACCAACTTCTTGACACTCTTTTAACCTTATTAACTTCTTCATATGTGAGGCCGGCTGCCCTTTCGCCCTTTCGACCTCGTGATTCTAGTCGCTACGAAGGCTCATCGCCGAGCTACTTGGCAACATGGTCGTACTCGAGGGCGTCGATCTCGACGCATTGAGCTATATAATCAAAGTCCCTTATAATGGCACCGGTGCAACTGGAGGCGATTCATTGACCGAAGACTTGAACATTTGGTACGAGGTTAGTGATGGATTTATATGCGCCGGAATTCAAACCGCGATCGAATTGTTTCTAACAAGATAATAGAGTGGCGATGTCGCCTGGATGATCACATCCACAGCCCTCGTGCTGCTTATGATTCCGGGAGTCGGGTAAGAAAGCACTCCTGTAATTAACTTGAAGGGTCTATGGACTTACAATAGTGAAGCTTCTTCTATTCTGGGCTCGCTCGTCGCAAATCGGCCTTGTCTTTAATATGGCTTTCCGTCATGGCCACGGCCGTCACCACGTTCCAATGGTTTTTCTGGGGTTATTCGTTAACATTCTCCCACACCGCGTCGTCTTACATCGGAGACCTGGCCAATTTCGGATTCAAAGACGTACTAGGCCAACCGTCGGTTGGCTCTACGAGAATCCCGGACTTGCTCTTCGCAGTCTACCAGGGCATGTTCTCGGCCATCACCGTCGCTCTCGCGACAGGAGCTGTAGCTGAGAGAGGTCGCATGCTACCGTGCGTCATCTTTATGTTCATCTGGTCTACGATCATTTACGACCCGATTGCTTGCTGGACCTGGAACCCAGCTGGATGGTCTAACAAGATGGGTGGGCTCGATTTTGCAGGTGGCACCCCGGTCCATATTGCTTCTGGGACAGCCGCCCTTGCATGTTAGTCTAAACGACCTACTATGCTCCTACTCGTCAGCACTAACGTGTATCCCTACAGATTCAATGATGTTAGGAAAGCGACGTGGTCACGGCACTCACGAATTGAACTACCGACCTCATAACGTCACTCACATAGTCGTCGGAACGGTGTTTCTATGGGTCGGCTGGTTCGGTTTCAACGCTGGTAGCGCGCTCTCAGCAAACTTGCGCGCTGTCATGGCCGCGGTGGTAACAAATCTAGCTGCTTGTGTCGGTGGGATTACATGGTGTGTTCTCGATTATAGGCTGGAGGGCAAGTGGTCAACAGTAGGCTTCTGTTCTGGGGTCGTAGCTGGTCTTGTTGCGATTACCCCTGGCTCAGGTAAGTTATCCATCGTTACATTAAGGAGACGTCTCTAACTTCTCTAAGGTTACGTTCCAGCCTGGGCTGCAGTAATCTACGGTGTTCTCGGAGCCGGCTTTGCCAACTATGCTACCAAACTGAAGTTCCTCCTACGAATTGACGACGCTTTGGATATCTTTGCTGTACACGCTGTTGGCGGCTTCGTGGGAAATATATGCACGGCTTTCTTTGCTGCCGACTACATTGCGCATCTGGACGGCTTTTCGGTCATCAAGGGCGGTTGGGTGAACCAGCACTGGATTCAGCTGGCATATCAGCTGGCTGATTCCATCTGCGGAGGGTGTTATTCATTCGTTGGAACATGCATAATTTGCTTCCTTCTCAACTTAATTCCTGGCCTTCAACTTCGGGCCAGTGAAGAAGCTGAGATTCTCGGTATCGACGACGCGGAAATTGGCGAATTCGCCTACGATTATGTCGAACTTACGAGAGAGGTGCTCAACGACATTGAAGGCGCTGATGCCAACAGCCGATATTCTGCTGATGCCGGAAACTCGTTTGACCCCCGTGAGAAGAACAGCATCCCTCTAATGGACTCTCGCGGGTATCCTGGACAAGCCTCTTCATCGGCAGCTTAATCTAGATCTCGGCCTTGAGGTCTATTTGTATGATACGGAACTAATTCACTATGTATTCGAGTCTCTACAATAGGGGGGGAATGAGTAATGGCGGATATTTCGCTCGCTTATGCGATATCTGGAAGGGCGCTTCGGAGTTACAAAGCCTGTATGAAAGATTTATACCCTCGGCATCAGTATATTGCACAAAACTAAAAGCCTACCTACATGTACTTGATGCCAAATTTGAGCACAGGTCTGTCTAGCGAGACTAGGAGGTGTTTTCTAATACGATTAAAACATAAGGTTAACTTTGAAAACTGGGCGCTCTTTCAAGTTAAGATCAATACTTTTACGATACTTCAAATTCAAAGCAAACCTTGCTTGAACATATGTATCTCTAGGTACCGCTACCAACTTTAAATGGGGAGTGGGTCTTGAGTACAGCGGGCCAACAAGGGATTTCTTAGTTTCGCCTAAGACGATTTAAAGGATTTTATGACATAAGATCGGGTCTGCCCCATCAATTGATCCAAGTGAATCACCCAAGACTCATGCTAAATACCAGACACTGTTGCCTACTGGGTCCTATTCAATCAATATATTAAGTTGTGCTGATGTAATATGAATACCTACTCAAGACGAGTATTCAATATTCATAAAATGTATTTTCTGATGTTGAACGCTGGAGCGGATTCCTGTTCTTCCTTTTTCATCACGCCTAAGATTAGGTAGGCGGCAATTGACAATCAATGGATCCCCTTTTGAAAGAGAAGATCGCATTCTTTGAATGCCTTGAAACGTTTATGTACGAAGATGCAGAAGATGCCTTAGACGAACATGAAGAGTCGTATCGGAAGCAGACCAGAGAATTTCTCTCCGGTGCTACAATCACACCTGCTAATGGACCTCGTCCTACGCAAAAGGGGATCGACGGGCTTCCGGGTGCTCCTTCTAAAAGAATAGTATCAGACCCGATTTCTACAAATAGCGATTCCGAGGTAGAAATCATTGCTGTCACCCCGCGCAACCGTGATTCGAAAGTCAGAGGCCCGAGTTTGCAGACAAGCACGTTGATAGGCACGGATGCCACCGTGTTCGAGACTGCAGCCGCAAGAAAACAGCCCCTTCGCCGTTCAACACGTTCGACGCGCCCAACACTTCGCGCCAGACATTCCAGCCCTCAGACTGATCCCTCACCTTCTGTCAGGATGGGGAAACGCAAGAAGGAAGCACCTTTAAAACTGGTCCCCGAAGCACAGCAAATCTTTAAAGGCCTCTCTTTCTACTATATACCTAACGACGATATCAATCCAGCGCGAAGGCTCCAGATCACTAAAGCCCGGGAGCATGGCGTTACGTAAGTCTATTTAAATCAGCTGCTAGAGGCTATCTAGGAATGAGTTCTTTGAATATCATACTCTACGGTCCCATATCATTATATCTCATCGATTATATGCAATCTAACTAACTAGATGTTCTCTAGATGGTGTCGGGAGCTTGTCAATGCAACACATATCATTGTCGACAAGAAGCTTACCTATGCAGATATAGAGCGATATCTACAAGATGACCCTAAATGGCCTGAAAAAGTTATTGTCAATGCGAACTATCCCATTGATTGTCTAAGGCACCGCATAATTGCGAACCCGGCTCAAGGACAATACAAAGTTACTGGAACCCCGGCCACAGTTAAACAACCACCGGTTGCGCCATTGTCCTCAAACGATTCCGATGTCTCACTTAAACTAAAACCAAGGCGTAAAAAAGCCGCAAAGATAACCCATGCACCTATATTAAGCACGCCGACAAGTCATGAGCTATCAACTCAGGAAAGCATCCTTTTAGTCCCGCCCTCTCAAGTGCGGCAAAATCAGAACACCGTGGAGACTTCTGGGCCTTCCAGGGAACAGAAAAGTGCCATCCCAGAAGACAATGATGAGCTTACACAATGTATATCAGAGATGAAGACTGCCTCCGATAACTCACTAGGTGATGCATTGCTAGATGATGGAGATATTCTTGGATCATCACCAACCGCGGATGAAGATGAAGCCTCGCCAAATTCCGAGAATTTGGCGGAAGATGGTCCACGGAAAAGGAGAGCTAGCTCTCGACGAAAGGATCCTGATTGGCAAGAGAAATTCATCTGTATGAAGGGAGGTACCAAAGATCATACGGATGATAGCAGTCCCAACGCGGATACTATCAAAGTCCTTCAACAAATGTTAGAGATGCACATTCTCGCCAACGATAATTTCCGTATTCGAGCATACAGATTGGCCATTGAAACGCTTCGAGCACAACCCAAGAAGATACGTACTGCCGAGGAAGCACGCGCCCTACCCAATATTGGCCGAATTGCAGACAAGATCGAGGAGATCGTCAATACGAACCGATTAAGACAGCTTGAGTACGCGCAAGACGACTCTCATCGGAAGGTTATGGCTTTATTTCTTCAGATCTACGGTGTTGGTCATAGTGTGGCCCAGAAGTGGATTTCTCAGGGATTTCGCACATTAGACGATCTCAAAAAGGGGGCT
Source organism: Annulohypoxylon truncatum (assembly GCF_022578515.1). Classification (NCBI taxonomy): domain Eukaryota; kingdom Fungi; phylum Ascomycota; class Sordariomycetes; order Xylariales; family Hypoxylaceae; genus Annulohypoxylon; species Annulohypoxylon truncatum. Next base: position 239,412 of record NW_025953806.1, read on the forward strand.
GAGTTAAACGATAAACAGAAAATCGGATTGGAACATTTCGACGACATCAATACTAGGATTCCCCGGAAGGAAGTAGAGGCTTTGGCTAGTTGTGTCAAGAGAACGGCCGCAGTCATTGACCCTCGTGTTGAGCTTATTGTTGGAGGTAGCTATCGTCGCGGAGCAGATAGCTCTGGCGATATCGATTTGATCATAACCAAAGGAGGTACGACTTCTGTTAGCGAGCTTACTCCGTTCTTGGACCGGCTTGTCAACACCCTAACAGAAGACGGTTTCTTGACTGCGGAGCTTGCTGCCCACCATGGTAGCATTGATGATGGTGGTGGCAGCAAATGGCATGGTTGTTGTGTGTTGCCGGAGAGCGCGTTCCCAGGTCCCAAGGGCGAATATCGACCAATATGGAGACGCATCGACCTGTTACTGGTCCCTCAATGCCAACTTGGGGCAGCACTGATCTATTTTACTGGCAACGACATCTTCAACAGGTCGATTCGATTGCTAGCACGAAAGAAGGGGATGCGACTGAACCAGAGAGGGTTGTATAGTGATGTCCTCCATGACCGAAACAATCAAATGACTGCAGGAACCCTAATAGGAGGGGATGATGAGAAGAAGATATTCGAGATCCTTGGAGTTCGCTGGAGAGAGCCTCATGAAAGATGGTGTGGTTAAGTTAAGCAGTTGGTGAATGACTGTATACCCCTTTCTTCCTGAATGAACTACTAGGGTTATCCTTCCTCCTCATCGTGCCTAACCCAAACATATTCTAGTTTATTCGTGACTTACTAACTTTGACTATCATCCGTAACCTAATTCATTGGACTTTATACTTTATTTGTTTTATCTACATGGTATCTCGTCATTCATGCCCCACCGAACAATCACAATCTTTCGTCATCTCCAACCCGGCAGGAGCTGAAGACCTGCATGACGACGATAACTTTCAACCAATTAAAAAACCTTCATTATACACGTTCTCGTAAATAATACACGGCGGCTCAGAGCGCTGTCACCTTGCATGCTGTCAGTCGACGTGACTTATTAGTGCATCCACTGCAATTACCGATTCACCTTCCGTTCTCGTAAGTGACCTCTTCCGAATTAAGCCCTATATTATTGGTGACCCTGGGCAGTATTGCTACCCACATGGCCGATGTTGCACATAATATACAACTCGTGATACTAGCTATAAAAGAGCACATATCGATTTCATTATAAACAGCTTTAAAATGCTCGGCTGGCCGTTTCTGGATCGTTTAATATTAACTAGATTTCTTCGGCGTCGTTCAGTATGGTTAACTTAGTAGCTATTGGTCTTGTGGCTGAGACCCTAGTCGCTTTTGCGGCAGCGACATTCGATGGAAATTTGAATTACAAAAGCCCATCTCGTCGTCACTCAGGCCTTGGAATCGATGTGCCTCACGTTTCCAGGCGGAGCCTTAAGCGTGGTGCTGTCGCGTATAAGGCAGAGGAACTTAGCTTCACCCACGGCGTGGCGTCTGGTGATCCATACCCGGAGAGTGTAATTCTATGGACACGAGTTGCGCCGTCGCTCTCCTCTGACACGAGCAATATCACTGTTGAGGGGCCGGTACCGCTGTACAACCACGACACGCAGACATATATTAATGCGGATCCAAGCCCCATCTGTGTTGACTGGAATGTCTTCTCGAACGAGACTGGGGAGGTTGTATCGAGTGGCCAAGGGTACACAACTAGTGATATCGACTATACCATCAAGGTAAACATGGGACCCTTTCACCTATTTTCGGGAGTTGTCTGATATTTCTAGGTCGAAGCTACGAAGCTTAAGCCATTCACGACGTATAATTACCAGTTCACGATTTGCGGGTCGAATATCACGAGTCCTGTTGGACGAACGAAGACTGCTCCTGAAGCGAATGCTGATTTATTAGAGTTGAAACTTGCTGTTTTCTCTTGCAGTAATTATCGTAAGTACTGCCGTAAGTACTCTTATTTGCTCTAAGTTGGTCTCACTAACAACTCGGAAGCAAATGGGTATTTTAATGTCTACGGGAATGCCGCACGCAAAGATGAGCAAGACTACTTTGTATGGGCCACAAATCACGTACTTAGCTTTATCTACTAATTAATGGTGTGGATAGATTCACTTAGGGGATTACATCTACGAGGGAAACGCAAAGGGCGAGAGAGCCCATGAACCGAGCAAGTACCTGTTTAGTCTCTACGACTACAGGACTCGCCATGGACAGGTAAGCACAGGTTCAACTATATTTCCTGATATAGATACTTACACAATGAAAGTATCGCACCGATCCAGATCTACAGCTTGCTTCTCAAAACTTTGCTTGGATTACAACCTGGGATGATCACGGTACGTAGGCGACAGAAAAGCAACAAGCCACGATTGGGCACTAATTGTTTGTACAGAAGTTTCAGATAATGGATATCGAGACGGCTCAAGTGCTCTCAACAATACCGAACAATCCTTCCTGAATGATGGTTTTGTCAGCGTGGACCAACGAAAGATGAATGCTGTGAGAGCATACTTCGAGTGGATGCCTATTCGGTAGGTTGTGGTATGATCTTCTTGTAAATGATGGTTGCTAACTGTCACAAAGCCAGATAGACCTCGATGACAACCTGAGAGTTTGGAGGTCATTCCAGATGGGTAATCGTATGTGGCGCCTCCGGCAAAGCTATCCCTAATTCCGCTCGACGGCATCGTTAATGTATGTTCTTCAGTTTTGGATTTAATTGTCCTTGATACTCGGAATTACGACCGGAGCATTACATCTTTGAGTATGTATCACTTAGATAAAAGCGTCCTATTGAGTGGATAGGTTATTAACAGGAACCAGACTGGAACAACGACTACATCGAACAAATCAGCAACGACGCCTCGCGATCCTTGATGGGCTCACACCAGGAGAATTGGTTTTACAGCCAACTGTCCAAGTCATCCAACCGGGGCGCGACATGGCGAATTATAGGTAACCAGATCGTATTCTCGAGTATTGCCGAGTCTAGTGAATTCACCGGTGACAACTGGAACGTGAGTATAGAGATTGTCTATTCCGAAGAGAGCGGTAAGAAATAGCTGCTGATCTATCGTTTTTAGGGGTACGTTGCAAACAGGAACCGAACGCTGAAGCACCTCTACGACCACAAGATCAGCAATACCATCTTCCTTGCCGGTGACAGCCACCAGAACTGGGTTCGTGAGCAGAATTTCTTATTCTTTCTTCTCGACGCCCCACCCCTATCCTTTTCACCTTGGCTTCAGAACGTCTCAGCTCACAAAACGCAACAACACGCAGGTATCCGACCTCGTCTGGCTGGACGAGAAGCCGTACAACGTGGAGACGGGCGACGGCGCGATCGGCGTCGAGTTCGCCGGGACGGCGGTCAGCTCGACGGGGTACAACGGGCTGATCGCCCCCGCGCGCGCCGAGGCGCAGAAGCTGGTGGCGGAGAACGAGGTGCTGCAGTGGCAGGACGGGTACTACCGCGGCTACTTCCTGCTGACGGTATCGCCCGAGAAGCTCGAGGCGAGATACTACGGCTCGCCGAGCGTGGCGACTAGGAACGCGTGGGACTTGCCGCTGGCGAATTTTACCGTGGTCGCGGGCGCGAATAAGCTGTCGCGGCCGGTCGCTGGAGGGAGTGTCGAGGCTGGGTTTGGTAGGTGTTGTGTTTACTTTATTTTATTTCCTTTCCTTTGGGAGCCCCAAGGGCTTCTGTGGATGATGGTGACTAGGTATGCTAATTCGCTGTCTTGTATAGTCAAGGGAGGGCAGACTAACCCGACGAATATTACCTTGAATACTGAGACTTGGGAGTGGGATATTGTTGGATTCGATAAGATGTATATCACTACGTAGGTGCCGGTGAGGCGAGGAGAATTGTGTGCGATGGATCACCGGATGATTGCTGTTCGCCTATTGGAACTTTGCAATACTAATGGGCTTAATATGGGAATGGATAGGGATAATCGATAGTCGATAATAAATGAAAGATATCTTCAATTGGTGAAGCTTCTTGGTAGCTAGCATTCAAATACTGTCGAGTTCCTGCGATGAACAGGAAAAGCTGAACGCATCTTAAATATAGTCTTGAATGCGCATGAGGAATTGTGATATAAGTGAAGACGACACTGACTTGTAGATCCTCAGGGTGTACGTAAATGCAATCGCCGGCGGCTTCGTTTGTGGCTGGCCGCGATAAGCAACAATGTCTAGTATCTTCTTTATGGCAATGCATCAAGGCACCGCTCACAATGAAAATAGAGGAAAGCAAAAATTGCGCTCCCTACGATCCACGAGGGATAATAGAAGAGGGTCGACTCCGCGCTGTGCAATGCAGGTCTCTCCCCTTGCTAACCATGATTCTTGAGCCATGGTCAGCGGAACAAGGTAAGTATGAAGAAGAAAGGAAGAGAAACTTGAAAAGACGGGAGGGAGGGCTAGGTATTTATACCTTAGATTCACCGAAGGAGAGCAGAATGATTGGGGGATCATTGTTCCACCGCATTCCGGTGGGGTTGCAATTGCACGGTGAATGGAACGCGCTCCAGGCGCGCAATCGAGGATAATTATGGGTCGTTTAGTTTAGTCTAGATCCGTTGTGTAGCGTTTTAGGTGGTTTCCCTGCAGCGGCTCTAGTGGGAAGGAACGAGAAAAAAAAAAATAAGGAAACCAAACCTTACATCGTCTCGCAGCCGAGCCCAACCTTGGTCCCTTCTACTTCATCCTTTCTTAACCACCATTCAACTCCATACAGGTTGCACTTTGCGTCCCGAGCATGGCAACCGACAAGATGGACGTTGAGGCTGCCGAGAAGCAGCTCAAGGACATGGCTCACTCCGAGCAGCATTATTTCAACAGGTTAGTTTGTGCGCATCCCGCATTGCATAAATCCTACAGCGATGTGCTATGCACGATAACACTTTTGACTCTGGCTAACATCTGTCGCACAACAGTTACAACCACCATGGTACGCATTCATTCCCATTTTGGACGCTGATCTGGACGCTTTGACTAACGAGAATTAATCGCACTGCAGGAATTCATGAGGAGATGTTGGTACGTATTCTAATTTTACAGCAAGCAGTCTCTAATCGTATGATTTACTTGTCTAACAAAGGCATTGCCTCGTCGTATAGAAAGATGAAGTCCGTACGAAGTCCTACATGAACGCAATCGTGCAGAACAAGCACCTTTTCAAGGACAAGGTTGTCTTAGATGTCGGTTGCGGAACAGCTATTCTCTCCATGTAAGACTGCACCCCACCACGACTCACTTGATCACTCGCGTAAATTAAACAATCACCCTCTCAATGTAGGTTTGCTGTCAAAGCTGGAGCCAAGCATGTCATCGGTGTCGACATGTCTACCATCATCTTCAAGGCCAAGGAGATCGTCAAGGTCAATGGCATGGAAGACAAGATCACGCTGATCCAGGGCAAGATGGAGGAGATCGAGTTGCCTTTCCCTAAGGTCGACATCATCATCTCAGAGTGGATGGGCTACTTCCTACTGTACGAGAGTATGCTCGACACGGTGCTTTATGCCCGTGACAAGTTCCTCACCAAGGATGGATTGATCTTCCCCGACAAGGCTACTATCTTTGTCTGTGGTATCGAGGATGGTGAATACAAGGACGAGAAGATTGGATGTAAGTGTGACCAACCTGGATATACTTGGAATTGAGCTAATTGACCGAAGTTTGGGATAACGTCTACGGTTTTGATTACAGTCCTCTGAAGGAGACAGCGTTAGCTGAGCCTCTCGTTGATACCGTCGAAGTTAAGGCTGCCGTAACGGACCCGACTTCAGTTTTGACCCTCGACTTGTACACCTGCACAACCGCTGATCTCGCATTCTCAATTCCCTTCAAGTTAAGTGCTCGACGCGATGACTTCATCCATGCCCTTGTTGCATGGTTCGACATCGACTTCACGGCTTGCCACAAGCCAATCCGATTCTCAACTGGCCCCCACACCAAGTATACTCACTGGAAACAGACAGTCTTCTACTTGAACCAAGTTCTTACGGTTCAACAAGGAGAGGAGGTTTCCTGCAACTTGGATGTCAAGCCTAACGACAAGAATCGCCGAGACCTTGACATTAAGATTAACTACCTACTCGATACCCAAGATGGCACCAGATATGCAGAGGGTAGTTGTGAGTACAAGATGTGCTAAACGGGAGATACCTGTACTTGTTTATCACACTATCTTCTGCGATCTGGACTAGCTCACGCCTGTCCAGCGGATAGAGCCCGTCTTGTAGAGAGCAAGCTGCAAAGCAGTAATTACTTTGGTCTTGCATTATTGCATGGCGACTGGGGCTGTGGGAGGCGTTTGGAGGCAAAAGTCATTGCTCTTTGGCCTAGAGGGACAAGGGACAAGGGATAACCACTGGCAAGGGAGAAGATGCATTATGGATGAGTGAGATGGGTTGAATTTTACGACTGATGAAGATTACGATGTACTGTAACTCCTACACGTCCCTCGAGATACACACACCGCACGGAAAGTGATGATCAAGAGGTTGATGGGTCAGTTAATGACAACTGGTCTCTGTCGTATTCTACCATGGTTAGGAGATCTCTTATAAGAGTTCTCCTACCATGATTGAATTACGGTCAACTGATCAAAGTTCTGATCGAAATGCTACGCATCAGAACACCCTATATATTGAAAGTGAGACTGTACCGGTCCTCATATCTTCCGGACATAACCAGATTACTTATCGCGACGTACGTAGGTACGTGGTCCCGCTTAGTAAAAATTGGACATTAAGTTTCTAGAATTTAAGGGTCCCCAGCCTTCTTTAGCGCGGGACAAATTCCGGGCTAGCGGCATGTGATAGCGGGGTGACTACTGAAGAGAAACAACGTCATTCTTGCGACGAGCAGAAAAATTCCGAAAAGCATTAGACAAACTTCAAGTTTAAGCTCAGCAAGATGTTCACAGGATTAGTCGAGGAGATCGGAGGTAATAAACCCCTCCTTGTTTTTGTTCTCATTTCTTTTCCTTGGCTCTTTTTTCCTTAGGGAGGGGAAGGAGGAATGCATAACTCGGCTGGTTGTCACTTGGCTGTCGATTGAAGCTTGAAACTACCTACCTAGAAACTGAGGAAACGTATGACTGACGCGCACACAAAAGTGGTCGCCGAGCTCAACCCGCACGACGAGACCGGCGGCACCTCGCTGACCATCAGCCTCCCCGCATCCTCCACCCTGCTCGCCGACGCGAAGCTCGGCGACAGCATCTCCGTCAACGGCGTGTGTCTGACGGCCACCGACCTCTCCAACATCACCGGCGGTAGCGATGATAACAACCCTCCTAGCTTCAAGGTGGGCATCGCGCCCGAGACCCTGCGGCTGACGAACCTGGGGTTGCTGACGAAAGGCTCGGGAGTCAACCTCGAGAGGGCGGTGCGCGCGGACTCGCGGATGGGCGGGCACTTCGTGCAGGGGCACGTGGACGCCGTGGCGGAGATCGTGCGCGTGGTCGAGGACGGGAACGCGCTCACGTTCCGGTTCAAGCCCCGCGGCGGCGACAAGGAGGCGTCCGACGTCCTAAGGTACATAGTGTACAAGGGCTACGTGGCGCTGGACGGCACGAGCCTGACGGTGACGCGGGTCGACGACGCCGAGGGCTGGTTCGAGGTCATGCTGATCGCGTACACGCAGCAGAAGGTCGTGGTCGCGCGCAAGCGCGCCGGCGACACCGTCAACGTGGAGGTCGATGTGCTGGCTAAGTACGCCGAGAAGTCGATGGCGGGCTATCTGGGCGCGCAGGGCGAGATCTTGGTTAAGCCGATATTGGAGGGGATGGTGGAGAATTTGGTTGCGCAGGCTATGGGGGGGCATTCTTAATGGGAAGGTGTTGTTTGATGATGATGTTGTCGTTGTTGTCTAGGAAAGCCTGGGTTTTGGGAAGTCAGGTTTGTTGATAAGATGTGCTTGGATCTTTCTTAGCTAGATGCTTGCTACTGCTCAGATGGAGATCGAGGGAATTTCCAAGCTTCTCGATCAAGAGATATAATTCCCCTGTATATGCTACGTGGTATGCCTTACGAGTCGCAGGAATATACAAAAAGGAGCAACAGTTTACTAAGATAAGACGTCCATTACGATCGAATCGGCTCGTTAATCCATTTTGTTCATATTGGGATAGTTAGACTGGCCCTACGGCTTCGCTAACAGGTGTCAATGCCAGAGGTTTCCCTTTCGTAATTCTGTCTCGAGACATTAGCCCTCGACACCGTCAGCCCAGATTTCTGCAATCTTCATGCTGAGTGGCTTGGTAATCTTCTTGCGCCCGTACAGATTTCCCATATGGTCAGAGACCAATTCTCGTTTCCGCTTTTTCCCTTGTTCTCCACCACCGCACTCTTCGAATGCCTTTGCGAACTCATTCGGCGTCTTCCATCTCTTCTGGATCTCCAAGGCCTTCTCCCACGAGACCTGCCTGGTACACATCAGCATCTTCAGGTATACGTCCCGCAGTGTCATCATGTCGGACTTGGATGCTAGTGACGCAAATGCCGGATAGCTGATATAATGACCCGTCGTAGGCTCTTTTTCTCGGAGATGCTCTAATAGTGGGAGGTAATTCTGAGCAGTAAGGATATCAGTAGGAATGACAAGTAGAGGTTTGCTCTCATACTGCTTCTTCAGCAACATGGTCATTCGGGTAAGGTATCGAATGGTGTCGTCCATCTTCTGCGTCTTCTTTACGAAGAAGCCGTTGACAACCTGCGTCGATCCAATAGCAGACTGTACCATTTCTGCGCGCCTATCTAAAGTCTCCGAATCCATTGAAACTTCCTCGATGATGTAGACAACATTCTTGATGCCAGACCGTTTCAGCCGAAACTTCTGCTCGTGGAAACGGCCATCTTTGACACTGCTAATCAAATCATCGAGTCTTTTTCTCTCAATGACATAATCAAGCACGACTTCATCTCCCTCGGCGCCAGTTCGAGATAGAAAGTTTGGGTCTTTACATTTGGCAACCCAGAGGGCGTCACCAAGTTCGAGTGAGCGCATTACTGGATTGACACCCTTCTTTGACAACTCGTTTTGCACTATAATGTATAGATTAGTGTTTGTTTCTATATTACTCTCGACGTTGAATAATAAATCCTAGGGCCCGATCTCATAGTCGAGTCGACATATACGTCCTGAAGTTAGGGTACAGATATAAAGGGCTCGGTTTTCTTACTGTAGTCTCTATCGGTCTTTGCCCGGACCTCACGAACATCTAGTACTAGTTGGACTTCGAAAGACCCAGGTGCGAGGCGAATTGGCCGGAAGTGTGGTATTTCTGAACTACCGGAAGATGTATTGCCATTAGTGACGACGTCTACATAGCTCGAGGCTTGCTTAGGTGGCTCGTCGATTTCTACGGAAGGAGATCGATTTACAGGGCGAGGGGGTTGTTCGATCTCTTCAGGTACAGATTCCGCTCTTGGGGGAGCCGGCCTTGGTAGGCTAGGATCCAATGTGTGTTGGATTCGTCGTGCTACTTCCCACCCGTCCTCGGTTAAATGATACCTTCGCGTTGGCCCGCTTCGTCGTTCATAGACGATGTCCTTTTCAAGAAGAGTTTTCATAGAGTTCCAAGCTGTATAGAAACTCTTGGGATCGGGAGGAGCAGTAAAAGAGGCATCGCAATGGGGCTGTGCTACCTCAATCAGACGTTGTTTCGTCATTCCCTGGTGCGAGCCTTCTTCTAGTGTTGCCAAACCCATAATTATGGCATAAGGGCCAGACCGGAGAGTTGGTACGTAAGGCTTTGACTTTCTCTGCCTCTTTACTGGCCTTTCTTCACCTTCTTCATCGTCATCGTCTTGGCCGCCTAAGCCGGGAATATTTATTCGCCTGGGACGTTTCGGCATAGGCAATCCGTTCTCTGCGCAATGCTTCTGCATCTTTTCCGTCAAGCGAGTGCATAACGTCTGACCAAATCCCTTTAATTGTTGCAATTGACAGGGATGCTGAAAGGTAACCGGACATGCCTTGAGAGCGTCATATGCCTTCTTATACGTCAACAAGCCCTTGGAATTGTGGTCTCGGGCCTTTTCCACCCATTCCTGCACCCAAGAGAGGAGGAGCGGGTTAGCGCAGGGTGCTTCAGGCGGCATCTTGTCTGTATCGGAATATTTCAATTCTATCGATCTTCGGGGATGATGAATTGGATAGAAAACGAGTGTTTGACGCGACTAGACGTGTCGAAGGAATACAGATGCGGAAATAAATGGGGATAACAATCGCCAAGTCAGGTGACCGGATCCCCAATCAAACTATTAGATGCAGCAGTCGACGCCCGATGAGGTAACGATAGGACAAAATTGTCGCAGTGCAACAGGGGCTGAGAAGGAGCGCTTTCAGCTTAGAGCTCTGAGCCAGTGCTTTGCTCCACCTCTCTGCAATCCAGGCTCTGATTGGCTCTTACCCTGCAGCCCTAGTAACGTCAGACGCCCTAGCGTGCGAGGCGGGGCGGAACTTCCCTAGGTACATCACGAAGGAGGGGTTGCTACTTCGTATTAGCCTACTCGTTCGATACCTTGATCTTAACAACTTGACTTTTTCTATCTAAGCCTCGTTATTCTTACAACTGTGACAACTCAATCGTTATATTTAATATAGCAGATATATCTCAATCTTACATTAATACTTATTATTCGCCTAAATAGCACAACAGATAAAGATCGCAGTCAACCGATATTCCACGTCTCGAGTTCCAATTGTCGTACCAATCATGGATCGAGACGCCATCCTAGCCGCTTCGAAGAAGCACGATATAGTCCCCGGAAGACTATACAAGTACGGCACGGCAGGCTTCCGTATGAACGCCGATCTCCTAGACGGTGTCACCTTCCGAGTCGGACTATTATCAGCTCTTCGAAGTCGTAAACTCAATGGCCAGACGATCGGCGTAATGATCACCGCCAGTCACAATCCTGCGGTGGATAACGGTGTCAAGATTGTCGACCCAATGGGTGACATGCTTGAGCAAGAGTGGGAGGTCCATGCTACGAACCTCGTCAATGCTCCGAGCCACGAAGAGCTCGTCGATTACTTCTACAAGCTAGCCGATTCGCTTAAGATCGACCTCACCTCCCCCGCTAAGGTCATTGTCGGCCGCGATACTCGCCCGTCTGGTAAAACCCTCGTCACAGCTCTCGCAGATTCCCTTGCCGCTACGAACACGACTTTTACCGACTACAAGATCCTTACAACCCCTCAACTCCATTACTTAACCCGTTGCGTTAACACAGCTGGGACTCCGGGAGCTTATGGAGAAATCAGCGAGCTTGGATACTATAAGAAACTTGTCGAAGCTTTCTACAGAGCTCTGCGAGGACGTAAGGTTTCTGGAAAGTTATCTGTCGATTGCGCCAACGGTGTTGGTGGTCCGAAGCTCAGTGAGCTCCTCAAGCACCATGACCCCTCCAAAACGGGGCTGGACGTAAGGGTTGCCAATGATGACGTCTTGCGCCCAGAAGTCCTAAACCTGGACTGTGGTGCCGACTTCGTCAAAACCAGACAGCGAGCCCCGGCAAACCCGAAACCTGCCCCCGGTGAGAGATGGTGCTCTCTGGATGGTGATGCTGACCGCCTTATCTACTACTGGGTCGACCCAGAGACCGGCTTTTTCATGCTGGACGGTGATCGCATTGCAACCCTTGCCGCGTCTTTTATTGCAGATCTCATCCGCACCGCTGGCTTGGACGGCCAACTTCGTATCGGACTTATCCAGACCGCCTATGCCAATGGATCCAGTACCAAGTATGTCGAGCAGCACTTGCAGATCCCGGTTGTCTGCACTCCTACGGGTGTAAAGCACCTTCACCATGCCGCTTGCTCATACGACATCGGCGTCTACTTCGAGGCTAATGGCCACGGCACTGTCCTATTCTCTCAAGATGCCCTACAGGCATTCAAGACCAAGGAGCCCCAGTCACCGGCACAGAAGGATGCTCTCGAGACGCTCAGCGCATTGGGAGATCTTATCAACCAGACTGTTGGCGATGCGATATCAGACATGCTCATGGTCGAAGTTATCTTGGCCCACAAGGGATGGACGCTCAGGGATTGGGCCATGACGTATCAAGATCTTCCTAACCGTCTCGTCCGTGTGGAAGTGGGCAATAAGGATCTGTTCCACACTACTGATGCGGAACGAAAACTCAGTCACCCAGAACACTGCCAAGACGAGATTGACAAGGTTGTGAAGAAATACACGAACGCCCGTTCTTTTGCCAGAGCTAGCGGGACGGAGAACGCATGCAGAGTCTATGCGGAGGCCGCCACGAGATCCGAAGCAGACGAGCTGGCGAACAAGGTCGCTGCCATCGTGAAGACATACGGAGGTTAAACAATCAAAATCTACGATTGCGGGAACGGACATATGACGCAAGGGCATATTGTAGACAGTTCATGGGCCTTAAAAGGGGAAAAAGTTTGGTGATTCTTAGGTCGGGAACGATTTTTTACGTTTTACGAATATAGCTGATGAATTTAACTGAATATTGCAAATAAATATCGCTTTATATTACCTCAGTGATCATAGCGGATTTCACGTAGAAATATCCCGCTATTTCCTTGTTGGAATTTGATACGGCACGTTAGATTTGATATAACTCCTAAATGACCGGATCAGAAGACAGCAATTGCCTGCTTGGTTAAAGTAACCAAACCATAGGCTTATAATGAGATGATTCAAGCATTGTGCGGCTACTCCTTACTAACATACTATGGAAAAAAATCCATCACTATATAATTTAGGTTCATAATATTTTAAATGTAGTCCAGGAGGACATTCTACTGATGCATACTGATTCTCGACCTTCCTGGCCTTAGAAATGGGTATGCTCCTTATGGTTAGGGGGGATGTTTCAAACTCATTTATCAGTCTTAGTTCGATACAGTACTAAAACATCCATTTAAAATGTTTTGGTTTATGAAATTGTTATTCACTACGTATTGCCGTATCAACCGACTATACTAATTAACATTAGGTTATTGTATTCCTAACGGACCGATGGCGATGTGGGTGCCGGACATGGCACAACCGGTAAAGCTTCATCAGGTGCGATCTCCTTGCCCTGGCTCATAGCAATGAAGTGCTTCCTTATGAGTTGAATTCGACTGTTCTGATTCGCCGTATTTTTCGGGTTACCATACTGCAAGGTGAGACCATCACTATGGTCCACGTAAACCTGTAATAGCCGTCAGGGACTTCGCTCACGGCGAGAACTTAAATCTAGCATATAGCCGCTTACAGTACAATCAGGGGCATTGTGTCCAAACTGGCTCCAGAATGTGTCACCGGCCGCAGCGGGGCTCTCTTCGATAATCTTGAACATCGATTGTAGGTTGGCAGTATTTCCACCTACCCAATCATACTCGCCCGCGAAGAAGGGCCTACCTGCAGCTTCGACGACCTTGATGTCATCTTGGAGTTTGGCTGTGTCAACAGGATACATGTGGTCGGAGAAGATGTCTACTTCTTCGATGCTTAGGTGGGTTTTGTTGATGCCATACGTCCCGTCAACTACTCTTATCTTAGTATCTACATCAAGACTAGACTTTGCTCCTACCTCTCCATAGGAGCCGAGATATCGAAAGTGCTTTGGAACATACCTACGAGCTTCTGGGGAGCAAGACTCTTCACATACTTCGCAATGTCCTGGACCCAGTCCGCCGGTGAGTTCATATCACCCCATACAGGACCGAGAAGTTCGTTCCCAGTCTCGTATGCAAATATGGTGGGGTCCTCGGCGAAGGTTAGATTGGTGTACTGGTTCCTATGGGTGATTATCGTCTTGATATAATCCTTGAAGGTCGCAACAATAGTAGCGTTAGTGTAGAATTGCTGGACTAGGGGGTTGTTCTCGTCCCTCCCCTGATTAAGATCGAAGCCTCCCCAACGAAGAAAGTTGTATTTTCCTCCGTGGTAGTAATCCTATCGACGGGTGAGCTCTTATTCATTTTGAATTTCTAGTTGTATAAGGCTAACATAGTTGTCCACCAATGGTATCAATAGCCTGATGCCGTATATACCTGCCTGGTAGACGGCCCAGTCTATAGGGTCAAAGGCCTGTTCATTGACCTTCCCTGGTTCGGGCCACACACTCAGGGGATTTCCAACACTGACGCCTAATGTGTGCCCACGGATCATGGTACCCCCCAAGGCTTGAACTGTGGCCATGACTTCAGTGATACGCTCCTTGGTAGGGTAGCTGGCCTTGGTGGGAGCATAGAAAGGCTCTCCTGCCGGTGGCGTGACATTCTCGTCAAGGCCTAGCCAGTAGACATTCGGACCAACTGCTTTCCAGACCTTTCCGTCAACTAACAAACTACTTCCGTTACGCGTGACCGGAGAGAGCTTTGCGGCACGCTGCAGAGGAGATGCCAGTACGGTGGCCGCACACAAGACAAGCAAAGACAACATCATTATAATCAGTGTCCAAATCTGGGTTGAACGAAGAAAGCCATGATTGAGACTTCCTAAAAGAACGGGAAGTAGATGATATAGACATGCCTATGGACACTACTCGATGTATTAGACGGCATTATAATCGCCCGCGGAGGGAAGTCTTCCGGGTAACGTTAGATGCCCGAATAGGACCAGCATTTGCGGCTCGTGATATTCATAAGGTTCAATATGAACCCTTGCTTTACCGTAGCCATTGACATGTACCAAAGGGGTGGGTTTTCCACGATTCATCTCCATACTAAACATTTAGAGGAGATGGTGATATGAAATCCCTCGCTGTGAGGAAACGAAATGTTAGATTTCGTCTAAGCACGATCAAACCACATGGTTGGTTATCGATTGGCCGATTAGCTTTAAAGTTTTAAGCTTTGAAACGTGGCAGCCTTACTACCTGCTATGACGAACGGGGTGAGTAAGAGAAGAGGTTTAGATAAAAAGGGCAACTACATATCGCGTCGATGAAACGAGAAGAAATAGGGTAGTTCCAATCGTTTCATGATAATAGCTCTTACACCAACAGCTCCCTAGCAGGGAAGTTACCGGTACAACACGCGAGCCGAGTTAAGGCCAAGAATCCGGGGTACCGGTACGTCAATCGGTCAATTTACCTAGACCTAGCAGACCTAGGTACTATTCTTAGCGCGTTAAGCTGGGAAGCTGCCGTCCGCATCCAGTCGCGGTACATGGGTATGACGATCTTTCTCTCACCCAGGTCTGGCGGGTGGTTGTTGCTTGCTGGCAATTAGAAAAGCTTTATGCTCGATACGAAAACCCCACAGTAGCCCTGTTCCAAGGTTGGAGAAGGCCCCTTAATCGATTTCCAATTGGCTTCAACCCTCGCATCCACCTAATAAGATCCAATCAGAAGGAAAGAAAGTAGCCGTCGGCGGTTCCAGTTGCCTGGACAGATTTCTCCTAGGTCCCCCAGGTTCGCTCGGGGGAGGTTCCAAGCTATTCTGGCCATTTTCCCACCCCCTCTGCGAAGAAAGAAACAAGATTCGCCAATGCCGAACACAACATGTTACGCCCATCATCTTTATTGACATTCGTCGTCGTCTGTGTCTGCTTGCTATGGGGGACCGCCGAAGCCTCGCTCGGCGACAGGCTGCCCGAGTTCCGGGAATGCGTAGAGGTTCGTTTCTTTCGCGTGCGTGTGTGCAGTGGGTGTCTCGGCGGATGTGCTACTTAACAAAAGCGCCGGGCTGGCTATCAACGGAGGCTAGCTAAGACATATCTGCGAAAAAAACATACCTTGTGCGAGCAAGTAAAAGTAGAGGACTAACTTGGTCCGTCGTGAACGGCGAAATAGGTTTGCGCCCGCGAGAATTGCGATCCGAATAACAATCCGACCCATATCCGTACGTCACGAAGACATATGCATATATAGCTACGATCCCTCACCTCCGCAGCGCACGCGACCACGAAACTAACCTCCACCCTCTCTTTCCTATAGCCTTCCACCGCCGCCTCCTATTCTGGACGTGCCCGCAAGAGTGCGACTACACATGCCAGCACATAATAACGCAGCAGCGTCTCGCCGCCGGCCAGCCCGTCACCCAATTCCATGGGAAATGGCCGTTCGTGCGCGTCCTCGGCATGCAGGAGCCCTTCTCGGTACTGTTTAGCCTAGGGAACTTAGTCGCGCACCAGAACGGCTTGGCCAAGATCCGCCAGTCTATCCCGGCCGCCTACTCGCTGCGCAAGTACTACGAACTGTTCGCCTGCTTCGGCATCGCTACCTGGATCTTCAGTTCCATCTTCCACATCCGCGACTTCCGCCTGACCGAGCAGCTCGACTATTTCGCGGCCGGTGCCGGCGTACTATATGGCATGTACTACACACCCATCCGCGTCTTCAGACTCGACAAACCTACACCGCGCCGCCAGAGCGTGCTTAGACTCTGGACCGTCCTTTGTTGCTCGATGTACATTGCCCACGTGGCGTACCTAAAGCTCTGGCGCTGGAATTATACGTATAACATGGCGGCCAACGTGACCGTTGGTCTGGTGCAGAACTCGCTCTGGAGTTACTTTAGTTGGAAGAAGTGGACCGAGAGTCGCCAGGCGTGGGCTATCTGGCCCGGTGTTGCTGTCGCTTGGCTCATGACCGTCATGAGCTTGGAATTACTGGACTTTCCGCCGCTATGGGGAGCGCTGGACGCGCATAGCCTGTGGCACTTGGGTACGATCGGCCCTACCGTCTTATGGTACAAGTAAGTTAGAGTCGTTTCTACCACTTTCCTTCTATAAGTAGGTCGATCATTTATACTAAACTTGGCTTGTAGTTTCATGGTCAAGGATTCCCAAGAAAACATGGCGATCACGACCAAAATGAAGGATACCAAAGCCTAACAAAGAACATTCCCAACCCGGAGGATTGGCTAAGCATGAGGCTCCATTGTTGTATATCCAGGCGTTAAAAATATTATTATATTGTAATGGGTATCCTGTCTTTTGGCTGCATAGAAAAGGGGGATAACGTCACCATAGAGGCTGGGGAGTTCGAGGTTCTGAACTGTGTTGGTCTAGACTAGAACCTATCATTGACTACTACTAAGCTACCTAATATGAATTTGACCGAGATCAGACGTGATCAAGCCCTTCCACAGAAACCAACCAGCGTCAGAAAAGCCATTTTCCAATATCGACCCCTACTTACTCTACTTAGATTATCGATCCAAGGACTTTTCATCCACGCCTACACAGCCCTTTTCCCCCGCCACCTCACCAAAGGATGCGACAAGAGCCCTAGATAATGAAACCGAGTCAGCTGAAAAGAACATCCTCTTCCCACTCTTATCATATGACCAAAGCGGCATAGCAAGAGCAAGAATAGAACGGGGAGAACAGAAAACATCAGCGTCATCATTCGTCGACAAGAAAAGCCACGCAGGTCCTTCAAATGCAGCAATCAGAAACCATTTTAATAAATCTAAGCATTACGCGCCCCCACCTCGCCGGCGCCATCCGCCATGCCCACCCGCGGACAACCGAGAAACCGCGGCAGCACGTGGCGATGCACGCGCGGCTCCCATACGGCCCGCGGGCAAGACGTGAGGATAGCCCGGTTCGGCCGGGGAGGGAGACGAGGAGGGGAAGTATATTGCCCTCCCCCAATCCCTCTCGAGGGCGGTCTCATACGGCTCTTCCTATGAGTATAAGGTAGGTTGGACACTTGCGATGTCGGAGTCATCATAGCAAACCAAACCTGCGGGCGGAGAGAGAAAAGAAAAAAAAAATCGAGTAGCTTACCGTTTCGCTGATGCGAGGAATTGTCAAGCTATGCGGCTTATGCGTGCAACAGCTATGGGTGACGGGTATCTCGGGATCCGGTATTGGGAGAAGGGACGGAAAGTTGGAATGTGAAGAAGTGAAGTGCACAAGCGAAGGAAAAAAAAGCTTTGCTAAAGAAAATTGACATGGATCCATCCACTGGGTTGAAAAGTGGAGACTTCTACCAACCGCCAAACTCATGTCAGACTCCACAAGTTCGGCCAACTCTTCGAAAGTCCCAACTCAAAAATGAGTCCAGAAACCTTCACATCGATGTTGTCACCCAGAAAAAGAGCACATGAATATTCTTGCAAAATATTTTTGTTTTGTTTTTTCATTATTGGAGATCAATGATTTACTCCTTGCTTCCCAAAATACAATGGCACAATTCTCAGAGCTGTTGCTCGAGTACATCTCTTCTCACCACAACTTTATGAACGTTTCACGGGTAGCCCCAATAAAAGCTGAGAAGTCGAAGTAAAGTAACACGAATGTGTACACAGGGACAAGCAGAACATCGTCTATCCAGCCCTCAATATCCCCGTACCATAATCTTCAGAAAGCAGTCTGGGATGGATTCCTTTCCCCCAATTCGCGCCCTATCAACGATAAGTCATCATCGTAACATCATGAAAACCAGCTGGAAGCCGAAAATTGCCAGAAAGCATGCATGACACTAGCTCTTTACATTGCTTCCCATCCAATAGCCACACAAGACTCCTATAGAGATCCTGAGTAGTCCGGCGTCCAATCCATATTCTGATTATAGTCCATGTTGAAGTCTTGCGATGATGGCTGGGTGTAACCGGCAGCAAGGCTGGGCGTGATGGTACCGAAGAGGGTACTGCCAAAATTGTTCGATTTATCCATCGAGCTAGTCGGGAAGAGAGGGAAATCATGACCAAATTGATTGGAACAAGCAGGCTGAAAGTCCTCGAAGCCCTCATCCACCATTGTTGGTGGCGTTAACATGACTTGGCCACCTTGGCCGCCAGCCGCGAGTTGTGGCATAGTGAACTGTTGACACGCATTCATGTTGAAGTTCTCATAGTGGTCATAGGCCTCGAAATCCTTGATGCCCTTGTTGTAGATTGAGTGTGAAGGAGTTGGCAGCTGTACAGGAGCGCCATAAATATCCTCGAATTGACCAGTAAACTCGGGACTGAGGTCCTCGAAGGAATTAAATTGGCCAGAGTCAGTGGAAGGTGTGCTGTTGTCGATCGGAGAGAAGTCAAGCTGAATATCTCCGTCGAATGGCTGGTGCTCATACAAGCTAGCGTTGAATTCCTGGTCTGAAGGATACGAAGGGAACTCGTGGTCGTTGTAGCGTCCGAAGACAGAATCCTCGGGTGGCGTCATGACGGGATCAGTCTGCTCACTACTAGGGGTGGGTAGACTTTTAATTAGAGGTGTGGGATGAGCAGAGCTACCAGCCTTGCTGGATTTCTTCTGGCCATTGGTTTTGGTTCGGACGTATGTCCACCCGTGCGCTTTCTCCATATGCTGTTTGCAATTGGATTCACGTTTAGACTTGTAGGGACAAGGTTTGAAATGGCACTCATACATCGGGGGAGCAGCCGAGTGTTTGTCGTTAACGTGCCGATCCATCTCTTTCTCAGTAGGCCAGCCATACTCGTGGTATTTGCATGTGGGAATAGGGCACTTCCAAGGACGAGAATGGGTCTTCTCGTGTTTCGTCAGGTCGCAAGGTCGTTTGAACTCTTTATTGCAACCCGGGTGGTTGCACTTCTTGGGAGCCAGCTCCTCAGGAGAAGCGTTCTTCTTTCGGCGAGCCATGGATCGCATGATCTCTTCCTCGTCCTCGGCTTGTTCGCTCATCGAACGCTTGAACCGGATTGGACCCTTAGCCTCGTCGTCCTCGAGATCTTCAACGGGTTTGCCGGTGGCCATGGAGAAGGCCTTGCCGTTCTTCTTCACGCGGACCAATTCGGCAGGTCGTCCGTTTGTAGTAAGGCCGCCCATGAGTTTGACCTCGTCCGTTCTATGTATAAAGTCAGTATGTGTATAGTCACTAGGGTAGCATTGGGGATCATACGGGTCGACTTCCATATCGTCCAATTCTTCACCGTCGGCTTGCCTCTTACGGGCCTCCTGCATCAGTTGCGCGTGTTGGCGAATTTGTTCGACAAGATCAATGAAGTAACCGTTATTGTAGGGCCGGTCGTGAGGTCGGGTTTGTTCTCTATCAGAGAGGTATTCGACGGTCGCTTGGATACATCGAATCGAAGTGAGGCAGAAGTCACGGTATAATTCGACAGTTTTTGCCTTCTCCTTCAACCACAACCCACGATAAGTAACTCCACAAACGCCTGGGTCTTTCATAAGTTGACTCACCGGTGCCATAAAGATAAGGGTCTTCTCGAGATCCCTAAGACAAACGATCTGGTTTTCCTGGATCCTTCTGGGACAGTCATTGACAATGGGACGGAAGTCCTTGAGTGAGCGGTCCTGTAACAGTGGTTTCAAGATATGCTCATGGATACGGTTCTTAGCACGGTCACTAAGACGTTGATTATCCTGAGACCTGGTAGCAGTGACGGAACGCGTGATAGCTGCGGCGCTACCTCCAGTAGACTTGGCCTCCTTCCGCTTCTGGTTGGTGGAGGCAATGGATGAACCCAGGCCACTGTCAGATTCATGGTGGCGAGAAGAGCGGCGGTTGCGAGGGCGCAACACTCGTCGCTCCGTCTCCGCAACGGAAGGTTCCTCAGACATCGTGTCTCCGACTATTGTGTGGTCCAGGAAACCTCTAGGGATGGGAAGAATGTCTTCCGGTAAAGAGCTGGAGGGGGACGAGGGCTCGGCCTTGATAGCCGATAGGGTTACCTCGAACTTGCCAATGTTCAGGGCAGCACGACGAACGTGAGCATCGACAACATCATCGAGGGTTGTTTGGGATCGACGAGGTAGTGACGGTACTTTGAACGTAGTAGCAGCAGGTGGACTAGACGGAGGAGTAGTAGGAGAATGGAAGGTTGCACCCTTCCGTAGAGTCAAGTTCGTCTTAAGGGTTAAGCCATTGCCGGAATCAGAGTCCGGGCGAGTCACCGGAGTCCTTCGAGGGTTGGAGAAGGACATGATGATGACTCGGTATAACACGGGGGTGTGGGGTACAGATTTATGGTAGACGGGAGAAGGTCGATGATAGCTCTGTTGGAAACTGTGTCAAGAGACACGGTAACGGTTAGCACAATTATGCACCATAAGGCTGAGCAGGCCTATGAGTCACAAAAGTCCTACACCGAAGTTGATATGGCCTGAGGTGTCCGAGAGATGCTACAATTGACAACTTGACATTGGTCAATCGATAGGGGTTGAAAGAGATGATAAGGGAAATATATAGATGGTAGGGCTTGGTGCTTCCAAGGGATGAGACAGGAGTCGACCTTACTCAAGAGGCGAATATAGCGGGATGGATGACCTGATGTATAAAAAGGTCCACGGGTAATGCTGCGTATTTGCTGACAGAACTCGTGTAAATGCGGAGGCGCGATTTGCGAGAAACGAGACCAAAACGTCGAACGATTTGCTCAAATGGGAGGGGACTGAGAAACTAGGCAAACAATTCGGCGAGGTTCAAGAGTAATTGAGAACTGAGGAATGGCGCGTCAATCGGTATTCACAAGCTAACTACGTAGCCAGTGTTACAGGTAGGACACGACAAAACAGGACAGAGTGGGCAAAAAAGAATAGGACAAAATGTGGCAGCCTATACGGAAGATCACAGTTGATAAGCCGGCGTGGTTTAGAAAGGCTTCGTCGTTCGTCGAGTGAAGGACGTGGGCAGACGACGAGGGAATTCAAGGAAGAGAGCTGGAAGAGAGGCCTTGGGGTGTTGAGATGATGAGAAGTCGTTCAAAAGGATGGAGATTTAGGCAGCAGCCGTTCATTATGGGGGCACCCCTGTCAATGTAGATCAAGTTACTGGACCAAATCCTAGGTCGAGGTTGATAGATCTAGAGGTAGAACCCACTATAATCAACACTAAAATGCATCGTAGACTCGGTTATCCGTCACTTCTGTGCTAACATGGAGTACTCGCCGAAGTCCTAGTGTACCTCTAGGGCAGATGTAACTCTAGCTGCGCCTTCCCAGCGCCTCACACTAAACCAATAGTGGGTACGCGACCCGTTTTCTCGCACTTCCTCTCCCTACAAAAGGTCCCATACATCGTACCATTTAAAACACTACGGACGTATTTATTGACTGTGCCCGTAAACCGCATACATACTATACATGCTATGACTCTATAGCCGTGGAGAGGCATAAGGAGGACCCTTAAGAAAAGAGCATGTCTGCTGCATAGAGAATCTCGCATTCTGTGTGTTCCAATGGACCATGATTGGCTTGTAATGTTATTTACATTCGGCCGTGTGGTCGTGTCTACACGGAATACGTCGGCAGCGTTGGGAAAAAGAAACTTTAATTGCTTATCGACGGAAATATGCATAATGATAGCAACGCTGGCTCGCTGGCAAGCACCAAGCACTTAAGATCGGCAAGCTGTGCTTCTAACTTTACGCTAAGCCTTGGAATTTATTTATTAATAATACCCAGCTTGGTAATCCACCGTGGACCTGGTAATATGTACGCTATATCCAATACGTGCAGCACTAACGGTGTATCTGCACATCGACGTTCCGTGCTCTTCTCTGGCCACCATTCCCCAGACACATTCCTTGCTCCTTGCTGTGTAACGGTCAACAGTCGCAGGAGACGACAGGAGCTCGGGAATGGACAATTGTCTATTCGTCAGTGGTTCGAACGATGACAGTCGACCAACAGTCAAGACTCAATCAATGGTTCATTATTATTCTCAATTGTCCGATCACTTTCAAGTTCCAATCTCGCATTCGGCTCCGGGGCAGGATAGACTCCGGCTCGGAAATGTCCTACAAAATCTATCCGAGCGGCGAGATTTCTTCTTTCTTTTCTTACCTGTGTCAGGTGACGTCAATTGGCTGTCACAATATTGTACTAGTATATTCCGTATTTTACCAATAGTTGCAGTAATAAGGGGCACCCGGTCCTAATCCCTTTGAATATCCCGTGTTATTCTCGCAGATGCGAAAATGGGGAGTCGAGTTCTAATCCGCATCGGCGCATTTCCAAGGTTGCTCACAGGAAATTGTCGAGGCGATTGTAGATCGATAGCTGATTTGATCTCTTGTCAATCCCTGGGGAGGAACGGATGAGCACATGAACACTTGAGCAATGACACCGAGTCATTTCGAATGTTACTTCCAATCGGATTTCTCCACAATTAAGGCTAATACAGTTATCGTTTTAGTAAGAGCGGTGGATGTGAATGGTCGACTTGCCGTCTGCCGAGAAACCCTCCTGCCCCCTGAATGGAGGAATCACATCATTAAATCAGTGGGATCGAATGAAGTATTGACACCGAAGCAATCTCTGTTGAGTCATCAATCTTGGTAAGGTTGGTACATATGTATTGTGCATATTGTGCGTCTCGTGCGAGCCATCAACCAAAGGTCGCTTCCCTGAACATGCAGGTTCGACAATGACCAGAGCAACCAAGATTCGGTATGCTTGCAAACACCCACTACCCATCCACATCCATGATGAATCCTTGGCAACCATTGGCTAACGCGTAACCTTGCTGCATCGATAGAGTTATCTCAACTGTATGTACGTACTTATCCGTGTTATCAGCCCTATCGAATAAGGTTTAATCGTTTTTAATCGGTTTTAATGGTCCGTGACGACGATGATAGTCTCGGCCAATAGCGTTGTCTCGAATTTAGAAGCCTTCCCGACTTCCTAACCTTCCAAGACGCCAGTCCTATGCTAAACTAATATCGTCGCACCTGCGCATCAATGAAATATCGGTGCCTGAGATTCCTATTTCGATACAGATCGCATCATTACTAGCTATACGTAACCTAGACGCGCACCATACGCACCATCAACCAAAATGGTCAAGATTTCGGTGGGCTTAAGCGCAGGCAGATGTTTTGCAGGAATATCATCACGCTAACTAGACTAACGTACGTCGCATTATGTCAATAAAAGCTCAAAATCCTATGAACGACCTATCAAAACAGCCAATTCTCCTTCAACGCCGCCCGACCCTAGTTCCCAAGCAAACATAAATGTCCATGCGTCCACAGAAGCGCAAAAGCAAATCTCCTTAGTCGTCTTCCACCCATGTCCCTAAACGAGGGGATCGTCCCCGACTAACGTGACCCAGATTCACACGTGCTCTATGGGTATCTCAACGTTCGGTAGGTAGAGCAGGCAAAGCAAATGCTAATACTTGCTTGGCTTACGAGGGCGATTAGGACGATTAGGGCGTCCCCTTAAGATGTCAGGCGAGACGGTGTAATCCCTCAAGTCAACTGCGTAGTCATCGTCGCTGCACTCGCTTACTCCGTTGCTGTCTCTCCTGACTAATTTCCCAGGCCGCGACTTAGACGGCGTCAGCTCGGGGTTCATCGGCCTACTTGAGGGCTTGAGGCCAGCTGGACGTTGAGGTAAAACCGTCTCTCTTTGCGAAGCTCCTGGGTAGGCTGCCGATGCAGACCCCGTCTGGCTGGGCTCATCGTAAACTATCTGGCCATGGACACTTTGGTGTCGCTCTTGGGCATAGCCCGACGCGACTCCCGGCCTCGAGACTGGGACTTTCTGCACATTAGCTCCCTCCAACGGATCTGGGCGATAAGGTCGAAATTTTTGCTGACCTTCGTGCCGGTTATATTGTGGTGCGTATTGTTGCGGGTAATTCTGGGGATGCTGTTGATAAGGCTGAGTGTAAGGTCGAGGGTGACTAGGAGGCTGACTTGGCTGTTGAGAATAGTCCTGGCCCCAGACAGCACGGGGATCATTAGCTGGGCGATGCTGGGGATGTCCAGGTTGAGCGTAGGAGCTCCCTACTCGGAAATTCTGCGAATAGCTATAGCCTCCCACCGCATACGGGGCCGGTTGAGGGCGTTGTCCGTAGCCCTGAGTCGAGCTCTCTGCCTCGCGGACAACTGCGGTGACGGCGCGTCGACTGTCGCGTCTCGGGTTGTAAGGGTCGTAAGGGTCGGAAGAGTCGGAAAAGCACATCGTGGAGATCTTCTTAGTGTCAAACTTCGTAGTGATTGAATTTCTAAGTGTCTCCTTATTGAATGGGAATAGAAAAAATTAAATGCTATGCCGGATAGCTTGAATAGAATGACATTGGTCTCCTATTAGAAGATTACAAGAACTGTTCAACAGTTTTGATTAAATAAATAAAACACGAAGTGGGAGTCTCGACATGAATTTGGGTTTTCTCATGATATGAATGTGCCCTGTGTGTTGTTTGAGTCAACAATAGTCATATCCAGGTGAACAAGGACGTTTTTTTCTTAGTGACATTAAGGAAGGGACAAAGACGTCAGTACACAGCCAGACGGCCTCATAAAGAAACTTTCTTTGTCTGGTTATCTGAAAAAGCCAAACAATAGCATTCTCTGAGGTGAAGAAGCTATGGGATTTGATTCGTCAATACAGTGAATAATAGGCAGAACACCAGATGATTCCCGGAGCGCAAGCATGGTGGACCAATACTTCAATAGTAAATGTAGAGATGAGAATTACTCGAGTTTCACTCAAGTACGTGGTCCAAACACTACGCACAGTAATAATAGCCCTCAAGGGGCATATAAACTCAGCTGGTCTAGCTTCGTGATCGTATCAATTAGCATCTTGGATAATTGACCTACCTAGGTACCCTGGATCACAGAACCCTCTTTGTATAACCTGTTTTCCATCCAACAACACGGTGTGTAACTGTGAAGCCATGCACTGATCTCACTTCAGGCAAAATAGTCCTAAGCAATACTAGGAGTTGATGACCATAGGAAAAAACTACGTACGAACTCACAAAACTCACTACCTTCTAAAATTGTTCTTCAACTCACTTTATTGTTAACGGGGTCTGGTTTTGAACAATAGGTGTCGTCTTTGTTACTCTGTGCATTGTTCCTAGACACATTAAATAGATATATCCTACTTGAAGCTGCTTGCTTGCCACCGATTCTAGTTTTAGTCCCTAAAACCGCCTAGAAGGTAAGCCCGTATGAGCCATTGAGGTTGGTAACATAACATTTAATATGGAATTTATCAAAAAGTGGTTCAACCCTTATAAGAAAGGGAGAAAGGATAAAAACAACACGAAGGAGGAGCATCGGGTTAGCTCGCTACTTGAGAGCTTATCGAGTACTCAGGAACAAACCAGAGGATCTTCGGGTCGACGTAATGCTATTTGTGTCTCCAAGACGAACTTTATACCCCGAACTCAAGGTCATGAAGCAACAGTTGCGTACCTTGAATCAGGGAGTGCGTCTGATCTATCCCAGTTGCTCAGTGAACGTGACCGCGCCGAAAGACTTGTGTATCAAGGTCCCAAGACGAAAGCTACCCAAGAAGTCCAAGACATACTCCGCGAGCCGAGTATAACAACTGTCGGGAGGTTCCATCGCGTCTACAAGCAGGCCGAAATTCTAATAAAATATGGTATTGCTGGCGAAATCGTGTACAATTTTAGCAGATCCCCTAGCTGGAACAAGGCCAATATATCAAGATTGCCTTCACTACAACTCAAAAATTTCAGTGACATAATGAAAAGGCACATTGGACTTCCGAGCAACACCTCAAGCATCCCTCGTAGCCCCTCAACTCCTATCGACTGGATTGTTCTTGGGGCATCGGGATCTACAGCTCCTCATGACGTCCGGCGGCCATCTATTGTAAGTGAACCCGGCGGTTGGAGAGACTTGCCACCTCTCGATACAAATGATGAACGGATGGGCGATGTTCATAGCCCTTCCTCAGTGGCGCAGGATAGCAATCTTGAAGATGAATGGGAAATCGAAGAAGCACAAATCCTCACAGTAACAAGGGTTCCTATTCGGCAGGTACATATAACCCCTAAAAGAGGTAGCATAGAAAGTGCTAAGGTTAGCGAACGGCGTGAACTCTCTGGAAGAGTCCTTGATAATTCAGAGGGCTACTCTGGCTGTTGAGATAAATCCAATATTAGTGATCTGATCTTTGGGTATGTAGTAGTGTCGAAACTTCATGCATGAGTTTGATCCTTGCTTGGTGTTAAGTAATACGACCAGCCAGACAAGCTTTCCTACCTGTCGTTGGTCTCATATTCAAGAATTGAAAGCTACGTAATTTGAAAATCGTCGTAATTGATCAACCTAAACTATGTAGGTGAAAATGATGTAAATATTTCCGTGCATACCCTGCATGCCTTCCTGCCGAGACTTCTTAGGGGAGAGCAATGCACTCTATCTCAACGTCAACGCCCTTAGGTAGCTGTTTGACAGCCACGCAGCTACGGGCAGGCTTGTGGACGAACCACTTAGCGTACTCGGTGTTCATATCGGCGAACAAGGACATGTCGGCTAAGAAGATGTTGACCTTGACCACCTTCTCGATAGAGGAACCAGCAGCAGTGAGAACAGCCTTTAGGTTCGAGATACAAGATGCTGTCTTCTCGCCAATAGTTCCTTCCACAAGGTTACCTTGAGCATCACAAGGGATTTGACCCGAGCAGTAGATAGCAGTAGGTGTCTTGATGGCATGAGACTAATAGTCACAGTCAGCTCCTAGACAGAATAAGAAAGTCAAGATTCATTAGTCCGTACATAGGGGCCGGCAGCTGAATGTCTGATTAGCAATTGAAAATAACCCGCTTGACTTCTTTGCCCTGAGAGTTCCACTTACGAGGAGCGGCGTCCTTAGCGAAAACGTGAGTGATATCAGACATGGTGCGGATTGGCGTTGAGGTTATTGAGACGAGAGGTTTCTGTGAGATCGGAATTGAACCACGACGTACAGCGGAGGAGAGAAGTAATCGAATTGGAAATGCTCGACTAGCCACTGGCATAGCTCTAAGTTAGGTATTTATAAAACAAAAACCGCGATGGTATTGAGTACTTTGTAATCAGATCTAGTCAATAGTAGGGCGTGGAGATTTTGTAGCCACTTAAAGTTTCCAGTGGTCTCCGTACTTCGGCCCTCCGGCTAAGGCGGGGTGGGAGGTTGCTAAGCTCCGTGCTACGTGAGAGTCTACCATGTAAACGGGTAAAGTTAAATCTTTAGCGATATCTTATGTAAACATGGATATTTAGGGCATTATATGTAGGTACAAAGGTTGCTATGAGGTCACGGTAGCTTAGACTGGTAGGTGGTATTTGTTTGCCGGTAGATGGAGATGCATCTAATGCACGTGGGTTCAGGTATAAATTTCTTTGATATTCCAGGTTCCCAATTGTATGGTACCGTTTTGTTTGTGCCTTTCGGTGTCGTTGAACTTGCTGCATCACGAGTAGATAAGATCTTTATTGTCGATAAGATTTCGGTATTAGCCGTCTTCGTGGGCATCGTGGATTATCGTTTCTCAAATGTTGTTTCAACTTGGACCTAATAACACCTCCATAACGAGATTCAGGCTTTGCAGGCTTTGATGGATCCTTCCACCGTGGTTCTAATAAAAAGGGGGTCGTGAGGCTGAGGTGTTGCCAAGTGGCCAGAATTAACTCGATAGCCCCTGGAAGAGGTACATCTGGGCAAGTGCCAGGCAAGTGCAGTACGAAGTACATACCTAGTACTCATTGCGTCGCACAGGGTGGGAACGCGGACAACTCGCGCCGCAACTCTGAAGCTTCCCCTGCGTTAGGTTATTAGTTATTAAGATTTTAATCAAGGGCCGTTTTCTTTGAACATTTCTTCTTGATCACCAACTTTCGTCTTTCCGACAACCTTCGGCGCCAACCATCACAGCATTCGGCCTACGAATTGGCCATATGGTTGGTTGAATTACTTCTTTTTTCTTTGTTTCTGTAAGTATCTCTGGTATTTCTAGAAAACGGTACAAGGATGCTGGTTGTCCTTATGCTGTGACACGTCAAATGCGACGTAATCATCCGAACCAAAAAGCATCAAAACTTCAGGCCTCTCCCAGCTAATTCCCAATTCTCACCAGTTCTCACACACCAATTTCTTCTGAACTGCGCTCCTTTACACTATGTCGACTACTCCGCAGGGTAGTCTGCGCCAGCGGAATGTGCCCGGTTCTTCCAAAAAGAAGAACGGAAGCCCTGCTGGTACGGACTCGGAGGTCGATAGCCTCGACAAACTCGTCAAGAAGCAGATCGCTAGCACATCCTCAGAACTAGACTATAAGATTGCTTTCGTCGTCATCACTGTCCTGGCTTTCATTTCGAGATTTTGGGGTATTAGCCATCCGAACGAGGTCGTTTTCGACGAGGTCCACTTCGGTAAAGTAAGAAGACACCGCCTTTAAACCGCTTTCCGACTTTTTGCTCGGGTACGCTGTAGAGAACACTGCTTACGCCTTTTTTGGTCATTTAGTTCGCATCCTATTACCTCGAAAGAACCTATTTCTTCGATGTCCACCCTCCGTTCGGAAAATTACTATTCGCCCTTATGGGATGGCTTGTAGGATATGACGGACACTTCCACTTCGAGAATATCGGCGATTCGTACATAGCGAATAAGGTTCCCTATGTAGCCTTTCGCGCTATGCCAGCACTACTCGGCTCGTTGACCGTCTCCGTCACTTATCTCATCATGTGGGAGTCTGGGTATAGTTTGCCCGCTTGTATTGTTGCCGCTGGCCTCGTCTTGTTGGACAATGCCCACATTGGCCAGACCCGTCTGATCCTGCTGGATGCCACGCTTGTGCTCGCTATGGCATGCTCTCTGCTATGCTATATCAAGTTCTACAAGCTAAGACACGATCCTTTCAGCCGCAAATGGTGGAAATGGCTTATCTTGACCGGTTTTGCTCTTTCGTGCGACATTTCTACAAAGTACGTCGGCCTCTTCGCCTTCGTCACGATCGGATCTGCGGTTGTTATTGACTTGTGGGATCTGCTCGATGTTAAACGACCTGGCGGTGCATTGAGCTTACGAGAATTTGGACATCACTTTGGCGCTCGTGCTCTAGGGCTGATTGTCTTGCCTTTCCTATTCTACTTGTTCTGGTTCCAGGTCCACTTTGCCATTTTAACGCGATCCGGCCCCGGCGACGATTTTATGACTCCCGAGTTCCAAGAGACATTGTCTGACAACGTCATGCTTGCGAATTCTCTTAACATTGAGTACTACGACACCATCACTATTCGACATAAAGAGACCAAGGCATATTTACACAGTCACGACGCCAAGTACCCTCTCCGTTATGATGATGGCCGAGTCTCTAGTCAGGGTCAACAGGTCACGGGCTACCCATACAATGATACCAACAACTACTGGCAGGTTCTTCCCGTTACTAACGACAACCAGTTGGGCCGTCACGTCAAGAATCACGAACTCGTAAGACTGCGACACTTGGTGACTGATACAGTTTTGCTATCTCATGATGTCGCGTCTCCTTACTACCCCACGAACCAGGAATTTACTACTGTTTCTATGGAAGACGCATACGGAGGTCGCGCGGCGGACACTCTTTTCGAGATTAGGATCGAGCATGGCAAACCAAACCAAGACTTCAAGAGTGTTTCTAGCCACTTCAAGCTTATTCACAACCCTAGCAAGGTTGCGATGTGGACCCATACGAAGCCCCTTCCGGAATGGGGTCACAAGCAGCAAGAAATCAACGGAAACAAGCAGATTGCTCCTAGCTCCAATGTCTGGATTGCGGAGGATGTTCCATCTGTCCCAGCAGATTCCCCCCGCCGCCAGAAAGAAGAACGCCAGGTTAAGAGCCTACCTTTCCTCAGGAAATGGTTTGAGTTGCAACGTTCTATGTTCTGGCACAATAACCAGTTGACTAGTAGCCACCCGTACGCTAGCCAGCCCTACCAATGGCCGTTCCTACTGCGGGGTGTCAGTTTCTGGACTCAGAACGAGACTCGCCAACAGATTTACTTCTTGGGTAACCCTATTGGCTGGTGGATCGCTAGCAGTCTGATCGCAGTTTACGCTGGAATCATCGGCGCCGATCAAGTGTCCTTACGCCGCGGTGTTGATGCTTTGGATCATCGTAAGCTATTCCCAACCCTCCGTTTCGTATTTAGTCAGCTAACCTCAATAAAGGCACTCGTTCCCGCCTCTACAACTCTACCGGGTTCTTTTTCCTGGCGTGGGCTACGCATTACTTCCCGTTCTACCTCATGGGACGCCAGCTTTTCCTACACCACTACCTCCCCGCTCATCTTACCTCGTGTCTCATCGTTGGCGCCCTGCTGGAGTTCGTCTTTAACGCAGAGCCCTCCGCTGAGGAGCCGACGTATCACGAGATCAAGTCAGGCAAGAGACGCGCGCCCGGTCCTCGGCGACACATCACCGCCCGAGAGCGGTTCGCCGGTCAGAGCATGGTCCCAGCATGGATTGCATGCGGTGTCATTCTGACGCTCGCCTTCGCCGGCTGGTACTATTTCCTACCGCTGACTTACGGCTACCCCGGCCTCAGCGTCGAACAAGTCCTCCGACGCAAGTGGCTCGGATACGACCTCCACTTTGCTAAATGAAAGGTGGAGAAAGATATTAAAACACCCAGATTTGGGCAAGGTGATGGGACGGCTAGTTGAGGTTATAATCTTGGTATGTAAAACCATAATCACGTGTGGAGAGGACGAAGATAGACAAACAAGGTGTACGATTGAGCGGCATCTACGGGGCGAACAATGGATAGGTTGGGCAGGCTTTGCGCGAAAACCCGGGGTGATGGAGATATAAAAAGTCGGTTTTTGTGATAATGATGAGAGGAAAAGGCCAAGGTGCACACCAGACACGCTTGGCCCAGATACCTACTCAGGACTCGTTCTGTAAACCCCATTTAAAGACGCAAGACCACGCATGAATCAAATCAATCTCATTTCTCATGACTTATTAAGTAGCTACGCTACGCTAAGCTAAGCTGAGCAAAAACCTCGATGATCCGCCTACCGCCTACTGGTAAAATTAAGGAGATTATCCACCTCGAGACCACGTCCGACCTTACAAATCCTTGAGAACTTCTTCAGCGACAATTTGGCCTGCTAACCAGCTCATATCCACAGTGCTCGCGATAGAGTGGATAGCTGATGTCCACCATAGACCTTGACTAGATAATTTGAATGGTGGATATCGTTTGAATGGGTACAGATCGGGGTAGCCATTTTCAAGCTGGTGGTCGACGGTCAGTTATCTAAATTAATACAATGGGTTACGATAGTTGGATGTCACTTACTCTCGTCTGATAGATCCATGTGATTTCTTGGTTAAGTTGTCGTAGTTGTTCTATAGCACCACCATCTGATAGAATCCGGTACAGGTGCTCCACGACCCTATTGCCATCATTCCCGACCCGGACGACTTCCCTCACGAATGCGAGCTCCCTAAATCCGGTAAAAGGGCTGTCTTCGGCCTCGTTGTTGAAGAACAGTATTTGGTCAAGGTCATCTCTGAAGAGGTCGGGGCGGAGACGCGATGGTGTTGTGAAGAATGTGATGTATACGGGCCGATAAGTCAGAACAGAAGCGGCCTCGATGTCGTCGATGGAAGAGACTTGATATAGATTGAACTCCGGGGCTGCAATGATGACTTTGTCAAACGCCTCGGCTTGTATACCAGATACACCGAGGGCACCGTATGAAAGAAGCCATGCCGGTTTTTCTTCGTCGATATATGCGTGCTTGATACCCGCTACTGTTGCACCTACCCGCACGTGGGCGTCTGTCGCACTGATAATCTGCTCGAGCCTATCAATCAACTCCCCCCCAACATAGAAATTGGCATAATCCTCTTGGGCCACTCCTAACATCGCGGCCAAGGTGCTGATTTCTGAGACTTTCTGGAAATAGGCTCGCTCGACCTGAGGCCCGAGGACCTCGGTCACGTAGCCACCGCTGATGCCTCGATTGTCAAGTCCATCTTGCGCAGGTTCTTGCACAGAGTCGAGAATACCTAAGGATATCATAAGCTGCATGAGATCCGTCGTCGGGTGCGGGTCTACGAAACGATCTCGTAGGCTTGTTCCATCCTTAGCCATAGCTCCCGCACGCCATACGGAACTACCATATCTGAATATTTGCCCAAGCCAGCTGGTGGTTGGCGTCTTGCTATAAGGGCGAGTGGTATCGCTGACGACTTGATCGGAGTAACTAGACGTGGTTAATACTAGAATGACTCTCGCCTGAATAGAGTTAAAGCTCTTACTATCCAACCATCTGGCTCGGACGCTCAGAGAATCCAACTCTGTCACCCAGCGTTGCCTCCGATGCCTTTGTAAAGAGAGGATTGCCCCAGACGAGAGCCGTACCAGCAATATCTTCTGCGCTTATCGGGTTCTGTTCGTCATCGTCGTATGGGAAAACCGGACCGCCGGTGGAAGCATTAAGAGCCAATTGACCACCAATTGAGGGGGCCGATTCAAACAGGGTGATATTGAGGTGAAAGCGTCTACCTCTTGAATTACAGTAGAGATGTTGGGCCGCAGAGATGCCCGCAGGTCCAGCGCCTGTGTGTCCAGATCAGATCACGCCTGTTGATTCTGAGTGGTAATGTAGACCTCGAGATATACATACCGATAATGGCAACTGAATACGTTGGGATTGGGGGTGGGGGTAATGAAGGTCCCCCGGAGAAGAAGTGATAGAGGAAGAAGAAGGGCAGGAAAAAAAGCACCAGGCCAAGTAGTTGGAGACATGCCAAGGGAGGTTTGACCACTACATCAGGTATTGATTTTGAATTCACGGCTGATGGAATCAGCGGCGTTCGTTCACTTCTCAGACGCTGGTATATTGACGGAGGTCGACTGGAGTAAGCCGGAGGCGGGGACTCGCTCCGGACACTCGCGGTGCGAAACGAGTCTGAGTATGGTCGGGTTCCTCTTCCCATGGTCGATAGCTTCTCTAAGCTAAGATACGAGTTTTCCCATTAGATATCTCGCAGGTGCCTGTATGTATGAAAGGCAGAAGCAAGCCGTTTGTAAGAGTTCCGGTTTCGAAAGTTGACTGAGGCAACCTGATAGCCTTATTCAACTATTGAGCCGACCGCAGAGATGAGGCGCAGTCCACCCAAACAAGGCTACCTACAGTATTGGCCTAAGGTTGAGCAAGGAAAAATGGTTAAGTACTCTATGTTATGTTATGTTACGTAGCTGTAGTTAGGAAGTGGATATGGAAAGAATGACTCCTGCTGCCTTGGTAAGTCGCTCTTGACAACTCTAACTATTGGCGTAGATAAGCTCTCTTGGCGGTTACACAACATCCAGTCCCCTCTATTAATTGCCGTGATCGGATTACTTAAGTGGCTGGGTGCAGGTTGTGCGAATGACTCGTCATATTCACGAAAATCCTTTACGCCCCGCTCACGAAGAAGAGTCGTAATAATGTCCGAGTTGAACAATAGCAACACAATATTATCGCCAGTTCATATCAACCTCAAGATACTTTAAGAGTGCGGATATTCGAATATTTGCAAATAAAGAGACTGGGGATTAGCTAGGTGTGGCGAATAAGGAGTACAATGGAATCAAGTCTTACTATACCCGAACCAATCAATTATGGCCTGTTGTTCTAACCTTCAGAACTTACAGGTCGATTCCCTCGAGCTCAATTGTAACAGGGAAGAATGGATGATATTTCTACAAGTATTCTGAAGCGGGTTTCTCAAAACTAAATTATTCAAGAACCTCAGCTACGAGCAACCGATCAGCTAGACTTACATATGACCAATGCCATATTTCGCCATACTATAGATGCCGGCAAGCCGTCTCCAGGCTTTGTACCGAATTAATAAGATCCCGTGTGAGTGTGATTCTCTTACCCAATCCAATCAAGGTCTGGTCGTACCAACTATGTGCCATATATTGGATCGACAAATATTGAATAATACATATTACAACCGTCTCATAATCTTCAAGTTTCAATAATATTATTTTAGTTATGTCTTAACTCGCAAGCATCCGACCATAGCATTTGCTCCTCATTGTTGCGTGGACAACTTATAGCTTCATAATCCCTACTTAAGGAAAGTCCTTCGAACCAGGTCCTATTGTCATAAGCCACATTTCCATCATTGGGATATCGGACCGGCATTGGCATATAATCGGTGTCGCCATGTGGTATTCCATGTGGCATTTAAGGACAGACAGGAACAATAAGTTGATCTAGATCTAGAACTAAAAGTCTACTGAGGAGGATGCCCTTTTCTACAAGTCGCATATGAAGGACGCGCCATCGAAATGATCCCACGAGGCGAGCCATTGTGCCTGCATCAGATCGAGTGTTGCAATCGACGGGAACCAACCGTGACATTGCTCGTTATTATCCCACCTTCTACCGACAGTAACGTTCCTGCTCGCCTCTTTTCCCGGACCATTCAGCCCAAGCCCCATCTAGTCAACTATTTTATTTTCTCGAGAGGTCCAATGACCTTTCAATGGCATTGCGTGTCCTCAGCCGATGAGATGTGTGGCCCAGCTTGGAAGCTTTTTTGTCTGATTTTCTTCCCTGCTACGGACCGATAATACACCCTTGGCTACTCAGGCTAAAGACCTGGTTCAAATTCCTCTCCCATAGGGTGACTTGCATATGTGCTAACGAGGCTTGGGATCCCGACCGCCCTATTGGACAAAAGGAGAATTTATAGTAGTGACGCGTTCGATGAGACAAGATGCCACCTAGATGCTCCCATATAACTCAGCGGAGGGGCTCCCATCGAGTCTGGGCTCCTGCGAAAGCTGAGACTGGCGAAGAGTGGTGAGTTCACGTTACGACCTAAGCTTTTAGTATAAAAGCTGAAGAAACCTGGTTTGCGTGGTTTAGCCCAGCTGGATACCCTTCGAAGAACCATCCAGTCGTTTCCACCAGTTCTTTCACTCGATATGTGGAAGGTTTCTTTATGGGGGCTCACCCAATGCCTCTTCTGGGGTAGTGTAGCTGGGATAGGAGAGCGTGAGGATTGCGATCCCGTTTACTTAACGACGACGGTATTTGCTACTAGGACCATATATACGACAGCTGCCCCTAACGGGACAGCGCCAACTTGTCCAGGGGCTCCATGGGGTAACACGACTACGGCTTCAATTCCCAGCACAAGCACTTCGAGCTCGAATACTAGTATAGGTACTACAAGTCTGAGTACTAGTATAGGGAGCACGACTAGCGCTCCATTTGGCAACACTACCACGAGTGCTACGAGCCCTACTAGTATCCCATCTGGAAACACTACAACCACCGTGACAAGTATTCCCAGCACTTCCTTTGGAAACACCACGATAAGTTCTACAAGTGCCACTAGCCCTCCGTTTGGAAATACTACTACGACTGCTACAAGCGCTACTAGCCCTCCATATGGTAACACGACTACAAGCAATACCCTCCCCCCAACTACGACCCCAACCATTTCTCTGAATACAACTTCGACCACATCGATACCAAGCACGGCTTCGTCGACTACGTCACAGCCAGCAGAACCTACCGAGCCCATACCTCCACCAAAACCACCGGGCCACTTCAGAGGTTTCAAGAATGCCGTCTACTTCACGAATTGGTAAGGAAGCGCAGTATTATTGTATACCGATTGCTTTAGCTTACACTTTACCAGGGGCGTCAACTCGGGCTTTCACCCTCAGGAACTACCTGTTTCTGAACTCACGCACATCCTCTATGCCTTTGCCGATATCGACCTGGACGGGACTGTGAAGTCTTCAGACCCAGTTGTAGATCTTCAGACGCGCTACCCTGAGGACTCGAAGTCTAACCGCACCAAAGATGCTTATGGTGCCATTAAGCAGCTGTTCATCCACAAGAAGTATAACCGAAACCTCAAGACGCTCCTCTCCATAGGGGGCTGGAACTACTCGCCCAAATTCGCAACCGTAGCTGCGACTGATGCGACAAGACACACGTTTGCAACATCTGCGGTACAGCTAGTCACGGACTGGGGCTTTGATGGCATCGACATCGATTGGGAGTATCCTACCAATGAAGTTGAGAAAGCGAATTTTGTCAAGCTGCTCGAGGCTTGCAGGCACGCGCTTGACCAATATACGCTTCTTCATGAACTGAGGCATAGATTTACTATCAGCGTAGCGAGCCCGGCTAGCTCGTTGAACTATGAGAAATTAGACTTGACCGCCATGAATAAATATGTGGACCATTGGTGAGCTTCAACTTTTCGGCAAGAGAACATCATGCTAATAGAATATAGGAATTTGATGGCCTACGACTATTCCGGAAGCTGGGATACAGTCAGTGGGCACCAAGCCAATGTATTCGAATATAAGAGTGGTCCCACCGCGAATAACCTAAGTACGGACAATGCTATTGACCACTACATATCCCGAGGCATTCATCCGCGGAAGATCCTTATGGGAATACCCCTATACGGCCGATCTTTCGAGGGTACTTCCGGCCTCGGGCAGAACTACTCGACTGTCGGAGAAGGAGGTCCGCAAGCCGGAGTTTGGTATTACAAGGACCTACCGAAACCAGGGGCCAAGGTTGTATACGACCACGTTGCGAAAGCAACATATAGTTACGATGCCGAGACCAAGGAGCTCATCTCATACGACGATGTCCGAAGCACCGATTTCAAGTCGGAGTATATACAGTGGCGCGACCTCGGCGGTGCGTTCTTCTGGGAGGCTAGTGGTGATAAAGGGGGTTCCCGGAGCTTGATTAATACGATGTCGAAGAACGTGGATTGGCTCGACGAGACGCCCAACAACCTTCATTATCCGACTAGCCAGTACCGTAACATACGACGGGGAATGCCGGATGAATAAATTGGGAGAATAGCTACCTATATAGGATGGCTAGACGTGCCCTGTATTTACTCTGCATGGATTTCTTGTATATGGGTTTTGGAAAATTGGATTGGTGCGGTTGGAGTCATTTTCTCTCAAAGCATACGATATTGGCCTTCAATTGGGCTATTTCAGACGGTGGCGTATATAGGCCTAATAAACATGATCTAAAGAGTTGTATGAGTTGACTGTTTTTGAATTAGCTTGGATTTCTGGCTGGATTGTATGTATGTTTTGAATGCACTTCTATCAAGATAAATACTTGACATGAGAATCAATATATACAGTATTGAAGACATGCTGCAATACTAGGTCGAAGGCTGATCTAGCTTGTTGGGAAATATTTGACTTTATATATAGGTTAGATCAATGTAGAAGGACTATGTAAGGGATGGAATTGTAAGCCATTCACTAGATCATGACAAGACCAGCTTAGTAAGTAAATTTATGTCTCCGAATACTCGTATGAGCTCGTTGATTCCTCAACTGCGACCTCAATCTTGCTCTCCTCGATTTCTTTACCGTTGACCTTAATGCCGGCTCGCATGACATCGCCTGGCACGACCGGCCCAACACCTTTCGGTGTTCCGGTGAGAATAATGTCTCCCTTCTCAAGGGTCATAACCTTAGAGATGTCGCTCAGTACCCTTGGGATCTGGAAAAGCATGAGTTCGGTGGAATCTGCCTGCTGGACCTTGTTGTTGACGGTGAGATAGATATCTATGGCATGAGGGTTAGGAATTGCCGATTTCTCAATGAGATTGCTCATTGGCAAGAAGGTATCGAATCCCTTGGCGATTGACCAAGGCAGCCCCTTTTTCTTGGCCTCATTTTGAATGTTTCTCGCGGTCATGTCAATGCTAAGAGCATAGTCTTCAATAATTGGTTAGTTTATTGGACGAAGTTATGAGCTATAAGTCACAAACAAAGCCTTTGTAAATAACTTACGTTCAATGGCGTCTAAGGCTCCCTTCTCATCGTCCGCTGCAAGGTCTTTCACTTGCTTACCCAGGATGAGAGCCAATTCCACTTCATAGTGAAGGTCTACGCCCTTAGGTCGAATAACGGGGCCAGCCCCGGGCAACAGAAGCGACGATGTAGGCTTCAGGAAGAAGAAAGGCTGCTTCGGCCTGGCACTGTTTAACTCGGCGATATGGTCCCTATGCGAGAATGGTGAGCCTTTTCGCACCCCCTGCCGTGGGAGGATTATGAACGCAGCACTCACGCATAATTGCGACCGATGCAGACGACCTTGCCGGCCTGTTTCAAAGAAGCCACTGACGCCATACTGCGACGGAAAACATTCATTGTCTTTTTAAGGGGATAGTCAGCAAACGGATTCTTATGGCTGATAGCGGCGCAGAGCAGGATTGGCTTGAATCCTGCGGGCTTAACTTACATGCAAAGAGAGTGATGACGAAGAAACCTTCGTCTCGCACAACTACGAATTATCCAGGGGCTTTTATATCCTTCAAACTTGTTCGGCAACGTCTGCGGAGATGGAGCTTCAATGTCTCAGTGACGACGACTATACAACAATGTCCCGATGTTCGGCTTCTGAAAAGCCATATGAGCCGTTATGAGCCGCTACGAGTCGCTAACGACGGGATTAATTAAAGCCCTGGCACTATCCCATAAGAGGTGTTAGGCCAGTGGATGGCGATTGGATGGCGATTGGATGGGTAACAGTAGGCGTTACCCGCGAGGGCCCACCTGCTAAAAGTTACCTCGCTCTCGGTATGGGGTACGTAGATGTACGTAGATATACGTAGATGTGCGTAGATATGCGTAGATCTACGGAATAATGCTTGATGCGTAATCGAACGCGCCCGGAGGTTCCAAAGGCTGCAAGGATTACAAAAGTGGGTTGCAATGACGGGCGGAGTGAAGTCCCAAGCGTGGGGGGAGTCTCTGTAGAATGCCTGGGCGCCGGACTAGCCGGGTCTGGGCCTGGGGTAAGAGTACATACATTAGTAGGTAAGAGCACTCCAGCGACTCCACAACGCTTTACTGAGTTAAATAATTTATTTCTCTCACCTCCATTCTTCCCCTGCAAAGTGAAAAGTCCCTTAACCCACCTTGATAACAAGGCCTGAAATACCTGATATCATCACAAGACCAACCTGTTTTTGGCCTTCATCCCATCGACAACTTCGTCATTTCACCCAAGTTTCAATTCGACCAAGTCGCGCAAAGTTTCCTCTATTAAGCCTTGGATTTTTTTTGTGTGTGATATCTTAACAATCGCCCATCGTTGGTGGTTCTTTGTCGAATGCGACATTATGGAAGCTCTACAGCTAGCACAGATGCTGGCTGATCTCAACGATCTCCAAGCTACTGTATGTGGCATTTCAATCGCATTTTCTCCCCCTAAACAATCATCCGAATTTAGTTGATTAATTGAGATGATTCTATGTAGCAAGATCAATCCGCCTCAAAGGATCTTTTGAGCGCCAACCGGGCGCTCGATCGTAAAAGCCAACTGCGGCTGGAGCATGAGCCCAGAAGCCTCAGCGTCCCGGTCGCCGAAAACAGGATGAACTCACCTGCCGGACGCATGACAGACAAGTTCGGCCGTCGCATGCTCACACCACCATTGACTAGAACAAACTCTGCATCTCCTTCAATGCCTGGAAGTCCTTCTGGACATGAGGTATGTCTTTTGACAATCTTTTCTTTGTTTTAATATAGTATATACTAACTTGTGGCTCAGCGACCAGATGCCGATATTGATAGAGCCTCCACGCTCCTCTCCCTGTATGAAATCCGGGCCAAATTGAGAGAGCAAGACAACAGCGGCTTGATGAAGGCCCGCGAGAAAATCAATGCTCTAGCTGCGAAGCAACAGGTCCAGGTGACCGAGCAGCACAAAAATGACCGGAGAGCGGCAAACCGACTAAGCTACCCCAAGTGAATATACAACAACAACAACAACACAGCTCGACTGAATTCTCGGGATACTCTTACGAACAACTGCATCATGGTTATCATAGGCGTTACAAAAGGATCAAGTGGACGAAATGGAAGCGATAAGCAAGCCATCATGAACGAGCGTGGATGCTCCTGGGAACAAAAGGCGTATGAGCTGGCTGAACATGGTTGAGTAAGTCATGCTGGGTTAACTGGGTCGGCTACTATGATCAAGATACGATTATTACATGTATGGGCAAACATCGATTTGGGAATTAATTATAATTTGGCAAAGGCGGTACACGAATATACACAGCAAGCACTCCACGGCATTGATTGGAGTCTTCCACGATTTCATAACCCTATCCCTTACTGTCTTCTCACTTGCTGATTGATTGAATTTTGGGCTAGTGACGCTCGAGGGGCATCAACAAATAATGGTAATTACTCACCTCTAAGGGGGTTTGCTTATTGGGCAATAGGTACTCCTCTCGGCCGACTATACGCATCAAATGCCTGGAAACTTCAACCTTGCTACCTAGGTAGCGAGGAAATAGTGACCTTAAAGTGTGAGCAAGATCTGCGAGACGCCACTTTGGCAGGAGAGGTAGGATTGCGCCCTACAGGCAGGATGACCTCACATTGTTTATCCTGAATAATCCGTTCATCTGCGTCATAAGACCCCTATTTTTGGATCTGATGGGTTGCAGCTTGTGCTACTTACCATTAATGTAACTGATTTACATATATTCGGTGTCTCTCGACTATTTCTCGGGATTTTCTGATAGGCAGACAGTCATATTAATGGGAAATACACCACACGTATGTTTATAGAACGATATAAATTCGGGTATCCATGTGATGGCTTCTAGAAAAAGTTTGAATTGGCCAATCAGCCATAAGAAGCAAGACTGTCGAGACAAGTACCTATACAATCATTATCTCTTTATGATGGGATGTTGGTGTTAATACCTAGGTATTGAAAATAGCATTAAGTGGTGATATCCTCATGACCTAAGAAGTTTAAATAGACCTTTCTTTTGTGAACTCTCTATAACCTCTCTAGCTATAACGAACCAAACGCGAGCACGGCAGTCCTAATGCACTATTTTAGTTCTGTTAAACAAGCAGGTCCCTAGGTACAGTAGTCGGTGAGGAGAAACCTTTGGGATTACGCATTTGGTTCGGGACTACGTTTTCCGGCCTAAGTATTGCACGGACCACACACGACTCTCCATTATATTACATGGGTACCGGCAATCTTTAGTCATCTGGCGCCGTGGCAGCGGGCAGTTGCTCCCAACTGGAAGAAGTTTCAATCCCAAGCTTTTGAATCCAACCTTAACAACCACTGAAACGCTAAACCAGGCCAGATTGGCGTTTTCACAGACGTCATTTTTCTTCTTCCTTTTCCTGCACTTCAATCCTTCTGCATTCTCATTCACTGTTTTAACAACTGGACAAAAAAGGCTTGTAGTTGCCACCCCAGCTAACGCGCAATATGGCGAGTAGCGTTGACGCGAAGCTCTTAAGGGCGACAAAATTCCCTCCCGAGTTCAATCAGAAGGTCGACATGCAAAAGGTCAACCTTCAAGTCATGAAGAAGTTCGTATCCTGCTGCACGTATTGCTGCGACTCGACAACTAACTGAGACATTTGCAGATGGATTGCGAGCAAGATCTCCGAAATATTAGGATCCGAAGATGATGTGGTTACCGAGCTCTGCTTTAACTTGATCGAGGGGCCGAGATATGTGAGTCTACACTTGATGCCGTGCTATGCTTCAGGAGTTACTGACAATGGATGCCGCAGCCCGACATCAAGTCCATGCAGATCCAGCTTACCGGCTTCCTCGACAAGGACACCGCACAGTTCTGCAAGGATTTATGGAACCTTTGCTTGAGCGCCCAGTCTAACCCGCAGGGCGTGCCTAAGGAGCTTTTAGAGGCGAAGAAGTTGGAACTTATTCAGGAGAAGGTACTGTAACCCGATCGTATCATCTTCCCAAAGCTGTACTAACTGCTATTAGATCGATGCAGATAAGGCGGCCGAAGAGTCACGAATTAGACGAGAAAACCAAGAGCGCCGTGAGCGCGAGTTATCAGATATCCGAGATCGAGAACGCCGGGAACGTAGCTTCCGTGGTGGACGCGGCGACAACTGGCGCGGCGGTGGGAGACGTGGTGGCGATCGAGCTTTTGGAGGTCGCGGTAGAGGATTTGGTCGGGGCGGCGATCGATCTATCTCTCCCCCGAGACGAGAGCGGGACTCGTACCACAACAATCGCGACCGCGACAGATATGTGCCCCAAGACCGACGCGGCAGTCGACAGGAATTTCGACGCGGTCGCTCCTCATCCCGCTCTGCAAGTCCCGAGTCGAGGGATTCTCTGTCTCGTTCTCGATCGCGTAGCACGGCTAGTGATCGTAGCCGGCGATCACCTACCCCACCACGCCGTCGTTCTAGAGGCCGCCGGTCACCGCCTCGCTACAGGAACTCAGCAAAGCGAGATCGATCTCCAGTGCGAGTAAGAGACTATAGGGGTCGTAGAGTCGGTCGCAAAAATACCTCCTCACCAGACAATGGAAGCAGGTCTGAGAGTAGTAGATCCCGTTCGCCAGCGCCCAAACGGCGCAGGTATTCGGACTCCCCTAGCCGCTCAAGGTCTCCACCACGTCGAGACACGCGACGGCTTAGCCGTTCCCCATCATCTTCTCCATCACGATCACGCAGCCGTAGTCCCAGACGAAGGACAGTCCGCGAACTTATCAGTCGCAGCCCCTCGCCCAACCGTCGTGGGAGATTAAGACGATCTCCAACTCGAAGTCCAACGCCGTCCGAATCATCGGAGGAAGTAAGGCGGCCACGAGAGAGAAGTCGGCGAAGACGCAGAGAGGATAGCAAAGCTAGAGACGTCCCTTCGAGAAAGCGGAGATACTCTGCTGATTCCCCTCGCAACCATGACAGATCAGCTGATATTTCGGAAGATGAAGATAGACCCCAATCCCCAAGACAACACGCGGCCTCGACGGCCGATGAGGTTGGTTCCTCCTCTTAGGGCCTTAGGGCGTTCGTCTTATAATATGATTGATCAGACTGAGAACTGACTCTCTCATTCTTCATCAGACCAAGACTCCGCAGCAGCGAGCCAATGAGCTACGAGAAAAGCTTCTGAAGGAGCGAATAAAGAAGATGAGAAGCACCTCAAGTAGAGACAACGTCAAGGGGTGAGGCTAATCTTCCTAGACTCGCAGGATTTGCAGACCCGGGCCATCCAAGGAGGCATGATTAGGCCAATTGGTGTCCAGTTTGACTCTATCTTTTGGTGAAGGCTTCGAGGTCAGTAACACAAAACAAGCATTGCGTTTTAGCTTATGACTGTATGGCAAATAGCAGATAGATGATGAGGCAATAGACTTACTACCAAGGCTCGACTTCGAATGAGTGCATATGCTATCGTCTACGCAGTTTGATAAGCTATGATCTATATTTATCACGTTACTAGCTTAATAATAGCTTTATGACGGTATGTTTAAGCCTAGTATTATTAATACGGGTGACTATACTATTGATGCTTTTAGTGATTACTTATACAGTCCGGGGTAAAGTTGCTTTGGTGGAAATGACCCAATGTTCATCTGTTCTTTAGACTTATAGCAAGGAATTACATGCTCATTTATACCACGTTAGTACTGTGAACTGCAGTAGAATATATGTGCCCATTTCAAGACCCAATTGTCTCAGCAATGTTGCTTGCAAATGTGGTTATTAAATGCTGCTGAGAATCATATCAGAGTACCTACATGGGTACAAGAAAGCCACTAACAAAAGTCAGTTTTGTGCATTGACCATCATGTATACCGTGCAGTAGCATACTTTAAATATGGGGCCATGTATTTAACCCGATCTGGGTAGTAGAAGTGAACTCGTACATCTTCAACCACGCTGCCACCATAGCAACAGCAGTAAAATACCCTCTACAGCTGACTCACAATGACCGAAAACACCCAGCCCGGCGGGGGTGCAGCTGCCAATGGTGACCGTCAAGCTGCCCTCGCGGAATACAACAAGCAACGGCAGAATCTCAAAGAACTTCTCGCAAAACGAAAACAGCAGGACCGTCAACTGGTAAATCGCGTCTTCTCATTTTTTTCCACCTCGCAATTTGTCAAGACTTTTGCAACTTCTAACCATTGCATGCTACTAGGCACAACTCGAACAAAACATTGTCGACCTCGAAGCCAAGTACCTAAGCAATACACGCTTCGGCAATATCGTCAAAGGTTTCGACAATTACATCAAGGGCACGAGTTCCGCCGCGCAACGCAAGCAAGGCGAGTTGAAAGAAGAGGATTACATCTGGTCAAGATCATCG
The DNA here is from genome assembly GCF_022578515.1 of Annulohypoxylon truncatum. NCBI lineage: Eukaryota > Fungi > Ascomycota > Sordariomycetes > Xylariales > Hypoxylaceae > Annulohypoxylon > Annulohypoxylon truncatum. Next base: position 284,255 of record NW_025953806.1, read on the forward strand.
ATTTCACACAACATTCTACATGTAAGTCTCACCGTGTATTTTTTTTCTTTTCGCCTCTAGCACCTCGTACCCTACACACCGTGATTTTCCATCTCCAACTTTCCCGTCGCACTTATCGCCGAAAAATATTCTAACATTACTACTCTACCGTAGCCCGACAATGTCGATGCGCTTTCTAACGCTTCCACTCCGGCCGCGCCTACCCCCGTCTCCGCCACCTTCGGCGCCCGCGGCGACCGTGGCGACCGCGACGGCGGCTCCAACCAGCCCACCCCGACGTCGGCGACGGAGAAGTCGTCCGGCAAGGGGAGCAAGCCGTCGAAGAAGCGCGGGCAGCCGCGAAAGGACAAGGATGCGGACGACGATGAGAGCGAGAATGAGTCGCGCGACGGCAAGAAGATCCGCACTCACTTCGGCGCTACGAGGAAGTGAGCGACCCGTTCGCCAGTCTTACGCCTGCCCCTGCGGCTACTGCAACGATCGCATCGTCTTCAACGCTCCGATGAACGCGACCTTTCTGTACTACTTGGACGGCAGACTGTATTTCAACCTGGACGGCAGCGGCGAAAACGAGGAGTCATGCACCCTGCTCGACTTAAGCCGTTTCATCGCATCCGTCGTCATGATGTGCGAGTCCGCCAACAACTACGATTCGGAGTAAGGGTTTTGGGGGGGTTCACGGCGTTTTGAAGCAATCGGGAAATTATTCCTGTTAGGGAACAGGGAGAGAGGGCATTCTTGCATTGATTTCTTCGGAGGGTTTCACGCATTAAAGTTCGCATATCCTGTTCCTTGAGATACCCGACCGGCTGGGTGAACGCGAGAATACACCCAAGTACGAGATGGCATAACGGCATATGCCCTGTGTCTCGTACTTAAAGTACTTTCACAAGTGAAATACATACCTATGAATCGAGTTTTATGAGTTACTTGAACCAACATACCTTCCTACATATGCAGTCAAGAGTGAGCTCTTTCTTTTTAAACATGCGGGGAGCACCCGGCAGGAGTACTTGGCGGGAGTTACTAGCGGGGAGCAACCAATACCTAAACCCCAACAGCTCCAATGCAACTGGTTAGTTACGTAAATGGTACCTAGGGGTCAATGTGGGCACCTTTTTAAGCACCCTTGATGGACCCTGACCCTGATCTGCCTGGATTGCCCTTGATGGACAACAAAGTCAACGGTACGTGGTCAGAGGGAGCTTCCTAAAAGGGTTGATGCGGTGATCTGTTGAGAGCTATTATATATACTATCCTGCTATCCTGCATGCCTTACTGTCCGTTGGACCAGTTGGACCAATTCATCTCACCTATCCTTGTTCTTATCCTCAATTCTTAATTCACGATGACGATCATGGCCACCAAATTCACCCCGGAGGTGCTCCTCTCCGCGCCACGCCGCAGCGCAGCCTTGCCCAATTCCGCCGGCACCCTCGCTCTATTCTCCGGTATGCCCTAATTACTACCATGGTTAGAGATAAAGCTAATGTCGTCTAGTATCCCAGTACTCTTTCGAGTCACACTCTAGGAGTTACGCTATCAAGGTCCTGGATATCGAGACTCGCCAGTCAACTCAGTTATTCGATGACTCGGCTTATTCCGAGCCCACCTGGATTTCGGAGAACGAATTTGTGTTACTGAAGAATGGAGAATCTACCACATCTCTGGTCGTAGCTGATGCAACCAAGCCTGGATCGGAGTAAGTTTGGGCGAGTAGATGCAGTAGAAGAACCTTACTCACATGCGCACCTAGTCCTTACGAGATTACTACATTTAACACTTCAGTGTCCAATATCAAGGCAAAAGACATCGGTAATGGCACCGTAGCCTTTGCTTTGACAGCCCCGACCACGCCTTCGGGGGATATTCTAGATCAGACAAACGAGGCCAAGCCTCAGTCATCAGCCAAGGTCTACACCAGCCTATTTGTACGCCACTGGGACTCGTACGTATCCAAGAACAGGCAGGGACTCTTCTACGGAGCGCTGAAGAAAGAGGGTGGATCGTTCAAGCTGCAGGGTCCGGGCCTAGTAAACGCGCTAGCAGGCACGAGGCTGGAGTGTCCAGTGCCGCCCTTCGGCGACGCCAACGACTACGACATCGGGAAGGAAGGGATCGTATTCGTGTCGAAGGACCCGGACCTGAACCCGGCCCTGTGGACGAAGACGGACCTGTACTATGTGCCGCTGAAGACCTTCACCGAGGCCAAGGCGCCGCTCCCGCAGGTCGTCAAGACGGGCGAGTTGCAGGGCTACGCGGGCGTCCCCGTCTTCTCGCACGACGGGACCAAGGTCGCGTTCAAGCGCATGCGGCACCGCCAGTACGAGTCGGACAAGTGGCGGCTCCTGCTGGTCCCCGACGTCAAGGACCTGAGCAACGTGCAGGAGTTCTACAAGACGGACGACGGCGAGGGCGGCTGGGACCTGCGGCCCGAGGGCATCGTGTGGAGCAACGACGACGAGGAGCTGTACGTCACGGCCGAGCAGCACGGCCGCCAGATCCTGTTCAAGCTCCCCTCGAGCCCGCTGAAAGCCAAGGATCTGCCGCAGCCGCTGACGAAGGACGGCGCCGTCGGCGACTTCTACAACCTGTCCAAGGACGACGGCCGTCTCTTCTTCACGTCCACATCGCTCATCGACAACTCCGCGTACTCGATCCTCGACCCCAGCTCGAAGGAACAAGGTCTCGTATCGTCTAGCTCTAAGGAGGGCAAGTCGTTCGGCCTGACCAGCCGCCAAGTGGACGAGTTCTGGTACAAGGGGGCGGGCGATTACCAAGTGCACGCCCTGGTGATGAAGCCGTCAAACTTCGACCCTAACAAGAAATACCCCTTGGCGTTCCTGATCCACGGCGGGCCGCAGGGGGCGTGGGGACAGAGTTGGAGCACGAGGTGGAACCCGGCCGTGTTTGCCGAGCAGGGATACGTTGCTGTGATGCCGAACCCGACTGGCAGCACCGGATACGGACAGGCCTTCACTGATGGGATTGCTAACGAGTGGGGTGGACGACCCTACAACGATCGTGAGTACCAGCCTTCTCGGATAATAACTAGCCCCTTTTGCCCATATCTTGGAAGATATATTCTCTACTCGATCCTGCCGTCCTTGTGACGTATTCGACATAAAAAAAAAAGACTTCTATGACCTGGCTCTGGGTGGTATTTACTGACTGACGACCCTGTAGTGGTGAACGCCTTCGAGTACATCAAAGACAATATCCCCTACATCGACACGACCAATGCCGTGGCCCTAGGTGCCTCGTACGGAGGCTACATGATCAGTAAGTCTCCTCATCCCCTATCACATTCTCATCCTCTTTCGGACCAAACTAACAACGACCCTCCCCTGAAACCAGACTGGGTCCAAGGCCACCCGCTGGGCCGCAAGTTCAAGGCGCTCGTCTGCCACGACGGCATCTTCAGCACCATGAGCAACTGGTCGACCGAGGAGCTCTTCTTCCCCGTCCACGAGATGGGCGGCGCCCTATGGGAGAACCGCGAGGGGTACGCGCGCTGGGACCCCGCCGCCTTCGTCGACGAGTGGGCCACGCCCCAGCTCATCGTTCACAGCGAGCTCGACTATCGCCTGCCTATATCGGAGGGTTTGGCCGCGTTCAACGGTACGTTTCGCCCGGATTTTTGAGAGGGTCGAGGTTGAGAATGGTAGCTAACGCGAATTTTCATCTGTAGCGCTCCAGACGCGCGGTGTTCCGAGCCGGTTCCTGATGTTCCCTGACGAAAACCATGTAAGTTATCACAATCTATTATGGCATTAAAGTACACAGTGAGAGATTACTAACTGGAAATTTGCCCTAGTGGGTTCTGAAACCCGAGAATTCTCTGGTCTGGCATAAGGAGGTACTGGGTTGGATCAACAAGTACACTGGCCTAGACACCGCCGGACTATCGAACGATACGGAGAACTTGAGCTTGAAATGAATTACATGCATTCGGAGTTCAATGAATTGAAGGGAAGAAGCGAACAAATTGAGTGCAAAATGGAAGGGAAAGCTGGGTATTTGCTACAAGAGAAATGCTCGTACAAATGTTCATAAGTGTAGCAGAAAAATCCAGTCTATGTATATTGGAAGGCTGGCTAAGATCTTCAGCAATAGTGGGGGATATATGAATGGCATCAACAATTCTCCACAGCTAGACATTTCGTGTAGTTGCCAGAGGCTTTTCGTTGCAATCAGGGGGATAAGTGTGAAACTCCGTCACAGCGTCTCTATCCTTGGTCTACTATAAGGCAAGGGCATGCCTTCCCTCTGTTCATCCATCTCCAACAGGCCAAACAACTCCTTACCGTTGATCCGACGCATTATGATCTTAACATGATTCCAGGATAACTTGTTGACATCGAGAAATATCACCACGTCCGTCTTGTTGCTTAATTCTGGGCGTTGGAGTGGCTCCACCAGATCGGGGTATTCCTGCTGAAGCTTCATCTGGATCAGCCACGCGGCTCTGTGGTCTATCTTTTTGAGATACTGTCTGATGAATCTAGCCTCGCTCTTGGGCCGCTTGATTCGATACGAGTTGCTGAAGTGGTTGTATTGCTCAAGCATGAGAACTGCTTTTTGCGGTGGTTGTGGTCCAGAGGAACCGAAATTTGCGAATTGACTAGGGTTTTCCTCGCTCGTCATCCCATTAAGGGGCAAGTCTAGCAAGATCCAGTTAGTATAATCGGATGGAAACACCCTTTGTAAGATCGAGCCTTACCACCCGACGATATAGAGGAAATCATCTCAGGTATCTTTTCCAGAAATCGGAAAAACTCTTCTTGTCTAGGAATAAAAGCTTCAAGAAACTCGCGGAGCCGCGCGTGGTCGTTGATGGTCTCCGTGAATGCTTCCTTTTGGTCGACGGTGATCCTGGATACAGTATCGAGCTTCTCGTATAAGGACTTCACCATAGGTTCCAAGCGAGTCAACGTTTCGTTTATTTTAGTGATGTCCTGAGGATTCGGTAGCGTCGAGTGAAAATCTTCGACAGCTTCCTCGATAGTAGATAGTTGGTTCTCGTGGTAATCAATCTGCTTATTGAGGGTCTTGATGTCTTTACTAAACCTGGCATTGTCCGCGGTCAGCTTGAAATACTCGTCGCTGACTTTAGCTCTGAGGCCCTCGAGACCGTCTTTGGTGCTCTGAGTGGTTGCTTCCGCCTCGGATATGAGCAACTGAAAGCTCTCTTTATCCTTTCGGAGTTCTTCCAGATGTTTTTCAATGATTTCGTTGCGGTTGCCTTCTGTAATGCTGGTTTCTTGGAGCTTAGTAAAACCGACTTCGATCAATTCCAGTTGTTTCTTAGCACCATATATCTCCTTGACTGTAAGTGCCTGAAGGAGCCTCAAGGCATTTAGTTGGTTCTCAGGTCGCTGGAGTTTCTCCTCTAATCGGGCCGCTTTAACAAGCTTCTGTGTTTCTTCCGCAGGATGCATGGTGTATTAGGAAAAGGTGAAACTGGCGGGGGCTATGGCAATAGAATCGCAGAAATCTAGCTGGAAGGTTCAATTATTTGATGTAATGGATAGGAAAAGGAGAACGTAATAGAATTGGGAGGACCCGCTGCTTGCGGGTGGCCGTGGAGGCTGTATATGAGGAAGGTACCTTGTATAGTTCAAGTCAACTCCTCTTGCCTAGTTTGACTGCTGAGCACGCCAAGCAGTCCCTTCCTTGTTTACATACAAGGTCGATAGTGTATGGTATACCTCGTAGGCTTGAGTCTATGATTATAAGGGGGTATGATGTTAACAGACGGGTGTTATTTTACATCCATGAATCGTTCATGGGGGCTTTCCTACATATGGATGTCGAACGAAGATCACGTAGTTTAAAATCACATTATCCACAATGAAGCAAGATAACTTAAAAAGCATTTATTTAGGAAAGTACTGGCGACCTAGGTACAGAGTAGCACGGAAAGAAGTGATAACCTGGTCCACGATCCCTATCATCAGGCCACATGCATTACCGAATTAGGTGCTACCTAGCCGCAAATGCCCAGATGCAATGGATCTTTTACCCCCCTTGATAGACCACGGCTCATCAGTGAGACGCGTAAAATGAAATCATGCTAGACGAGAACATCAAACCCTCGTCGGTTCATTCCTCGGAACGTCATAGTCAGCGTCAAAACACAGACCATCTAATCCGAGCGATGTAATAGACCACTACTAGTAAGAGGATCCGTCGATGCTTAGATGAGGTCGGCAACGTTCATAGGCATCTCCTCGATCTGAGTGCTGTAGAACTGCTCGATCTCGCGCATCATGCGGACATCCTCGGCAGTGACGAAGTTGATGGCAACACCCTTTCGGCCGAAACGACCACCACGACCGATACGGTGAATGTAGTTCTCACGGTTGGCAGGGAGGTCGTAGTTGATGACAAGGGACACCTGCTGGACGTCGATACCACGGGCCAAGAGATCTGTAGCAATCAGGACACGAGAAGATCCGGAACGGAACTCCTTCATGATCAAGTCACGCTGAGCCTGGTCCATTTCGCCGTGCATAGCGGACACGGTAAAGTCACGGGCGGTGAGCTTGTCAGTGAGCCAGTCGACCTTTCGGCGAGTGTTGCAGAAGATGACGGCCTGGGTGATGGTAACCGTCTCGTACAGATCAGAGAGAGTGTCAAGTTTCCATTCCTCCTTCTCGACGGCGATGTAGAATTGTTTGATACCCTCAAGGGTAAGCTCGTCTTTCTTGACCAAAATGCGGACCGGGTCACGCATAAACTTAGTCGTGACCTCAAGAACGTCCTGGGGCATAGTGGCAGAGAGAAGAACGACCTGTGTAGACTGGGGTAGGAGCTGGAAGATGTCGTAGATCTGCTCCGTGAAACCACGCTGCATAAAAATATTAGTATCTCTGGTGGCATATCATATTGATTTTTGTATATGAGGTACTTACAGAAAGCATCTCATCAGCCTCATCTAGGACGAACATTTTCATGCCGTCAGTCTTCAAGAAACGTCGCTGGATCATGTCATGGACACGACCAGGAGTTCCGACAACGACTTGAGGACCATCTTGAAGTGCCTTCATGTCCTCACGAACGCTGGTTCCACCAATGCAGGCATGGCACTCAATGCTCATGAAATCGCCGATGGCGACGACGACCTTCTGAATCTGTTGAGCCAGCTCACGGGTCGGGGCAAGGATCAGTGCCTGGCACTGCTTAACGGTGGGATCGATCTTCTGAAGAACGGAGATGGAGAAGGTGGCGGTCTTGCCAGTTCCGGACTGGGCCTGCGCAATTACATCGTGACCTACTCGCAGGTTAATATTTGGCGCATATGACGATAGAGGAACTAGTCGCGTAAATACATACCCTTGATGACAGGCATGATAGCGCGCTGCTGGATAGCAGAAGGCCGCTCGAAGCCATAAGCGTAGACACCTGTAGGGAAACGAAACCATGTTAGCCGCTGGTCGTCGCGAAGGTTTTGGGAGAAGTTGGCAGAAATTTAGGGGTCGGGCGATGTTGTATCTTACCTCGCAACAGCTCAGGTCGCAGGTTCATCTCATCGAAGGAGTCAACGGTTTCGTCATAGTTAGACTCGATCTGGGATTGCTCGATATCCTCGAGCCCCTTGTCGGTAGCCATGATTGCAAGTAGTTGATCGATGCGACCTCTCGAATTCCAAGCACAGCTTAGAATTCAAAAGGACTTGCGGCGGCGATCTTTGGTGGGGTTATGAAGAAAATACGTGCACGAACTTTGCAACAAGGCAAGTCGTCCTGCGTAGAAAATAAATGCGTGAAATGAATGGACTGAATGCTCTCAAAAATAAGAGAGCAAAAACAATCCGACAGTGGTAGTTAATCTGTGTTGTGTTGATTAATCTGTTACGATTGGAAAAAAAAATCGAAGGTGGGAGGAAAAGCCCAAGATCGAGGTTGACATAAAGAGGTAGGGAAAAAAATTTGAGTGGGGGCAAAACTTCGGGGAAACCCTGATTGCGGGGCCTAAACTTCGTACCTTGGCAGTTGCAGGAAAGTGGAAAGTTCTACGCTGCGCAGCAACACGCTTCTCTCAGACGATTTTTTTTTTTAGTTCCTTCCCATTGACTCGATTTTATGGCCCACAAAACATCATATACAACGATATCACAAGGCTTAAAATCTGCAGCCTGGAAATGAGTTTAATGGATACAATCTTGTGACTCATCGACGTTGAATTACTACTACCGTGTGGCGAAGCATTCCAATCTCAAGCACGCAGGCACACATTGAGTCCTTCAACTAAGAACTTGGCCTAAAGGGGCAATTATCTGGCAGTAACCATGCTACTAGCGAAAGACATCAATCAAGGGGGCGTTAGTGGAGGTTCAATAACAAACGGAGGCGAACTGGGTATGCCAACCACCAGGATATCGTCAGATTCTATCCCCGTTCACCCAATGGGCGTTAAGCCGCTCGGTAACCAGTATTTGGTATCTGGCCCATCCGCTCGCCGATCCCTTGGTTCGTTGGGTCAACTCCCAGATGAGATGATTCTGCAGATTCTCGAATATCTCGACACTTCATCCCTAAGAAACATCGGGCTCAGTTGCCGCTTTCTCTATGCCTTTTGCCAGCTAGACGACTTGTGGAAAGCTTTATTTCTCGAGTAAGTGGCATGCTATAATCATGTGAAAGAAAAGAGTCATATATGACTCCTTGGTGGAAGGGTTAATATATGTACATATCTCATGTGCCATCTGACTGATTCGTCTACTTAACCATTTAGGGCTAACTTCCAACCTCTAACCTGGAAAGGTTCGTGGAGAAACACACTTTTGAAGGCTCCAGCTGGCTGGCGGTCTAGGATCGACTGTAGTAACGTCTTCTCCGATGTTATACATAGACCATTCGCCTGTGCTCATATCGTCCTTGAGAAGTACTCGTCAAACATTCCAGAAGCAAACCAGATTAAACGGTTTAAACAACTTAGCTATGATGATTTTGCAGAGAGTTGGAGCAGCAAGCCATTCATACTGACTGACTGCATTCGACGATGGCCAGTTTGCAGTGACTGGAACATCCAGAAATTAAATAGCAAGTACTCGAACGTCGAGTTTCGAGCCGAAGCTGTAGATTGGCCCTTCTCGATTTACCACGAGTACATGTCGAATAACGAGGATGAAAGCCCCCTATATCTATTCGATAAGGGTTTCGCGAAGAAGATGGATATTCGGATCGGAAAAGAGACAGGCGCCGTATATTGGCCACCTGAGTGCTTTGGGCCAGATTTATTTCAGTTGCTTGATGAAGAAAGGCCTGCTCATCGTTGGCTTATCATCGGCCCTGAACGTAGCGGCTCGACTTTCCACAAAGATCCGAATGCGACTAGCGCTTGGAATGCCGTTCTGGAAGGCTCGAAATATTGGATTAGTAAGTTTTTGGGAAGTATCTTTTGCAAATATCGACGGCTGACTATATATGGTTGCAGTGTTTCCCCCGACGGCGCAGGTTCCTGGCGTCTATGTTTCGGAGGATAGCAGCGAGGTCACTAGTCCGCTAAGCATAGCTGAGTGGTTACTAGAGTTCCATGCGGAAGCACGTACGTTGCCGGGTTGTGTGGAGGGCGTCTGCAAGGCAGGCGAAATCTTACATGTACCGAGCGGCTGGTGGCATCTAGTCGTAAATCTTGAGGCTGGCATAGCTCTCACTCAGAACTTTGTCCCTAAGTCACACCTTGCAGATGTGCTATCTTTTCTCAAAGATAAGCCAGACCAGGTTACCGGCTTCAAGGGGAACGTCGAGAGCCCGTATGAGCTTTTCGAAGAGCGATTGAGAGCCCATTATCCCAACCTTCTCGACGAGGCTATTGCTGAGCTAGAAAGGAGGAATCAAAACAAGAAACGAAAATGGGAGGAGGCGATCGGGAAAACAAATGATACTGAAAATGATGCTGGTGGATTTAGTTTTGGCTTTGGAGGTGACGATGAAGATGAGATACCTTGACTCCTTAGTACCAAAATTGAGATAAAACGCCAGAAAGTCTATATCAACAGACATGCACCGATTATAAGGCGGGCTGAATTCAGTGCCTGGCCAACGCCTTGTCTTCTAGGAGGTGGCTTAGTAGCAGAGGAAAGAATGTAAGTGGCTTGCACTCTGAGAAAGTTTCTATGGCGTACTACCTGTTTCCGGCACCATGGACAAGTATAATGATTCAGATTGAGTAAGACACTTAGGATCAGGGCCTCACTTTTGACAAGGCTTACTGCATAGTACATTGCGCATATTTAGTATACACATTTTTAGAATTGCAAGGTACAATAGAGTTCGGTTGATAGGAAGCTAGGCAATTAAACTCGGACCTATTGGGAGTATTTCGGTGTAGAAAGTGCTCAAATCAGACTCAAATCAGACACTGGGGAGGCGCATTCGCCCGTATTGAGACCGTACTACATGATGTGTTATACGGAAGTCTTAAGAAGAGGTCTTAGTGGTACGGGGCGTTTCGAGAGACAAAGCCGGGACCCCGACCAAAACTTTCAGCATGTTCATTGTTCAATGTTCAGTTTTTGTACCTTACATTGAAGTATATATACTTAGAAGGGTGGGGTATTAATGGGGTTTTAGCAGGCGTAATAGGTATTTGGCAGGTGACGAATAAGTACATATATGTACCTATACGGCACGGGTTAGTAGTGTGCCGGGTACTTAGTATTAGTGGTCGTTAATATTACCTAGCTGAGCCCCCACATCGATTGCATCAAGCCGTCCAGACCTTCCAACTTGACTGGTTCTTGACTGGTTTCCCACGTCTCTCCTGTGATTGAAGCCTCCCTGTTCCGCTACCGCGACACGCAAGTGCAACTGCCATCTGCCAGTCTGCCAGTCTTGCTGGTTCTTGCAAGTCTTGGGAGCTGAAGTCCCAACAAGGCTTTCTAGTTTCTGATCCATAACGCTGCCAGACAGCTAAAATCCCCAAAAATACAACATTACTACATACACTTGCAGTGCTACCATACTACCATACTACAATACTACAATACCACGCTACTACTACGCAGACAATACAATACTCGTCAGACACACATTCGTTCCACCTGCTTTGTCAGGTCCATTTTCTCTTCTTCAATACTCGGATCTCGTCTCACGGCATCTGCATAATGCGAATAGTCGCTTATTCTCTGTGGCACCCATCTTTTAGTTAACCCTCCGTCTTTTTCTGCCTTCTTGCGCCTATCTCGTTTTTCCCTTTCTCGCCCATCTCCTATCTAGGCTATCCGGGCTATGTAGGTACACCATTCCTTCTCTCTAATACGATAGCTCTCAGCTTGCTTATGTTTGATATCGGCCGGCCTCGCCTACCCTCCATTACGTGTTAGCTGGGCTTGATATATTCCATCACCGTCCTTTCTTATTGTGCTTATGCCCCTTACTTCATCACCTGCTTTCGAAGCTCTGCTAACGCCTAACCTTCTCTTTAAGTCGCGTAATCATGGTTTCGGATGAAACTTTCGAAATATGTCTCCCTGTCCTGCAGGATCCGGACCTCGACGACGACGACAAAACGGATAAACTCGAGGAGCTGCTGAAGAAAGAGACGACCTTAAGCGGATCGAGCTTAGAGAATGCGGTACTCGACGTGCTATGGCGATTTCGCGAAGGAGGGGGTAGTGCGACCTCACCTCCCCCCATACGCCAAACAATTCTTCGTCGACCATCTCCAGCCTCGTGGCGGGGTTCCTCGACCCCTTTGTCAGGTTCTCCTCGGCTGGGAGTAAGCCCCTTAGCTCCCCCGGGCTTTGTTCCAACCAACCTAAGCCGTACGAAATCCTCCACTGTGTCTCCCTTTTCGTCTCCGCGCCCGTCGCCCCGGCTCGCGTTCGCTGCTCCAGTAATACCACATAGTCCAAACTTGAATGCATACGAATTTGCCAACGATACGAGTCCCTCTCAGGAGATCTTCGGTGATCTACAAGCTGAAAACGTTGATTGGTTAGTGAGTGACGATGCACTTAGCATTGCTTCATCCGTGGGTACATCTAGTGGCCTCAACGCCGCTGCCCCTGAATATGTATCTGCTCAGCAGACGGACATGACCCCGTATGACATGCTTCGCTCAATCCTCGGCCAATCTAAGACCGACGAAGAGATTGAGTTGGCTCTCTCTATGCATGGCTACGATCTTAGTGCTACCATTGCGTCTATAATGGAAACCCAGAATCAAGATTCAACAAATGCTTCCGGACTTACCCCCGAATCTAAAAGTGTCCTCATCGGAAAGTCCATGACACCGGAAGGAAGACCTACAACACCATCAACGCAACAGAAGGCTGGGATTATTTGCAAGTTTTATCTGTCTACTGGACAATGCCTTCGTGCGGACTGTCGATTCAGCCACGATCTCAGCAATCATATCTGCAAGTAAGTTAAGGATTGTGCAATAAGCTTGATTTGCTTGTGCTAATCTAATAGGTACTGGGTGATGGGTAATTGCCTGGCTGGAGACACGTGCATTTTCTCTCACGATCCAGCTCACCTCGTGAACCGCCTTAACGTAGATGGCACCAATACGCCACCACAGAAAAGCCAAAACCTGCAGGTTCAGGATTTCAGCTCCTTCCCATCACTTCGACCGAGCACGCCGGAATTGAATCCTTATGCGGCGAGTTTCAATTATCCGACCTCCGGAGTAACTCCTCCGCCCGGACTTAAGCCACACGGTTACGCAGGCAGCGATGGATCCCGTCCGCGTTCGCGGCCTGGAAGCCGGCACCAAACGAAGGAAGGCATGAGTGCCCCGTCAATAGACGACAACGATGCTTTTCCTTCTCTTGGGTCCGCTTCTGCTAAGCCCAATAAGAAGCACCATGGCAAGCGTGGTGGACATGGTCATGGGCACAAGGAGAACTTCGCTCCAAGCTCTCTAGCTGATATTGTGAAAATGTCACCATCTCCCGGTCCCGGATCTGGGCCTAGCCGACAAGATTCAAAGAAGATCGGCCGCAATGGGAGTGCCACAAACGTAAAGAACGGGGAGAACAGCGCCGCTGCCCAAGCTATTCCTATGCCCAAACATATTCCATGGCTGGAGACAGGAGATAGAGCTAACAAAGCCTATCTTAAGGCCCGTCAGGAGGCCATCAAGCATGGTGGTCTCCGAAACAAGTTCTTACAGAGGTTTGTTGAACCATATGAACCTACTTATGAGCATATATTAATATTGTATTTAGTGCTGCACAGGCATGGAACCGCAACGATGCGCGAGCGGCAAAGGCTCTCAGTCTTCGTGGCCAAAGCGAGAACGACCTGATGCGAAAAGCTCATCGGGAGGCCGCAAGGGAATTATACGAGGAGCGTAACAAGCATAACACGTCCAATTCGGAAATATTCGTGGATCTGCACGGCCTACACCCGGACGAGGCTGTCGAATACCTGGAGAGGGTTCTTCTAGACAACAGCAAAGAAAGCAAACCCGTATATGCTATCACTGGAACGGGCCACCACAGTAAGAATGGGAAGGACAAGGTGGGCAAGGCGATCAGAAACTTCTTAAACGAGTGGAGATATGCCTATCGTGAGTTCTCGGTTCCCGGAGATCGTAATAACATGGGAGGCATTCTCGGGATCGATGCCCGAAGCTGGGATAAGTCCCTTGCTAGGGATGGATCGAAGGAGAAGGAGGAGCCTAAGGAGGACGTTGATATCCTGAGCCAGGGCGTTGAGATTGGCGATGGAAAAGTCAGGCTTCTCGTTCGAGATCCTCCTAAGGGACCAAGTGGTAGCAGAGGCCGGTGACTAGGAGCAGATAATGCGACTAATAAAGAAAACTGAAATATTCTCTTAAATGGTTATGACGCCAATCCTTGCCAAAATACCTAATACTAGGTGTACTATGTCATGTGAATTAAGCCTTAGATAGGGAGCTCTAAAGGGGCTACGCGGGCCGATGCGGGCCGGTCGAATGGTCTCGACTTCTCGACTTCTCGGAGTTAACCGAGCATGATGTAATACGATATCAAAGGTACATCGCGCAAAGTTTCAAGGTATTTTATGGGTACGTACTTCTATAGCCAAGTTGCGACGTCTCAGACGTCAAGTTGGAGGGACTTGAGGAGTTCACATGTGTTTCATGCATTATGACTTGATCCCATCCCTTCTTCCTCTCCATTAGCGTGAGCTATCTTACTTGGATGGAAGAAATCATTGATGGATGCCTACAGTTCTTCCATTGCTGCGGATTCTGTTGTGGCTGAGTCGGCTTGTCGTACATAACACAACATAAAAGGTACAGCCCACCTCATCGTCTCACTAGCATTGTTACACCGTATAGATGCAATACACAATGTCAGTATACGAAGAGTACCTATTAACTTGGTAACTCCAAGGTAATTACTAATGGAGATACTTAACGCATGGCCCCTTCCCCATTGGTCTGCTTTTTTAGCTCTCGGCCGCTCAAATCTGACCAAACGTTATTATGTGGATAGGTAGCAACATTGCGTCCCTGACACCTTGCGATCCTAGCGATGCGTTACCTAAGACCTCCCTAACTCTAACTTCCAACTTTCCAACCTTCAGCTTGCAAGTGCCAACCTCCTTAGGTGATCTCATCATCGCCATATCTCCTGCTTGTTACCGTATTAGCAAATATGGACAGCTAGTGTTCGTCGCAAGTAATTATCTAAATCGACTGTTAAACGCGATATCGAACTTGATCCGTCTATCTTGCCTCCCTTGTACTTCCAACTAGCGTAGAGCTTTTGCAACCTGCACCGATGATCCGTTAAGTTTAAGGACCTTCCCTTTCGACACGAAAAGTCTAGAAAACCTTAGACCGTGCCGTGCCGCATCATACCACACCGCACGCACGCACGCACGTCCCGTTCAAAATGCCACCCGATCCTCTCTCTGCTGAGGCCCGAGTGCCCATGCTCTCGCCCACGCCCTCGCCTCTCCCGTCTCCCTCTCCCTCCCCGCGCTCGAGCTCGCCGAGAACAGACGCCACCGCCGTCGTACCTCCGTGGGTGCGTCCGAGCCCGCAGCGCCCAGCCTCGGGGCAAAATAGCCGACGTCTATCAACGCCGTACTCGCGGTCCGCCGCCGCCTCCGACGAGTCCCACGCGCCGCTGGGCCAGCGCCTGATGCGCGGGAGCCTGACCCTCGCCAACAAGATGCTCAAGCTATTCTACACGCTCACCCCCTTGCAGCGCGTCCTCTTCGTGCTCGCCCTGCTCGCCGCCAACGTGCTCCTCGTCCTCGGCATGGTGTACTCGCACCGCATCTTCAAGGCGCTGGGGCCCGTGGCCCAGGGGTGGCGCGCGCTGCCGGGGGGCTGGGTCCTCGTCTTCCTGATGACGTGCCTCAGCGGCTTCCCGCCCATGATCGGGTATAGTACGTGCGTGACCGTCGCGGGCTTCGTGTACGGGTTCCCCGGCGGCTGGCCCATCGTCGCGGGCGCCACCGTGTTCGGGTCGCTCGCCGCCTTCCTGACGAGCCGCACCGTGTTCGCGGGCTACGTGCACTCGCTCGTCGGCGCGGACAAGCGGTTCGTGGCGCTGGGCCAGGTGCTAAGGCGCGACGGCCTGCTCGTCCTCGCCGCCATCCGCTTCTGCCCCTTACCCTTCAGCCTGAGCAACGGCTTCCTCGCTACGATTTCTACTATCACGCCCTTGCGCTTCGCGACGGCGACGGCGATGGCGACGCCCAAGCTGCTCGTCCACGTCTTCATCGGCAGCCGGCTCGCGCTGCTGGCCGAGAGCGGCGACGAGATGAGCGTCGGCGATAAGGTGGTCAACTACCTCAGCATGCTGGTCGGGTCCGCCGTTGGCATCGCGCTTAGCTTGTTCATATACCGGCGCACGATGGCGCGCGCCAACGAGCTAGCGCGGGAGGAGGCGGCTGAGAATGGCGGTGCGGGTGGAGGAGGCGACGTGGACTTGAGCTACGAGGACCTCGAGGAGGGGGTGCTGGGCCAGAGGCCCGGGGAGGCGGACGAGGCGGCGCTGATGGACGACGATGACATCTCGTTGTGGGAGACGGAGGGGCTCGAGTCCGGATACCGGGACGAGGATACGGAGGGAGAGGGGAACGGGAATGGAAACGGGAAGCAGAATCACTGAAAGAAAAGAAGAAAGGAAAGGGGAGAAAAAGGAGACTGCGTACATAAGAATTTTGTAATCTGAAAGTTTCTCAATAAGGGTTTCGTGTACGGGGTAAGGGAGTAAGGGCAACGGTATGTTTTGTTTGGCGTTTTCGAGCGAGGTAAAGAAAGAAAGACGGAGAGGGAGTATAAGACTATAAGGCCAGCTCGCATTTTTGCATTTTGGAACGGGGACTTGGGGTTTTGGTATTGGGATTGGGTGGTTGGGATGTACGGGCATACAAGTACAAGATCATTATCATATCGCAATAGTTAGACACGGACGGGGATGGCTAGGCCGGGGAAATGCTGATATCGTAAAAGAGAAAAGGTTGCAATGCGATATTTTTGGTATTGATCTTGTGGTCATTATCAACTATTAACTAAAGCAATTTCCTACTTTGAGGGGTATCATGTCGTCCGTCCTGTGCATGTCGTTGTCCCATTTCCTAACGCCCAACTGATGCTATTCATAACCAGTAAATAACAAACGCCTGCTACAAATTCATTTCGTTATGTAAGGACTCAACCCCCTCAGAGCGTATTTCCTGGGTGAATAAACCAAACGTGTCTATTCAAATTCCACCTAACACCTTGCTCGGCTGCAAAATAATGTCGAAAGATCTAGCAAATAGTAGACTTGGCTCGTTGCTCGTCATGTGAATCCAACTAATCGCCCCATACGAGGTTATGCCAAGCTCGACGAATATCACTGCTGTCCCTGGAAGCTCTGCATAAACCGGATTGCATCCTCAATGGGGTAGCCGATGAAAACTGGACCAGTAAAGAGCATCTGTGGCCTGTTGTCTTGCTTGCGGTAGTCTGCCTCGGTTGGATTAATAAACGCAGGTTGGGGAGGCTGGCTCGCTGCAAGACGCGGCTCATGCGCCGGAATAGAAGTCTGACTGCTTGTCGGGATATCGGCAAGTCTGATGGAACTCTTATCTTCGCGTTTGATAGGGCTCGAGCCATTCATCATTCCCGCCATTTTCGTGTGGTCGAATGGACATTTCCCAGGCTGCTTTGCCGCCGTTCCGTCTGGCTCCGGCGATAGAGATGAGGGAATTTTGACGGGGGCTGGGGGAGGAGATTCAGGTCGGTCCAACCCATTGCCGTTGATCGGAGCATCAAAGACCGGCACTGAGATACCCCAGGGGCGACTCGGAGACTCGCCCACACGGACCTCCTTAAGGGGCCTGTCGAAGTGGCTTCGTCTCTCCAAATCTTCGTCGTGCTCTGGGACGGTACGTTCTGGATCGTCCGTAACTGTCGCGCTGACCGTCTGGGCCCAGGTCTCCACGCGCTCGTTCGAGGTCCTTTCAACCTCGCTCTGGGGTCGTGTATCCTGCTCGGGTAACATGGGTTGATGAATGCGACTAAGACCCTCAACCATACTAGCAAGATTGCCGTATTTGGCGTCTAACTTCTTGATGTGGTCCTCGTTCTTCTGATATCTCCTCACGCAGACCTCGTGACTCCTCGGTAACTCATGCTTGTGAGTTTCTAGGTAGTGGGCGATCTCTTCGGGTGAGTGCTGATTCAGGTAGCGAATTGGGCACTTAGAGGCTGCAGGTTGTGAGGTAGGATCATCTACCATGGCTGCACAGATAGGATCTTGAGAATCGTGCGGGACCGTGCTTGGTTGATCATGAGGAACACTATCCTGCTTCTCCTCCGTGTTGGGATTCGGCTGAGAGAACGGGCAGTTCAAGTTGCCCTTCTTCCCTTGGACAGTGAAATCTTGCTCGAGGATGGTTGAAAGGGTAGTCATAGTCGTGGGAGGGACGCTATCTCTACTTGAACGACTGCTCTTGCTAGTAGCTGTCAGGGACGAGGCGACACGTCTCCCTTCCCTGATGATTACGGCGATCTGATGTTTCGAGTCGGATGCCTTCCTCTTAGGCAACGGAACGAAGCTGTTATTTGCTAAGGACGGATTATGCAATTCGGGAGGAATTTGCAGATTCAGTAAGGTCTCCGAGATCTCAGACGCCGCCGGGGCATATTTGTCGGCTAGATACTGGAACTATCGGAGCGGATGATGTTAGTCTCGGACGTCGGAAAATATTATTTGTAATCAAGAAAGTGTAATTTTTCGCGCAGTGTATCAGAGTATTGTGGTATGTTGTCAAACACGGCTACAACAAAGGTAGCTCTTGATCTAGAGCTAATATTTCTCATCATATAAGGCGGAGAAGGGGGATAAGGGGAGGAAGGAATAGAACGGGCTAGAACGGATCCAGGATTGGAGTGTTATGGAATATTATGCCATACTTGCTCATGAGCATATCGGAGCTTATGCTCCAAGACCGTTTGCCTGTCACTCAGGTTTTGGACTTCATCGGCTAAGGCGTTAAAAGACTCTATCAAGGTCTGAACGAGATTTTGACAATTCATATCCTGCAGGAGGTTGGGAGGGCTGACGTAGTTCGTGGATACAGAAGATGCAGAGGAGATGGAAAGAAGAAAAAGATGAAAAGATCCGACAGCCCCATTATTTGATCGTTCCATCGATCTTTGGTAGCTCCGAGGTCCGGTGTGGGGCGGCCTTTCCAATGGGAATGTTTGGCTGTTTAATCGCATATCTGTGTTACATCACATGTCTATAAATAACGTGAATACCTACATAGGTAGTAGATCTTACCGGTACTTCGTTAGGAGAGTTTGGGCTTAATTCTATAACTTGGAAGACTCAAACTTATCCTTGATTCAATATTTATAAGTCTATATCATGTCTATCTAGGTATCTAAAAGATCTATTGAATATAAGATATTCAATGTTGCGGTACCGGGCGCTTCACTCTCATAATAAGTAAGTTCGTCATGTGCTTTATAGTTATAGATGTACTCGTGTATCGAGATTCAGGAGATACTGATCGCAACTCTTCCCCGCTTAACCCAACCTCCAGCTCATACAAGTGACTGCAAGATAAAGCCCAATTGTAGCAAAAGTAACTCTATAAAGAGCCCCTGTCTCATTACGGCTTAATTATGGCACCAGTCACTGCCCGTCTTGTTTCTGAAAGCAAGCCGTATCTCGTTCCAGGTTTGTCTTTTATTATCTAGGTAGGTATAATCCCAACATCAACTAACACAAGGCACACTAGGCAAAGTACTTGTAAAAGAGCTATGGTTTGAGGTCCCACTCGACCACTCCGATCCAAATTCGAAACCCATTAGACTCTTTGGAAGAAGTGGCGTCAAATATGCGCGGCCTATCGTTGAGCCAGCTGAGGTCGAGCAAAGACCCTATATTGTGTTCCTCCAAGGTGGCCCTGGCTTTGGCACGGCTTCACCTCAGGACTCCCCCATATCATCCTACTTCCTCGAAAGGGGCTACGAGATGCTCTTCTTAGACCAGCGTGGCACCGGGCTCAGCAGCACTATCTCTGCCAACACGCTCGAGCTTGTCGGCGGTCCTCAGGAGCAAGCCGACTACCTCAAGTTCTTCAGAGCCGATACCCTTGTCAAGGACTTCGAAGCCGTTCGTCTCTGCCTAACTAAGGACTACCCGCCCGAGAAGAAGAAATGGTCCACCTTCGGCCAATCTTTCGGCGGCATGATGAGCTTGACCTACCTCTCTTTCGCGCCGGAAGGCCTCCGGGAATCCTTCATCACAGGTGGACTCGCTGCATTAGATAAAGGTCCTACGGATGTGTATACGGCTACCTACAAAAGGTGTATAGAACGAAACAACGCCTACTACAAGAAGTTCCCGGAAGACGTCGCCACGGTGAAATGGATTGCGGAGAAAATCCAGGAGCTTGGCGGCGAGAAGGGAATCCCTTTACCTACTGGTGGTTTCCTCACAGTCCAACGGTTTATGACAGTTGGTCTCAAGTTTGGCGCTCACGGGGGTATCGACAGGGTTCACAATTACATAGTAAGGATGAAGGGGGACCTAGATCAGTTCGGCATGTTCACCCGCTACACCTTGAATGAGCTGGATCAAGACGGCGACTGGGACATCGCCCCGATCTACACTCTACTACACGAGCCGTGCTGGTGCTTCGGCCCAGGCGTGGCCGGAAAATGGGCCGCAGAGCGGATCGGCCAGAGCTTAGAGGAGTACCCGTGGCTTCGGAAGGACTGGGCGGGACCCGCGAGCCTGGGCGACAAGCCGCTGTACTTCTCTGGCGAGATGATCTACCCGTTCCTTTTCGACACGTGCTCCGAGCTCATGAAGCTGAAAAAAACAGCCCAGATCCTTGCCGAGTACGACGGGTGGGCGCCGCTGTATGACATAGCGCAGCTGGCGAAGAACGAGGTCCCCGTTTACGCGGCGTGCTACAACGACATGTACGTCGACCCCGACATGGCGAGGGTTACGGCTTCGAGGGTCAAGGGGATCAAGGTATTCGAGACGAACGTCTTGTATCATAACGGCATACGCGCGCGCCCGGAAGAGGTGATCCCGCAACTGCTCAAGTTGCGCGACGACACCATAGATTAAAGCAGTCTATAACTCGTGGTATTCATAGATATCAAGCTAGCTTTTTAAATCAGCCCGTAGAAAGAGAGAACCGTAGCAATTCGTTAATGGGATATGAAACGCCACCCCCAAAGTCCGCTAGACGCACCCAAATAATCCATAGCCCTGCCCATCGTACACTTGCACGCGATCCACTGTGTTTTGAGATTAGCTCGTTCCATCCTATTCCCTTTCCTCCCCTCTCACACAAGCAAACTCCCTCAATAGAAATCCCCCCTCCACCTCTGCCCCCTCATAAAAGCCCTCGGATCATTCGGCGGGAACGGAGGCGGCGGTCCGCCCACCGCAAACACGGGCCTCTCCATAGCAGGCAGCTCGGCGCCGCCACCGCCGCCGCCGCCGCCATGCTCCTCCTCGCGGCGGCCGAGGGTCTCCTTGAACATGAGGGCGCCGACCTCGGGGTGGGCGTGGAAGAAAGCCGCCGTCGCGTCGGGGTCGCGGCGCCAGAGGTGCGGGTTGAGGAAGCCGACGCGCGCGAAGATCATGCGGAGCAGGCGGTCCGACTCGGGCAGGCCCTCGTACAGCTTCCGGCACAGGCGCAGGACGGAGGCCTGCGCCGCGTCCGCGCCCGCCGTCTCCAGCATGTCGATGCAGGACCGCGCGATCGCCGCCTTGAAGTCGTCGAGCAGGAACTTGTTCGCGCAGATGTACACGTCGATGTTGAGCTCGTACGTCAGGAGCCAGGTTCGTAGGTCTTGGCCTTGGATGCGGATTTCTTCGTTGCTGCTGTTGTTGCTGTTGTTGTTGCTGTTCGAGCTCGAGTTATTGTTGTTGGTGCTGGTGTTATTGTTGCTGTTGTCGTTCGCCGCTGGACCTGGAGATTGTGGTCGATGACGGTTAGGACGTCGCCGCCGGTTGTCGCGTCGGCGAGGAGGGTCCACGTTCATTACCACTACTCCCGGGGGCATGTGGACGGGCATTGGACCTGGCGGAGGCGGAGGAATACGGGGTGCCACTTTGTTAACAGGAGTTAGTAGTCTCTTTATGAAAAGTCTCAGTAGTTTCAAGCATGTCTCGTGAGCAACCATCCCCTGGTCAACTTGATTAAGAGCTTCTCGCTCCCGAGGCAGGTCAAAAGGGGAGAAGAGATCTCTCGACGCTACATACTGCAATTCCAACAGGGAGGACCGCCTCTCGTCAGACATTGTCGACAGCCGCAGCCCGGCCGATGGGTTCCGGGATGTTTTCGCCTCTCCCTTTCCCAGTGGCGGTTCTCTCGCCTTCGTCTCCGTTCTCGTCGTCTCAGGCTGCGCGCGGTAGAAGAATCGCTCAGAATACTCGCGCTAGAATCGGAGTCCGAAGCAGCCTGCTCGTCTTCTCTTCGAGCGTTTGCCGTATCATCGGGGACTACTCCTCATTAGAACGTTGCCCGTCCGCGCGGAAGCTAGACACTGACTAAGCACCGTCGACGCCGCCTTGATTGGAACATATTTGTTCTCGTAGAGAAAGGCCACGACGAAATGGAATATTGCCGGATCTTCTTCCGGTAACTCCATGGCCTGAGCCTCTGACTCCATAAACTCTCCGCATAGCGCTTTCTTGAAGAACTCTGCTTTTATGAGGACACTCTTATGAACCTGGTACTTCTCAGCGACTTGATCGTTTTATCACCAACACGACTCACGTAAAATGTCTGGCAGTCCGGCGCGGTACCAACCCGAAGAGGGATAATCGGAGAGTTAAATCGTCTGCGATAACTTAGCTAAGTTGGCTCTGAGGTATATGTGGACAAAGGCGATGGATGACGGCGTTTGTATCAACTCGGGTATCAAGTTGGGCTAACGAGATTCTTCGCTTAAAACGCGTAGATTAGAAAACAACGTCTTCGCATTTAACGCGGTGAGAGCTGCTAGCTATGAGCCATACGGAGGGGATCGAGGGGATTTTTAGCGCATCAAATTGGAGTTGTATACGCTTACCCGTCGGCTGATGTCAGCCAGAGATCCTCTTTCGGGTCTATAACTTCCTCTCTGTCCCCAGCGCGGTGCATCGAATCCAGAACGACGACCGGTGGATTAGCGGAAGGTGCCCTCATAGCGTCGCCGAGAGTCATGGTCCTCGCGCTCGTCGATCTACTAGATCCTTCGCCGGCATTCTCCATTGGAGCCGTAGTAGAAACCATCGTGATGAGGTGAGCCGCCTCCGCCAGTTGAAGCGGATAACTTAGAGCCCCAAATCTTATAACGGAGGAGAGAACTTAGTGTGATCAGACTATTGAATGGTATGCCAAGATACAAAATCGATCACAGGAGTCATTCACGGAGTATAAATATAAAGGTGCTACCTTTAACCAGCTACGTAGCAAGTCACTTGTGTTCCGCTCTTGGACCTTATATGTCGGCTATTGCCGATCCTTAGGCAACCGAACGGGAAAGGGTCTGTGAAGGGCCTGGAACTGCGACGAAAGCAGATGTATCTAAATGTATCGCACCTCTTTAGGCAGCCTAGCCGTCCCTTTGGTGACCAGAGCGCACAACCCACGCGGTTAAGCATATGGATTATCTACGCTAGTGTTAGGTACGATAAAAAGTGCGAAAAAAATGCCTGTCCTACTTTACGAAGGGGGGTTGTATGTTCACCCGTGAACAGGGTCGGCCTGCATCTCACTTGTTGGTGACGGGATGATACGTCCCCTGTAAGTGGCTGAGGCGTTCGAGGCAACCAACAGTGCGGCTGCAGTGACCGAGACGCCATAGACGTCGCGAGGAAAGGAAAAAAAAATATCGATTTGTCTTGGAAGGGTTACGCCGCAGTGACTTACGGTAACCGCTCTATAAAACTCAACATCGGGCCTGATTCAATTCGAATTATCTAATAGGGCATTCGAAACTGCCAATGGCGAGTTGGGGGAGTTAATACGGGCCATCGAATCACACACACTGGCTGAATTGATAGACGTAAATGACGGAGGATGGAGGGAGGCCAGGCACAAATAGGAGTTGGGGTAATACGCGGGCCGCATCCTATTCCTCATAAACCTGCTGCTGCATCTCGATTTCTGCATAAGTGTTAGCTGCGGTGCTGCGATAGGCGGGGTCATGTGCGTACGCCACAGCCGGTTCGCTGAGTCCGCGATGATTTTTGCTTTGGCAAGAAGTTTTTCCTCGTACTTTTCCTCGTCCTTCGACTTGAGCCTCACTTTGCTCGGTTGCGCCTTTTAAAGTAGGTATGTTAGCATTAGCCTTCCTGGCAGCCCTATTTCTATAATTATCTCCACGAACCTGTATAAGAATCGGCACAAGTTCCTTGGGGTCGGCATTTGCGACGGCTGCGACCGTCTTTAATCCGTTCTCGTAGAAGACCCTCGCTGTCCGGCTCTTGATGAACGTAATTTTCGTTAGCGCTAGCAGATCTGACTTCGCTCCCGCGTTCAGCCGATCTGAAAAATGGTCGAGTATGGCAGCCATCGCTCTAAGCGCATAGTTAGTCTCAAGCATGGTCACAAGATAGATCGTGCATTAAACTTACCCCCAGCCCATCTGTTCGCAGAATTTGATCACTACATCGACTAAGGTTAGTAACGATGATCCATTGGGCCCCAGTGAATGAAACCGGCCTATGAGACAGATCATGATTGTACCCCTCCAAAATAGAGAATAAACGTGATGGACGGTCTGCGCATTTACTCACTCCCAGCAGCGAATCCTTGGCATGTCTGCGCAAGGTTCTGGACGGCACCTCGTGGCGTATCATATTTATGGGAGACAATATGGATAGGCATCTCGTTACATAAGTCTCTCAGTTGAAGAGCCAGGTAAAACCTACGATAGACGCGGGCAATTTCTTTTTCTTCCGGCGTCGTTTCTTTAAGGTTTCCACCTTGTGCCCTATGCTAGATATAAGCACGATGATTTCATCGTAGGATTCATTGCTTACATCTTATTGACTTGTGTTGGTTTTAGGCCAAGGAAGGTCATAACACGAAGCCCACTATCGTCAAGGCCTTCCATTTCTGACCTGAAAACCCGCCAGTTAACCGTAACCGATGTATCGTGCACCGGCGTAAACGTATATAGGATATCTGTTACTACCTTGTGAGTATATTTTTTTTTTCAATTGTCCACGACGCCTGGAGTATTATCAAAACAAGACAGCACACTAAGCAAAATTGGAGCTGAGCTCGTTACTTACGCATTTCTCCGTCCATTACAAAAGCCCGCAATGCGCGTTGCATTTCGCGATGAACAAACGCACCATCCTCTGGTTCCAATGACGAGGTAACAACGGCCTTGCCCAGTTGTGTTGCATCATATAAGTCAGGCTCATCGGAGCGGATGAACCCCATCGAAGCCAAGTCTTGTAAGCTTGACTCTACATGAGCTGTTATGACGTCTGGCTCTGTGGACAGGTTCAGTAAGGTTTTTTGGATGTAATCCTCAACGGTATCTCTTGAGTTCGCTAGTTTGATGGCAATGACTTCCAGTAACGCGCGCTGTATGCGGTGTCTATCTGTGGTTAGCCCACTTGAGATCTGAGGTAAATCAGCATGCATAAGCTCGATGACGGCCTGAAGGTCGTCTTTCCGACAACATAAATAGGTCTCTCCTATCTCGTCCTTTCCCTTCCTGCCTGCCCGACCACGCATCTGACGAAGCATAGAGGGCCCGACTAAATCTCGGCCCATTCGCGCATTGTGAAGTATGACTCTCCTCGCAGGAAGGTTGATACCGGCAGCAAGACTGCAAGTCGCTACCAGTATTTTGAGCACGCCACTATCGTAAGCACTAGCAATCAAGTCACGCTCTTCTGTTGTTAAGCCGGCATGATGAAAAGCAACACCAGATATGACCGTTTCAGCCAAGCAGGGGTCAAGTCCCGTACTGAGACTACGTAAGTCGGCCAAAAGGTCTAGCCTTTTCTCCATAATGGCCGGGTCAAGACAAGAAGTATCGTTCATAGCACGACTGATAAGCCGCGCGTCGGATTCACAGCCATCTGCTAAGTTGTTAGCATTCTTACACTTAATGTGGAAAGGTTACTTGATAATGGCTCCTGAACCAAAAGCTCAATATAATGGAATGTACTGCGACATACTATGAATATATTAGCTTAATGTAACGCAGTAGAAGAGAGAAAACAAGGGTAAATAGATAATTCAACACGGTAGGCCACTTTCTTTTGAAAAGAAGCATAAGTACTGACCGACGACTATTGCAGAAAACAAGAGCACCATATCCTGATCTTGCCGTTTCCGTTGCTAATGCGACAACGGCATTTAATACCGGATCCTTGAATTCCTTGTGTGGACTTGGGTGTACAATTCTCACGGGATGATTCTGAGGTTGGCTTGCACTGGGATGCGTCGAAGCAAGCTGGGTGGCGGTCTTAAGTAGCCCACTGGTTGATGAGGCTGGGTAAATTTGGCTTTCGTGGACAAGATACTCCTCGATAGGTACCGGTCGATAGAAAGTGCTGTAGATATGCGCATCTAACCACCGCGATAATAGATCGATGTTTTGTAGAGTCGCACTCATGCCGATGATTTGGACGTCGTGCCCAAGACTTAAAAGCTTTGTAGCAATAAGCTCCATGAGATAACCACGATGATCGTCGTCTACCATATGCAGCTCATCTAGCACGACAGCTCTAAGATTAGTAATGGTGCAATCGTCAATAGCAGTATTAATAAGCGTGTTCGCCTGTATTCTTATTAGACCTAGATCACGTAAAAACCAACATGAACGGACCTTTTCGAATGTGCAAACACCAATATCGAAGTCAGCCCACGTAGCCCTAACTTTGCCACCCCCGAAAAATCCAACGACTCTGACGGTATCATCACCGGCTCGTCTTTGCCAAAGCGAATTTTCCCTCTTTTCGGAAGCATCTGGTTGAGAGTTTTGCCTCTTAATATCTTGCACAACACTTCGTAACCATCGAACCTTCTCTTGAACTAACGCAACGTAAGGAAGCACAAGTAAAGCTTTAGCATTGCCGTCTTCAAGGACTTTTTTCAGCATTAGAATATCAGCGACTAAAGATTTTCCCCCGCCGGTTGGAGCCGTATAGACTAGGTTCTTGGATCCATTCAGAAGGCCTGGACCCAAAAGACATTGCTTTTGCCAGGGATAGATCTCTTTGATGCCAAGAGCATTTAGGTTGTTCACTAGCGAACTAGGCAAGCCATATCTCGGGAATGATAGCGACAGAGAACGATCAACTATCGACCTCGGGGTAGCCTGTGCTACCCGGCGCTGCGAATATTCAGAGGGTTGTGCAGTAGTATCAGCATCAGGACCAGTAGCAGCGATGGTGCTAGCAGTTAGTCTAGGTAATTCTTTCCCTACAGCTGATGCTCTTTGGAATTCATTCTGCCTTCTTGGTACAGCGGCCTGCTGCTGTCCAGAATCACCAGGTTCGGCTAGAGGTCTTTTATGGCCTGCGAGGGTGGTCGTGTGGAATGATTTCTGTTGTAAAGTGGTCGTTGACTCAAGAGTTGTCTTATGGAAAATTCCCTGCCGTGGATCCATGACGAATACCCTAGTCGAGCAAGGGGTAAGATGACCATACGACAAATTTGGTCTGGTAGGCGCCGATAAGATGCATCGGACTTGTTGATTAGTCCAAAGAGAATGAGATGATTCCAATGCACATTATACAAAGCAAGGCGAAAATATTAGCGACATGCCAATTATACCGATTTCAACCCGTAGTTTGCGAATGTGAATATGTGAATATGAACAAATGCCGAGGCGCGGGATCAATATGAAGTTGGTCACGAAACCTACGCCGAGTCACGTGTGCCGAAAGTGTATAGAATTGCTACCTTGTAGGTAGAAATACATATAGAGTCCCCTTGCATATGCCAAGTTTAGTGGAGGATCAATCAACGCAGGCGCTGTGCAGGCAACATAGACCCGGGAAATGGCGCCTGTCTCCGAATTCCCCACTTCTTTGACATAATCAGGTACGGGATCGCGTAATCAGTGTAGCCGTCATCCCTAAAAAGGAACTGGTGCATCACCTGAATCACGCGGTCTTTCATTGGATCTCTGATTTGGCTTGTCAAAGTGGCCCGTGCCGACCGATTTGCGAACTTCGCCGCGGTCGGGGGTCTTCCTCCAACGTCAACCTTCCCATCTTAATTGCCTCTTCGGTAGGTACTAATGTAACATTAAGCGGATAGGCAACCTCAACCTAGGACTACTTCTTCTTACTAATTACCTAGCAGGAGAAAGCCTTGGTTCTTTCTATATCTCGGCATCATCGGGGTTACTAAGGAATTTGGCCATTCATTTTTATTGTCTACATGTGTACTATGTATGCATGTACTGATACGAACGTCTGGTCACTTTGCATGTTTGGCTTCGACTTTAACTTCGAATTTTTTATCTGGCCTGCAATCACGCCCGACATATAGTGCGATCTAGTGACTTAGGTAGGCGCCATTTTTATTCCACTGGGTAAGTACACCTACCTGCCTGCATCCTCGTCCGTACCTCTCTTCGGTAGACAAATGATGGTTTGGATGGCTGGATAGGCACGCTTAATATCAGTGGGTTCGCTTCCGAATTTACCTCTGCAAGTGGCGAAAAACTAAGTTGCACGTATGGGACATACTAAAGCTAATAGTCGCCCTATCATTTCTGCTCCCGTCTTGCTCATCTCGTCACTTTTTGCCCGATAAGTACATATCAGCTATTCCTCGAACAGTTCCCGACCAGCGGGGATATGTCGAACCGGCGAAAATAAGGAGTAGTAGGCAATTAATTACCTAGGTAGGTGGTGCAGGTGGTGCTGATGTTAGGATATGAAAGCTGTCCTGGATGCCAAGCTTCTCCAATTTCTAGCTATTATTGGCCACTCCCCATCCTTGCGATCAGGAACTGTGGATCATCAAGTATCGATGGGAGAGAGATCAGGAGCGTGATGCCTTTTGGGTAGCAAGTAATAAGCCTTAGGGAAATGGAAATGCGTACCTACCTCATTGGATACAGCGAACTTGCCGACTACATTGTAGTATATCTCTGCCTATCTAGGTACGCTCTATACCATTATAGTCTTTGCGCGTCGATCGGACTATTACTCGACGAATTACCTTAGCATATAATGACGCTTCCTTCTTATGCGGATGCATGATCATTTCCGCCGGTTTACTCGCGGATAATGATGTGGCTCAAACATTCCTCCACGATTCAAGACCAGTTCCCTCTAGAGACCCTGGGCGGCCTGGGTTAGAGATCGTCTACCTACACCGAGTAGGGCTATTCTAGTGCCGGAAACGTCCGGTTTCAAAACATATGGTATAGAGAGAGAGATTAAAATTAAAATGCGGTTTGAAGGTCATTGTTCTGCTAGGCGACGGGATAGACCTTTAATTGTTATGATAAAAAAAAGCGGATATTTTCATTTAGAAACAGTACTTTCTGCCATACATCTCGCAGATTTATGAGCTCGGTTGTCTTGGGTATGTCTCTTGTATCGCACGGCGGTGACGGTCGGCATCCTTGTCCTATGCGATCTGGTTGGACCATTGGATCGTAAGGTGGGGGTTTGCTTCGACACCTGTCGTTTTTGTCCGGGCTGCCAAAGATGCCCAGACTTGCCAGACTGGCTGCCCGGCGCCTCGCCTTTTCGCATCGTGTCTCAAGATCCGAGATCGAACGACCTCCACAACACGCCAAAACACGTGCTGGTTGTAGTCAACGACAGCCATTTTGTTAAACGATGCGGGATAGATAGGTAATGTGGTGCGGCTTATTTTGGTTGCTGCTGCAACATCTCGGTGCAAAAAAAGGGCAGATAGACAACGGCGCTTGGTTGCGTCGAAAATCTCGGATGGGCGGTCTTGACTCGCGGCCAATCTTGGCTAGATCCCCACCCAGAAAAGTGCGACAGGTGATAGGAATGCTGCCTGTCATACATGCTATGCGCAGTCCGCCCCGATGAGGTGAGCTTGAGGATTCGGGACGTGCAGTACCCCCAAAAATGAGTAAATGACGAACAACAATAGCGAGGCGACGACGACGTGTATTAGTATAGAGCACGAGATTTCCTATTTCCATCCATGAGATACATATATGTACGTCGCTCTCATCTTAAGCGGAGATAATCAAGCAGCCGCAAGCAACACACAAACGCATCACGAAGATATCGTACTGTCAAGCAAGCAAGCTAGTAGGCAAAATAGATCGGGTATACAATTGGTTTGAAAGGAGACTATGGTGCATATAGCCACGATTAATTGAGATTGGCGGCCTATAACCTAACCTAGAAAGGCAGAATAAATGGTCGATAGAGAAAGACATTCCCGTCAATACGGCCGTGACCACATTTCTTTGTCGATGAGGAGGACGACCAGGGCATGGCGTAGATTTTAAGATGCAAAGAATGATGAGATGAAGTCGAATAGAGCCTGCAGCCTTTTAGCAGGAAGCGTAAGTTGGTTGGACTGACAGGGGTAGGGTTGATGGTGTGGGCCAAGGCGAGACTTTTTAACCTCAATCGTTGCCCCACATCAAGGTAGATGTACAACATATAGTTCTTCATCCCTCCTAATTCTGCATGGTAGCAGGGATTATTCTATGCTGACCCTGCCGCTAATAAGTACCGGTACCGCGGCGCTACCGTCCTCCTAATAATTCCAGCTGGGACAATATCAGAGTTTGAATGGCTGAAGATCCCAACTCCATCTTTCCATATTTCCATTTTCTTGCTGGTCCCCCATCCATCCACAAATTCCCCGTGTCTTTCTTTGTGTGCGCTGCGTGTGCCGGTCTCTTGCTGGTTTCCCTCCCTCATGTTGTTACATACATACATACCACTACCTATATATCCCTACCTACTCCTACCTATTTATCATGTACACGCCTGGGCATTGAATGAGGTTCAATGTTGCTAAGCTGCGCGTTAGTACGTACGGTGCCCCAGTCGCCCAGTTTAGTGTACTGTATGCAAATCAATGCGTCCAATACCTCCATATAGTACCTAGTATGCTGATATGCTTGGTAGGCCCAGGCTGCCAGGGCTGTCCAGGTACATTTATAAGGTACATTTATATATGTACATTCGAAATAATAAAATCGCTTGTATGGGTAAAGATGTTGCATTTTGAATCCCCACGGATCTTCTTGATCTCTTGACCTCTAGACATTCTCTGCCTCTTGACCTTTTGACCTTTTACCTTTTCGCCCTCGTTCTAACGCGATGCGCCAGTCAAATATCAGCCCTTGTGAAAGCAACTCCTAGCTTCCCAGTGCCATTTGATTTCCAAGGTTCTCACTTTTTGATTATGTTAGTGTACCCCGGTACCCTTTATGTATCTCGGTACTATTCTAACGTTCGTCGAAAGGGAAAAAAAGAGGCGACCCTTAGGTTTAATGTTCTTCTACTATTAATCCATTCCTCCATACTACATAGCAACAAGGTATGTCACCTTTTCTGTTTCTCAACTTTTCGACTTTCCAAACCAACCCTACTACTTAATCAGTACCCTTCTCGTTTCGATTTTTCCAACCCTGCTTCATCAAGGTTAGAGCATCCGTGTCGTATCATCAAATTCCCAACTCCTCGGTACATACGACGTGCTACATCGTAGAGGGCGGGTCTTGCGATTCCTCCGTTTTCTATTTTCCATTTTTGATCATCGACCTTCTTCCTTTTACCTTCTATTAATTTACGTGCGTCGACAGTCTCGATACCATAGGCCGACCATCGTATGCTTCAGTCGTTGATAATCCGTTCTTGGCGACCCATGCCGTTGGCAATATCTATACATCTACGCACATCCACACATCCACGCATCTACGCATCCACGCATCCATCACGCCGTACCGTGGACGCACATTACGCACCATACGTACTTCGTACATAATTCCTTATATTAGATAGCCTGGTAAGTCATTGGTTCTCATCATTCATCGTTCCCCATTCCCCATTCCCCATACACATACACACATCATCTTTTCTACCTTTATTACCTACCTCTACGGTGGTCTACCACCTTTACCGACCTTGCCTACCTTGTCATCCTGTGTGATCCTTATGGCCTATTACCTACCCGGCTAGTCGTGTCGAGAGTGGACACCGATTTGATGGTCTGTCCCGCCGCCTCGAACCTCCCCGGTCCATCTTGGCCTTGCTTTACATAAACCTTCACTTCTACTACTTCTTACTTCTACTTCTACCTGTACATCCTTTTCCCGTCCCACATCTTGCCGTCACGTCTACCGCGCCTCTTTTCCCTCTCCCACCTTCTTTTTTCTACTTCTACTCCCACGCATACCTCACCACCTATTTACCTACATGGCAAGGTATTCTATATCCTGCATGTTTTGCTTATTTTCCTTTTTCTCGCCCTTTTCCTTGTAACCTCACGGCATCTAACCCTCCCACTAGGTGCAATAGGCATATGCGCCTGCTTAATCTCCCCGTTATTCTTCTTTACTTCTCTACATACACCCTCTCTTGCGAACCTTGAACCAGGACCATCGTGGGACGTAATTCGGTAAGCTTCCCACAGACCCTTGTTTCCAGCTTGCCGTGGTACCACCGGCGAAACGCTCATAACGAAATCCATGACATGCTGCCCGGTTCTTGTCTGAAACATTCTGACTGCGAGGTTTGCACCTAGATTGGTACTTTTGGCACTTCCGCACCTCTTTATAGGACACGCAGCTCTGCATACGTATCCTGCAACTAACACGCCGTCAACTTTTCGGCGTTTCTCCGTGTGACATTGAATGCGCCGCCCTTTAATCGCCCACCATGGCGCAGAAATCAAGCGACCCCGATGACAAGCTAAATCCTTCGTCATCTTCGAATAATAAGGAAATCTCAGAACCCGGATCCACGCAACAAAATAAGTGCACACCTCACACATCCGCACCCTCCACATCCACGCCTGCATCCACATCCACATCCACACCTACCACCACCAACAACAACACCCAACCTTCAAAATCCGCCAACCCTAAGAACTCGGGAGAAGATGCAGCCAACTCCCAACCGATGACAAAATCAACCTCATCGGGATCGAACCCATCTGCGAAGGAGGCCATGACTGGCCCGTCTCCCTATGGCACGCGCTCCCGCAATCGCGGTCAGGCGCGGCCCAATTACGCGGAGGACAAAGATGTAGACGTCGACATGTACGACTCCTACGTGGAGAAGAAGGACGACGATTCGAAGAAGAACTCGCGACATACCAGTGCATCTGCGAATGGCACCAGCGATGCACCGCGAGCTACGAATTCGACGTCACGCAAAGGTGCAGCCCCGGCCGATGGCAAGGCTGCTAGTAATGGCACCGCTCCGCACACAACATCGAAGGATTCACACACGCACTCGACGAACAACGCGACTTCGAACGCTGCGCCAGCTACTACGTCTTCTGGCCCGTCGAAGAAGCGAAAAGCACCTACGCAATCGGCCTCGAGCAATGCGCACAGTCACGCCAATACTCCAGCGCCGACCGGCCCCAACGCGACAGCGACAAGACGCAGCGCTACGCAGGAAAAACCGGTAACAGCTGGCGCAGGGTACAACGTGACGAACATGATGTCATTTGAACGCTACGGTGCGGTTCTGAAAGATGGAAAATTGGTGGCGGACGATGGAACTACGCTGCAAGCAAATGGTATGAGCCACCGAACCCAACCAAAGGCTGGATTTGTATAATTATGTATCGTGTGTTTTTTTTACTGACTCTGCCCTATCTAGACCACGTATATCTCGTTTGCGAGCCGCCCGGAGAACCGTACTATCTGGGGCGTATCATGGAGTTCCTCCACGTGCAGAACAACGCAACAAAGGCTGTTGAGGCGTTGCGGATGAATTGGTACTACCGGCCAAAAGACATTGCGAAGAACATGAATGACACTCGGCTGGTGTTCGCCACAATGCACTCAGACATTAGTCCGATAACCTCCTTGCGCGGCACGTGTCAGATCCGCCACAAGGCCGAAATCGAGGACATGGAAGCTTACCGAAAAACACCCGACTGTTTCTGGTTTGAGAAGCTTTATGATCGCTACATCCAGAAGTATTACGATGTAATTCCGTGCTTCCAGATTGTCAACGTTCCCGAGCGAGTCAAAAAGGTGTTGGATGAGCGGTGGAAATACATTTTAGTGGAGCAGGGCCGGGCAAAGGAATTCACTAGCGCCGTCAAATCATGCAAGAGGTGTAGTGGCTACTGCGCAAGGTACGTACCCTTCATGGGTAGCTATGTCGAGCTACCTGATTATGTCATCAGGCCCCTTCCTTTTCTGCTTTTCCCCCTTTTCCCTTTCGCATTTCCTCTTTCCAGTTCCCAAGCAATTGGGGGTTGTGATAATAAATAGTGGCTAACTCAAGATAACAGCAATGATTCTGTCGACTGCGCTGTGTGTTCGCACACTTATCATATGAACTGCGTCCGCCCACCTCTGCTAAAGAAACCATCACGTGGTTTTGCTTGGGCTTGTGCTGCATGCAGTCGTGCCCAGGAAAGGAAGCTGGAGGCCCGACACACCCCAAGCTTGTTAGACACACATCCAGAAGCCGAGGAAGAGGAGATCTGGGAGGATGAGGATGACGTTATCGACACCAACCGTACTAGCCCTGCTGACGGCATCGACGACTCCCACCAGCCCGCCACGGCAGAGCAGATATACCATGCAAGCCTGTGGCCTTGGCGATATCTGGGTCAGCATTGCAAGCCGGAAGATGCACTTGACTACGACGATCGCATATATCCCCGGGCAGGTTCCCGCTTAGGACCGAAACACCAGGCAACTGTGCTCCCTTGGCCCGGTCGTCCAGTTCAGTTGGTGAAGCCCTTAGAGATCAAGAAGACGGGTAAAAAAGACAGCAAACAATCGAAAGAAGCACTTGCACTTCTTGAGGCTGAAAAGGCTGCTCGAGAAAAGCGGCCGATATGGGTTCAGGATGAGCCTCCTGGATATGTAGCGCGCGGGGAGGACTACGACAACGACGACCCGAGGAACACGGCTCAATTGCTTTGGAAGCCCTTGGGCGCACCAGGGGTACCTATCAAAGAACCACAACTCGATGACTATATGACAAGTGCGAAAACGAAACTGATCCCGATGTTCAATCTTCCGAAGCTGTCAACAAATCTCGAGGACGTCGCCATCAATACCTTGTTCAAGAATGACTATGATCCAACCAAGTCTCTGAAGGCACTGAACAAGGTCGAGAAGTCCGTCTTCAAAGAGCCGGAGTTGACAGCTACCGAGCTCAAGAAATTTGAAGAAGGCGTGACTAAGTTTGGGTCAGAACTCTTTCCTATCACCAAGCATGTGAAGACAATCAAACATTCAACAACTGTTCGGTTCTATTACACATGGAAGAAAACTGATCGTGGAAAGCAAGTTTGGGGCAATTTCTCCGGTAGGAAAGGCAAGAAGGAGGCCAAAAAGGCTGAAGCGACAGCAAATAAGCTCCAGGACGATGTTGCTGACGACCAGGACGACTCAGCCTTTGACACGGGAAAGGCTCAGAAGTTAAAGAGAGGTTTTGTATGCAAGTTTTGCTCAACCAAATCCTCGCGTCAATGGCGACGAGCGCCCAACAGCGCATCCGGTCTAGTAACCGAAGGGGGTGGCAGGCATTCGAATAAGGACAAGGGCGTTCAATATGTTGGAGCATTGTGTAGGCGATGTGCTGAGTTGTGGCGACGCTACGCTATCCAGTGGGAAGACATGGACGATCTTGCTAAGAAGGTTGCTACAGCAGGGTCACGTTCGTGGAGACGAAGGGTCGACGAGGAAGTACTCAAGGAGATCAGAGCTGCGGAAGAGAAGATGAGCATGACCGTCTATAGCTCGCCTAATGAGGTGGCCCCGACGACACAGGCTGCCGCGGCAACACCCGCTATACAGCCTAGTACCAGCGAGGCACCCCCGCGAAAAAAGCTTAAGACCATCGCTGATAAAGAGGCGGAGGCCAACGGAGCTGATTCCAGTGGCACGCAAGCAACGCATCAACATCAGCAGAAGAAAAAGGAAAAGGCAGTGGAGAAAGCAGCGCCACCGCCAGCACCGGAATTACCAAAACCCCGCACGCTGCCTTGCGCTATATGCCACCAGATGGCCCCCACGGGAGATGCGGCTCACCTGTCTTGCAAGGAGTGTCGCCTTACTGTTCATAGGAAGTGTTATGGTGTCATGGACAACCGTCTTCCTGGCAAATGGACTTGCGATATGTGTCTCAATGACAAAAATCCTCAAGTCTCGATCGTAAGTACGGATGATACTCTTCTCAGACCTACCAACTGACTGTTTTCTCCAGGATTACAAATGTGTCTTGTGTCCGGTGGAATTTACGGAGCACGACTTCGTAGAACCACCGAAGAATTCACACAAGAAGAAGACCGAGAAAGAAAAGGAGAAAGAACGGCTTGACCGTGAGCTCGCTCAGAAAGCCGCAGAGTATTATCGCAAGAAGCAGGAAGAGATGAATCGGCCGGTCAATCCCAGGGAACCTCTGAAGAGAACGGCGGATAACAATTGGGTCCATGTTACTTGCTCCGTATGGATGCCGGAGATAAAGTTCGCCAATGCCTTAGCCCTGGGCCCTTCTGAGGGTATTCCATCCATCCCGCGCAGCAGATATGACGAAGTCTGCAAGGTGTGTAAGAAAAAAGGCGGTGCTTGTGTGACGTGTCATCACTGCCGCACCCCTGGTAAGTTTGATTTTATTGATTGATTTTTTATTTCTAGTGCTGACAACATATTAGTTCACGTGGAATGCGCTCACCAGAATGGATATTTGCTTGGCTTCGAGATCACGCCGGTGAAAGGTTCCCGGCGAGACCAGCACAACATTGTGACTATTGGAGGGGAGACGGGGATCATGTCTGCCGCTGTCTGGTGCAAGGAGCACATCCCTCAGAAAAGCCTAGTACATCGGATGCACGACCCTGTACCTCAGCCCGATGGACAAAGCAAGGATCCTGCTGTTATGAACGCCCTGCAGCTTTACGTGCATAACTATAAGCAGGCAGATCTTACTTTCACGGGCAACGTCCGTAAGGCGAATCTCGCTAATCTGGCCACAAAACCGCCCTCTGTCACAGCACAGACAAACCCGAATCGAAGACAGTCAACCACAACTGTGTCTAGCTCAACACCGTTAGCCCAGAGAGCTTCTCCGATTGATCACGTTGACACAGCTTCTAGCAGCTCTCAATCCGGTGATAAAATCTGTCTTACTTGCGGTATCGACGTCAGTCCGAAGTGGTGGCCTATAGACAAGGCCCAACAAAAGGTTCTGACAAATGGACATCACGGATCTCTTAGCCGTGAAGCGATGAAATTCGTTGCTCAGAGGAGCGTCCAGTGTCACAAGTGTCACAGGGAGAACCGAAAATTGACGCCGCATGCTCCTCCAAAAGTGGAAGCGCCGTCTATTGAACCCCCAAGGCCTGCGCCTTCAGTTGCTAACAGTTTAGTAAATCACCCATCGCATGTATCGAACCCTGTGAACAGAATCGCCGACATTGGGAATTCATGGGGACCTCGAGCTCCTCCAGCACAAACAACGACTCCTACGATTGCATCGGCGATCTCTGCACCACCGTTACACCCACCGTCAGCGAGCATCCCTCAACCGTTGCCGTTGACCGCTCCTCATGCTGGAACGAGTCCAATGGCAGCTCCAGTTGGCCAGCCCGTGCCGCCTCACCACTATCCGCCCCCTGGCGCGCCTTACGGAGGAGATTGGCACCGCAGTCCGACTCAGCATGCCCCAGCTCTTCACCAGATGAATGGCAGTTCAGGCGGCCCTAGTCCGATACACCACAACCACCTTCGCGATCTCCGACCGCCGCCTATAGCTCCAATGTCTCATCACCAGGGGCCGTCGATCCAGCACGGGCTTGGACAACCCATGCTCAACGGAATTCCACCGTCACCACCTCGACGAGGTCCAGCTACGGTTCAGAATGGCACTTCCTATAATATGCCATCTTACCACTCAGGACATAATTCAGTCCACGGTCTCACCAACGGTAGCCCACCACCACGAGCTTCAGAGCATTCCTTCTCTCAAGGCTTACTTGGCTCACGTTCTTCGCCTTTCATGAACGCGCATGGAAGTCCACCGGTATCTCGAGATGGGATTTCCATGAGTCGCGAGCCAAGCCTAAACAGCAATGCACCATCTTCACGGCCAAACGACGGTCGACCTGCAAGCGGGGCGAGCGCCAATGCATCGCTGCGCAACCTTCTGTCGTAAATAGTAGGGACTAGACGGACTGGGGGGGTTATGTGGCTTATGATTCATTCGCATAGCAGTTTAATTTTCCGAGTTCGGCGTTACTAGGGCTGGGGTTGTTGTATAAGTAGGGGGCATGGCAATACCAAAGGCGTCGATACGGTTATAGATGGCGGTTTGACCAAAAGGAGTCAGTCAAATAGACATGTACGAAGTCAAGACGTCTGGGGAGGATACCAGGCATAATTGTGAAGATCATTCTTGCAAACTACATAATCATTGTCCCTGTTGTACCCGGTGACTGTATACAGGCCCAGGCCTTTAGGCATGTATGAATGATGCTATTTGATAATCTTGTACACGTATTGAGCGGATTAGACGTAGGTAATGTCCGATGATACTAGTATAGTAAAGTGGACTACAATAGTTACGAAGCGGGGACAGCCGCTTATCTCTAATGATCACAATTCTTTCAACTTATCTAGCTAGCCATTATACGGCATCGAGAAAATCAGAAGTTCGCGAACAATTCTATAGCCAACTTATTTCTTTCGAGTTTGCTACGACGTCGTTAACCCCTTTTAAGCCAGTATAGCCGATATGGATGATTCAAAGGGTCTTGCCTTGGCCATCGAGGAGGCGAAGATCGGATACGAAGAAGGCGGCGTTCCGGTACGTCTCTCTCATGGAGATATTCCTCCGCAACTTGGGTCGTTCGAATGCTGAGAAATCGGACGACTAGAT
Source organism: Annulohypoxylon truncatum (assembly GCF_022578515.1). NCBI lineage: Eukaryota > Fungi > Ascomycota > Sordariomycetes > Xylariales > Hypoxylaceae > Annulohypoxylon > Annulohypoxylon truncatum. Next base: position 322,743 of record NW_025953806.1, read on the forward strand.
CGGCGCGGCCTTGGTTGCTGCTGATGGCAGAGTGCTCGGCCGAGGTCACAATATGAGAGTACAGAACGGCAACCCGATTCTTCATGTACGTAGGGCTAGGTCTACTACAATTTGTCATCTGATGACAATTAGATAAGTTGTCATATAGTTTAGTTGGTTCTGACCTATTTACTATTCCAGGGTGAGACTTCCTGTCTCCAAAATGCAGGCCGTCTGCCTTCGTCGGCGTACAGCGGCAGCACTATGTACACAACCCTCTCGCCTTGCGACATGTGTAAGTAAATACAGCTTCTTCCTCGGCACTCCGCGTACCCCTTATCCCTCCTCACCGGTCCCCACCACGCAATCTTTACGTACACAGAACCTCTGCTAAGAGGGGCCTAAAACGTTTCGAGGGAAACAGGTACCGGCGCCTGCCTCCTGTACGGCATCTCTCGCGTGGTCATCGGCGAGAACAAGACGTTCCTCGGCGGCGAGTCGTATCTCAAGCAGCGCGGCGTCGAGGTCGTCGTGCTGGACTCGCCCGAGTGCAAGGAGCTGATGGATAAGTTTATCGCCGAGAAGCCGGAGATCTGGTAGGTTCTTTTTACTCCCGTCTTATTACCCTTTATCATCCTCGTGTAGAAATAAAAGGTTGTTCTCGAGGCTGAGATGAGCGTAATCCAGGAACGAGGATATTGGTGTGGAAGAGAGGGTATATTCAAAGGAGAGTGTTCAGGCGCCGGGGGCTTGAGGATTCGGATTGTGATGGGTGTCTTCAGGTCCCTGAAGATAGTTGTTTTTTTGTAATCAACAACTTCGAGAATGCAAAAGCGTTGTAGTTTATAGAATGAACTGTACTGACGAACGGTTACTTCGATAATCGCTTATTGTCGGTGATCTCCTTTTCCGAGGAATATATAACGTCCGTACAAATTTGTAATGAGCTTCATTCTATGCCGAATTTCAAGTTACTAAAATCATAAATATTTTGAGACGTAGTACTAGGGTGTTTTAAAAAAAACAACACCCCACGCTAGAGTTAGAGATTTTACCGTCCTCATAGCTAATGCTACGATAGGTAGTGAGATTTAAATTAACTAGTTTATTTTTGGCGTAAAATTCAGGTCGATGCTATCCTGCGAATATCGGGACAGAGAGCAACGCCTTGTGGGTATCTGAGAGGCTTTATAATATGACGCCTTAAAGGATGAGTTTGTCGAAGAGGCAACGCCATAGTGTACTATCAATCGTGGTCCTCTTCCGTGAAACCGGGGCACCCGTCCATATTCTCGTCAGGATAATCGCATTTGCACCAGAAGCAATAATTGTGCTCTTTCCTCAGATACTCGACCAATCTCCTCAGTCTCTCCTCGACTTCGAGTGCGTTAAACTCATCCAGTTCCGGGTCCTCTTCCTCGAGATCTTCTACCTGGACATACGCCACACTCGTTTTCCCCATAGCCTTCTTATCGTCCTCATCATCCAGATCATCCACGTAAGTTGGGAGACGAGTCGAGCTCTGCTCTAGGTCGTGTCGCATGCGGCGGTCCCGCTCGGCTTCCTCACGGCTCCGAATGAGGCCTCTCCAGACTACAGAAATGGACTTCAGAGGTCTGGTCGAGAGCGTCCTCTTCTTTTTAGCTCCATCTTCCTCATCGCTATTCGTTTCCTGCGTCCCATCCAGCCCCTTCTCCTCGTCTAACTTCTCGCAGACCTTCATCCCGGCATACACCAGCTTCTCCATCCTTGCCTGTTCCCTCTCCCTCCTAACCCGGTCCCGGAACTCCGTCTCGTCGACCTTTCTCTTCTTCTCAACCCCTTCCGCCGCCTCATTCAAGCGTCTCTTCCTCTCCGAATCCAAGCCAATCCCGCCACGGTCCTCCTTCATCTCGGGGCGGAGCGGCTCGAGTCTCGCATTCTCCGCGTTCTCCTTGCTACCCAGCGCGACGCCGGGCTTGAAGCCCATCTTGGCCATCATGGCGAAGCCCTTGCTTTTCTTCGCTCGCGCTGTCTCGAGCAGGGACTGGGAAAGCGCTTCTTCGCGTTCTGCTCGTTCTTCCGCGGCTTGCTCTGCCTTTGACTTGACGCGTCCCTTGATTTCGCCCTCGCGTCTGAGTCGTTGTCGCCGTTGTAGCGACGTCTCCACCGTTTTTGTCTCCTCTCCGAAAGTCATGTTCATGTAGTCATCTTCATCGTCCTCCTCTGAGGAGTGGCTTGCCGCCTGATATGATGTCATATCGGGTTGTATGGCAGGCACGTGATCTTTGCAGATTCTGATGTTGAGGGGAGCAGTGATGAGAGATTATAATTTGGTGTCGTAAGGGACTAGTGGCCCGAGATATTTCGAGAAGCTTGAAATTGAAGCTGTGAATTATTTGGTAAAGAAGGAAGACACATCAGCCAATGATAATAAGAGTTTGACGCACTTATAATTGTGGGGCCTGCTTATTTCTATAAACGATGCCAATTGGCAAGTGTGATTGGTGGATGGTATTCAACATCTCCAATGTACATGAGTACCTTCTTGGCTACATTTATTGTTACATACTACATACCTACCTACATACCTACATATGTACCCATAGCAGGATGGAAATCACATAGTAGACGTACTAATAAACGTATTAATAGGCCATTACCGCCAAACGCCCATGTAAATTATTTGCTCTTAGAGCACCGCCGTCACTGTCGTACCAAATTTCATGGCCTGTCCCTAGGTGGTCATCTAACACAGAAGGATATAATGTACAGTATACACAGAAGAAACGATTCCCCAATCTTCGCCTCTCATACGTCGTCTTCGGGTAACTCGTCAAGGACCTCTTCTACTAGATCTATTAGTTCGTCGATATCCGGGCGTTCGCTTGGCTCGACGCTCAAGCATTTCCTGACAACATCCTTAATCGGTTCGCTAATCGCACCCTCCTCGCGACCAGCAGATCCGGCCGGCGCTTTTCCTTTCTTTTGACCCTTGGGTCCCTCATCCGGGAATCGCCAGTCACCTCCTAATACACACATGCTTAAGCTACCTCCAGTCTCGTCGCTGCGCATCTCGAAAGGCGATTTCCCTACTAGACACGCATATAATGTGCATCCTAAAGACCAGATGTCGACTTTAGTATCGATAACCGTGCCCGTCTTCACGTCGAAGAGTTCAGGCGCTCGATAAGGCATCGTGCTGTGTTCCGCAGCTATATCTTGTGTCGCAATGGCAAGAGATCGAGTCGATATGGCGATAGGTGATTCGGCGATGGAGCCTAGATCCATTATAATAGGTTGCGAGCCCGAGTCATCAATCATGATGTTGCCTTCAAAATGGTACAGTTAATATGCTAAACAGTCGCCTAGAAGTACCTCGATTAGAAAGCTTACCTGGCTTAATATCTCTATGCGCATATGATCTCCGTTCGCCGGGTCTTACCAACTCCTCGTTTACCATCAGCGGCCTAGCTTGTTCCGTCTCGTCGTCTGCGTCTGCTGCCGCAACAGCCTTATTGCGCTTTCCTTTCTTTCCTCGTCCTCCCTCGCCATCTTTCGCATTGCCTGCTACCATGCGCTCGCCACCTGACGGTCCTCGGTATTGATGCATGTCCTTAAGAGCCTTGCATACGCCGAGGAAGAGGCGCATGAGCTCCTTTTCCGGAAATTTTGTGTGGTTCACTAGGTTCGCATTGATAATATCTTGCAGGTTGCCTCGTCTATAATATGGTAGTAACACGTATACCGTCTTCGCATCTGCATCGTTTCGCTCGCTCGCAATGGAATAGTCGACACTATGGATAATGTTGGATGTGTGGGAGAAGGTCTTGTACGCTTCGACTTCTCGCATCGCTTGCTGGACTGACTCTTGGCCGAATGGACATCTTATCTTCTTCAGCGCAAAGAGCTCCGCCGTCGCTGTATCTTGCACGAGATAGACATAGCTAAATCCGCCTTCGCCTAGTAGTCGCAGTATCTTGAAGGATCGGCTGTTGATCTTCAGGGTCGGCGATCCGGGGAAGCAGTTTAGACAATTGCCGAACGAGTAGACGAGGTCAAGTAAAAGCTGCGCCATGATGGGCGAGGGTGGAGCTGGACGTCCTTTTCTTCTGCAAGAGTGTTTACTAGACGGAGAGGTTATTTGCGCGCGGTCTCTATCCGGGAGTGACAGCTGTCGTTAAAAGTCCGTGTGACGGATCCGTCGGTATTCCCTAGGGCAAATTCCAAACTGATGTGAAGGACAACGCTTAAAATGGGACAATATAAGCTCGGACGAAAATGCAAGTAATGATAATTTTATGTTTATACGAAAGTTTCCATATGAATGTGTAACTACTAATGTTGAATTGTTCAAAATTAATATCGTGAGACGTGTAAGACAGCGGATAAGACGGTACGTAAGAGGTAGGATCCACTGTCGCGCGACTAGCGTGGGCTGCGCCTCAATTTGAGGCTGATTTACGTATCCTAGTACGTATTTCCAAGAAGTACTATATACTGTATAAATGCATGGACCCATTTATTATAGAATTCCGTCTCAATTGTGCAATTAACCATACAATTCGAATTTTCACTTAAGCTTGCATATCTATTTAGAACGTCGATGAAAAGTGAATGCAGAATCTCTATAATCTGAACAATTCTTTTTATATAATCGTCCCAGGAAGTTGCTAATAAGTATCTTACAGCTGGGCATCAAAAAAGGCTTGTTGTGGCCGATACAGCCTCAAAATCCGAGTTCTTTAGATTCGCAACACCATGAATATTCCATACCAGTGTCTAAGCCAACTTGGACAGGGTTCCATCCTCTGCGCTGCTAAAGGGACCAGCATTCACACATTTGACCTTAACTCTGGGCCTTCGATCTTGTCCTCGTGGACTCATCCCCTTGCAAAGAAGGCAGGAAATGGCAAACCTCATAAAGATGAAAAGGGAACTACTCAAAAAGGACAAGATCCTGATGAGAAGGAGAGTGGTCAGCGTCCATCAAAGAAGCGCAAGCTCAGTTCGGATGAAAAGCCCGACATTAAGGGAGAAGACGACCAGGCTGACGCTGGAATAGTAGAACCAGCGGCAAGCAGCGATGGAAAGAAGCAAAAGAAGCAAAAGCAAAAATCCGAGTCCCGGGCTCAGCAGCCGGAATTGCCGTTCGTTACTTTGTTAACAACAACTGAAGATGGAAGCCACGTAGTTGCCGTAACTGGCCAGGACAAGGCGATATGGATATTCGAGCATGACGGAAAGGGTGGTTTGAAGGAATTAAGTCAGAGGTATGACGAAATTTTTCTAAATCGACTCATTTGAAAAGTCATCTCACTAGATACAGAGTCATGCCGAAGCGCCCCAGCTCCATCGCCATCACAACCACCGTAGACGGGCCTACCATCCTCTCCGCGGATAAATTCGGGGACGTCTACTCGCTCCCCCTAATTCCCACTCCCACTACCACCACAGAAGCATCCACCACGCCAACCCCCGCCTCAACACCTACCCCTACCCCCAATCCCTCAGCCCCCTTCAAACCCTCCGCGAACCGCCTAACCGTGCACTCGAAGCGCAACCTACGCGCTCTCGAAGACCAAGAGCGGGTGCTAGCCCAGGGCCAGGAAGTCCGGAAGGAGAAAGAGACGCCGGCCTTCGCGCACTCGCTGATCCTAGGCCACGTATCCATGCTAACCTCTCTCGCCCTCGCCTCCGCGGACGGGCGACCGTACATCCTAACCGCGGACCGGGACGAGCACGTCCGCGTCTCGCGCGGCGCGCCGCAGGCCCACGTCGTCGAGACGTACTGCCTGGGCCACGAGTCCTTCGTCGCCGCGCTCTGCGTGCCCGCGTCGCGGCCCGAGGTCCTGCTCTCCGCCGGCGGCGACAACGAGCTGTTCGTCTGGGAGTGGAAGGCCGGGCGGCTGCTGCGCAGGGTCGATGTTTTGGGCCGGGTAAAGGAGGTCTCGCCCGATGCGAGTAAGGTCGCCGTGGCGCGGTTGTATTCGTATGAGGTGCGCGGACGCTGCTACGTGCTGGTAATCTGTGAACTGTAAGGTCTCCTCGTCTTACCCGGTGTCGATATTCGGAGAATCTAACGTCGTGGTGTGTTTAGGGTGCCGGCGATCTTCGTCTTCGAGCTTCTACAGGATAATACCCTCGAACACGTGCAAACCCTGAATGTGCCCGGCAGCCCGCTGGATGTCGTTGTGATCCTGAGTTCTGGGGGAACTCCGAGATTAGTCGCCGCAATCGATCCTCGCCAACCTACTAACAGCAATGGCGGAGTACAGGGAGAAAGTGTTGCTACAGAAACGGCACAATCACTCTTACTATACGAACAAAACGAAGCAGGTAACTGGGCTCCTTCCGGGGGTATCCAGGACACCGCCGAAGGCAGCCTAGATATCTCTAGGGACCAGCTAGAAAGTATTCTTTACTCAGTCGAGAAGCTGCGCAAGACCGAGTTCGAGGACGAGGCAGAGGCGGAAGGAGGTGATTCTGCTAGAGGTTCGGCTGCCCCTTAGTCTAGGTAGCTAATTACGTTACTCTCGCGGGCATTCGACAGAGATGTAGCCTGTTCTAGTTTTATCTCTGCAAGGCGAACCAAATTCAAACAGAAAATGATAATAGATACGTTGGATTACAGCTAAAGGGGAGCAAGTTGTCTCACGAATGCACGTTCAGTAATACACACGTTGGAAAAGGTCGCAAACATTTATACGCCAACATAATTAAGATGAACTGTTAAATGCAATCGAGGCCGGAATAAAAAGCACGTCTGTCCTAGTTCCTCTATGTCCATATAACGCCAAGTAGCAAGAAGCGTCAGGGGTGGTAGTAAGATGACGCCGGTGTAGTCGATGGGAAAGGTGGTGATGGTCCTACTGCAAAGAACGCAAGAACCTGTCCTCCAGACAAATAACGAACCCTTCATATCAAATGTATAGCAGCTTCCTCTCCCGTGCTCCCTGGTCATGCAAAATCATTCGTGTACTCGACCCGTCGAAACCTCACGCCGTATACGTAGACTCTCTACTAACCCGGCCGGAAAGAGATTCCTGACGGCGTCCGTATATTATGCGAATCATCAAACTTCGTATAGTCGAAGTATTCTGGGAATGAACTGGCCAGCTTGACAGACTGTTTATTGGGAGGCACACTGAACGCGTTCGGCGTGTGGGTGTCCGTCCTCATCATCCTCATCCATAGCACTGGCGCCACCGAATGCTCGTGCTTGCCCTTGATTGTCTAGATCCTCCAGACTCACATCGTCCGTCATAGCGTCTGCAGGAGGGATGTTCTGTACCGGAGGAGAGGGGAGGATCTTACGTAAAGCTTCGAAAGCGGCCTCGTCGTCTGTCCAACCACGTTCGGGGAACTTAACAGAGAACTGTATGTACATGTTGCCAAAGTCGTGGTGTCTGGGCGAAGGCATACCCTGGCCACGTAGCATCTTCACAGTATCTACGCAAAATCTCATTAGTGCCAAGTCCGAGCTTTCATAGGCGAACAAATACATACCTGGTGCGATAGCCTCGCCGGGTAGGATTTCAACGCTCAGCCATCTGTCATCCAGATGCTCAATGTAGATTGTACCACCAGCAAGGGCCGTAACAAGATCGATCTCGGCGCGGTATAATAGGTCATCTTCTTTCCGGGTGAATCGAGGATGGGGCTTCTGCTCGATCTCAAAGACGACGTCTCCGGCCTGGACACCCGGAGCCTGATCACCTTCGCCCCTGAACTCAACTTTGGTGCCGCTTCTGACACCGCGGTCGACGTGGACGTGAAGTACTTTCCTATCAACAACGGTCTTCTTTCCATTGCAACCCTTACAACGGTCCTTCTCCTTAATAATCTCACCCTCACCGTTACAGTCAGGGCAAACCGTTTGAAAGCGTTGAATCATGGGACCCATTTGCCGCATCATCGTCTTCATACCGTGGCCATCACAGCCAGGGCAACGCCGCACAGCACCTTCCTTACCACCTCGGCCCTCACACTTGCTGCAGATTACGGATCGCTGCAGGGCAAGCTTCGAGATCTTACCTCGGTAGACATCCTCTAGAGATACCTTGTGTGTGTGGTGGATAGTCCGTGCCTTGGGGGGGCCGCGGGGTGCCCCGCCCATCCCACTAAACATGCCTCCGAGACCGCCACCGAAAGAACCGGAGCCGAAGAATTGGGCGAATAGATCCTCGGCAGCCATACCACCACCGCCGGCGCCTCCCTCAAGGCCAGCCTCACCATATTGGTCGTAGATCTGGCGCTTCTGGGGGTCGGATAGAATTTCGTATGCATGTGAAATCTCCTTGAACTTCTCTTCAGCAGCCGGGTTGTGTGCATTCTTATCTATCAAGCCAAAGTTAATATCATAGGCTCGTAAAATGTCGTCACAACGCAAACGGACTATGCCATACCGGGATGCCACTTTAAGGCGCTTGTCTTGTATGCCTTCTTGAGCTCTTGGTCTGTCGCAGTTGGCGAAACCTAGACAAAGGGCATCAGCGTGTGTTCCGGGAAAATCGAGTATTGGAATTTAGGAGTAAAACGTACACCAAGGGCCTCGTAGAGCTTCGTCTCCTTGGCCATCTTATCTGAATTCGTAGATGAGACGGAATAATCGAAGAGTGTGGTATTCGGCGAGTGAACGGGTCACCGGTCAGATTAAACAGGATCTTAAGTATCGATCAGTATTAGTTAATTATGCGACTCTGAGGTTGTTGTTTTTTTATGAATTTGTGTAGTCAAAGCAACCAGATGTTGAAGAGTGAGAGCCTGGTATTAGTAACGGAGGAGGGAAAAACAGTCGTTAAGTCGTTGAGATAGCGCCCCACAATTGCGAGGATCGGCCGACACAGGATTTTTGGGTGGGATAGTTGGAAATTGGTAGAAAAGGAATGCGAAGGGATAATCGACGGAGACTCACCAGTGGAAATTAAGTAGGCGAGGAAGACGGCAGAAGAAAAGGCGACGATAGAAGGGTGAACTTCTTTGGTTGGCAACCTTGTGGTTTGACTTTGGCCTTAGCAGGTTTGCGATGCACGAGATTGGTGGATGCTCGCTGTATGTAGGTACCTTCCTTGGGGTTGCTGGAAGGTTCTGGCTACGTTCCTGCTGAAAATAGTCCGCGCACCGATTCGAGAAGGCTCTAGTCCGTGAACTAACTACGATGATTCGTGCCTTCCTTTCTATAGGACTAGCAGTATGTAAGAAGTGAAACCGAGTAGAATAATTGCGAAGAAGAGTATCCGAAAGATATATCAACTTTTTCTTACTGCCGATTAGCAAGCAACTTTGAAATCCCAGAAGAGGCACACAAAGTGAATCTTGTCGGTCTTCTACGTAGAACCAACAATTACTTACTTTCCTTTACTTCGAGGCTGAGATTTCTTAGTGTGCCACTTCCGCCGTAGAATCCGATAGAATCGTGGCTTCGACCTCGAAGTACTCCAGTTGTAGTTTTGAGGCTAGAATGCGGAGTAATCTAAGTGAATTGTGTGCCAATTTTAGTAGCTCAGCCTCAAATATACTTTTAAGTACTTTTACCCCTGCTTCCTTCTTCGCTCTTTTCGGCATCCAATTTGGCCTGTGCTGCACGCAATGTGGAGGAATTTACCGTCCATTGGACACACACGGACCGCACTCTAATCAATGCTACTCTGTTCACACGCCTAGGTACGGTCCTCAATTCTCCAATTTAGACCCCTACTACGGATCCGTAGTAGCTCAAAAGGTTCTACGCAAACGGTTGGTCGGCAATTTGATTTATATTCGTATTGTGACATGAGATTTTGTTACACCTTTGATATAAGATTCATCATTTGTATATGCCCGTGAAAAGAATCCTTATACAGTCTAACAACATTATATTCTCCAGCCTAAAGATACCGGCTTTCTAGAAGCACGCCAAAGGGCGGGGTTGGGGCTTGACACGCAACGGACCTCGGCCCTCCCGTGGGCAGATTTCTCAAGATTTTTAAATAGGCGAGAGGCCTTCACTCAAGAAACGTCTTAGGCAATATACAGCCTTATCATCATTAGGCACCGTGCTTTCGACATACATCCACCAAAGCCTCAGGTTTGTAGGTGCCTAACCGCCAATCGTCTTCGAAGGCCGGCTGTTCTCTTCACCGCACCGTCATCTACAACGTCATTAGCTGTCAAAGTGCATGACTTTCCGTGGCGCAAAGTAAGGGCACATATTTGACGTCGCTATTGATAGCCGGTAAGTCGCGAATGTTCCATTGGAATAAGCCTGGAATGGTATCAAAGCAGGATTGTGGCTATTGTCGTCTAATAAAGTTTCCAAACCATTCGACGAGGAAAAAGAGTAAAAGGAAATTTGCCGCCGCCCGCTTATTTATCTTTGACAAGTCAGCTCTATTTTCACATATACGTATGAATGTATTGTAAATATTCATCCACGCATATGCATGTTTTTGGCCAAGATGTCAGACACGGAACAAAATCTGACGTATGCCGATAGATCACTTTCTTACTCATTTTCTGAGCCCGGTTTCCTTCTGCTATTAGTAGAAATAGGTCGAGAAATATGTGTCAACCTAGAATACCTTACTTTATATAAATGAAGCACATTTATGGTTAACTTTAAACTAAGACAAAAATCAAGGCAGCTCCAAATGTTGGGTTAAGATTCCAAATAGTTTAACTCCTCCTCGTAAAATACTTGACCAATCAGAAATGTGTCAGCCGCAAAGAATGTTCTTGCTTAAGTCCGCTAGTCCGCTAGTCCGCTAGTCCGCCCGGCGGTCGTACCAAAGTACATAATTGGAAGCCACAGGACACTCAATTTCCACCACTGCTACCTAAAAAGTGGCATTAGGTAAAAGACCATCGCCTAGTGGAACTTGGAACTTTACATAGGACACATGTATGTAATCAATAAACACACGCAAACCGCTACCTTGCACAGACGTTTGTTCGCTCTTTTAAACATCAATGTCACTTTATGGGTTCCGAAAGCGAACAGGTGAGGTACTAGCAAAGTCATCCAATTCAAAACCTCGCTCTTGCCTACCCAAAACAGCTTAGTAGCAAAGAATTCAGGAGGGAGTATAAAAGTAAGGCTGAGAGCTGAGAAATCCTAGCGGGATTGCGAACGGGTGTAAGTGGGCCGTTACCCTTGACACGCTGGACCTGCTCAGCTATTAATACATTCATAGATACAGACCGTTCATCGACTAAGTCAATACCTGCTTTACTGGGCTAGCTACTATGTACTAGTCAGTATGAACAGTTCTTTGGATATCGATCGTGAGAGGAGGTTGGTAGAAACCTCATTGTGCCCTGTCACGACTACCATGTTACCTACTAACAACCTTGGTCAACTAAAAACTATCGATCGTATAAGCCTATTATAGATTCGAATATCATTAGATGGCAACTCGCTTACCTTACCTATCTAGTAGGAGATGGATACCTCGGCATGTGCTTTTTTGATTACATCGATCAAATACTAAGTAATTTCAAACACGCCTTTGACAGGGACATCTTAGTGTATCCCGCATGTACATGCCCAGGTATGTAATGTGTAAATCTATATGAGCTGCTCTTTACTTGATCGGAGATAACAGATTAACAGGCAGAAGTCACACAATACTAATCCCCAGAAACCTTCAACCGAATCCCCCTGGATGTCGTCATTCTAAACGAGCCGCAGCAAGGATAGTATGAAATTATCCATAGCCCTACGAGGCGACCTTGAAGCTCTCGTAGGCATCCGCGGCGGCGAGTATAGCAACGAAACTTAGACAACGGAGACATCCCGCACTTCCAAGGTTTTGGATAATCATTGGGATGCGCATGGTGCATAAGTAGGTGCTTAGGTGAGCATTGAGGAGTACCGAATTAGACATCTAGAAGAGATCCATGCTCACCTTCTATTGGTCGACCCTTGCTTGCTCAGATGCTTGGTAACAAGATTACTAAGGATAGCCAATTATAGGGCCTGTTTTGCACCCCTGACCATGAATATCGCTAGTCGTGTTCTATTTTCAACTTCCCCCATATTCCTCGCGCTAGGTATGGCAAGTCGGTACAGTCCCTCAATACTCGATAAATCATCTAAGTAATCGTTCGTTCAATCTTGACCAATCGGGTTGCGCGTATGGGGTCATATCTAGCTGACCAGATCGTTAGCTGTTGTCCCATCTATCCCATGTCAACATGTGTAGCATTCTTAAATCTTAAGCTTAAAGATGGCGGTCCACATCGTGATCGACCGCCGATGTGAAAAGGTACACAATCAGCCAATAAGAGAAACCCCCTAGCTATGGAATCAAGACGGGGTTTGGAGTCTGCACCTTGAATAGTGGTACTAGCTTTAAGAGATGTGAGATGATAGGGCTGTTCGTATCTCTACCCTACTTAACAACAAAACCACCTATCTCCTAACGCCATATTATATAACGACCCGATTCATTCCCGTTATGTGCTCGTCTCAAGCAACTTAATACACCTGACTCATCTACGATCTTGAAATTTTATACAAAGGTAACACCCACTTCACTCGTAAGGCTGCATCTTTGCTGGCGCCACGGACAAAATGAACACCAACGCATCTGCTGCCTCTGGACGGACCAAGGCACCCAAAAAGAGAAATAGCGACGTACGCAAAGAACAAAACAGGATCGCGTCTCGTGCCTATCGTAAGTTATTCCCGAGAAAACTACCCTGAGTATTTTTCAACACTCGAATATCTCGCTGACACCAACTCATAGGAGAGAAGCGCAAACAAAAGCTAGCACTCCTCGACGAGATCCTGAAGTCTGATTCACAAACAGATTCTATGAGCTCTGTCTCCGATGAAACAGAAGGCTACACTACGTCGTGGTCATTGCAGAGTAGACAGGCCTCGAACAGTCCTATCCCGGCTGCACTCTCTGCCGTACCCGTCGCCTCGCCGTGGCCGGTAGTAAGTCCGCCAATGACTTCGGCGGTTCCTAACTATGGCCACGATAGTTATGACGGCTGGATGAACTCTTTTGACCACCACAGCCATACGTTTCATACTAGTAACGACTATGTGCAATCATACCTAGCTACAGATGTTGGAGATCATTCTCTAGATGCTTCTGCTTCATACAACATCCAATCTATACCATCAGTAACCTCGACACCGTCAACACCTCCCGTACCATCTATTCCACTGGACCCTATGCTGGTTAATCAGTTTGCACAGCATCGCCATCCACAATCGGCGCAAAGCCAGAGCATGGTAAATTCATCTAACCAAGTTGGTGGCGATGACGAAATCTCGAGACAATTATGGGTCGGGTCCCTTGAGGATAATGCGTTGACGGCGCTCGAGAGATTTGCGGAATATAGCCACGTCCAACAACAGCAAGTCTTAGCCTGGGTGCGAAAGAGAAGAAATTTATCGCACAACGCCTCTAGTCACCAAGGCCTAGAGTACAGATATCCCACTTGTCAAGCAACGCCTCCGCCCTCAGGTGAGTAAACTATGGTGGCCTAGAACTCCTCAAGGATCATGACTAAATGCTAATTTATTTCCAGCCCAATTTGTTAACAGTGATTTCCGCAAATACCAGAGCATGCGGCAGGCCTCTAGATCACCTATTCCTCACGGGCACCACTAAATTCGTCGCGAGTCAAATAGGGTTACCTACTCGATCATACCGATCAACAAAACCCAAGTGCCTAAAGGAGTACAGTATCTTCAGCACGTATTTAATTGACGAGCTGGACAAACCTCACGACTAGATGCCGCAACCGAGTATACAAGCATGCTAGATCACATCTCCCTCATCTCTACCCTCTGTATCTGAGAGAAGGTGCCGACGAAGAGTGATGGGAAGAAAGAGCTATGTTGTTGACGCTGGAAGATGAAGTCATTACCGAAATGTGTGGCATGACCCTTGGATAGCAAACTAACTACAGAGCATAGCTCGGAACGCAGGAAGGGGCGGGACAATGGGGAGACGATAACAGGGGAAGAGTTGCAACTTCTACGGCGCCGATGGGAAGACATTCTGGCTCTGGGAAACGGTCTAGTAAGGAAAGGGGCTGGTAAAATGTTTGAAGGTGGACAACACTTCGACCATCTCCCGCGTCAGAGAGAATGATTTACTTACAGCGGGGAAAATAGATATAGGTTCTCACTGAACTGGAGGCGTACGGTTATGCATTGAATAGATTACAAATGATACCCTTTTTATAAAATATCTACGCTTTTGTAGGTCTAGTTAGGTACTTTACGCGTTTCTAATGACTGAAGGAAATTATATGGCTATTCAAGATGCTGTAACTATTTCAACGAGTGCCATATAATTCGAGGTGAGTACTGTTTTCAACCAGAGCCAACCTCAATTGAAGCTGTACGATTTGTCAAATTTGGATGGTGAACTCTCCTTGCAATTACAATATTCGCCTTACGCTATCTAGCACCTAAAGACAAACAGCGACGAAACAAACGTGGTTTGATATCTCCAATTCGCTTAGAGATATGCTCTCATGATAAACATACGTTAATGCTTTTGTGAAGAATCTAAGCCAGAGAAAGCTCTACTGAGTAAAGAAACCTCTAGAATGATTAGCCAAGTAACCTATTGGTCTCGTCGTTGGATAGGTCGTATACGTGTAGATCCGATCGTAATATTATACCGACTACGATTAGCATGGGTTGGATAATTACTAGTCTAATGGAGTGAGCGGACTGTAGACAAGGGGCAGTTACAAAAGAACACCGCCATACTGTAGTCAGAATCAAATATTTAGGTATCTAAATGGGCAACATAAGAAAACTGTTGCCTAGAGAAGTTTGTATTGTCGTAGTTCATGTATCACAAGATTGCTGACACGCTTGAGACTACTAAGAAGACCTCCCTTGAGAATGTTGCTGCCTTGCAGGGAAAGAAAAGCATTTACAAGATGTTCAGCGACCCGGGCACCTGTTGTGGGAATAAGCTATCTTACGAAGTACATACCCTCTTGACTGAATACTTTCCAAGACCCACAAGATATAATCTAGAAACAGCTATTATTATCATAAACCTTGCTTTATCGATGTATATTCGATTCTATTCACGGATGAGTAAGATGTTTGTTCTGTAACATTGTCCTCTGGGCTACCCCCTGGATATTGAGTTGACCCCCTATTCACCACCATTCCTTGACAACTCGCCCCCCACCCTCAACCATCATCTTCCTTGCCCTATTCCCCCCACACGAGAACCATAAAATACTGTTGTTCCATCTAAATATGCTTAATATATCCCGGACGATCCGTAGCGAGGGTGAAGCGCCAGCAGTAAAAAGGTCAAGGCGACTTGTTCGAGCAGGAGCAGTTAATCCTTAGATACAGAATACTTTCTATTTAACGAAAATTTCCAAGTAACCAACTAGTAATAGGCGATGTGCCAAGAAAACAAACTAAGTAAAGATATATTTAGCAAGCCACGTTGCTACGTATGCAAGTAATCTCATAGTACGTCCCCGGACGTAAGACAGCCTCGGGAAAGAACCCTAGACTATTACCTTGTTCACTAATCAAAATTACAAAGACTATACTTCACTTAAGCTCTGATAGAGTATGATTCTTCGTGATACTCTTCTGAGGCTATGCCGTGTTCCGGGAAAAGAACAAGGGAGAGTTGGCCGTGCCTTTTCGGTATTGAGAAGCCGAGTCGACCAATCAAATCGAGAAAAGCAGACCCAGGCAACACAATTTTGTAAGCAAAAGGGGTTAATCTGGTAGCTTATTAAATCAAAATAAACTAGGCGAGAGTAGATCACATCATAGGGAGGGAGGCTGTGGTTTAAGAGACCCGGTGCTGTCCGAGCAGGGGGGAGGTACACAGGTTAACGGTGTTGATCACATTTACCCATAATTCGAAATCTCCGAAAACATAAGCAAGCAAGCACCTGGATTCTATTGTTGCCACAAGCGCTTCTATTTGTATATGATACTATTCATATACAATCCATCTAGTTTATGGCAGACCCGCGTGGCTCTATCTCTTCGCCGCCCGCTTTCTTGCCTGCTTCTCGCGCTCGTACGCGTTCGCCTCTCTACCCTCCTCGCCCTGTATCTCCGCCACGAGCCTCTTGTACTTCTTCTCGTACGCGGCGTCCTTGGCCTTCTTCATCCTCAACTGCTCGCGAGCCATGAAGTTGGTGTCCTTCCTCAGCTCCCGCATAGCGCCCTTGCGCTCCTTCTTGTGTTCCGCCTTCAGCTTCGCCAGCTCCGCTCTGTCACGGTCGGGATCGTAGTGCTTGTTAGGATCGAACGAGTCCTCGAACTTCGGAATAGCCGTCTTGATGGGTAGTGGCCTGTGGTGGTGAAGCTCGAGGGGCCGCCGAGTGACCTGGGCGAGCCTAAGCATCTTGTCTAATTTTAATTGAAACTTGTTAACCCGGTCAATTAGTGTGGCTGGCAGCCTTGTCCGACACTGCTTGGTAGCTACATGAACCAGGACATTCTTTGCTGGTTCGAATGTTTCGAAGAAGGCAGACTTGCCGCTATAAAGATCTGCTGCTGCGTCTAATAATTGAATAGTGGTGGATAATATGGCGAGTTTGGTCGAGATAGCCTCTTCATCGGTTATTTCGTCTTTGGCACAGTCCGCAGGAGTCAACTTCCTAACAGTGTATGACTGGGCGTCAGAGATACGAGTTCCTGGTGTAGGCTCATGAATCGGGAAGTAACCCAAAGTCGCTGTAGGTTTCTCCGGTGCAAGGGCACACAATGTGTTGAGGCAGAAATTCATGACCTCAGGTATATAGCGTTTCGAAACTTGTTGGTACTGTAGAGCTAAAGTCGACAGATAAGTCCCCTGAGCGTAATCCGTAATATTCTTTGGAACTTTCTCAAGATTCCGCGCGATGAGAAGTCCTGCTGGAGTTGTGACCTGGTGGAAATGGTCTGATGTTGGAAATATGGTTCCAATCGCAGACAAAATTATCAAGTCGCCTAAATTAGGAGACAGTGGTCTTGATCGACCAAAATCTTCGAGTTGTGAACGAAACTCGTTCGCTGTCTCGACAGGGTAAGATTTCGCGAGGGAATGAATATGGCGGATAAGGGTCTCGAGGACGGAGAAGGGAGGTAGGTTTGCAAGGTTAGATGAGTGCGCTAAGAATTGAATGAGGATAGCCACAAATCTGGCGAGTTTCGCCTTGTTGTCGCTGTCTAGCTTCGGGTGATATAGCGCCCTAATCCGTTGCACCACCGTTGGGAGATGTTCTACGGGGATGCTCTGTGTCATCCTCACAAACTCGTCTAGGGTCTCTGGACAGGGAAATGTGTAAGGCAATCCGTTTGAATCTTCCTTAGTGTCGGTTGATGCTTGAAAGCCCGTGAGCCGACTGCTGAACACGGGATTTTGTGTTTCCTCTTCATTCAACAGCCCTTTCGTGAATTCATCATCATCTTCGGCGTCCGATTCCTCCTCATCCGAAGACACTTCGCTTTCGATAGGCTCTAGATCTGAATCGCTGGCTATCAAATCATCTTCGATGACAAAATCGTCTTCGTCATCGAAACCGAGTTCTGTTGCTGTTGGCCGAGTCTTGATTCCTTTTCCTAGGCCGAAGTCGTCTTCTTCATTTTCCATGAATAAAACCGGACCATTCGCTGGCGGACCTTCTGGCTGAATATCAATAGCATGCTCTTCGAGCTCGTCATCGCTGACTTCCTCCCCGCGCATCCTTTTAAGTCGCTTCTCCTCTAGCTCTTTTAGCCTCTTAGACTCTTCTTGGGCTTTCTCTTCGTCTGTCTTGGAGCGATCTGTAGGTTGTGCCCTCCTGTCTTGCGCTAATTGTCTAAGTCGCATATCGTAATCGCGCTCCATCCTTTCCTTGCCAGCAGCGGCGGATTCAGCTGGATTGCTTTCTGTAGCGCTAGGCCCCTTCTTCCTGTTGAACAGTAGATCGTGGAGATCCGGGAGTTCCATATCAAGTTCTTCCCGTAAATCCTCGTCAGCGTCTTTAGCTGCTTGCCGTTCAGCCTTATAGAATTTCGATTTTGCAATGACTTCCTTCATGACTTCTTGCTTCGTCTTTTTCCGTTCTGGCTGTCCTTCTTCTTGGTCGCCATCCTGGGCATCGTCGTTGAAAGGCCGCATGCGCTTCGAACCGCGATGTTCATCGTCTGACTCGGCCGCGTCGGATCCGGCCGAAAGGTCATCCTCTTCAAAATCATCTACTAGATCTGGTCCATCAAACGACAAGGATTTTCCAAGATGAGTTAATCCCTCGCTAGGTTCGTCATCTTCGAGGTCAAACATAGAGCTTTTGTGAGTTTGCTTCTCTCTCACAAATCTTTCTTGCATCTTCTCTTCTGGTGTCATGAATGGGTCATTCTCTCCGAATCGTCGGTCGAGTATCCCGCCTACTTTATGGCGCCGGTTGAGTTCCACAAGAAGCGTTTGACGTCGCTAATTAATTCGGATTATTAGTAAGAGACGTGCATGACGATTCGTTTAGACGACTTACCCTTTCTTCGCCGAGAGACTTTGCTTCGCTTGGTCTTCCTTTAGTAGCATTGCTAGGTGCTGGTCGGCTGGTGGTAACCTGGAACTTGGGGCCGCGCACATTGTGCTTCAAATCAAAAGGATTGAACTCTTCTCGGATGCCCTCCAGCTCTGCCGCCTTCTGATATCTCCGGTTATTACTTGTCTTTCCATCCTGCGCATTCCTCTTTTTCTGCTTTTTAGACAGTTGTGGGCCTATAACACCTTTTTCTCTAAGAGAGGCTTTTAGCCTCTTAAGCTGAGAGCCCGGCATTGCGAAAATACCAAGAGCCAGAGGCGTAAAATATTGGGAGAGGCCGAGATATCGAGTGAGCCTATGCGAAGAATTCCTTCAACATTTTTTTTCTTGTTGTAGCCAGGATTCTTATCTTATCGCCCCACCACGCAAGTTAAAGAGCTTGGTCCACCTGCAGGCCGAAGAACTGGGGCTACTAGGGTAACACGGCTATCGATAACAAGGATTCCGGTTTAGACTTCTAGAAAGGTTGAGCTTTGCGCGCCACCCTCCCACCATCACGTCAATACCTTCATACCCACACCTCTTATATATACATGTCCATCCAGCAAGTGCTTCAAGATTCCCATCAGTACTACTGTTCACTTCTGTTCAATTTTGTTATGGATATTCGATAGGGTGTATCAAAATGGGATTCTATTCCTTCGTCAAGGATGACCGGTTCATTGCCGTTAGCCTCGGCCTGAGCACCATCGGCTTCTTTTTCGGTATGCGAACAATCCTCGAATACTACCGAGATGAAGCTGAGATCAAACCCACGCCGCCAAAGACCCAGTATATCACCCAAGAGACAGAAGACTCGCTCAAACAGGATACCCTCGAGAGTTTACTTAATCACTATAACTTTGCGATACGAGACACCGCCTTGAAGATTATTGCTGGCCGGGCTATTAACGATAGCTCGGCCATTTACCAGCTTCTATGGGGGATCACTCGTGAGAATTATGAGGAACGTATGGAAGCTTTAAGAGCGCTCACTTTTGCCGTGGAAGATAGTATGTATTAAAGCTATTCGAATATCGCGATCCGTGTTTAGCTAATCAATTCCGCAGAGGATGCATTCCAGGAACCGTTTACCGCACTCAATACCCCGAAAGCCTACAGTGCGCTGGTTAGGTCACTCGAGTTATGCCTTGGCGACGCAGAACACGAAAAGCTTGACGATCCGTTGTATGACGAATATTACCTCCGAGACATTTGTGAACGGCGCTGTCTCATTCTGGTCTCCCAACTAGTCCATCGGTACGGCGTCAATAGGTTGGTCGAAGCTGGATTTGTTGAGAAGTGGTTGGCGAAACAACCATGGGGCGATGACGTCGAAGAAAGGCAGAAAAACTTTGCGATGTACACGGAACGAAGGAAGAATCGCATAAGTGACATCTGCTTTCATCTTAGCACGGCGCAAGTTGGGCGGACGGCTTTGTATAAGGCAAAGCTGATCAATAAGAAGAGGAGGAGGAGGGGAGGGGAAAGATCCGATATTAAAATCGTGCTCGAAATCTGTGTAGACGAAGGCGATCGCGAGCGATCCGAACTTGTTCCCCGCGTGAACGAGCAAAGCGCCGAGGAGCAACGTTTACGCAGAAGACACCGAGAAGCTATGGTACTGAACGACGGGACACATTCTCTAGGTCGCAGCGATATTATCGAGCGGGAACATGATTCTAACAGTTGAATGTTGCCTGCTCTTTATCACCGAATCGCAATATCTCGGGGTGTCGCTTGGCCCAAACGTCGCTAGTCTTATTAGACTGCATATTGCCTAGCATCCTCACCGATGGCGTGCATTGCTCGGGCCTTCATGCGAGATCTGAATGCTAGGTTCCTACACCAAGGTGGTTGGACTTTGGCTGGCATTGAATATTCATAGGCCAAGCTTATATATACTACGATCGTACTAGGTATACGTTTGGAGGAACTTATGCTATTGCCGCACGACGTTTTAAACATCCCACCCTTCTCTAAGTAAATCGGAGCCCCTTCTCGACTAAATCGACTGATATCCTGAATTTGTTGAAAACGACAATGGAAGACCCTTGCGTGGCTAGGGTCTCGCCAATTAGTGGTCAGATGCCTTTCATTCGCACCGCGGTACTTGTATATGCCTAGCTACTACACTCGAGAATCCATTATTGATGAATAAAAAAGGCACATCTTAAAGTGAAACTATTTATGTACTACTTACCGAGCGCCAGGAACTAATGAATGCCCAGGTGGTTTAAAGTCCGAGCTATATTAGCTTCCGCGACCGTGCCGTAAAAGCGCTAATATGGTTTAGGATAGTTCCTGATGAACGTGATACAGAACCGTGGATAAGGTTCTAAGGTTCTGTCTTAGAGATGGTCAGGGGTAACGGTATGTGATAATTTGTTTTACTACCTCCCTCGGCATTTCTAAATTCTACTAACTTCAACCGCAACGCCTCCCTCCTTAAGTAACACGTGGTATATTCTGATAATATGCGAAGCTCAAATTCCATGTTCTAATATCAGATTTCTACACTTGTGTGTTTCCAACGCAGAACAAGTTTTCTTCGTTTCATTCGCGCATTGCCGATGTAAACAAAGGGCTACCTTAGCAACCCGGGGTCGTCTGGATAATCTGGTAAAGGCAATAACATGCAGGAGCATGCAAGAGCATGCACCGTTCTGCAGATGCTCATGTATTGCGGCGTGTAATGTTGCAGTAGAGTACAGTAGCGAGAACGGATTAGGAATGAATCGAGTAAAAATAGAGGAATCATCGGCGTTGCTGCATCTAGCTGCATCAAGGGAGTTTCCAAAAGGCGATAAGGTCTTCACCGCCAGAGCACAAAGTCATCTCTGACCTGTCATTGGCACAGCTTGTTTATATGTAGGTACATCCAAATGTATGATAGCTTCATGACGCCCGAACCCCACGAAGTTCGTACCTAATGTGTAATCGGAAACTGTATTTCCAAGAGACAAAAGATCCGAGACTAAAACCAATGTTTATAAGCCTTTTTCAGTCTTTTCCCTTCTTCTTTTTATTAATTTCGAGGCTGATATTGATTGACATTCCTCAACACCATCCTCTACCATATCACACTATCTCTGTCGCCACCCGCCACCTTGTCGTAGGTGGTGCTACATGGTAGTGCTTGTCAACGGCTAACGAGTCACCATCGCAACGAACCACTTCGATATCCCTCCTAGCAGCCATTGCACATTGACCACTCTGGAGCTGTTGCACGGTAAGAGATCATCACCAAGCATCTTCCTACTTGGTTAGCGATGCGCATAGATACGTTTTGCCTTCTCTGGGATCTGACGGCATAATCTTGTAGCTTCCTCTACGGAATCCAGCAACTTCGGATTTCCACCTATTATTAATCTCAATTTCGCCCGCTACGGCCACGACTTTGAGTTTCTCGCTGCGCTCAGACTCTCTCTTTATTGCCCAGCTGTCAATACCTATCTAACTTAAACTCTGGATATTGAGTGTTGCTACTTTTTCACGGTAATTGCAAATCCCAATGTTTTTATTTATTTATAAATCGTTGGTTGCTAGGCACTGTACCTCATACGCTACTTCCAAGTTCTCGTATTGACATTTAATCTTTCTTGGTTCTAGTGCGGCCAGTTTGTCGGGCATCCGTCGACATTCCTTGCGTTTATTGGTCGAGAGACCATTGCCCCTTCCCACCCTTTCCCACGCGATCGCGACGGCCACCAGCAGCGCTGAGCCGGACGTTTATTTTAGTGGGCTTTGTCTATAGGAGGGTACCTGCCCGGTTACCCCCCAGCTAACCCCCAAAGCCTGCCCAAGCCCCCCCTTTAAGCCCCCTATCAAAGAAAATTATTGGATTGGGCGAAGGAACCCCCCGAAAATCAATAGCGGGTAAAAAATAACAAACTACCAAGTACCTAGGAACTGCCACAAAGTGCCACCACAACTGTAAAAAGAGGACGGGAACGGCGAAGGGAGCCCACAATGGCTTCTACGGCAACAACTTTTCTTCCACCGAGACGCACTTTGTCGAGGTCTCCTAGAAAATCCGGGATCGCTACAGCTTCTACTCCCAACCTCAATAGTGTCTATACTTCTCATTCAAGACTTATTCCGAGCACGAGCGCTCTTGCGCGCAAAGCTTCATTTGCTGCCTTAACCCCTGGCACGCTTGCTTCCATTCCTGATGACAGCGAAAGTTACGCCATATCCAGTGTCCTTTCTGACTCATCGCGCAACATGCCTCCAGCAACCCCAGCGAAAGGCGCCGGCGCGGCCGACGATGTCGCCTTGGGCGATACCGTCGAGGTTCCCGGTAATATGAGCGGAATCGTTCGCTTTGTCGGTTCCGTTGCCGGAAGGAAAGGCACATTCGCTGGCGTGGAATTACATCCTGATTATGCGTCGCGCGGCAAGAATAGTGGTGATGTTGACGGGTAAATAATCCCCAATATTTCGATATTCATATTCCCAACAACCATTCCCTTACCTATATCTACCCGTCTTATCTACCCGCGTTGCCTTTGTTCTTGTTTCACTTGTTTACGCATGATTTTGAGCTTTACTTACCGATGAATCTTTTCGCAGTGTATCTTACTTCACAACTTCCGCGCCCGGTTCTGGTATATTCGTCCCCATCAATAAACTGAACAGGCCACGCGACGCGCCGCCTACACCCTCTACTTCCTACTCCATCACACCCCAGGGATTAAAGGTCGCAAATCAAAATGCGGTTAACTATACGCCCCCGACCCCGTCACTGCCATCATTCAGCAAGTCTCTTGGGCCATCTAGAGCCCCAAGTCCGGCAAACAAACGAACTAGAACGTCCCTACCACGGCCAGACTCACCCGTTCGTAAGTTACAGTTAACGCCAGCTCCCCGACAATCAATAGCGACGCCAGGTCCGAAGACCGGAATTCCCCCTCGTTATGGAACCCCCTCAGTTTCTCGATTCGCGTCAAGCGTGCGAGGTACATCTGGGGACCCTAACAAAACATCGAGATTGGAGAGGAAACCAAGCATAGTACCTAGGAGCGCATCGGCTTTGGGCCAGACTTCCAACTTTGACGAGGATGAAGCTAGGCCTCTTGTTTCTCGTACCAAGACCAACGGAAATGGGAGTATTGGATCAGCCTCGTCTTTCTCATTCAAGCGCCCTGCATCTCGAGCGACTCACGTAAATGACGAAGAGGTCGAGCGACTCAAAGCCCAACTGGAAGACCGAGATCGCCAACTAAAGGACCAAGCATCTACTCTAGCCGAAATGGAAAGCAGTCTCTCGGAGCTTACCATGTTAATAGACCAGTCGGATGCTGGGAGAATGCGAGCGGGTAGTTTGGACGATAAGGATTCCCCACAACTTCGCGCGATGCTTAGGGAGAAGAACGAGAAGATTGCGATGCTCACTTCGGAATTCGACGCCCATCGAGCCGACTTCCGCAGTACTATCGATACGCTAGAGATGGCTAGCACAGAAACCCAGAGGGTCTACGACGCCAAGATTCGTGAACTGGAACAGGACCTCCGTGAAGCGCAGGAGCGGCACGAGGATGTCGACAGCGTGGCTCGTCAGCTTAAGCAGCTTGAAGAATTAGTTCAGGAACTCGAGGAAGGCTTGGAAGATTCTCGACGAGGCGAGGCGGAAGCACGTGGTGAAGTGGAGTTCCTGAGAGGAGAGGTTGAGAGAACCAGGTCAGAATTACGGAGAGAACGCGAGAAAGCTGCCGCAGCCCTGAATGGGGATGGCCACGGAGAAGATAAGTTATCCATGTCGAAAGAACTGGAGCAGAAAGAAGACGAGATTAGAGGTCTCAAGGCTATCATTCACTCCCTCAGCCGGGACGCCGTTCCCGGCTCGGAAAATTCCCCGGACAGGACGCCTACGCGGACCGGTTCATTCGTCAAGTCCCGTCCGGACTCGATCGACAACCGCTTGGCGAAGGAGAAGATGGAGCGGGAGATCTTCGAATTACGCGGTCTGGTTGACAACAAAAGCCTACGAGAAGAGGAACTTGAGCGCGAAATTGAGGCTCTCCGGCGCAACAGCGCATCGACCAACCGTGTTAGCTCCGCAACTATTGGCAGCGCCCAGCGATCGTCATACCGCGACTCCAAGGGAACCGTGATTCTGGCGCGTGAACCACACTCGCCTGAGGTTACCCATAAGCGCAAGCCCACTCTAGACACCATGCCCGAGAGCGATGCATATTCATCTGTCACTGAGACTAGCACGCTCTGGTGCGAAATTTGCGAGACTAGCGGGCACGACATTCTTACGTGCACTAACATGTTCGGACCTCAGAACGAAGCGGGCAAAGTTACCAACGGCGAGCATAAGACAGGCAAGGACGTCGTTAGAGAAAGCTTTAGGAATCTCTCGATTCCCAATGAGGATGCCCCTCGTCCTCTATCTCCGATGAAGCCTCAGGTCGCTCCGGCGCCCCCTACGGTAAAGATTCTGCCTAACCCGCAAGATTCGGCGCCGTTGGCTGGCAAAGACAGCGGGGTGGTAGACATAGAAAAATGGTGCGCTTTATGTGAGCGTGACGGACACGACAGCATCGATTGCCCCCTGGAAGATGCATTTTAAATGGATGTTACGTCCTCCTATACGACTCAACGACCAAAATACGTGAGGGAGCATTTGCAAAAAGATACCCGGATACTCAAGTATCCAACGGAATGGAAAAGAAGTCCACTTGTAACTTTACCTTGGCATCCATTTCTTCTGTCCACTTCCAAGGTCGGACTTTTCATTTCTACGGGGAAGACGCACTACCCATTAACGACTGCTTCGGAACGATGATACCACACAGATTTCGCTTTTATCGCCTCTACCGCTGTTTCTAATCCGACCATCCTATATCCTTCGCGTCTGTCTTTCTTTTTCTCCGGCGTGTATAATTTTGCACTATTGGACGGGGTTGGGAAAAGCCTTCGAGGACTTGATGGCGCTAAAAGAATGGCCTGAGAGAATGGCATGTTACTGAGACTAGCTGGGCCTGGCTGGCTCTGATTACCCCCGACTACTAGTTGATTAGATGTATTATAATACAGCACGACTCGATGTCTCTTCTAATTCGCGTTGCCCCTCTTCGATGTTGATACCATACCGTTAATGAACCTCCTTTAATAAGATAATACGTCTTCGCGAACTGGAGGGGTTGGGGAGGAAACGATTTGATTTGCTACCAGTTGGCTTCCACTTTCGCCTATATACATACTCCGTACCTACTACGTACTAATAAGGGCTACATTGTCCACGTCACCAATAGGACATTTTTGCTATTGACTACATCGTAAACAAAGCCCGTATATGCACAAACATTCCACCTCGTATGTATGTGAGTGGACATGAGGGGGGCACTACAAGGGTCTTTAATGATATTTTTGCAGTGCCTTGAAATTCGGATGGCTCGTTACATAGTACGTTACTTTTTCTTAAGGAACGTTTCCTATTTGTCCGCTGAAATAGGAGGCTTCTATTATGCAGGTAATACATGTTCATTACTTCTACCAAAAAGAAGCGTTACTTAGATCAGGAGGTGTTACCGCTGTGAGTGTTTCGTATGCCGGGAATTCCGACGACAACAATTCATCAATGGGGATAACTCTAGTATTTCCAACCCAGGTTTAGGGATATCATCTCAAATTCATTGCTGGCCATGGAGTTATATAATGTCTATCTATAACGTGGCTAGGTTGTTCGTGGACAAGTTCTAAAGGACAAGGCGAATCTCGTAATGCCAATAATCTGAAAGTAGTTTCTAGGTTATTCTTGTTAGGGTGGATAGAGGTTGATGGCAGTGGAGGGTAGTATTCAAGGACTTGTTCCTCTCCTTCCGCTCCCTACTCCTCCTCCTCCTTTAGGGGTATGTATTTAATTGAGATGTTACTCTTCCCAGAAAGCCATAGTATCTCATTGTTTTTAGGCTGCGGGTATCCTAATGCTAGATATGTTGTTCGTTAATTCGATACTGGACTCTTGAGGCTGGAAATGTTAGGGGATTCCCTAGATGACGAGATCTCTAAAATCTAAGCGGGTCCGAGGAGAGGATTATATAATGAGAAAAAATATTCTGGACCGAATACCTAGCTTGCTATCTTGACCCATAGCGGCTACCAGTAGTTCATGAAGTTGATGAGGCCGAATGAGCTAATAAGGAAGCTAAGGCTGTCGGAAAGCCGCAGCGGGAACGGCGTCCGCGTTTCACAAATCGGCGCAGGGCACCTTCTGTTGTTGGAATCAATTGGATATATCTGCCAACTCTACCATTTTGATACTTAATATACCATCTCCATTCAATTAACCCATAAATCAATTTATGTTTCTCCAACAAGACCCTTATGAAACACACCGACTAACTACCTACACAACCCAGCCGCCAACTACGTAATAAGGCTGATATGTACCTAGATACTTAGTGGCGGCTATGTGGAGATGCTAAGCCCCTTCCCCGCAAAAGTACGAACCAGCTGACTTGTCAGCTGCTCCCTCCGTTCCTTATCGCTCCCCAGCCCCTGCGTCTCAGGAACCCTCGGCAGGTAAAGCTCAGGTAGCTCTAACTTGGAGAGGTCCGAATCATCAGACCGGATTTACTACCTACAACTACCTACGTAACATACTAGCCACATGAATAAACATCAATTGATGTAGCCTCTATCGTCATATCTTCATATCGGCATCTTGTATGAATTGCCGTGCTCTATATTAATCGTGTCACGGTCCCACCCTTCAATTGATTAATGTATGTCAATTGACACTGCCGAAGCCAATCTGGTGACACTATAAACTGTCCGACAACCTCACGCTCGTTCTCCAAGAACAAGGCCAAGTTGATTCTGCTATTGCGGCCTAACGCATACCACACATATTCAAAAACAACATAGTAGCAGGACTACGCCAATTCGATCCAGCAATTGCCATGGGCGGCGAAACTACGAAGCCCAAGGTCGCTTCGACCGAATACCCCGTCCGGGCCCGCGCTCCGGTCGGTAAACGGATCACTCACATCTACAAGGAACGCATCACCCAATTCTATTCTAAGGGACAATGGGAGAACCAGAACCTGCTTGCTATGATGTATGAGGGTGTTGCCTCCGGGCCACCCTACGTTCAGCTCTGGACCTGGCCGGCTCCGGGTCTCGAGAGGCCAACTTTTAAAGAGGCCATGGCTGGGAAATATGAACCGGCCGCTGTTGGTCAAGCCTTCGGCCCTTCATGGTCTACCCACTGGTTCAAAGTTGTGCTTCGAGTCCCCGAAGACCTTCGGAAAAAAGAACATCTAGAGTTTCAATGGGACGCCAACAGTGAAGGCATGGTTTGGACCGAAGACGGGAAGCCCCTGCAGGGTCTAACCGGCGGAGGTGAACGTGTCGAGTGGATCCTTCCAGACTCTTTCAGAGATGGCAAGGAACACACCATCTACATTGAGATGGCCTGCAATAGTATGTTTGGCAATCCAACTGGTGGCGATACTATCCAGCCACCCGATCCCAACAAGTATTTCCAGCTTGTCAAGGCCGAGATATGTGCCGTGAATCTGGATGCCCGACAGCTCTGGATTGATACTTGGATCATCGGGGATGCCGCGAGAGAGTTCCCCGAAGACTCGTGGGAGCAGCATAAGGCCTTGAATGTCGTCACTAACATTATCGATTCCTATGTTCTTGGCGACAAGGAGTCTATCAAAAAGGGTCGTAAGATCGCTCAGGAATACATCGGTTCTAATGTCGATTCTTCCAAGGTCTACGACACTGATCTCGTTCCGCAAGTTTTCGGAATCGGTCATTGTCATATTGACACTTGTTGGCTATGGCCTTGGGCCGAGACGAAAAGAAAGGTGGCAAGGTCCTGGTCGAACCAGTGTAGCTTGATGGAACGATACCCGGAACTTAACTTTGCTTGCTCCCAGGCGCAACAGTACAAATGGTTGAAGACCCTATATCCGTATGCCTTTGACCGGGTCAAGCAGAAGGTAAAGGAACATCGGTTCCATCCGATTGGTGGAAGTTGGGTCGAACATGACACAAATATGCCGAGCGGCGAGTCTCTCGTCCGTCAATTTCTATACGGTCAGAGATTCTTCCAAAGCAACTTTGGAGATCGTTGCCGGACGTTCTGGCTTCCTGATACATTTGGGTATTCGAGTCAACTTCCCCAAATATGTCGGCTGGCTGGCATGGATCGTTTCCTTACTCAGAAGCTCAGCTGGAACAATATCAATAACTTTCCTCACACAACTTTCAATTGGGTTTCCCTTGACGGGAGCCAGGTCATATGCCACATGCCGCCATCCGAGACCTATACAGCCGAAGCCGAGTTTGGTGACGTCAAACGCAGTATCACCCAGCACAAGTCAATGGACCAGGATCACACTTCCCTACTGGTCTTTGGCAAAGGTGATGGTGGTGGTGGACCTACTTGGCAGCACATAGAAAAGTTGCGACGTTGCCGTGGTATCAGTGATCAAGTTGGTCGTTTGCCTAGAGTGCATCTAGGCAATAGCGTTGATGACTTCTTCGACAAGCTTGAAGAGAAGGGTGAGTCCTTAGTAACTTGGTATGGCGAGCTCTACTTTGAGCTTCACCGCGGTACATACACGACCCAAGCAAACAACAAACGTAACAACCGGAAATCAGAGTTTATGTTACGGGAGCTCGAATTACTGGCTACGATTGCATCTCTCAAGTTCGACTCTTACAAGTACCCGAAGTCGGAGTTTGATGAGATGTGGGAGGCAGTCCTTCTTTGCCAATTCCATGATTGTCTCCCCGGAAGTGCTATTGAGATGTGTTACGATGACTCGGATGAGGTAAGTCCGTACTGAAGAAGCGCGTTGAGCTATTAAACTGATTTAAACTAGTTGTATGCCAAGGTATTCGAGATAGGCCAGTCGATATACAAAGACATCTACAGACTATTCGGTGTCACGCCAATAGAATCTGCTGGCCCCGGCGGTAACCCCGTTGCCCTAAATACCCTCCCGTGGTACAGGAAGGAGATTGTCAACCTCTCCCCTACTGCTATTGGTATCGCCTGTGGGGCTGAAAACCTTGCCAACATCCAGCCATTCAAAACAAAAGCAACTAAGGCTGTGACCGTCGAGGAAGTTAGCGATGGCGTCTTCGTCATGCAGAATGAGCAATTGACTGTGAAAGTCGAAAATGGCACTATTACTTCACTGATAGATCGCAAAGCAGGACGTGAAGTTATTGCAAAGGGTGGCAAGGCCAACGAACTTGTGATATTTGACGACAAGCCCTTGTACTGGCAGGCATGGGACGTTGAGGTTTACCATCTTGATACACGTAAGGTAGTTCCTTATGGCAAAACTAAGATTTTTGAGGATAAAGAGCACCGGGTCAGTGTCTTGACCGAGGCCAAGATCAGCGACAATAGCTCGATCGCAACAGTCTTGAGCTTGTCTGCCGCCTTCGAGGGTCAACAGTCATATGTCGAATGTACCGCTCATGTGGACTGGCGTGAGACCATGAAGTTCCTAAAGGTCGAGTTCCCAGTCGATATCAGAAACACGGAAGCCTCTTATGAGACGCAGTACGGCATTGTCAGGCGACCTACTCATTACAATACGAGCTGGGACATGGCTAAGTTTGAGGTGTGCTGCCACAAGTTTGCTGATCTATCAGAGCACGGTTATGGTGTCTCTATCCTCAATGACAGCAAATACGGCTTTGCTACCTGTGGAAGCCTCATGCGCCTGTCTCTGCTGCGGTCTCCAAAGGCACCTGATGCACATGCAGATATGGGGAAGCATGTCATCCGCTGGGCTATTTTGCCACACCAAGGCGACCTAAGCGGTACAACTGTCCGCGCCGGATACAACTTCAACCACCCAATGAAGGTCCTCTCAGCACCCTCGGATGCCACTAAATCAGCCGATTTTGCTACGCTTTCGAGATATCCGGTTAAGCTCACAGGCGATGACTCGCTGATTCTAGATTGTGTCAAGCGTGGCGAAGATGACGAAGACGTTTCTCAAGACGCATCAATTCCTCGTCGTAAGGGACGGAGTGTTATTGTCCGCCTTTACGACAGTCTCGGCGGTCGCAGCACAGGAAAAATTGAGACAACCTGGGACGTCAAGAAGGTATTCAAAACGAATGTCTTGGAAGATGACCAAGAGGAGGTCAGCCTTGAGAAGGACGGCTCTTTCCTGATCTCTGTTCGACCTTTTGAAGTAGCAACTTACAGGCTTCAACTGTGATCGCGCTGCTGCTCGAATCTCTAAGATGTCTCCAACCACATGTGTCAACGTTTGTTATTGGCGCCTATGACTTTACAAAAAAAGGACAGGATATATTAAAATTGTCGGTCTTTCTAACAGATTGCTTTTTTCTACCCAAGTATAACTAGGATCCTTCTAGAATAAGGATTAGTCTAGAAGATCCGTCAAGAGCCATTGAGGTACTCTCAAAGCACCGTCAAAGACCTGTTGTCTTTCTGGGTTGCCTGTTTCTATTAATCAGGTGCGTAGTATGATGAAATGCATTGTTATGGATTATGATGGTTTCATGGATCTCTTACAAGTTGCCTAATTGACTTTGTTAATCAGTGATCTAATACGGTGATATAACATGTGTTTTGTATTCTGTATTTCGGAGAGTAGCTGTAAGTATTAGCAAGAGTATCGATTGATGATCTACGAAATTCCAGAGTTTTGACTACGCTGATGTTATTTCTATTCCTGCCTTATCAATGATATATGTAAGGCTTTGTCTTGGGCAATTCATTGAAAAGGGGTATATTCAATGACTTCCTAGGAAGTTATGCAGGTAGTATTACCTATTTATCGGAGCGGAATTATACAGTAAAACAACGAACGTAGACTGTGTACGACCCCTATAATTGGCTGACTCCCCACAATATACCTTGTCGATCTATAACGTCCCTACCGCAGCGAGCCAATCAAGACTTTGTAAACACTACTTCGTCTTAAACCTCAAATAAGTCTAAATTAGTCTAGTTGTAAGACAACTAAGACAGCAAGCGTTACAACTCAAAGTCGTCAGGCATTGGCATCCCGGCTAGATGA
Source organism: Annulohypoxylon truncatum (assembly GCF_022578515.1). NCBI lineage: Eukaryota > Fungi > Ascomycota > Sordariomycetes > Xylariales > Hypoxylaceae > Annulohypoxylon > Annulohypoxylon truncatum. The sequence goes on from NW_025953806.1 coordinate 354,248, forward strand.
ATGGTCTAGCATGCCGGCAGACAACCTCGGTGCTCGCCGGCCGGCACCGTTTGCTGCTCTCGCGATGGTATAGCCTCACGTCGCCGTCGCCTCGCGGAGTAGGCTTCAACGTGGCGGCTATGTTAATGCGCCAGCAGACGCGCGGCAAGAAGACGAGGTCGTCCATGAGAATGGAGGACCTGCCGCAGGGCCCTATCAAGATGGACGCTCCTCCGCTGCCGCCACCACCCGCCGAGGACGAGGGACCCGCGTATCCTACCGTGGTCCTGCAAGCGCGCCGGAACATGCAGAAATTCGAGAACTGCGTGCTCCTCACGCGCGTCGGCGGGTTCTACGAGCTTTACTTCGACCAGGCTGAGGAGTATGGCCCCATGTTGAATCTCAAGGTCGCGCATAAGAAGACTAATGCCGGTCCTGTGCCCATGGTACATATCTTTTTATTATTATCCTTCGCCCATCTCTATTATTTTAAGTTATAAAAGTTATTGAGATAGTATTATAGCTCTAATTTTATGTAGGCTGGTTTCCCGTTCTTCCAACTGGACCGGTTCCTCAAGACTTTGGTCCTGGACTTGAACTGCTACGTGGCGATAGCAGAGGAATTTCCTAACGATCCCGGAGACAAGATCAAGTCGAATGGCTTAATGCATGACCGGAGAGTCACGCGGGTTATCACGCCGGGTACTCTTATAGATGAAAATTTCATCGACCCGTACGCCAACAACTACGTTATGGCGATTCACATCAATCATCAAGAGAACGACGCTGCTGGCGCAGCTGAACCCAACAGTTCCGATAATGCCATCATAGAAGCAGAACGCCTGGCGGCGCTGCGGATGAATGCCACCCCAATAGGCTTAGCATGGATAGATGTGTCTACTGGGCAGTTCTACACGCAGTCGACAACGCTCACATCGCTCGGATCCATCCTATCGCGTGTCGGACCGAGAGAAGTAGTAATCGACGAAGTATTCGAGTCTCAAAGTGACCATCAACTCTTCTCGGTCCTTGCTGAAGACAAATATCTGATCACATTCGCGCCCCATAGCCAACAGCTAGCTCTATCGGAATGGACTCCGATGCTAGAATCCAATACTCCCACGCAGACAGCACAAGGCTTCACCCCGGATGAAGTGCAGGCCGGCAGTCTACTATTACAGTACGTTCGGGACCGTCTGCAGGGCTTAAGTATGAAGCTACAGCCGCCGATGCGCTACGAGAACATGTCGGTCATGGCTATTGACAAAAGCACCATGCGCTCGCTTGAGATTAAGCAGACCATCAGAGATGGCACTTTCAGGGGAAGTCTGCTACATGCTATTCGAAGAACGGTTACCAAGGGGGGTGCCCGGTTACTTAACACTTGGCTCAGCGCTCCCTCGACGTCGCTGGAGACTATTAAAGCCCGACAGGATCTCGTAGAGTATTTTATTCAGCACCCAGATCTCCGAGACGAGATCGTGTTGTTATTAAGGAGAAGTCATGATTCGCAGCGCCTAGTACAGAAATTCGCGCTGGGGCGTGGAGACCCGGACGATCTCGTCGCTCTGGCTAATACTATCCAAGCTACTAAAGACATCGTCTCCCTTTTAGAAGCAGCTGAAAGGCAGGGCGACAATACAACGGAGTCAAGCAGCACGCCCGAACAAGAGCAACAAAACTCAAGCAGTGAAGCATCATGTTTCACATCCCTCCTCTCGCGCATAAACCTCAAAGAACCCGCCGCTCTAGCCACCCGCATCAAGAATTCCATCGACGAAGAAGGGCTAGTCCAACAACACCGCAACGAAGACGACGAAGCAAGCCAGCTCATCTCCCTCGCCGAGGACGTCGTCGCCTCGGAAGGCGCCCGGGGCCCCGAATCCGCGCTCCCGAAAGCCGGCAGGGCGAAGAAGAAGCAGGCGGCCTCGATCCGCGACCACTACTCGGACGACAACGCGCTCTTCGTCATGAAACCCGACGCGAGCCCGGGGCTCCGCTCCCTGCACGCCAAGCTGTCCGCCCTGCTGGAGGAGACGTACGTCCTCGGCGAGACGCTGCGCGAGCGCTTCGGCGCGGCCAGCCTGACGCTGAAGTGGACGCCGAACCTGGGCCACGTGTGCCACGTCAAGGGGGCCAAGGACCTGCGCAAGCTGGACGCCGCCACCACCACCATCGACGACGAGGGGGGGGAGGGTAAGGCGAAGGCGGTCGCGGTGGTGAGCTCGAGCCGCAGCACGCGCGCCTTCCACGCGCCCGAGTGGACGGCGCTGGGCCGCCGCGTCCACCAGACGCGCTTCGAGGTCGGCGTCGAGGAGCAGCGCCTGTTCGCCGACCTGCGCGCCCTCGTCGTCGCCAACCTCGTCAAGCTGCGCCGCAACGCCGCCGTGCTCGACGAGCTCGACGTCGCCGCTTCGTTTGCCCGGCTGGCTGCCGAGCACGGGTGGACGAGGCCTGTGCTTCATGATAACACGTTTATTCCTTCTACTACTAGCTCTACAAGCACAGGTGTAGGTACAACAGCGCAGCACATAGTCATCGGCGGCCGGCACCCCACCGTCGAAGCCGGGCTCCGCGAGCAAGGCCGCTCCTTCACCAAGAACGACTGCTTCCTCGACGCCAACCCCCCATCCCCATCCCCGTCCCCATCCTCATCTTCGCCCTTACCCACACCCCCTCCAACCCGAACCCCGCACGGCCGCCTCCACCTAATCACCGGGCCCAACATGGCCGGCAAATCGACGTACCTGCGCCAGAACGCGCTCCTCGTGATCCTCGCGCAGGTCGGGTCCTGGGTGCCCGCGACCTACGCCAGCCTGCCCGTAGCCGACGCGGTATTCTCGCGCGTCGGCTCCGCCGACAACCTATTCGCGGACCAGAGCACCTTCATGGTGGAGATGCTGGAGACGGCGGCGATCCTGCGGGCCGCGACCCCGCGCTCCTTCGTCATCATGGACGAGATCGGCCGCGGCACGACGCCCGAGGACGGGTGCGCCGTCGCCTTCGCCGCCCTGCACCACCTCGCCGCCGTCAACCGCTGCCGCGCCCTCTTCGCCACCCACTACCACGCCCTCGCCGACCTCGCCGCCGAGCGCGGCATGACGCGTGCCGCCGTCCAGACCTACTGCACCGACGTCCAAGAGGACGGCGCCGGCGGCTTCGTCTACGTGCACCGCCTGCGCAGGGGCGTCAACCGCCGGAGCCACGCCCTCAAGGTCGCGCGCCTGGCCGGCTTGCCCGAGGCCGCTATCGCCGTCGCGAGGGAGGTCCTTGAGAAGAGCAGTAGAGACGAGGACGACAATCACAAAAGTGAGGAAGATTACTACGACGATTCCGAAAGTGTGGAGGATGCGGAATCACACTACGCTGTCCTTGAAGAACAAAAGGGGGTTGAATGAGTGTGGTTAGCTAGACGGTCAGTTTTACGGGTCACGCTTAATGATTCATGGTTCGGCATGTCTGTAATTCTAGAGGCGGGTTAGCGCTCAACTCATTTGTAAGATTGGCGTTCAAAAGAGTTGCTTGTTAAGAAACGTGTCTCATAGGGTGGTGATGAAATGTGTCATCAATGAAAGATCAGGGTTAAAAAGCTCTTGAATTTCAGGATATAATCATCGAACACTGAAGAGGAGAAGCAGGAATAAGAATGAGAACTCACCATTTACAAGGCTCCATAGCTTTGCGCGTAGTGTTGCAACCTTCATGTCACGTTTAATGAGCCTCGACTCTTCTGCAGTTTTCCTCAATTGATCGTTAAAGACCTATGTACCGTCATCATTCAGACGTTAAGACCTTCCCAACCCAACCGAAGCCTTGTTTGATGCCAGTCCGACAACACCGTGATCATGCCATGAAATTTAGTCACTGTGTAGAAGTTACGTGTTAGAAAGTTCGAAATAGCTGTGGTTAGGGGACGGGGGAAAACATACAAGAGACCACCGAAACCCTCGTCTCCAGACTCCTCTTCAGACTCTTCCTTCTTCTCCTCCTCGGCAGCCGCGGCAGCGCCAGTGTCGGCGGCAGCAGCAGTCGGGGCGGCGGCGGCGTAAGCGTCGGGGTTGGCGATACGGTCTTTGAGCTCCTCGATCTCAGGCCAGCTGTAGTCGGTCTCGATGGCTACAGCCAAGACCTTCTTGTAGCTGTTCACCAAGGAGTGGATGACAGAGGGCAGAGTAGGGAAGTTGATGGCGAGCGACAAGGCGGCGATGGTGGAGATGGCGCTCGAGAAGGACTTGAGAAGCTGGTCCTCGCTGATGTCTAAGACGCTGGGAGGGAAAGTGTTGCCCTGGTCGTAGACTTGCGAGACACCCAGACCGTAAGTGAAGGGAGAGATGTTAAGCATGTTAAGAAGGGTAGCCTCGGAGGGACCGACTTTGCTTCCAGACTCGACGAGCTTCAGATCGGTGGTAATTTCGATGGTACCACGGGCGATCTTGGTGGGGACACCGAGAGCCTGGAAGAAAGAAGTCTTACCAGGCTCCATACCGGTGTTGCCAGCGGGGACCCAGACATCGGCGGGAGCGACAGCACCAGCACGAGCAGGGGCGGCGACCTTGTTGTCCAGGATCTTGTCACGGATGGTCTTGAGATCACCGTTAGTGAAGACGAAACCGATGTTACCCTTGACGTGAGGTAGGAGTCGCTCGTATTCGGGTGAATCGGGAATGAAGGTCTTGAGAGCACGGCGGACCTAAAGATAGAAAATCAGCATGCGAATCGCCTGGGATTTGGAGAGTTCTCCATATGGAACAATGCGATTGTAATCGTAATTGTAGTTTTGCTCACCATAGTGTTCTTTCCCATCAGGACGACAGCCTCTCCACGGAGGGCTTGTCGGATCTCGTGCATCTGCTGAGAACTGACATTGTCGACGGTAACGAGGAAAACAGAGCGGTACTCCTCGAGCAAGCCCTTGAGCTTGGGGAACTGCAGTCAAATGTTAGTAAATGGTATTTAATTGAAATTCTATTTTCTGATATGACGTACGTATTCCGCCTTCTTTTGCTTGCTGGCTCCCATATCTTCTTATTTTTGAAGTTAGGATTTTTAAAGCCGATTGTTGTTCAGTGATGAGGTTTGGTGATGGTGTTTTAGAAATTGAAAAAATCGCCAGAGGTTAACACACTCTGGTGGAATTTCGGCTAATTGATTTTCGAATTGTCCGAATGTGTGCAGTGTCCACACTCCAAACTCCCCGCTAGGGCTTGCTGTGCCTTATTTTTCACCTATGATTATTTGCAGTTTAGCGCATAACTAACTTATCACTTATCGTTTAAACCGCTCCAAAAGCAACTATGTACTTATACAGCATGTGAATTTCCTCACTTTGTGAGCATGTATCATACAATACAATATTAGTGATATGAATATGATCCTAAAGCTGATGATTTAACCAATACCCCCAGATTTTAATTCTAATTATTATAAACTCAAAAGGGTTCTTATATACAGGAGAAGCATCCCCAATGAATACACCTCGCTAGTTGAATACTAGGTACAGGTTCATTCTGGAACTACGTCATATTATGCATAAATAGAAGCTAAAACTTAGGCATATGTACGTTATATGAAAAAATATATTTTATCCACAATATTCGCTGGCGTGTAAGCCGTCTAGTTAATATTTAGAGATAATCAGAGTTCATTAGTTGTAGATGAGGTGAGTTCTCATGAGACAGTTTAGAAGAAGATGCAGCAGCGAAGATATAGGAAGAGATAGAGCATATATGCCTTCAAATGCCAATAGTATAGTGATCACGGTTAGCTAGCTAGTTACATAAGTACACCATTATAAGTCCGTTGACACCAAATAACCAAATGCTGAATTTATCTTGGATATATACATCATCATGGCCCGGGAGACGGTTCAAAACTTGGAACCTCACCATGCAAGCCCATCTCCATGGCCGCCTGTTCGAGGAACTTTTCCGAATTCTCATTCTTCGGAATTTGGTTCTGTAAAAATGCTTCGAGGAAGTCGCCTAGTTCCTCCCTTTTTGTTTCTTCTGGTAGCTCATCACCTGGTTGAAGCTGTCCAGATGCGATGAGTTCCCGATATCTCTGCTTTAAATGGCTCTCCATCTGTTTCCCGGCGTGCATCAGTCGAAGGCCGCCTCTACCCTTTTCTGCCTTTTCTAAATCCGTCGCTCCTACGTGCATCTCGAGTACGATAAATTCTGGGGGCGCAAATCTGAATATCTGTCGTAATGCCCGATATGCTAAGAGGAGACCATGCTTATCGTCCAATTTGCGGAAGGAATGTAGGATATATCGTGCCAGTTGGGTGTCGATACTGCTCCCAGCAAAAATATGAGCCGATCTAACCATTTCGGCAAACAGTACCCGGGTCTTCGATCTTTCCTCAAGGAAATCTCCTAATGGTATCTGAATAAGACGGTTCACTGGCAGGGACTGCCAAAGAACCAAAAATGTCCACGAGTCTGGTTCAACTTGATATTGGTTTGTCAGATCGCGAGAGATGGACGCGACTTGCTTTCCCTGCCCATCTTGAAGGTAAGAAAATAGCAGTTGGTTTAGTATGAACGAATTGGGCGCGATTTCTGCTCTCCTAAACGCTGTCCAGAGTTCCTCCATCTTAGTATGTACCCCACGCTCTTTATAATTCTCCGCGAGTAGTGAAAACGTTTCTAGATTTGCTCTAGGCCAGCCTTCTCTAGTCTGTCGTAACCTAACGAAAGCAGCGAGATCCTTCATGTCCTTCCTAATGCCTAGGAATTGCATGCGGGCGTTGATCATAGCCCAAGCGACTGCTTCGGCCTTTTCTATATTGTCAGCTGTATGTGACCTTAACCACGCACCAATCAGGCCGTTGACAACGATGGCTTGAGGCATGATGCCTTTGGACTTCATATAGAGCAAGACATTATAAGCACCCTGCAAATCATCGGTCCCTATTAAACGCTTTAGCCATTTGCCGTAGAAGAAAGGATTAGCAACGCTAGGAGGCACTTTATGGGCTCCATGAAGATCGACGGCCTTAGATGTCATCATTTCGACGAATATATAAAACGCGAACTCCGTCTGGTTCGAAGTTAAGAAATAGGAGATGATTTGGTCATAGTCCTCGATAGTGATTGTGTCACCTAGGGCGGATCGCAGTCGCTGATATAATTCGAATCCTTTTTGGACCGTGATGGGGTTCTTGGCGCACGTCCGAATCAACGATAATAAAAATCTAGCATCCTTCTCGTGAGGAGACTCGAGGAGCCTGTTGGCAACTCGCTCGGCTCGTTCTATGTCGCCCGTTAAACAATACATCCTAAGGCCAAGCTGCCAAAATTCCACGAAAGTCTCTGATTTGGTCCCAAGGGTAGTGACCAACTTCTTATGAGCAGTAATTGCGTCTTCCTTAGGACCGGTTATAAACGAGGCCTCGATTGCAAGCAGTTGCTGTTCATCACTCAGGGCCACACCAGCCTTTTCCATATCCTTCGCTAGGGTGTGGATATGGGACATGCGATTTGGATTATTCGCATGGTCGGCGCCGAGAACCTGCCAGAGGAAGTCCCATATATCTGCGTGAACCAATTCTGGTTTCTTTGCTAAAGATATTCGCGCGGCAGAATAATATCTCCATAGCGAGTTGGTCCGCTTCTGATTTACGATCCCACCCCGAGTTTTTATACCAACAGTTCGTATCATATTATTCAATTGGGCGATGTGCTTCTGGTCTTCCGGAGTTGGCCAGTTCTTCTCAGGCAATAGAAGTGAGGGTTTGTGTGAAGCCTCATCTTGAGAGGCGGCTCGTTTTCGTAGCTTCTCAGCGCCGTGTTTTCCCCATATATCCTCAACGATCTTGGTAAATTGGGTTGCTTGTTCCAGCTGCTCCTCCATTTCCTTCAAACGTGCCTCGGCTTTACCACCCGGGTCTATCAACGACTGCCCAAATTCGTCATTGTTTTTCAGACGACGCAATTCCCCTCCCTTGCCTTGCTCAAAATAATTGACTAATACCTCATCATCTTTTCTCTTTTTCGATAGACCCAGAGCTTCGAGAGTTTTTTGACGCTCGATCTCTTGCTCGCTTTGAGATAGACGGGACTGTGGCGTTGAGGAGAGGGGCCGGGTAGCTTGCGAAGAGCGCCGGAGCGCCCATAGTGCCGTAGGGTTTCGCTTCTTTCGTAAATTGGATAAACAAGACCTACAAATAAAGCTATCGACAAGAAGGGACCTCGGGGGCATGGCTATACAATCCACTAATGTCCCATGCCGTATTCCTGTATGCGTGGGCGACAATACGCTGCTGTTGAGAGACCAGAATCTTTTCAATTAAAATTTAACGGCCGATAAGAGTGATATCACCGTTAGCGTGTTTAGCGTGACCCGAGTCCCGACCTTCCTTACTGAGCCCCACTATAACTCTAAATACCTACTTAAGCTGCATGTAGGTATACATACATAGTACATCCTTGCACGTGCAATCAGGACATTCAGACTTGTATAAACCCGCAATTTCCTCGAAATTCCTTGACATATTTCTATATTTGAATTGTCATATACGTATTACATTTAAGAGAACAAGTGAGTCTCGAATGGAGCGATCCACAAAGTAACCGGGTACTACACATGTAGTCCTATTACACGGGCATAACCTTAATTAGATACAGAAACGGCAAGGGGTTTAGCAGGGATCGACAGCGCTAGAGGACCCTGTCCGGCCTGTCAAGGGAAATCACGGTCATATCCATTTAAAAAGTGTCAAGACGCGTACAATAGTAAGTACAATACAATACTAAGGAAACTTCTACAACTATTAAATGAGAAGAACCTCATCTCACTATGGCTATCGATGAGTCCCTTAAAGAAAGTTACGAGGAGAAACAGCATCAGGTAATAATTCCTATATTAAAGCAAACTGAATCTGTACTAATAAGCAAAAGGCCGCCTATGTCTTCGACCCCTTAGAAGAGGCTGAAGGCGCAAATCGGCCTGCCAAAAGGAGAAGAGTGTCGAAGAAAGCAAGCAAACCGGATACTGAAGAGGCCGACTCCTGGCTAACTTTCCAGCCCCTTTTTGGTGGTTCTGAAGATGAACACTGTGTCCGTCTTCGCCAACTGTTATTTGAGAAGTCATGGTCCCAGATTGACGAGAGGATTCAAGTTAGTTGTTTAGTACCACTTATAACGTCCACGTCAAATGATAGTGGCTTACAACAGGGTGTAGCGCATACTCCGAATGACAAATCAGTCTACACTAGATGAAGTCACTTCGTTCTTACAGGCCACTCCGGACCATGCATCTACCGGCAAAATACCTTCCGCCTTCATTATCACCGGTCCCAACTTGGCCTCTCAGGACCTCCTATTTGAGCAACTCTCGGAATCGTTGCAACACCAAGTAGATGCGAAGGTAGTTCGACTTAGATCCGGCGACGCATCCAATTTAAAAGCCGTCTTGAAAAAGATTATACAGGGTGTCACGGCGAGGGAGACAAGTGACGAAGATGATTTAGAATTAGCCGCAGGCAAAGATGTAAGTTGAAATCTTGGATTGATTGCGAATGTTTAAATTAACCTCTTAGGGCCGCAAATATCTGAATTATGACCTTGAGGCTCTCTATGCCCACCTTAAGTCTAACCCTCGCCGCCACATCATCATTGCCTTTCAAGATAGTGAAGCTTTTGAAAGTGGTCTGTTATCGGATCTCATCTCACTCTTCAGGTTTGTGCATCCGCTTTTCTCATTTGTGTCTCAACTAAATAAACATCTAGCTCCTGGCTCGATCGAATCCCATTCGCACTACTTTTTGGAGTAGCTACATCCGTAGAGCTGTTCCAGGCGCGTCTCCTTAAGTCTACTTGTCAGTGCCTCTATGGAGACCAATTCGACGTTGAACAATCAACATCAATTATCGACAAGATTTTCAAGGCAGCCATCGCACACTCTGAGGTTCCATTGCGGCTAGGTTCTTCCTTAGTGTACAGCCTGCTGGATCGTCAACGAGATCAGGTATCGAGCATACCAGTATTCGTGAGTTCCTTAAGAGTAAGTGATATATTCACAGGGAAAATATTTGTGTATAGTATTGACGATTTCAGTACGCCTACATGTGTCACTTCTATGCAAATCCCTTGACGGTCTTCTTATCCGATAACATAGATTCCGAAATATTCCAGGAAGAACACATAGAAACAGTTCGATGCTTGCCATCTTTTCGCCGATCTGTAGAAATAGCTATTGAAAAGGGCGAAGTCAAGCAGGCCAGGTTACTTCTTGATGATGACCAACATCTACGGACACTCGTACAAAATTCACTTCAGGACTCCCGTCGGTGGTCAACAAATGTTCTGCGCAAGCTGAAGGTATTTACTGCCATCAAGAATGTGTCTACTGATTTCACGAGGCTCTACTTAGAAGCTGTTTCTCACGGGATCAACTCCGATCAAATCACCGAGTTCACAGGTTCGATAAAACGGGCGCAACCCGTCGAAACTGAAGCGTTTCTATGTCAGGTATTATACGATATCAAGAACGGCGACCCAAGTCTTGGTTTAGATCCGTGGGCCAGTGAAGTTGAGGAGTCAGTTTCACTACTCACTAACATGTTAGCCGAGGTGAAAGCCTTGCAAGCCGATGCCGAAGATCAAGGCAACGTCCTCCGGAGTAAATACAGCGGGCAAACCAAAGTATTAAGAACTACTGTGATTGCCCAGAAAGTTCAGCTCAGCCATGACACGGCGGCTCTCACGGAAGAAGATATATCCTATACCAATTTGATGGACAAGCTCGTGGGACACTTGGAAGAAATGCTGCCATGCGACAACGCAAAGGACTTGTGTTTTAGTGAACTTTGGTTCTTTGACTCCAAGGCGCCGTATAAAGATGTGTTTATCCCGCGGCCACGAGGAGTAGTCGAGCGAGCATTGTCAAGGCCCCACGACTACCTCAATTGTTCGTGCTGTGAAACAAAGGGAGACAGCGCTATTCCGTCCTTCCCGACAACCGCCGTTCTATATCAACTCTACTCTGAGACCGGTTCTCTCATCAACGTTGCCGATCTCTGGTCTGCTTATTACGCGATTGTTGGCGAGGAAAATGAAGAGGGGCTGGACGAGCGGGCCGCGCTTGTTTTGTTTTATCGTGGGCTGGCCGAAATGAGGGCGATGGGCTTTGTCAAGCAGAGCAGGAAAAAGGCAGATCACATTGCGAAACTTGCTTGGAAGGGGCTTTGAAGAAAAAGGAGCGTGCAAACTCGGGCCGTCGAAGAAGAGTCATAAAAATAGCCTTGTGTTTGTTCGGGCGTAGCCGGTGGGAGCTGACTTTGACACAATGACTGTTGTAGCTAGGACGAATCGACAGTTTGCTAACTAATTCTCATTTACCAATGGATATTTTCCAATGTCTTTGGATTATCTTAATATATGAAAGACTTCAAAAGTCTAAGACAAAAACTGCGTTTAAACCCATGACGGCGCTAGAGAACAAAGAACCGAGAATTGGGGCCACCCCGTTCAGGAACGTCGGCAACAGACAAAGAGTGTCGTTGCGATCCTCGTACCTACAAGAAGAAACGCCAGCCCGCCCTCGAAGCTGCGGGCTGACTCGCGTCCTTATTCCAGCAGCTATCGTAGTTAAGTATAGAATTTCAAGTGCTCGTTTCTCCTACCGTCCCATCCTATAAATTATATTTCATCCCATAGCTGCTGGCGGCTAGAGACAATCGTCGAAGGCCAATTAAAAAGGGGGAAAGAAAATATCATAATTAAAAGAGCGAACAAGATCGGAATCACGTACAACAGCAGCCTTCACTCATTATTATTATTATTTTATTGCTTTCTATTGGAACTGAACTCATTCATTCATTCATTCGCATTTGTTCACTCTCATCTTCTTGACTACGCAAAAAAAGAAACGCTTTAAAAGGATCCCTCCACGCAGCCGTAACCGAAGAGAAAATATCCAGCGAAAACAACACGCAAGAAATTCGAGCCAACTCCCCTCACGATACCAAAAAGGACACCAGATCAAATCTTCAAACGAAACCGACTAGTCTAGCCGCCGCAATGGAACACCAAACCCAAAACCAAAAAGAGAAAGCACCAGTACTCTCGGACCGACGCGCAGCCAAGAACGCCGCGTTCCGGGAGAAACTACGACAAATGGCTTTACCTCTCGCGCCCCTAGTCCAGCTAACGACGGGGGAGGTGCACCCGTCGTTCCCGGGCACGCTGCTGAACTTCTGGCTGCTGACGGACGCGCAGCTGGAGGAGCTCGCGCACTTCTACCACCAGCGGACGCCGTGCCGCTGGACCTTCCACTACCCGTGCCCGATCGCGTGGGCGGCGGACGCGCCGCTCGAGGAGAAGCGGCGCCGCATCGGCCGCTTCATCGGCCTGCGCGGCTGCGAGACCCCGATCCGCGTCAAGACCGAGGACGAGATCCGCGAGGAGGCCCGCCGCGCCCGGGTCGCCGAGGAGGAGGAGGTCTGGCGCAGGAAGGCGTATTGGCATCGATGAATGGATTCTTGTGTGCCGCGTCAGCGTTTTAGCGTTTTTTTTCCCCCTTACCCGTCTTTTTCGTTTGGCGCCTGCTTATCTAGTTTCCGTCAATGGGTAGGGGGGGAATGAGTTTGCGAAGGGGGAAGAAAAACAAAAGGGGAAAGGCAGGAGACAAGTAGGCTAATTAGGGGGAGATATAATTGCGTTCTTCACGTTCCCTAGACTAATATGTTTAATACAATGAGCACTTGCAAAACCCACCTTCGCTGTCCTCTCGTCTCCTGTGGAATGATTCGAGTTAATAGTGGAAAGGGGTACTTAGTCTCGGGTACCGTAACGTTAGTAGAACCCGGCCTTGCCTTGATGTAGGTTAGGATAGAGCCAAAATTCAGAGGAAGATAGAGTAGCTCTATACACTAGCAGTATGTATGTGCACCTGTCAACTATCTCCAATCCTCTATTCCGATAGCAGAGGTCAGACACATCTTATCTACTGCTTCTCTTGAACGCTCTTCTTAACACCCTCGACGAAAGCCTCCACAGCATCCCCGCCGCCTAGCGGCATCTGGCTTCCCCTTAGGTACCCTCCGTTTTGAACTTTGATCGACAGCGCATCCGCGATGCTGGGTAAACCACCGTCTCGAATCGCCATCGTCAGGCTAGCCAGACTCTGGTGGAATTGCGGGCTTCGTAAAACCTTCTCCAATAGCGCCTTCTTCTGGCCGAGGCTCATCGCCTCCTTGGCGGCTTGGATCGCTGCGGCGGTCGGTTCCGCTGTGGAGTCGCCTTGGTCGGCTTGTTGGGAAAGCACGAGGATCGAAGGGGGTAGGAAGTTGAGTAGGTTGTCTACCTGTTCCTCCGAAGCCTGTCGGGCCATCGGGACGGTGACAGGTGGTGTAAGAAGATCCGACAGAAGTGGGTACAACTTGCCGTCTCCTTGGCTTGCACCTGCACTGGCGCCTCCTTGTAACGAGTTTAGGAAGTTTCTTACTGCCGTGGCAGCATCGTTTGCGCCTCCGGCGGCACTAACATCATGTCAGCACGTGATTCACCTGCTAGATAAAGTCCAAAGCAATGAGACAGAGAAATGTATCATGTTTCGTTTGAGGCTTTCATATCTAGTAGTACTACATGGCGGCTCAGCGGGTCGAAGACCCCTAAGCACTTTGCCTGGTATTTGGGTTTGTCAAGTGTATGCAATAATCTCGTCCCAATCCTCTTCCAGAAACGCCATGAACGAATAATAAGGGATGAAACCTACGCTCGAGCTCCGTCAGCACCACCCTCTCGCGCACCCTCTCCCTCTTCCCGCACGTCGCCGCCAGTCGCGCCTGCGCCAGCACCCCCGCTTCCTCCGCGAGGATCGCTAGAGCCCTCGACGTCTTCCATAGCCTCGTCGCCATCATCCCCGCGTCGATCATCGTTATTGCTGTTGTTGATTGAAGCAAGCTCGCGCGCAACATCCACATCCTCGCCCTGCAAGAGTTTGTCGACGATCTCTCCGATCTTCAAGTCGCGAGGGCTGAACCAGCGAGGGTCCCCAGTCCTACCTTGGGGCTTCGACTGTAGATAGAATAGGTGACGTTGAGAGGAGGAGAGGAACTTGAGGATGAAGACGCGGCCGTTTGGCTTGACAGCTTGACGGGGTTGGGATTTCGGATCGTAGGGGACGAAGTGGCCATCAGTAGGGACCATTACGAGATCTAGTTCGGGTTGATTGGCGGGAGCGCTCCGTTCGCGCCAGCAGAAGTGAAACAAGTCTAAGGTATATTAACATTGTATGCCCTTGGCGAATAGAAGCAACTAGTCCTTACCATCTTCAGAATAGAGATAGATGTAACCAGGTCGCGGCGAAGCTTTGATCTTGTAAGGTCGGTCGGAGTGCTAGTGTTGCTGTCAGCGTTTGGCTCCTCAGGATCAACATCAATAACTTAGGAAGCGAAATGGGGGATATACATACATCAATCTCGCATATGCCGGCCTTGAACGTTATGATCGGTATTACAGACATATTGATCTGAATTCTCGTATTGATGAGGGAGGTATGAATGAGTTCGGATTGAATGAAGATGAAGAGATGGTGGAATGGAGAATGTAATTATGTAAAGTCTATTTTGAAGCTAGGTGCATACCGTAGGTGCAAGGCTGCAATAGCTTCGTCAAGCAATGCAAGAGCTTAAAGCTTACCTAATAGCTACGTCGGAGTAAACGGTGCGGGAAGTTACTAGCCGCACGGCAGGAGTCTGTCTGGTCATCCCTGGTGCCTTTCAACGTCCGACTTTTAGTGTTGTACCTTTGTACCTGGGCACACCGAATCTGTGGCTTGACTCACTCGGTCGCCGCAAAATTCCGCACAAACCACCCAAGCCACACTTGTGCCCCGCCCAGGTGCATTAGATTTCTCAGTGGGTGGCACCAGGGCTTCGCCTACCTAGTAAGCCCACAACTGAATTGAATCTTTTTGCGCGAAGTGGAATTTCTGAACCTCGCAATCAAGCAACATCCAACAAATCGAGGAACCTACCAGTTTCCCTTTCACCCACCACATAACCTCCCTTCTCCGACAAGCTTCACAATGTCGCAACCGACCACGCAGAAGAAGTTCGGAAAGTCCACTCGGGAGGTTCCTCACCCTTCCCAGCGGGCTCAGAAGTGGTACCCTGCCGAGGACGAGGCTAAGCCTAAGACTGTGAGTTGCAACAACAATGATAATTCAATTTGAGATCTTGGTCGATATGCGATGTTCGCGAGAGCGAGATGGACTGGGTAGTGAAGAGGAATGGAGAAAAACATTATGCGGTCGCCGCGAAAAACATACCCAATCCGAAGCCGCTATGATATTATATTCAACTTCATAACCTCCCAATTTTACAGCCGGGCTAGCACATGCACATGCACATGCATGATCACCCAGAAGAACCGCATATCTACTGATTCTCTACCATCACTCTACCTGCTTCATTTACTGACCGTTCCTCGTTCCATAGGTTCGCAAGGCTCTCCGACCCTGGGCCCCGCGAAAGTCTCTCCAGCCCGGCACCGTTCTTATCCTCCTCGCCGGCCGTTTCCGAGGCAAGCGCGTAGTCCTCCTCAAGAGCCTCGACCAGGGTGTCCTCTTAGTCACCGGCCCCTTCAAGATCAACGGCGTTCCCCTGCGACGAGTCAACGCTCGATACGTCATCGCGACCTCTTACAAGATCGACCTCAGCGGATTAGACGAGAGCAAGGTTAACGAGGTCGCACAAGCCCAGTACTTCACCCGAGACAAGGCTAAGGACAAGGCGAGCGAGGATGCTTTCTTCAAGCAGGGCGAGAAGCCTCAGGTACGATTTGTCGGAATGTGCTCGAGTTGTCGGACGTGAACTAATATGAGATGTTATAGAAGAAGGAGGTCAACACCAGCCGAGCGGCGGACCAGAAGACCATCGATCAGGCTCTGATCGCCAACATCAAGAAGGTAGATCTGCTTGCCAGCTACCTCGCGAGCTCTTTCAGCCTCCGAAAGGGCGACAAGCCTCATGAGATGAAGTGGTAGATTCCGTGGGGCCGTAAGGGGGAATGGGATTTGCTTTAGAAAATCACTTAAATGACACTGCGGACGGCGGATCGCGGAACTGGGCTGGCTCTGCCAATTGCATCTGGACGTTGAGGCATCGGTCACATTGATTCTGGCGTCTGTAATCGAGGTTCTAGTCAATAAACGACTATCAAGGCAATTTTGAAAAAGACATCGCATTGAGTGGGTGACATATACATACGTATTTACTAACATCAGCAGAAGTAAAACCGACCAGAATTCTTAGACCGTTACCTACGTTACCCAATTATATGACGATTCCTGAGGGAACTACAGGTATGAAGGTGCCTTTGGATGTCTCGGGGTTGTCATCTGAACTACTCGTATCACATTAATGTATGGATTCATGGGAATCCCTTATGGGTGTCTTTGATTCATTTCATTTCAGTTGGGCTGTGCAGGCAACCCTCCAAAGCCATATCGCTGAGTATGCAAAATGCTTAATGCTCATAACACACTCTTCTCCCAGGTCATATATCCTTTGTCGAGTCAGACATTTCGTTCGGCCCAACTTTGGATCATGCCCTCGGGGGTCGCGTCATAGTGCTTCAGCGTGACCTTGCCGGTTGCGTCGTCCAAGTATGTGTTAGCCTGGACGAATACCTTTCGAGGCTGCTTGTTCCGCAGGACCTCGTCTCTAACCTTCTTCCCCCAATATTCCGCATCAACGTCCGTCATATCAGCATAGAATTTTGTTCCGGTCTCGACATCGGCTGTGGATTTGAAGATGTGTAACTTCTGGAGATAGTTACCCACCGCTTTACGGCCTGCTGTGAGAATCTTTGATCGGTCCAGACTAATCTTGAGATCGGTAAGGTCATCTCCTTTATAGTCAAGTTTGCAAAAGTCATCACCAGCTTCCAGGAAACATTTAAGAATGGAAAACCGGGCTTGTGAATGAGCCTGGCCCCATTTTCTGCTCTTCGGATCCCACATCTCCAAGGAGGTAAGCCCAGCTCGAGCCATGGAGAGGTACGAAGCGTAGAGTACGTCTCCTGCTTCACCATCTATATCAACTGAGCCGTCGCCAAAACCGAAGATTTTCAAAACGGGGAATTCACAGCTTAGGTACATGGCAACGAGCTCTGCACGACACTCTTCGTAGGAACCAGCCCAGCTCCCGAAAACAGAACCCCACGTTTGACCAGGCTTATACCATGTGGTAATTGGCTTTCCAGTTAATGGAGAGACAGGCGGGTTCTCCTTATCAAAGTTGAACTCTCCTGGTGATGTCTCTTGTAGTAGTTTCCCACAACCGTGACCGGTGAGCTCATGTAACCCGACTTGAACTTCAAAAGCACCATCCCGGTAACGTTTATAAACTTCAAGGTCTTTCTCGGCAATGAATGGGATCTTCTCGTCTGGCGCCTTTGCGCTCATCACATTCCCCAGAGACACGTTTTTGAAGCCTTCAGTTTGCCTTATGTCATCGTAATTGGGGATGTTGATCCCGACTGGTATGCCTGAACCGGCAAAAGTCAATACTTCGAGAGACGTGAAGTCTGGGGATAAGAATTTGTCCTTCTCGAAATCCTTGCCCCACGGCAGGTGCGGGATCAGCGTGGGGGCGGCTTCTACGAGGGCACCAAAGGCTCGCGTCCGTTCGAGGTTAACAACAGCGGCAAAGCCTTCCCATTCGGCTCGAATACCGGCCGGGTCGCGGTACGTCTCAATAAATCCGACGTTGCATTCGACCATTGGGCCTAGGTCTCGAATCCAGAACCTTTGACTATCTTTGAAGGCTAATAGTGAACCTTCCTCAAAGGATTTGGCGTAGGCATTATGCATTTTCCGCTGGTTTTCGTTGTCTGCATTTTCTGCAGCCTTCTTGATACTGGATGTTGCACCAGCTAACTCCTTGGAATGATCACCGTAGACCAGTGTGATGGTTTTCCCTGCCAAAATACCATCCTCAATTTTGAAGGTAGTCTCCTTGCCAATATCACCACCTTCGGTGGGAACTGTGGTGTTTGCAGAGGCAATCCAGACTTCGAATGAACCATCCGTCTTCTTGGCGAGACGGGTATTTTCCGGAAGCAGCCCTTTCTTCTCCGTCCACGCAGAAACGGCGTCGATTTCAACCTTTGTGATATCAGGAGATCCCGGATAGTAAGTAGTCATGTGTCCCTGCTCTGGATAGCCGAGATGCAGTAGTGAAGGTTTGTCAGTAGAGAAGATCGCTCCGGAAGTGGCATCATAGAATCCCTGTGCTTCCGGCGATGTTGCCGCAAGTGCTTCAAAGGCAGATTCAGGGCCTCGCGGGATGAATTTGGCATCGCCAAAGCTCTTGTAATTGCCATTGTTTCCTAGGAACTGCGCGGCGTACTGCAAGAAATAGCCAAGCTCTTCGTCAGATATACCCGCCTTGGCCTGCAGCGCTTTCCAATCACCACCACTACTCTTGTGGAGGGCTAGTATAAAGTCGAACTGTATGCAGATAAGTATGCGATGAAACTAGACAGATAATTCGCCCCCCGACTTACTATTGGCTCAGATTCAGGTGAGATCTGTCTCGCCACGATCCTACTACCATAGAACGACGCTCTATGATCAGTTGTTAGTGTCTGACGTAATCTTGACCTCAAACGCAGCTACAAGAGTGTTCAAATAAATACCTGCTTATGAAATGAGCATATCTCTTCTGCTTATCGGATAGAGCATCGAAATGTTTTTCTATCTCGAGCCTCACAACACTCGGGGGTGCGTCAGCGAGATACTGCTTGAGTTCTTGGGCATCCATTTTAGAGGAGAGGTTTCGAATCGGGATCCGGTAAGGTGAATGACCCGAGAGTATCGAGTTGAACGGACTGAGGTGCCTTGGAGAGAACCTAGGGGCCAGCTGTTTTGATTGCTTTGTTGCTCGAGATATCGAAGGAAAGCTTCGAGTTAAGGAGGAGAATAAGGTCATTTGAAGAATTCAAGACGAGGGGGCACCTTTCCAAGAGAGGTAAAAACGAACACCACTAGGCAACTTCCCCATAACCTGCGTAGGTACCTAATTTTAGTCACAGTGTCTGCCGTTGCCGTAGCTGCAATTCTACCTCTGTTTCTGCAGGTAGGTCCAATCATCAAAAGCTTTTGCGGGCTGAAAATGGCCTGTTTGTCACTTGCTTTCATGTCCCCCGCATTTTCGAATCGGATACGCCACAACTATAGGTAAGGTTAGCCACAGAGCAACATTAGGTGTATAGGGCAGATTAGCTAATCACAACCTACCATCCCAATTGGATATTCCCTACCTAGCCGTGCATTTATAGGAATATGTCTTATTATATGATAAATCGCCCCCTATACTCTAAAGGGACGAGAAGAATATATGTTCAACTCCTCACCAAAACCGCTGTTCAAGTCTTGAACGCTTGGTGAACTCTAAATATTACCTGTAGCGCTTTAACTGATCATTCTAGTAATGCAAGCAATATTTCTCCGCAAAGGCTTCATACTCACTTACCGGGTGCTATATATGCGACGACGCTGCTGGCTCTCAATTTTTACGCAGGAAGAAGCGCAGGTTTGAGATGATATAACCATAACTGCTGACTACGAGTTATCTTCACAATGGGTATGTTCCGCAATGTAGTAAGAACTCACAGATGCTATTAGATAAACTGTCTACTTAAGTATGTATGAGGTGTCTAATAGATGAATATATGCTTAGTTGAAATACGGCTAGACACATAGTAGCACAGCGTTACCAGGTATTAGTTTAGATCGCGAACCATGCGCTGCTGTATACTATGTAAGATGCGGGTAAGGCTTGATTCTGTTACACCGGTATGAGCCTTAATCCAGTAAAACGGGCCTCATGACCTTTACCTGCATGCTGATTCCCCGGCATTTAAGCCTTCGCATCCCTCCATGTCCGGTTGGGCCGAATAGCACTTCTTACGGCTATGGTTCATCAAAGTCGCCGAATCTCTCCCTATCGTCCCACCCGGTCTCTACTTGTCTAGGTTTACATCTAGCCATGGCCCTCTTGCATTCGCAAGTGCATCAATTCTCAAGGGCAAGCAGGACTTGACGATGATGGGCAGGTATAATATCTAGTTTATTAATGCTTGTCTTGCCATCTCGCGGAAATGTTGAGGCTATTTTGGGTAGTCGGAGTGCTCCTCGGAAGTCTGGTCTGTCATACGGTGCAGGCTGCAGATGCGATGTATGAAGCTGGTCTTGGCACTGCCTGGCACTTTCACCTTGGTATTCAAAAGAAGCACTTGATCAAAAGGGGAGTGTAACGATGCATGATTGGCGAGAGGGGTGTCATTGAGCGGTGAAGGGTAGTACAGTATTCAGCTCCTACCGCTCTCCCCGTCTTCCCCGGGTCCACTAACGCCGATAGCATCACCTTGATATAACTGTGGGTGCTCATGAGCAGAAAGCGGATTGGGGATAATTTCTGTGGACACATAAGAGGGGCTCACCGGAACCAGTACCCGAACGGAGAGGAGACAGAAGCAGATGAATTCGACAAGCAGCACCAATACGAAGACCTAATAATCATTAGTGTCGGTATCAAAATATAATCTAAACGGTTTGAAAATACCACCCCTCTATGTAGGTACGCACAATAGGGAAATAGGCCGACCTTGTATAGGTAGTCCTATCTCCAGCTACAAACCTGGACAGGTAATATTGCAAACCTATTGATGATCGGTCGTCGTCACACAAACCATACATAGAATGTTGCGGTCGCTTTTATAGCATATACCACATGGTACCTAGGTAGTGTGACAGAAAACGCACCTATCGACTTGAGGTTATTGTTTGAATTGCCTGCAGACAGGTAATAGATTGCGACAGGAAAATGCCCTTTCGTCTCCCTTTCCTATTTTCAACCCTCTTTTGATTCGCCTCGACCTACTTCGAACAGAATACATGGCGTTTTCCCGTATACAGGCACTAGAATAGCGTCAAAGAGCCGGTCCAATGCGACGGCACACCCTTGGCCATGCCCTGTCCGAATTCAAGATTTTGATAGGACAAGAGTTTTCGTGGCCAATTTGTTGCTGGTTTTAACGACGACAAAGAATCGCCTTCTTCAGAGATACCTACCGATCTAGGTAATGGTAATCTCGTTATATAGTACTCGAAAAAGTCCCGGTATACTGTCGTAGCTCATCGTGTCTTCCTATTTCTTCGAGCCCGCTTCAAGCGGTTATTGTTAGATATAAGATATATTGAGAAGCTCGCTCGTGAGGCCAACTCTGAGGGTACAGCCATCAGGTACCATCGAAGAAGGAAGAGATCGGCTGTGACCCATAGATTTGTCCGTCCTTGTCCAAACCACGTTTTTCTCTCCACACTTTGCCATTCTCACATTAGGGCGGAATTGGCGTGTCGGTTAGCTCAGGCTTCGATGCTTTGTTCGATAAAATTTCCATCTGGCATCAGCCTAATGTAAAAAAAGAGTGAAATCAATTTTAAGTACGTGTGTAACTACGTACCCACCCCCACGTTACATGTTCTGTATGTATGTACATTCCCGTAATCATACTATAGGTACACGGTACAATCGAATGCATTTGTACCGAGATGGGGAGCACTTGACATGACTAGAGACTCGGTATTAAGGTCCCGAACAATTGACTAGTGTGATATTTAATAATGGCAATGACTGTAATTAGTGAAGTAAGAATGCAAGACTGGATAGTTGAAATAACATAAAACAAAAGATAAGACGAAAAATAAAGATAAAAACAAAAAGACAAAAAAAAGGAAGATTCGGAGAAGAAGAGAAAAGAGAAAGCAAGAGCGAAGTACTCCAAAAACGAGTAATCGGGGAAATTTACCTAAGTGGGCGAAGGAAAAAACCGAAAAGGGGAATTTTGCTTCTTTCTTAGTGGCTTTTACCTGATGTCGGTGTGTCGTCAACTCCTTCCCCAAATCTTATTTCCAAAAAACCGGCCCCGAACTCCAACTGTAAAAGCAAAAGATGGATGTACAATGTACCGATATCTTTTACGTTTTCTTGTCATCCCCCAAAGTTCGAATTACAACTGCTTCGAGTTCAGCCTGTTATTGAACATCTCAACAATGGCAACTCGGTCTGCTCAATGTGTTTCATCAGCTACCAAAAACAGCTTAAACCCGTTTACGGCTGTTGTGTATATATGAAGTGTTCGAGATTGTTGGCTCCTATCAGAATGCTGCCTTTCTCAGCGTCTCTTCTTCACCACTCACCACCCTTCTTTAATTCCTGGGGTGGATGAACTCTGGTTCTAGCCACACTCTTCCGCATCGTGGGTTGGGTAACCTCGAAAGAAGCCACAGATTTCCAATCCTTAGACGATGGAAATGCGTTTACGGCTCTCGAGCAAAAGTCCATGGACCGTGGACCGTGGATAGCCTCGATACCTATTCAGGTATGCAGGTAAACACGATGATGTAGCAGATCATCGATAACGAACAACAGCGGTTCGGTTTAGTGGATGCCATTTACTTGTGTTGGTTTGCCTTACATTCACCTCCCTACATCCAACTCGGCCCTATTTATCGGTTCTTGCGTTGACGATGTTGCTCCCCCACTCGAGGACTATTTTATTATTTCGATGGAGAATGGAGAAGGGGAGTATGGAGAATGTGATGGGATACCATGATACCATGGGCTGTATGGGATACATCTGGAGCATCCCTAAACCAGGCCGTCTAAGTACCTTCCTGGCCCCTTTACCCGCACCCTAAAGCACCCCTCCCTCCCTGACGTCGAGCGAGTCTGGAGCCCCAAAGAGGCCTGAGCTTTCGTGTGTGATTGGTCCATCGTCATCAGGAATTGCCTTCTTTGACGTTCTCTCGAACTTCTCTTAGCGTCTAGCCCAAACTAATCCCTGATCCCGCCCGCCTCGGGGATCTCAGGTACTAGGTAGGCTTTTTTTTCGCTGAATTTTTCTAAATTTTTTTTTCCTTGCTCATCCTAGCCGTCGTCGGCACTGTGGGTGTGGTACAGCCAGCATTTTTAGGTACTTCGTCATTCCACGTATTGTAAGCGCGAGACCTCCCAGCTACCGAGCCGCTGACGCCCACTTATAAAACCAGTGCTTCGCCGGCGCTCCTGATGGTCCACATCGATCTCCCTTAGTTCTACCATATTGCGCTGCTTTAATTCACCCCGATTTCCTGTAATTTGATTCTTCATCTTTCTATCTTTCGAAACACATAGCCAAGTTTGCTTCTTCCTAGCCTCTTCACAACCCAATTGCTCGTTGTTCGTGCACGTTGAAAGTTCTTATATACCCCTAGCTCGGCTCACCTAAGTGGCTAACCTGCCCTTAATTCCGTTTTGCGGCTCCCGTCACCGGACAATAACAACAATTCCAACTGAATCACCATCTTTTCTCACAACAATAAAAAAAAAAGGTCAGGTCTTTGACCATGTTAACCTACGACAACCCCGTTGCGGTGAATGGAAATCATTCATCTGCAGCTAGCATGGCTGCGACGATGAATACCATGGCATCGAACCCGAAGCCGATCAATGCTACGGTTGTACCGGCAACGTCCAGTAACTCTATCACGAGGGTCAACGGTCATCCAGCGCCTAAGTACCACCACATTTGGCTAGTGACTGGCCCCGCCGGTTGCGGAAAGAGCACCGTTGCTAAGCACTTATCAACGGCTTTAAACTTACCTTACATTGAGGGCGACGAGGTAAGCCTTTAGTTCATACTTTCCTCTAGCGTTTGCGCAGGCCGCTAAAGCGCAATATAGTTTCATCCGAAAGCAAACATTGAGAAGATGGGCAATGGCATACCTTTGACAGACGCCGATCGGTGGGACTGGCTTACGATTTTACGAGAGGAGTCGCTCAGACAACTTGCGTCCGGCGCCGAAGGGGTCGTGCTCACATGCTCGGCTCTCAAGCGTAAGTACCGAGACGTTATTAGGGTGGCTCCTTACTATTCGCACGACGTTGTACTTCATTTCATCTACCTCCACGCCCCGGAAGATGTCCTTCTTGAGCGTGTTGGGTTAAGACAGGGCCACTACATGGGGGCCAATATGGTTCACAGCCAGTTCTCGATCCTGGAACCGCCAACAGCAGAAGAAACGGACGTGATCAGTCTCGATGTCAGCGGACCAATAGACGTCGTTCTCAGAGAAGCCCTGGACGAGGTTCTCAAAAAGATCGACGAAACTGCATCGAGCTAGCATGAAGCCAGCATGGCAAGGGATAACACGACACGAGAAGAGATATGGACCAGTAGGCGCAATAACAAACGGGAGAGATATCACAGGGATTAGCGTTATTTCTTCACATGAGTTCAGGAGTTGGTCTTGTCATTCACTTTGGCGCAAGCATAGAAACGTTGGTATGATTGCATTACGCAAGCAGCGTGAGCTGTTGTGTGGGAGTTCTGGGAAGATATCTCATTGGTTTATAGAGAACAATATTAGATGAACTGTGCGTTCCATAAGAAGCGACCGTAGGATTCGCCGACCTGCGTTTAGGTGACTCTATCTAGTGAGCGAAAGCTACCTTATGCTGTAGCTGGGTCCGGCGAAGCAGTCATGACGACAAGGACGTCTTGTACCGTCCACATATTTTACGTTGCGCAGCACGTACATACATACATACCGACACGAGCAGTTACCCGTTTGGTTTCGTGGGATCATCCTTGCATTGCACCCAAGATCCGCCAGATGCAGCTGGGGGCATACATAGGGCGGGCAGATAGCCAACCGAGGCGGCCTATTGGGGACGAACCCCATGACTTCAGAATGCGTACATACATACATACTACATACCTACCTATTCGAAGGAAAAAGAGAAAAAAAAAGCAAAAAGGGGCAAAAGTGTCCCCGATTTCTAAGAACGTCATTAATAAGGTGTCTTAAGAAGGCACCTACATACCCTACATACGTAAGCCGTGGCCGTGAGAGACGGGATGATGGGCTTAGCACCGTTACCACATCCAGCCTCGTGCATTCGCAGACCGCATCCGGTACGTGGCTGCCTGTCTGCCCCCTTTTCGCTTCTCGCGCGTGATCTTCAGGACAAGAAAAAGAAAAAGAAATTCAAATCAAAACCCCCTTGCCTATCTACACAGCCATGAACAAGTTTCCTATTCGACGGGGCCGGCGAGGATTTTAATGCGGAGCAAAAAAGGGTTTCGAGTTTCAAGGGGGGCATGGATGCCACGATGTTATGTATGTGTAAGTGCCAAGTCCAGTCCGTCAACCTGCTTATACGCATGACGGACTGCATGTACATAGGTATCTACTCAGCACTAGAAACTTGAAATAGGCGGGAGGAGGTACTGCAGAAACGCCGTCTCTAGTATTAAAAGGGGAACACGCTATGCTCTGCTCTGCTCTATCAGGTTCGCCTTGCGAATATATGCTACTATATATGACATATCATATCTTCCAAGTCAAATCATACATGTCCTCGCATCTTCCTCTGCATGCAAATCCGGTACGCGTTACGCAGGTGGCGTTTCCAAGTGTCTCCCAACCGACGCTTATCTTGGGCATCAAGGGAATCAGGGACAAGGAGGTGAGATTATCGCAGGTGTAGGGTCATAATGTCCGGCTCCTCAACGATCTTGCGCACGACCTCGGCGGCGCGAGCCATGGTTGCGCCGTCCACGACGCGGTGATCGGCACACCAACTGAAGTTGCAGACGTGCTTCTTGACGACCTTGTCCTGATCATCGAAGGCTGGGACTGTGCGCATGCGCCCGATGCCTAGGATCGCCACCTCCTTCTCGACAATGACCGGCGAGACATACGTGCCTCCAACATTCCCTATGTTGGACACGGTTATGGTACCGCCGCTCAGATCCTGTGGAGACAGTTTCCCAGCCGTGGCTTGCGACTGCAGACGAGATAGTTCTGCAGCTATAGCAAGCACACTCTTCGCTCCTACATTTTTAATCACGGGCACCAATAGCCCCGAGGGGGTATCCATGGCGACGCCAATGTTGTGTTGACTGCGATGGACGAGTGTTGGCTTCGAGGCCTCGCCGGTTACGTCAACGCGCGCATTTAGTATTGGATACTGGTGTAAAGCCATGGAGACGCCTTTTATAATAAAAGGTAGGTAAGTTAATTTTGAAATTTCCCCCTCTCTCGCTAGTTGCGCTACGACTTTATTGAGCCGTTTTCTCAGCTCATATAATTGAGAGAAGTCAATTTCATCGGCGTAAAGGAAATGAGGTATCGTCAATGACCGAGTCATGGTCTTGAACATTTGAAGTTGTGTATTAGTGAGTTGTACTGCAGTCTCGGTTTGCTTCTCCGTCTCCGTTGGTATGCTGGGGAATAGAGTACTCTGTCCAGCAGGCTGGGCAGGGGAATCTCTCTTTTCGATAAATTTATAGATGTCTTCCTTCATAACTCTGCCATCTCTACCTGTCCCTTCAATGTCGTTTATGTCGATATTTAATTGCTTAGCCAGAAATCGAACGGCTGGAACCGCTATGGCTTTAGCTTTGTCGTTCCTCGCCGGAGGTCGTTGGGGGTTCGATTCTCGTACAGAGACCTCGGTGGCTCCATCTGCAGAGCCTCGAGTTTGTGGTGGTTGGCTTAACGAGTCCCTATTCAAAGGTTCCGAGACACCTTCTCTCGCGGGTTCAGGAGCGGTGAGTGTGTCTAATGCTTCCTGGCTTGCGCCGCCTTGTATGTCGATATCTACGAATGGCTTGCCCACCTTTGCCATCTCGCCGGCCTCGTAATACAACTTCTTCACGACGCCGGAGAACCGACTTGTGATCTCGACGGAAGCTTTATCGCTCTGGACCTCGCATAAGGGCGAGAACTCCTCGACTCGGGCGCCAGTCTCGACGAACCATTGTATTATTTCACATTCTACGATGCCTACATACAAATTAGATATGACGATATGGTACTGGGCATAGATATTCACCTTCGCCAATATCGGCTAGTAGAACTGGTTTCACCACTTGTAAATTCCTAGTCGAATGGAATCCTCTTATCATAGCGGCACGTACTTGAGATTCGGCGGTACGGCTTAGGCTTCGGCCAAGTCGCCATTGCCTTTGAAATAAGCGAGAACTACGTTGAAGAAACATTATGGTATATATAATTTCCTAAATAATGCACAAATTGCACGAATAGAATTACATGTTTAGAATAGAATTTAGAAAAAGGAAAAGGGCGATATAAGAGGAAAGAGAGGAGTAAAGTAATGCTTACCTACCTTCGCGCCTCCCGCCTTTCTCAAGTGACGCTCGATCCCCCACATTGGGCCGTCGCTATCCGGAATCCGGGGCCGCTTGTTGCCGCACCTTCGGCTTGAGCCTTGCCCCACTACCATTGGCTAACCACGCTATTGGGAACCAGAGTTCGTTCCTGCAGGTTGCCGGGAACCTTGATGAGCGATAAAGTAATAAATTTTTATAATTCGATAATTGACTTTTTTTTTAGTTCCAACCTCCACCAATTGTCGCGACATCCCGTTTAACGCCAGCCCGCCATCTTCTCACCGAATGTATTATTAGCTTTATACCATCGAACTATGTCATTTGCCCGTAGACCCAGGCTCTTATGCCTGCTTTGCCAGTCGAGAGCTTTCAGCACCTCGTACCGACTTCTAGCGGAGCAAGGTCCTGTTCCAAAGGCCGTCGCAAAAACCAATAACCAGTCGACCCAAGCGAAGACGAAGACGACGACGCCTCCGAGTTCACCTGCACCGCCTAAGGTTATTGCCCCTTCTCCCTTGGAAGATGCGCCGAGAGGATATGGGAAGCGGGTTGAAGAGTTCACGCCGAAGCCGCTGAGCCGGCCGATAGGCATGCATCTACCGCCGAAACCGGGCGAGAATACGGGCATAGACAACCGAACATTGAAACAGCGCCGCGACGACTTCGTTAATTACGAGAAACATCTTGCGCGACGAGAGGTCCTGTATGACACATCGCGCCCTTAGTTTAGCGCATATTCGAATATGTATAGTTGGGGGAGTAGAGAGCTAATGTGTGGCCGCCTTACAGGAAGAGCAAGATGGCACGCCCTTACTTCCGCGACTGGGGCAACTTGAAATTCCACAAGGGAAAGACCTTCATCGCGCCGCCGCGCATGTTTAAAGAGGACGTCTCTCTGTTCTTCCCGAACGTATACGGTCAGACTCTATTAAAGAGCGATCGCAAACCTCGCGACACCACTCCCACTTTGTACGGCAAGATCTCGGTCGTCAGTGTATTCAGCAGCGTATGGGCCGAGAATCAGGCCAAGACATTCGTAGACAAAGAGAACAACCCCATGCTCGACCATCTACTTGAGCAAAATCAGGACACGGCCCAGCGCATCTGGATTAACATCGAAGAGAACTCGCTAAAGGCGTTTCTGATAAAGATGTTTATAGGCGGCATTAGGAGCCGGATTGGCGAGCGGAATTGGCATCGGTATTTTATCGTACGAAAGGGGGTCTCGGATGAAATTCAGGAGAGCATTGGCCTCTTGAATAAGAGCGTCGGCTACGTATACCTCCTTGATCGCCAGTGTAGGATACGATGGGCCGGCAGTGGTCCCAGCGAAGATCACGAACGAGAAGGGCTGGCCCAGAGCGTCCAGCGACTTCTAAATGAAGAGAAAAAGCTGAAGGGAAGTTGAATCGGAAGCTATGTATCATTATATAGTACGATAAATTGAAACGATACCCACCTCCCTTTAGTGTGTCCAAAAGGAGGATAAATGGCTCGACGTTAACATACTCCGAACCCCCTGTCGACGAAACATGATGCCAATCGTAACGTCAATTCCTCTCTCAATGTACTGCATAAGGCTGATTCTTTAACATGTCCTCCATTCATATTATACAACACACTCTGGGATCCCATTGAAGAAAAAGAAAAAAGCACCCGAACGCCTTGCAGGACAATGATGCAAAATCGGAAAATCATGGTATTTTGTTCATCCCGCCAAAAACAGAGAAACGAGGAAGCCGATCTTCGGTAACCGCCGTCTACAAGAAGAAAAAGAAGATTACGAAACAGAAAGCGATAAAGCCGCCCATAATAAGACCATCTCGTCGCTTCCGCGCCGAAATCTTGCCGATTATGGTGTTTAGGCCGGGGACCTGACTCGCGGCCATGGTAATTCTCCTGTTGATGTTGGCTAGGGTTTCCCGCTGTACGATGAAGTTCTCGTTGGTGGCGTAAGCCTGACTGAGGACGCTGTCGACCATATTATGACTGTTGTCGATACGGTTCCGTTCGTCTAACATGTACTCGGCTTCGGCGGCTTCGGGATTGTTCGCTCGATATGTCTGAATGTCATCTCGGACATTTGAGAGTAGATTTGAACGGTTCCTTGCTTCTTGTAAGCCTGCCCGCATTCGCCCAAGATCTCTTCTGTGCTCGGCGAGCTTCTCGCGAAGGAGGGAAAGATTGTTCTGTTTCAGAGCGGATGATGTAAGGCTCGCTTCCGAGTCTAGGAGGCGTCCTAGTTGATTGACCACATTATCCCTCTTTAAATATCAGTTAGCTAAGAAGAATGACATGTTTTAATGATCGAAAGATCCTTCAAGCGGAACAGTCGTACTTTATCGAGTATCTCCTTCAACTTCGCTTCTGTTTCTCGTTCTTCCTTGGTCGGCTTCGCCGGGATATTAGCGACAGTAGAAAACTGCGAGTATGTGTGGAATAGCGTCTCCGTCTGCGCAGTAACTGGTTAGCATAGAGACTTATACTGCCGTGTATGACGATTGTTCTTGTTACCTGAGACTCTAAACTCCGAGCTTGCTGGCGCAACTGAGCCCAGCCCTGGTTCCCTGTCGGGGCAGCCATGGTCAAGCCTTATATGTAATATAATAATCAGATATAAATGCCGGCTTCCAATACCACAATCATCCCTAACGGAGTTCGGTCTGTAGGCTGCGCAATGGCTATGGTTCGATCTAGATGCCCGGATCGTATTGGGGGATATTATTTTTTGGTCTAGCGAACGAGAAATCGGTAGCTCTGAGTTGCGTATGTGATAATCGCCTCTTGTGGATCGTCGGATAGCTGAATATTAGGATCAGTCGTGTAAGTGACAGATTGATGATGACGATGCAGTTGATGATTTAGGACTGGTACAATTCGATGTTTCCGTACTTGGCATTCAGTACGTAAGGTCTGGTTAGATGACTTGGTGATTCTGATAAATGAATATCTCACTATCGAGACAAAGGAGGGTTCCATTCAACATTATGTCAGCAGAGACCCTTCCTGCAAAGCCACTCGTATATGTGTGGCTTATGAAGCACGTACCAAGTAGATACTTTCTTTCGTCTAACTGCACTAAAAAGTAGTTAATCACCTGACCAAACTTTCCAACCCACAACCCTACTGTAAGGAATTCAATTCTTTTCGCAGTCTACCAAAATTTTGGGTGGAAATTTCACGACTTCAAGAAAACATTCACCAGACACCCCGAACCCTCAACTCGTCTCAACCACCAGCAACTCTTCAAGATGGTAAGTCGAGCTCGATAATCTCAACGCGATTACAAATGCGCACACGTCGAATTAATCGAAGACAACCTGCTAATTCTTCGCTTGCAGTCGACTGCTAAGGTTAAGACCGGAGCGCTCTGGAACAAGAACAAGGATGATTTGTTGAAGACCCTGGGTGAGCTCAAGACCGAGCTGGGCCAACTTCGCATCCAGAAGGTCGTTTCCTCCGGAAGCAAACTCAACAAGATGTACGTTCGAAATATTTCGCCTCAACTCTAGCTACACATTTCCTCCCCACCTATCGCGATTCACGATCCTCTTCGAAACCCTCGCAATAACCACACGATGCGGAAAACGAAGTCACTTTTGAAACAGTTCAAGCTAATTAACTCTATCCTACAGCCACGACCTCCGAAAGTCTATCGCTCGTGTTCTCACCGTCGTTAACCTCAAGCAACGATCACAGCTACGCTTGTTCTACAAGAACAAGAAGTACCTCCCTCTTGACCTCCGACCTAAGCAGACCCGTGCTATCCGCCGACGCCTATCTCCCCAAGAGAAGTCCAAGACCCTGGAGAAGACGCGCAAGCGAACCACGCATTTCCCGCAGCGCAAATACGCTGTCAAGGTACGCTGAAAACATACTTATATGACGACTCTGAAGGGATCAAGGGCATCGAACTAACACTACGGGTGTCTACAGGCTTAAATGGGATTGGTTTGTTTGTAGCAAAGGGGACGCGCACGTAAGCGCAGACGTTTACCCCGGTTGAGGATGGGCGTCGTGGTCTTCCATAAAAGAGGAATCCTGATATTTGCATGGCATCACACGGCTTTTTCGGTTCATAGGTGTTTATGAGGTCACACTACGCAGTCAATGTCGCTGCCCAATGCAAAAAAACTTGCCTTAGGGCACTGAACACAATTTGACTGGCTATTTCGTTACGTGTGATTTGCTAAACGGGGGAACAGAAGTTGTGACTATCTACCTACGACAAGACTTGACCAGATCGGGTTCTCAAAGTACCCGGATGCGAGTAAATTCCCAAAGGCTCACCAGGTAGACGATGGATCTCAGCAGGGAAACAGACCAAACAACGGCCACATGGTTTGACGCAAGGAACGGCAACGCTAGACACCATATTTGGCCACGGTCCTCTAAAGATTCTTTAGAGATATGTCTGTTACGGCATCAGAGATGTCAACTTAATCATGAAGCACTCCAGTGGTATATTCATCATGTTAAATACCTAGATACCTCTAGAAAAAGGAGAGAGAGAGAGAGAGAGGTGCTATCTCTAATACTCCATAGGCTTTAATTTCCTTGCCCTCACTAAACCTCAGTCAAACCTCGCCCTTCTGTTCGCTCAAGGCCTTTTGGCCAGGATAATTATGCGCGATTAGCAGCTCAACTCTTCTCAACCGCCTATTCTCGTGTAATATATACCTAGGAACAGATCCCAAGTTATCCTGACGCCATGTGTTGTAAATCTATCTGGGTAGATATATAACTAAGATCACATGTCGCCTTGAGCTGACGCCCTCAGTGTACATATCGAATTACATATGGCCAAAATAATTCACTTAATTAAACGGCACTGGGATATCTTGTAAATTCAGTAGTTGTTATTCCTTTTGTTTGCCTCCATTAGGCCCCTAAATTTCATCTTATACGATAGTACTGACCCTCACCTAAGGCCTTTACTGCCAAAATCTTCAATGGCATGGTTGCGTTTTAAAACCCCCTCGCCAACAGCACGCTATCTACTGCTCTATTTGTTATGACTAAAAGAAGGATTCCATTACGCTAATCGCGTCGTTCATGTTATCCATCTCTTCACCTACTGGGCCTTGAATCAGCTTTTCTAGTTTTTCCCCTAGTCGTGGAGGGAAAAGTCCACGCAAGACCTGATGTTCTTGATACCCAACCATATAGGGTAAGGACTCCTTATATCCCGTAAACCCGGCAATTCGAACAATCTTCTACTTTGTCCTCCTGTGCTAACATCTCGTAGAATAGCATCAGAAAAGAGAATGGAACGAGGAAGTGTCCTACTGGCCAATCCTAGCCAGATATTCTAGCATGCCCTTCGGTTCGACTAGCATTTCCTGCGCTGGCCCTGTCAACGGCATTCCCTGGAATGGCGATTTTTGATAGCCTTATCCCAAAGTGCTTTAGTGTGCCTTCTTAACACTTGGACTAGGCCTGGCAACTTATCAACCTGAAGTTATACCCAGAGCCATTAGACTATAATTTGGGGTTGCTGCTCGTGTTCTAGCAGAATAGAATCCTGCGGCGTCTCCGACAATGTAGGCGAGACGGAAGATGGACCTGCCGCTGTACGGACTTTCTGTTTCCTCTTTGGCCTCTCGTGCCTCGCCTGATGCCTTCGAAGTTGGTCGATTCTTATAAATTGGCTCCCACAACCTGGCTCGTCACACTTAAACTTGAAATCAGGGTTGTGTGTCTTCCGGTGTTTTGATAAATTAGACGATTCGCAAAAACGCTTGCCACATATGTCGCATTCTAATGGTTTCTCCCCTGTATGTGTGCGTTTGTGCATTGCTACCTTAGATTAGCTCGTTGCTTAGAGTTACACTTAATGAGTGAAGACGTACTGAGGGCGCTCTTCTGCTTAAAAGCCTTGCCACAACCTTCATAGTCGCATTTGTACGGTGTCTCGCCCGTATGCGTCCTTACATGTTGGTCGAGGGCCTGTTGTGCTGAGAATCCCTCACCGCATATCTCACATTTATGGGGCTTGTCTTCTCTATCGTCAGTTTATTTCTTCAGAAAATCCGATTTGATCTGGCTTACAAGCGGTATGTGTTGCTAAATGCCGTCGCAGTTTGTTACGCGACGCAAACACTTGATCACCACGGCGTGGACAGCCCTTCCAAAGACAGAGATACTTCGTCCTATTTGATAACGAAGCAATGTGATCATTACACAAGTGCTCGTGGAGAGAATATGGGTCATTGCAAACGTGTCCGCAGATGTTCCCCTGGGTGTCTGATCCCTCAGAGGCAGTAACCCATTGACATACATGTTCGGTTATGTTGCTCGGTTGTACCAGGGAATCTTCCAGGGGAGGCGGTACTAGATCTATATCAGGGGTAGGCGAAAGCCTTGAATGGGTTTGAATGGGCAAAGAGAGCGAGCGCGCAAGATCTGTTGGTTGGTCAGCACCGACAAGCCTACAATCCAACTGCGAAAAGTCATGCTGTGGTTGATTCTGTTGCTGTTGGGTATTCGAGGCACCCGGCGCACTTAAGTCCCGTAAAGTGATAGCGACATCGTGTTCCGTGTTCGTGTGGTTGCAAGGCTGATTGTGTAAAGTCGGCGTCGTTTCTGGTTGTAGGGAGTTATGCCAACCTTGGTTTAGAGCCCACATTTCGTCCAGAGGCTGAGATGTGCCATCAAAACAATTAAGATCATCGCAGGGCGTCCCGTCGCCGGAGCAATCTTCCTCTTGGCAGAGCTGAGTAGAGCAGCACTCGCTTGAACACGAATACTTGCTGCAGTTTACGGATGCGCAATCATCAGGAATCGGGCGCTCTGATGGACCCCCTAGGTCCGAGGCGTGAAAATCATTGCCAATGAGCGATTCGCTATTAGAAGTGTGGTGCCCTGGCCTAATGTCGCGACTTAGGTTGTATTTTAACCCCATATTCGAAAAAGCGTCCGAATATAAGGGGTTAAAAGGTTGTGGAGGGAATTGAAACGCATTGTTGTCGGGTAGATGATAGGGATACGGAAACGATGGGACGGCAAACCGCGCTCTCGAAGGAAAAGGAGGCGCATAGGTATTCCGGTGTATCGCTTGGGGAGGAAAATTGCCCAAACACTTGTCGAGGCATGAATCGTCATGAGAGGTATGAACGAGTTCCAAAGATGAGGGTTCTATGGTGTCAAAAGACACTGGCGAGTAGAAGGCGTTGTCGAAATTATGATGAATGGGCCCAACAGAACTGGCGAGTCTCTCCATCGACGGCGAAGAGGTGAGGGAGGGAATGCTCCCATAGTTTGTGTCATTGGGATCGACAGAGTCGTCCATCCTGCCGTAGATAGTCATGCTGAGTGTTCCATCCAAGCATGACCCGGCTAAAGGGAGGGATTACCGGCTTTCCGCTAGTAATCTGCAGACGAGACAAGACAAGACGAGACGAGACGAGGCGCGGCTTGGAAGGCGGACGAAGTTGGAGAGGCCCAGTCTCAAGTCAGTGTATTGGCCAGTGCGTTTGACAGTTGGAAGATCTGGGGTCGGATAGATCGACTCCGATCACAAATAAAAAGTTCTAGATATAAATTGAGGCTCTTGTCGTCCGCGCTGTTTAAATGGAAAAATTTAAGAGGTAGAGAGGGTGGTGTGGGCAAAAGGCGGGATTCAGTTCTGCGGTTGAGAACCTTGATGGACCTTGGTGGTCGGTCTTGCTTGAGCAGTTATGGTACTTTCATGTAATTGTCGGGAAGTGGCCTCCTCATAACTTTTTTTTAGTTAAAGTTACCACAATCGATCATTCAAGATATCAACCTCTCACCCTTCATCAACCTCATCAACCTCGTCCCTTCTCCTTCCAACACGAACAGGCCTAGGCCTGTACTTTGTTGGTGTTGTTATCTTATGCCCTACCCTAATGTCGTTATTATGCCTAAACGTATGCTGACCAGGCGTTGGATCCCGGCGTTGCACTTTTCTTTGGCTGACGTTGTTGCTCACCAATGATCTCGCGTGGATTTGTTAGAATTGTCAATGTGGGGTTCAATTTTCCCAGGCAAGGCACAACCGTCGCGAGCAGGCAAGGTGCAAGATGGCCATCAGGGTTCTTGTCTAGAGTGGGTCTTATCCGCTATCGACATATGCAACACGTGCATACGAAACTGGAATGATGAGGGGATAATCAGGTACCTTTCGTTGTTTCCCAAAGAAATAAAAAGTTAATATGATACATCTAGATCTTTATGCACGTTTATACTATATACTATAAGAACCGTTATCAACCATAAAATATTTTAACTTTTTATGAGGCCTCCATGTCATTTCCTGACCTACATAAGAATTACACTGATATAACCAAATCTTGTGTCCTATGTCCTTTTTCTGAAGATGTGAATTATTGTACCGTGAAAATTTTATTAGACTAAGCACGCGTACTGTGTTTGTACCTCTAGCCCCCGCATGGGATTCCAGGGTCCCAAGCTTCGGTAAGAATTCTCAAGCATGCGTAATCCCAATCTATCTATCAGCTTACCTAATAGAGATCTCTTGAGCCTCAACATCAATCAGCACAGCCCACACAGCCCACAGCCCTCCCTCCCACGTCACATGGGAAGAGACGTCCATTCTGCTGCCATTCCAAACAGTAGATGCCACAGAAAACGGGCCACTTTGTCTGTTCGGACGAAACAAAGCAACGTCAAAACCCTAGTCTCACTTACCCGCTACGCAACTTAAAAAGATCCAGCGCAACAAGATTTCAAGCGAACGATCTGGAAATTAGATTGGCCTTACTTTATAAGGTATCTTGCTAGCCCGGGCACTCGCACCCACACCAAACAACGGCCCGATTATAATAGCAAGCCACAGGAAACGGAGATGGGAAACATCTGCGGCAAATCGGACAGCGACAACTTCTCCCAGCCGGGTCGCGTCCTAGGTTCCGCCCCTCCTCAGCCAGAACGCGCATCTGTCCCCGCTAAGGTCAGTGGCCCGCCTCGGACCTTGGGAGGGGCGGGAAGTACGCCGAAGCCACCGGATACTAGTAGCGACGCCGTCGAGGCTAGGAGACGAGCAGCCGAAGCTGCAGAGGTAATGCCGTCTCTACCCCGCCCCCTTTCCTCCTATGAACACCAACCATTCTAAAACCGTCGTCTACAGGCCAGAGCACAAGCTGCATCGTCTAAGAGCGCGGGGAAGCTGGGCTCGCAGTTGGCAGCGCAGAAGAAGCAGACACGCAACGACACACTCAAGGAAATCAGTAATAACGAGATACGGCAGCGAGATGCTGACGAAGCAGCACAATCACGCACTCATAATTAGCGAGAGGTTTACGAATCTGATATCTCAATTCTTAGTTACTGTTAAACATGCTTACTGCTCCCCTTTTAAAAGGAGGAATCCTTCGTTCAGGTTCGTTTGTATATGTTCTGCCTAGCCGTTCACTTCCACCGAACGCCTATATCCTTTTGTAAATAGAGAGCATTAGTTAATCCTGCCTTGCCTAAGATACTGATTTATAGTTGACTAACGCACAGAGCCTTATACCTTACGTGTCTTACGTGACTGTATATCTACCACCGATAGGAGCCCTGCTGTCTGCATCGGCTGCGGCTATGGTACCCTCCTTCAGCAAGCGAGTAAGCTCAGCCATGGCGTTGGCGACCATTAACTCTGTATCGCCCTCCACCAATACATAAAGCTTAGGCTCACCACCAGGCGGTACATCCTTCCCAGGCGGGTAGAATGTGCCTTTGTTAGTGATGGAAGTGCCGGTAGCCTCAAGAATTTTAGCCACATTAGTTCTATTAGTGACGGCCCAACGCGCTTTCTGTGGGAAGTCGTTGATCTCAAGGGTTGCGTGGAACGCGCCAGCATCTGGGCCCTTGTTATCGATTGGTTGGCCTGGTCTTAATTGGCCAGCACGACCCAGACGCGCATTAATAGCATTAATGGCAGAAGATACTTTGTCCAGGGGATTGTTGCCGCTCGCGGACGCCGGGGCATCTTCCCTTTTATGGATGGTAAATTTCGGTTCAAGATCAACCTTGGGAGGAGCAGCAGAATCGCGGGAGATGATACCTGAGGCGGCTGTTTGAATGGCCGACAGGGCTTTGTCACCTTTCTTATCCTCTCCAGATTTTTCCTCCTTCTTCTCCTCCTCTTCATCGCCCTCTGTCCTATGCGATTTCCGTTCTCTCAAGCGAGCCGCCTCCCTCTCTTGGTCAAGACGCTCCAACCCCTTTCCACCGAAGCCTGACTGGTCTTTGGCTTTGCCAGACTTAACCTTGTCCCTGAAGGCCTTGCGCATTTCATCAAGTTGTGGCGGAATTGACTGGCCGCTTTGCTCCAGAGCCTTCGCGATTCCTGGCGCGCAATTCTCCTGTTCTCCAGTAACAAAAGTGACTGCTGTTCCCTTGTTTCCGGCACGCCCAGTGCGGCCAGCACGATGCACATAATCTTCGAGATGGTTAGGGGCATCGTAATTCACGACAAGTTTTAGCTGCTTGACGTCAAGACCACGAGCTGCCACGGATGTTGCGATGAGGATGGGAATGACGCCATGTTTGAAATCTTCAATGGTCGAATCTCTGTCAATCTGATCCTTTCCGCCGTGGATTGACATGCAAGGGTAGCCTTTGCGCATCAGCTCTTTTAGTAAATCATCCGCCTTCTCCTGACGCTCCACGAACACCAGCGTTCGAGCATCTTCATCCTTGTCGTAAAGCTCGCCCAGGAGCTCAAGTAGGCGAACAAACTTCGTATTCTCTTCCCGAATCTCGACAACTTGAGTGATCTCCGGAGCAACGACGCTCCTACCTCCTACAGTGATCTCTACCGGGCTGTTCAAGACCTTCTTAGCTAGGGCGTCCATGATGCGTGGCATGGTGGCCGAGAACAGAATCGTCTGCCGATCCGGCCGCATATTGGCGAATATTTTCATCACCTGTGGTTCGAATCCCATGTCAAACATTCTGTCTGCCTCGTCAAGAACGACGTAAGTGACTCTCTTTAGATTCGTTACGCGGCCCTGATTAGCCGCCAGCAGATCGATCATGCGACCTGGAGTGCATACGACGATTTCTGCGCCCCTCTTCAATTCGGCGATATGATCTTTGATGGGTGCGCCGCCATATGCGCAAACCGCCCGTAGATTCATCGATTTTAGGAACGGTTTGCAGTCTCTGTGTATTTGGGTAGCTAACTCACGTGTAGGAGTCATAATCAGACTAATAGGACCTTCGTTCTCTTTGAGAGGTCGTTGATCCTTGATGTGTCTGAACATAGGTAACAGAAAGGCGAGGGTCTTTCCGGAGCCAGTCTTTGCAACACCGATGACATCTCGGCCAGACATGATCGCGGGAAAGGCCTGCATTTGGATCGGCGTGGGTTTTTCGTAACCCAAACTATCAACGATGTCAAGCGTCTTTCGTGATAAGGCGCATTGAGACCATTTTTGGACTGGCTTAGGTACGTCCTTACCAGATACCTTGATTCCATCCAATTCGATACGCAGGTCTGCTAATTCGGCTTCGGTCATCTCCGACAACTCAGCTGGTTCAACCCAGAAGTTCTTTCGAACGGGTTCTATGTCGACCTTGCTGTAGTCCACGGACGGAATGTCCTTCTTCTTGCGTGCTTTCGCCGCGATAGCCAAGAACGAATCGGGCTCAACGTTCTCATTTCGATAATCGTACTCGTCCTCGCTGAAGTATGCCTCGGGTTCTTGTGAATCCTTACTCTTGCTCAGACTTGTTTTGGGAGGTTTACTCGCGACAGGCTTAGTCTCAAGGTCATTCATGAAGGCGTCAAGGGGATCGACGTCGTCCTCGTCTACTTCCATAGCTTCATTCGGATGGACAGCTTGAACGACGCCATTCGTCTCAGGGGCAGATTCGTCTTCGCCGTGGTCGATTTGCATCTCCGTTCCTTGCTGGGCATTCTCCTGGGCAATACGTTCCTCTCGTCTCTCCTGGGCTGCGCGAGCGAGAGCAGCCTCTTCAGCCTCATCTCCGGCGAAGTGGTCTGCGTCATCGTCGTCATCCTCTTCATCCTGATTCTCATATGGCGTATCATCAACGTCACCAAGGGGTAAGAGGGAAGGCAGCTTAGCAAGTTTTCTGTCCGATGCATCGTCTTCATCTAGTATTAATTTCCGCTTCTGCGAAACCTTCTCGGTTTCTGCATTCTGCTTGTGGAAGCCAAACCCGCTTGTCTTAGCTCTACTTTGTGGGAGAGCAGAAACTTTAATGATCTTGTCAGTAAGACACGGAGGGATGTATTGGCAGGAAAACTCACCACGTGGAGCTTTAGCTGTTAACGGAAGACTTGCTGCGGGTGGTTGACCCGCAACGACTCCTAATTTAGGTGCAGTACTTGGAGTGTGTGTCTTCGGGGCAGATTTCTTTGCGATGGCTTTGGGGTCAAATTTACCGGCGTAGGGGGCCGCCGGGGCGGTTACTTGCGTCTCAGCAGGCGATATTGGCGCTGGGGAGGCTCCTGTGGGCGTTGAATTAGAAGGTGCAGTGTTAGCCTTTTGGTCCATTTCAGCTAAAAGCTTCCGCGTTCCACCTGGAGTTGGGTCTTTCTGTTTCTCTTTCTCCTCCTGCTTCTTCTTCCATGCTGCTAATTTTGCGAGACGTTCAGCTTTCTTGTCGGCATCAGACTGGGCGGGCGCAGGTTTTGGTTTTAATTCTGCCTGTAAATCCGAGTTAGCTTCTGTGGTAGAATGAAACGACCTGGCATAACGTACATCAGATAACTTCGCCTTTGTGTTCTCATTGGACGCCGTGCGTCGCTCGCGGCTATCACCTCGCCTACTGCGCGGATGAGAGTCAGCAGTACCTTCGCGTCGTCCTCTGCCTCGATCACGGGAGTCGTCTCGCCTAGTTCGGTGATCTCTATCACCATCACGGTCACGACTTCTACGTCGACGAAGGTCGGAGGAGCGTTCTCTCTCCCTATCTACGGGGCGATCACGCGACCGTCTACGGTCCCTTCCGCCTCGATAATGGTCATCATCTCGGCGGTCTGCGGAACGGTCACGTCGGCGAATTTCGTGGTCGCGATCCCTATCTCGGTCGCGATTTCGACGCTGCTGCGC
This sequence comes from Annulohypoxylon truncatum, assembly GCF_022578515.1. Lineage (NCBI taxonomy): Eukaryota > Fungi > Ascomycota > Sordariomycetes > Xylariales > Hypoxylaceae > Annulohypoxylon > Annulohypoxylon truncatum. The sequence continues at coordinate 394,479 of NW_025953806.1, forward strand.
GGTTGAGTTGTTAGACAAGTAAAAATCGCGGGAGAGATCGCGTCGTCTTACATCATGGGGGCTCCGAGAACGACTGCGACGCCTTGCGTCTCGGGCAAAGTCTCGACGATCCCGATCCCGGTACCGGTCTCGATCTCTCCTGTCATCATCTCTGCGGTGTCGTCTTGAGGATGGCTGGCTTCCTGCTGGAGTTGGTGAGCGTGAGTCTCTGAGCCGAGCCATGATTTTTTATTGTTAAGATAGTACGGCTCGGTCGCACTACAATGGTGAGAGCTACCAGAGGGCGCGAGGAAAGCTTCAATTAGACGACCAGGCTAAATCCAAAATAGAAAGATCACCTAGATAGAAGCATAGACGTTTCTTTGGACGTATAGTTCGTCTTGGGATATCGACAGATTCATCTAACCGCTGGGGATCTCCGTAGACTTCGAATGTAAGAATTGATTGATGAATGAGGTAACTTGAAAACTTACAGATGTATTTTAGCTCAAGCCTGGTAACAATCCGGCGACTCAAAAATTGAGTGTGGCTGATGCATGGGTTGAGCCTGGCACGTGGTACTTTCTGATTGTACATGTGGCTAGGTAGGTAGGTACATCGAGCTACGTAGGTACGTATAGCAGAGATAAGCTAGAATTATGCATTAACCGGGAAATTATTAGAGCTACTAAATACATTTATGAAGATATGCATGACGCCACTCGGTCACCTCCCCAGTTCGAAGTTGCCCTACCATTGGAAAATCGTTAATTTCCAAACACCTGAAGGTGGGGTAGCACAGAAGCTTGAAAAAGTGGGACCGCAAAAATATAGCAGCCGCACAATCTAAAAGCTTCCCAGTTCTCCAAACGGAATGCTTTTAATGTCGCGTGTTTGAATAAACATCGGCTTGAATTCCGGTGCTAAAGATTTTCTTCAGACGCCCCTCTTACTGTCTCGGTTGCCTCCGCGAATTGGCTCCTGGGTCTCTGATACCCTTCAATTCTACGACAAAATATTCCTGGATATCAATTGATCACTGTTAACCACCACAGCCCACCATGCTGTCTTCTATTGGACGCGCTGCCATCAGGCGCTTGACCTCAGCACCTGCCACTACGTCATCTGGTCGCATTGTAGTCTCTAACTTGTCTGCCAACTCTTTGCGATCTGGTCGCCTCTTTGTCCGAAGCTTTGCGACTCCAGGGAAACCTAAGGCTTCCACTGCCACCAAGAGTGCGGCGAAGCCAGCGGCTACAAAAGGACGTACCAAGGCCACGACTAAAGCTGGAACTACCAAGGCCTCGAAGGCCTCGAAGGCTACCAAGGGCACCAAAGCTACTAAGGCCGCCGCGTCCAAGTCCAAGTCCAAGACCAAGACCACCAAGTCCAAGTCTACCAAGTCGAAGACTGCCGCGAAAGCAAAGGGGACCAAACCTGGACCAAAGAAGCGCGTAGTGAGCCCAGAGAAGAAGATTCTCCTTGAAAGAAGAGAGCTCAGGAAGACGGCCCTATTTTCCGTGCCGAAACTACTCCCAGACAATCCCTGGACGGTATACGTAGCTGAACAGAACAAGGGGACCGTCGGTGGCTCAGACGTTTTCCGTACTAGAATGGCTACCCTCGGTGGAGAATTCAAGAACCTACCGTCCGCTAGACTTCAGGTAAGCTGTTCTACTCAATCACATCTCTATCGTACTAGATGTTCTAACTATTTCCTAGCGACTCCAAGCCACCGCTGAACAGAACAAGCTCAGCAATGCGGCAGCATACAAGGCGTGGGTGGAGAACTACACCCCTCAGGAGATCCACACTGCCAACAATGCCCGTCGACTCCTGAAGAAGAAGCACAGCTTCCCTCCCAAGTCAGGAGTGAAGCTCATTCGTGACGAGCGTCAGCCCAAGCAGCCTACTACCCCATTCAGCCTGTTCACGAAGGCAAGATGGGCCACTGGAGACTTCGCCAACAAGACCATATCCGAGAGTGCCAAGCAGATCGGCCAGGAGTGGAAGAACTTGTCCGCGGAAGAACGTCTTGTAAGACCATATCCCCGGTTTCCGTTGATATAATATATAGAAACTAACAAGTCTATAGCCATACGAAGACCTTTTCAAGGCATCCTCGGCTCAATATGCAAAGGAAGTAGGCGAGCTTTTCCATCGAAAGGTAGCCAAGAGCCCCTCACCCAAGGCTTAAGCTCACATCTCTCCTTTCACCAAAACGCGGGATGGGTAGTCGTGGACTCGGAAATCGGCGGTCTCCTTTGTAAATACGCAGGCGACGAGGGTACTTGAGAAAAAAAAGAAAAGAAAAAGAAAAGACGAGCCGGTCCGTCTCATAATTTTACGACGCCTCATGGGTATGCAAGGTTCTGTTACGTGCTTTCCGAGGTGGTTCAAGGACTTTGACGATGGTTGGCCGTTGAAAACGGAATGTACTATAATTCTCCTTGCTTAAGCAGTATTTACTCTCCGTTTCCTTATACACATACCCGTCTGGGAATGTTCCGCTGTTTAACAGGTGCGCTAGCAATGGCTATAAAGGAGGCTAGATGGGCGTCAAATAAGAGAACTCGTTTAAATGAATCGTATTGGCCATCAATTTGGTTAAGCCGGCCTAAGGGTATCTATCCTTGAAATAACATCCTAAACGCCGTTACCCAGGATTTTTGTCTCGTCACAACTCGAATCTCCAGTTATGCTATCTAGTCTCTTGTTTCCATTACAATGATCGGAATGCCGTCGCTATCAACCCAAGAGCTCCCAGTATAGAGGATCTTGCGCTGGCTAGCCAAGTATAATAGTAAGTAAACATGGGCGGTCACTAAACCCCAACAGTAAACCCGAAGCCACCGGAAATCTGAATCCCTCCTACACCATATACCCCATCCCGCAACCCCGGTTCCGACGTAGTTTGCCAGATACGCCCAGGCGTCTCGCTTGAGTTGCGAATCCCAAGCCGAACAATCCACAAGCCAATACCCACGTTCAAAGGGGCGTAGGTCTCTTTTCGTTTCTTTTGGCCTATACCGTTTCGGGATATTTAGGTCCTGGGCTAGCCTTTCTAGCCCAGGTGTGATGAAGTTGTCCGGCTCGACCTCCGTCATAGAGATAGAGGGATCTGGCGCTCGCAGCTCTAGACTGTCGTAAGTGTAGCCATGGTCACTTAGGAAGCTAACTGTTAGGACCGATGACTTCTGGTGAGAAGATGGCCTCGGACCAATGTCGCTGGCTGCTCTTAGTAGAGCTCGCGAGCTTAAAATTGAGCTTGACCCATGTCGTTTAGTTGGTGCTGGTTCGGAATCGGCTCTAGCGACAGACTGGGGGTCTGACGATGACTCCATAATGGTTTCCTCAACGATATCATCACTGGTTACCTCGTCTTGCGATTGTGAGGCCTCTTGTTGATTTTGTTGGTCTAATCCCCCACGGTGCTCTATTGCGCAGGCCCTTCTAGATAAAACCCCAAGGGAAGAAAGGGGCTTGCCTGGAGGCGTACAAGGCACAACTGAGGGTGTGCATGGCACTGAAGGGGCTGAGTATCTGTCTATAGACCTAGGATGAACGGAATTTCGAGAAGCGCCGCCACGGGAGGTACTGTTGCTGCTCCTTTGAGAAGCAGTTGGACCTGTCGACGGAGAATCAAAATGCTGAAGGTAATGCTCTAAAACTCTTGTAGGAGATGTTAAATCAGAGATGTTGATATGGTTTTCCAAGAATGAATCTTGCACTACGCTGGATGGGCTTTGCCATGGTGATTGTGCCATCGGCATCGTCATCCCTCCGCCGGTGCTCGCTGACTCATTTTCGGGAATACATCTTTGGGGGACGCGAGGTGAGCCTGCATTGTCGAGAACACTCTGAAACGAGGCTTGGAGCGATTTGAGGGTGCCAAGAGGCTCACTTGATGGTTGGCTTGAGAAGGTGTCCCTGAAGGGTTCCTGCAGAATTCCCTGACCATCTACTTTATAGTTGCCATCGTTTCCGTCTAGGCTAGAGGGAGCCTGACTAAACAGTTCAACACGGCACGCTGGCTGAAACTCCAGATAGGAGGTAGTCAGAGACCGGTACCGAGTATCATCGACTGCTCTGCTTGGAGCGCCGATATGGACTAATATTTCCACCTCTGGCTGTTGTTCCATTTATCGTCAGGGGCATATCTGCTGAGCGCCAAGGGACTTTTTAGTGAGTTGGTGAGATAGGCTATCAATGCAGGGTGACGAAGTGCAGGAAGCAACGTGTACGATATGTACGATGAGCAAAGTAGGTAGGTATTTAACCACATAGGCGTATCCAATGAAAATGATTGAAATCGTTAAAAGGGTTGCTTTGATGCAGTTAGGTAACCGGAAATGTTGTTTTAAAATTGGGGCCGGTCTTTTGCACTACCGACATGCAATGCATTGATGGTATATAGGTACTTGGGTACTTATCTAGATATCCATTCAGTTAGCCTGGATTATGTACCTGGTGGATTTAGCTAACCTCAACATGAATCTTTGGACGAATGAGGTATCAATTGCCGTGTATTGGACAATCCAACGTCTTTGTCTTTGTGATGGGTACTTATCCACTATTATGTAGTACTATATGCGTATTATATTCTTTTTGGATGACTTGGTTGGAAATGGGTACCTATTGGCAGTGAATCTGAGCGCTTCAATTGACTCTTTCACCAATATGCATCAAAGGAGTGTAATTACCTAACTAAGTACTAAGGTAGGTGACTTCGGATCAGGCATGGTTGCACGAATAGAAATTCAACGTTCCACAGTCATGGGTACCGCGCTAAAGCGATTTCCCGATAATATCACGTGAGAGACCCTACCGTGGGTCTGTTTCGTGGGGTCCCTGTGAGGTAACTGGCTGGGCTTGATCCGAAGCTAAAATTGGTACTAAAAGGTTATTAATGAGATTACAGGTATCCTGGCCTCCTACCCTAATCTTCCTTCTACCGTTATGTACTAGGCAAGTTTACCACTCCTAGTCTTTGAGAGAAGACCATTTAGGGGCATCGTTCTTCAATTCCCCCAAAATCGAGGGTTGGTTTTCGTGCGGTCGTGGTCTTATTATTGACTGGACGGACTTCTTCCAAGTCGTTATTGTTCAATTGTTTCTCTCGTCAGTTGTTGTCCGTGATTGGATGGTCGTTTAATTATTCTGTCCTCGTCCTGTCTCTCTTCGTACATAATCAGTTTCCCTCCGGACTCGAGCTAGCCCCTCGATACCTGACAAACGTCCAATAACACCAGACGTCGACACTAAAAAGACAGAGAAGGTCCCTTTCGCTACTAAACTAATTACCTGCCTACCTGCCTACTACACTAAAAAGGCTAACCTATGGATGTGCTACTTACCAATTACCTCCCAATTACCTCAACTATTACCTACTACGTACCACGTACTTAGTACGTGTAGAACACCTGCACCCGGGCGCTATATTCCCATATCCCATATCCCATATCCCATACCCATATACCGTAGCCCATTCATCCCATTATTCCACTATCCCTTTGTCCTGCATTGCATTCGATTCCTACCTGGGCGCACCCCAGTCTTCTTCCCCCCCTTCTGTTGCAGCTCCCGCTTCTTAGCTTCTGCCCCTTGAACCTGAAGGTTGCAACCTCGCCGGCAACGAGCATATCCTCGCCTCCCTATCCCTTCCGCTAATTAAGCTGATTACGGCGTCACGCACTTCATGCCGTGCCATCATATTGGATCCTCCACGATCGTTTTCCCTTCCAGCGCATTTTACATGTTCCGATATTATCCATGTTCTCGATGCCCTCGATACCCACGAAATCCTTCGACAATTAGACGCGGCCTAGCATAATCCTCGCACATCCTCGCACATCGCACATCGCACATAGTACATACATAGAAGTCCAAACCAAACATACGCCCGAAAACCAATTGTCAGCCAATATAAACAACCCACCAGAACAGGCCATCCACCACCTTCCAGCGCAGGCCCCAATTCTGTACCGAATTCGTCGCATCGTGAAAAAAATAAAAAAAATACCCACCACTTATCTTCACTAACTGCCAGCTGCAGCGGTCTCACTGCCACACTCGTTCACCACTATCACTGGATACCTGGATATAAAATTGGTCCCCGTTATTTTCCTGCGTCGCCATACCGTCCATATCTTCTTGCCTGCATAACGCCGAATAATTGTCACCTCGTTCCTGCATCCGTACCCAGTCGCACGCGTTGTTTGAGGGACGACGAGGTGAACCGTCTGATGCCAATGTCTGACGTTGGACAACGCTATCCTAATCGTAACAGCAATTGTACAATCGTCGCTTAGTTTCGTGTTTCGATCAATTCGACGACGAGCTCTATTACTGGTAATATCTATTTCTATTCGACCGGGTTGAGGTAGGGCCTCATTTTGGTCGCCATGATGGGCCCCGACTACGATGGCGGTCTGCCTGGTGACCGGATTCATGGGCATCCACCGCCGATGCCCAACGAACATAGCTACCAGCTCGATCACGACCGACCGAATTTGACGCCAAGTCCGTCTTACCCCAATGGAGCTTTTCCTCCGCCTAGTCTGCCTCCTACTTCACCAGCTCTCAGCGCTCGCAGCGACCCGAGGCCGAGTGGTGAGCGAGACCGATCTCGAGGGCGAGGCGGCAGAACAGCAAGTGGTCACATGCGTGTGTGCGCTAAGTGCGGCGAGTCCTTGACCGGCCAATTTGTACGAGCGTTAGAAGGGACCTATCATCTCGACTGTTTTAAGTGTCGAGTAAGTTGCTTCTACTACACCGGTGATAAGATATATCCCACATCTAACAAAACGTAGGACTGCGGCCAGATCGTGGCATCCAAGTTCTTCCCTGCCGACGATGAAGAGACCGGTGGGCAATATCCGCTGTGCGAGACGGATTATTTTCGACGACTCGGCCTCTTGTGCTATCAATGTGGTGGTGCTTTACGTGGGTCCTATATCACAGCTCTCGACCGCAAATACCACGTCGACCACTTCACCTGCTCGCTCTGCTCTACTGTGTTTGGAGCCCAAGACAGCTATTATGAGCACGATGGAAACGTTTACTGTCATTATCATTATTCGACACAGTTCGCTCAACGTTGCAATGGGTGCCAGACTGCCATCCTCAAACAGTTCGTCGAGATATTTCGCAATGGGCAAAATCAGCACTGGCACCCTGAGTGCTACATGATACACAAATTTTGGAACGTGCGTTTGACGCCACCCCAAGAATCAACGGAGCCTCGCCCAGAGCCCGTTGACGCAGAAAGCCGTGATCTAGTTCGCCAAGAAGAGGAAGACATGGAAAATAAGGTTTATCGAATTTGGAGCGTCTTGTCGACTTTTGAAGAATCATCAGCGGCCTGTATCTCCGATATGCTTCTTCACGTAAGCAATGGCGTATACATGGACGGAGTTTTTGTCGCCAAAAAGTTCATCATACATGTGGACATCCTATTCCGGTCTGCAGATAGACTTGACGTCACGATGAAGAGATTCGAAATGAACGGTATGAAACGGCGCACACATTACTCAAGTTGATTTGCTAATGGTTACTATAGAATTGTCCTATGCGAGAGAAGCCAAGCTTCTTTGCAAGAAAATTGTGGCGTTCTTTTCGTTGTTGTCTAAGATGCAAGACAACACTTCGCGGAAACTGGGTGTGACCCAGGAGCTCCTGTCTCTCGTGACTGGCCTTGCGCATTACTTGAAGCTCCTGATCAGAATTTGCCTTCAGGGGTCTCTCAAAGTTGAAAAGGAGCATCGTTCTACTGAAGCGCTCTACCAATTCCTCGACGATCTCAGTGTTCTCGAGTCGATTAAGACTGATAACGAATCCTTACAAGTTTCTCTAGGTATGTCCCGACTGTCTGCCAATGACTCGGATCATTGTACCCTGTGTCGGAAACCTATAGAGGACGAATGTGCTATAAGTGGCGATAAGAGGTGGCATTTGTTTTGTGTATCATGTGCACGGTGCAACAAGGCGTTGGGTAAGGGCTTGGAGCAGGCTCGCCTATACCGAGACCATAATATCTACTGCACAACTTGTGAGACCCCGGGCGATGGGCGAGGTCAGCCGCTAGAGCGAATAACGAAGCTTCAGCAGTATATCTTCCTACTTAAAGTTGCCTTAGCCAGGTTGCTAGAAATCCTTCGATCTAGCGGCGCCTTGCCTTCAGACGATCCAAACCTTACTGGATACGATTCTGCTGATGGGCGCCGCATAGCGGATGGCGGCGCCGCAGTTCCTAGGTCAGACGCCCGCTCCAAATCTGCTGGTGGTGAGAGGGAACGCCACCAGAGAGAGTCGTCCTATGAGAATACTCTCAATGATGTACGCAGACTTAGAAGCACACGTCTTGACAAACATTTATCATCCAGTCTTAGGAAGGCTCGGACTTCAAGAATCATGGACGGACCTGAAGGACGCAGCGCCCGACCGGGGTCTGCCGGTGGGGAAGGTAATTCGCAGAACAAGGTGATGCAAATCGAGGAAGATCGAGAGTTGGGTGGGGGCGGTACGACCGAGCAATACTTTGGACACCAAGATGCATTAACCTTGGACGATATTCCTCGAATCGTCGCGGCCGAGCAAGCCAGGGAGCAGCAGCAACCTAGCGCGTACAGGTCCTCGCGTCAGGAGCTGTTCCGATCTGCAACTGGTGACGCTGCCTATGGCGGTAGCAACGAGAGGAGCCACTCTACTGGCCGTGATGCGGATCATAACTTGCAGGAGGACTCGTTACCTCAAAGACACGGGACGAAGTTTTTCTCCGAACTCTCTGGATTGGAATACTTCATCGTTCGACACGTTGCAGTTCTCACAATGCAACCTATGCTAGAGCCGGAATTCACCCTTGAGGAGCTACTCGGACTCATCGAAGCAAGGAAAGCAACCTTCTGGAATAAATTCGGCAAGGCCTTCGGAAAGAACGAAACTCGTAAGGTCAATAAGAAGAAGGGTATATTTGGTGTCCCATTAGAGTTAATCGTCGAGCGGGACGGTGCCGATTCTACAGATGGCGTGGGACCAGGAGCTCTACGTATACCGGCCATCATCGAAGATACGATCACGGCGCTAAAGAATAAGGATCTTTCCGTCGAAGGTGTCTTCCGTAAGAATGGCAATATCAAGAAACTCACCGAACAAGTTGCTGCCGTCGATCGAGATGGTTGTGACGCTATCCGGTGGAACGATGAGACTCCACATCAGCTCGCTGCGCTTCTCAAACGGTATCTGCGTGAGCTACCGGATCCCCTGATGACGCAGAAGCTATATAAGGTCTGGATAGCAGCAACCAAGATCAAAGACACCGATAAAAGGCGACATTGTTTACATCTGACATGCTGCCTACTTCCACAAATCCACCGAGATACGTTAGAGGTTCTGTTCAGTTTCTTAAAATGGGTGGCTACTTTCCACCAAGTTGATGAGGACACTGGATCGAGGATGGACGTACACAATCTCGCCCGTGTTATCGCTCCGAACATACTATACACCAACGAGAAGAGCCCAAGTTTCTCGGACGAGCCTATGACGGCAGTGGCCTGTGTTGAGGAGTTGATACAATTCAACGAAGAAATGTGCATGGTACGTAGAAGCCCTTCTATGAGCTTTGAATTTTGCTGACCTATGTATACAGGTTCCTGCCGAACTTATGGATATTTTGAGCGATTCGACTTTGTTTATGAACAATGGCGAGATTACCACGAAGGAGATTTTGAAGAAAATTGAATCCCGAGCCGTGACCGGTCTCCCCAGGCAGTATGACAGCACCGAGTTTGTTAAGCAGCACGAGAGTAAGAGGCCCTTAGCGACCAGGGTCGCCACGGATCCGGCAGCATGGCAGCAAGAGAGTAGTGTACGTCCTGTGCAAGAGCCAACAATTCCGTTTACGACGCCACAAGGCACACCACCACCAAACCCGAATTGGCGGAAACCTGATAACGGGCCATCGCCTTACCCGGAGCAGTATGACAAACAGCCCGAGAATGGCCAACGCCGAGAATGGCGCAACTCTGGCTGGGGTAGACCTCCCCCAAACAACTCTGTCACGACCGGCACAGGATGATTATTCGGTCCCCATCTGGCATATATCTCTCCATGGCAGCACGCGTCTTCGACTCCTACGGAGTGGGAGGGATACCTCATCAGTATTCGCAGGCCTTGATTTTCTCTAGGAACATAGCATGAGTCGGTTGTAGCGAGACTAAACAGCATTTCGGCCGGCGTTGCGCATCACTCGATTTCCCTAAAATGGACCTTATGACTTTTGATTCGCTTTTTGACATCTTTGAGGTGGATTCACCTGGGCGAGGCGGTCTTCTGGTGTGCCTATATTCTGTTCTAGAAGCATATTTGTGTTGGGAAGGGGTGTGCCATTTCCGAGCGGTTTGGCAGCGCAGCTTGGAGTAGTGGGGGAGGTATACCTTTGCCTTCTTTCTGGCTTGGCCGAACAGGTCAAATTTATTCAAAGGACTCCGACTTGAGTTAAACAAGTCGGATTATTAAATTATTGTTGGAGCTAGGCGATGATGGTCCAGTGTGGCGTAGTAGGGACAAAGGGGGCCGCGAGAGAGATATGGTGTCTGGATGCGTCCGATTCAGATAGGCTGCGCCCCTCAGGCTTTTCATTTGTGAGGAAGTCCTAGCTACTAGTTCGAAGAGTGGTCGGCTGATACGAAGACGGCTACGCAAGTGGGTTAGCCACGAAGGACGAGCCAGATCCATCAAATCGCGATCACGACAGAAACAACAGAGAAGCATTTCAGGCCTACACTGTTCAATTGACACATCCAAATGCAATTGTGTGATCGCAGCTGGACCCCAGTGTTCATACAAAAGCCTGGTATGAAGAGTGACAGCTCCAAGGTGGTGTGATGTTGTTACCGACCCGGATACAGATATACATATACGTATTTTCTCACTTCATATAGGACCATGAATACTTAGATGAGAGATATCCAAGCAATATAATCCCCTAGAAATATGCACCAGACGATTCAACATGTTGAGCTTAAAATATTAGAATGGAAAAAAACGAAAGGTGGATGAACCTGTACCTTTGACGGGTCTAATTAATCCAATTACTATATTATTTGCCCTAGACCCAAAACCACAGCAATTTAGATATTAATTACTTCGCTGTAGAAATTTGATATTACATGTATCATGAAGCCTTGCGTCTCTTACTTATACACATTACATAATAAATCGTAAGCCCCCTTTACGACTTCTTATTCTTCTCTTGAGCCAGAGTCCACCTCACCGTCTTCTTTACACCGTCGCTGAGGCTCACTAAAGGGCGGTAGCCAAGACGACGCTTCGCCTTCGTGATATCGTAGTATCTCGTCATAGAGGCAAAGACAATCCGCTGGCGGTTGAAGGTCGGTGTCTTCCTAATTATCCCGAAGAAAACCTCGCTCAGAAATCCAAGGAGGAGGCCTGTATCCCGGCTCATAACCCACACGTGATCTGTCCCCTTCTGCGATCCGGCCTCTCGCCATATGGCACGCATCAGATCCCAAAAGTAGACTGGGCTGTCGTTCGTGATTATGAAGGCTTCTCCATCCACTTTCTCGTAGTCGAGTGGTTCGGTGGTCGACGCGTGAGTTACTAGTAGGGCGCGGGCAGCTAGCAGGTGAGCGTGGGCTACGTTCTCGACGTACGTGAAGTCGAATAAATTATCGTTTTCGCCGACTTGTACCCTATCCTTACCCTCGCGGAAAATGTTCACAGCGTGATAGACTAATTGCATGTCGCCCTCGCCAAAGATACCTGATGGTCGGATGGCTGCAGTCAGGAATTCGGACCCATTGGCGCGGTTTGCTTCTAGAACGAGCTGCTCGGCTTGCGCCTAATTTAATAATATCAGTAAAACACATACGACGCATACACAGCAGCTGAAAAAAAGCACCTTTGTCTCAGAATAGTACTCGGTTTGCAATTTGCCCCTAATCACAGGATACTCCTCGTTTGCGTTTATCAAGTCGTCCTTGTTGTTGCTCATGACACTAGCGGAGCTCGTGTATACCAACACTTTCACGCCAGTCTGCTGGCAAGCAGAGATCACTGCGCGAGTACCGTCCACATTGACCTTCTTGAACACATCGTTGGCGACGGCGCCGAGACCCTGGGCGGGCGGCGAGGCCGTGTGGATGACGACGTCGGGCTTCAGCTTCCCGAAGACCTTGAGAAGGCCGTCGGTATCGGTGATGTCGGCCTCGACATACTCGACGCCGTCGGAGTCTGGCCTCCGGTTGCGCTGGCACTTGAGGTCGACGACAGAAACGGTACTGGTCCAGTCGCGCAGGAGCAGGTTCACGACGTGGTGGCCGAGAAAACCACAACCGCCGATGACGAGGACCCTGCCGAGCAGGGGCTGCGTTACAGTCTCGGGCATGGTGTATTGGCGATTTTGTCTGTTTCGATGTTTGGTTGCCGACTTGAACCTTAAACGAACGTGGAAGGGCTAGCGTCTGGGTTAAGCAGGTTGCAGTTTGGAACCCTTCACCGCCTGGCAGTATGCTGGGTACGGGAGCTTGAGCGATGGCCGATTTCTCGGCACCCTAGAAGCCCGAATTGTTGAAGATCCTAGAGAGAAAAGGGTAAATTGGGTGTGGGGCGTTCCTGGTTCCCTCCTGATGAAGGGCAAGGGGGAAACTTTAGGAGAGGTATCCATTACGATAGGTTCCTAGGTCATACAGTGCTTATACCGTATCTAGTTAGGTGCCTTAGGCAGGTAGTGCCTTACCTACTAAGTACCCTTTTAGTGCGTGCCCCCAGATAACATTCTTACATCACTGGGCATTTCATGTTGTCACAATGCCCTAGAAATCTTAGATGTATGGAGTTTATATGTGAACGGCAGCCACAAAGATTAAGTATATGTGTAGTCTGACGTAATAAGATAAATGTAGGTACGCTCTGGTGCTCGTTTATGTATATAGCAGCCTCAGAATATGTATAAAGTACGTACATGTATGCCTGACCATGTGCACATGTGCATTCTCAACTTCGAATTGTGCAAAGGTACATCCAGTCAGCCCCGCGGCGCCAACGCCTTCCTCTAGACTTTAGTAGACCCCGCCTTCTTCTGCTGCCTTGGGGATGCTCCCCACTTGCCCGCATGCACCTCAGAGCTGCTGCAAGTGCTACGGTAAGTATTTCCTACCGACCTTATTACCTTTACAGTACATACTTCTTCCTTCAACGATTGTAACCCAAAATCTATCAGACGCGCCGAAAACCTTCTATACCAAATCTTACCCACCAACATCCAAACCCTTCAGATCCGTCAAGTAACCGTCTACTCTATTAAGTCGACAAGTTAACATCAAGCGCCGACCTATGATAGCTGGTAGAAGCTATGGCGGACCAGTCCATTATCCGCATCACCAAGGTACGCTCCGGCGTTGTAAGGTCTTGGAGGGGCAGCGAGGCTGACGAGTTCTTCGCACCTCATAGGAAATCGGTGAATTACAGAAGAGTTCCGACCTTTGTATGTGGAATACCCTCTCCCATATGTCCATTATAGTCTACCACTAATGCTTTTCAACCATCTCTGCAGCACTCGCTGTTGCCTTTCGCGATCGGGACGTTCGTAACGTGAAGGCTTTGATTATCGGTCCCCACGAGACTCCCTACGAGTTTGGTTTCTTTGAGGTTTGTCCTCCCCTAAGAGCACCAGGTCGTCTTCTATTGTTGTATACACTAACATGATCTAGTTTGTGGTTAAATTCAACAGAGGTTAGCTATTAGTGATAACGCCTCCCGACCAATTACGGATATCTAACCAGTTGCAACGTTTGTTCAGAGTACCCACGCAAGTCACCAGCCGTCACGGGAACAACCACCAACAGTGGACGTTGTCGATTCAACCCCAATATCTATGCCTCCGGGAAAGTCTGTCTGTAAGCAAAGCGGGTCTTATCTAGAATCACGCCGAGCTCTCTATTAACCTAGCCTCTAGGTCAATCCTTGGGTATATACATTTCCCTAACATCTACTCATCGTTGTTCAACCTAACATGATCCTAGAACATGGCGTGGAGAACGAGGAGAGGAGTGGTCCCCTGCTCAGGGTCTGGAGTCTATCTTGGTCTCGATACAAAGCCTAATGTCGTCAAACCCTTACGAGAACGAGCCTGGTTTCGAGGACGCAAATGAGTCGCACGATAAGAAGAACCAGAAGGAGTACATCGCGAAGGTAATTCATGTCATGAAGTATCTATCCTTACCTGTATAAGATAAGCTTACAAGTTATGCTTCAGATCCGTCACGAGACGTTACGCATTTCCATCATACAAAGACTAGAAGACTACCTAGGAATTACTGGCAGCAGCATCGCATCGCCTATCCCACCCGAAGGAGAAGAGTACGAACTTGACATGGACGATGATATTGAGATCGACGATGCGAGTGTTCCCTGGGAGCCGTTCAAGGATCTTTGCAAGCATCGCTTCCTCTGGTATTACGACTCGTACTTAGAGACCATCAAGAAGGCGAAGGAGGAGGTCAAGGACGGTCAGCCTTTCGTGCGCATGCCCTTTGAAGGGGCTTCTAATACTATGGATGGAAAGTTCAATTACACCGAACTCGAGCAAAGACTGCGCCGCATCAAGGCAGTTCTAGATGGTGAGCCGGAGAAATGGGCAGTGGAGGGCATGTCCTCTAAAATGAGGGATAGCACGGTTGCGGTCAACCTTGCGCGGCAATTCGACCAGATCAAGGAATCCTACAAACGTTGCGAAGCCCCTCATAGTGTGGAGTTGGTAGATGGAAATCCATTTGTATGGAATTTCACCTACTTTGGACGACCTATGACGAATCTGGACGGAGGCATGTTCCGCATCAGAATTAACTTCAGTCCCCGGTTCCCTGAGGAACAACCTAGAGTCAAATTCTTGACACCGATGTTCCATCATCGGATCGCGGTGGATGGTACGACGTGCTACTTTCCTAATCCCACTCGCCGAGAAGACGTCAAACAACATCTCGAAGCAATCATCGAGGCCCTGGAAGAAGAACAACCCCCTTACGACCCGCGAACCCTAGTCAACCTGGAAGCCCACAAGCTATATTGGGGCGGCGCGGAGGGACGAAAATTGTACAACAGGCAGCTACGTAGATCTGTACAAAGAAGTCTGGAGGAGATGTGATATCCACGGATAGACAATGGTTTACAAATACGGATCGCTGAGCCAGATAGTTTGCAATGGGCTCCTCTAATTATTTCAGATGGATTACTAACGTCGGTTGAGCATGGTCTGGTGTATTTAAGGAAGTTTCTGCAACCACGTCTCTTCTTCGGCCGTACAGGTAGGAACGTGGGCGACGATTGGTCAACGATGGTGTTTCTTAGGGCATAAGATTCGGTGCACCATCGAGATCGATGGGATCTAGACTAGGATTGATACCTCATTTGCTTTCAGGGGCCAGAGAGCCACACCGTATGTTATAGGTACAAACACGATACTTTACGCAAAGCATGAGCATTCTCGATCAAATGTGATGAAAGGCTTGATAATGATATATTGAAAGTTTTGATATGGCCTATAGCTGGATTTACAACGTGATGCACGGCTACATGGACTATTTCTGCAAATAGCTTTGGAAAAGGCCACTTAAGATGTATGGGTATTGATATATGCTTATTATAATAGTCACAAAACATCCAAACCGCCGAGCCCCAACTCCTCTCCTTATAAGACAAACTCCAATAAACAGGAGGCGTCACCTATAAGACGCATAATAATATAAGATGCATGCTCAGTCGTTATCCGTTACTTCATCACAAGACGACCCCGTTTCCATCACAGGAGTCGTCTTTCACACCACCTCCTAACACCACGCACCGGAACTCATCACTGAGGTGCCCGGTGGCCGGATAACACCTCCTCGCCTTACCTCCTCGGGCCCTTGGATCTACGATCGATCCGGTCCTTGCCCGGGGCGTACGGCGCCGCGATCCCGACGAGCCGCTCCTGCTTTCCCGTGGCGGCGCCGAACTCGTAGCGCCCGTCCGCGGCGACGACGGCGGGGACGCCCTGGGTCGGCCGCGAGACCTGCTCCGCGTGCAGCTTGTCGAGCGACTCGCCGACGACGGCGTACTGCGACCAGTTGATCGGCGGGCACCGCACGATGTTCTGCGGCTTGGGAAGCCGCGCCCAGGGGCTCGGCTGCGGTTTCGTTCGCCGCGACGTCGCGGCTGTGCTGGAGGAGGTGGAGGGTTCGGGCTTGACGCCCGAGTCCGGTTTGATATGAGGGTTGGCGGACGTGTCTGGTTGGTTACTCGAAGCGCCGCTGGGAGCGTGTTGGCCGCCGGCGGCAGAAGCGCTCGCCTTCTCATCCGCGTCCGCGTCCGCGCCATCCATATCCTCGTCAGAATCCTCATCCGAGTCGCTATCCGAGCTCGCCGGCCCTTCTCCTCCTCCTTCTCCTCCTGCCCCTTCCATACCGACGCGGCCCTCGGTCAGGTCGCGGACGAAGGCGCGCGGGTCGGCGAGGGCGGCGGCCTTGACGCGCGAGAGCGCGGCCATGTCGGCCTCGGCCTTGCGGCGCTGCAGCTGCAGCACCGAGATGGCGGACTTGAGGGCCAGCACGTCCGGGTTCGCGTCGAAGTCGATGGGCTCGGGCGCGGGCGGCGCGACGCCGGTCGTCTGCGGCCGCTGCGCGGAGTGCGTGTAGGCGGGTCGCGGCGGGAGCGCGATCGGGTTCAGGGGCGGCGTGATGGGGCTGTAGGGCGGTCGCTGGGGGGAGGAGGGGCGTGCGGGGGTGTGCGCGCTTGGGTTTGTGTTTGTGTTCGTGTTTGGATTCGGGTTTGGGTTTGTGGGAGCGCTCGTTGTTACGGCGGATGTGGCTGGAGTTGTGGTATTAGTTGTTGAGGATGCGGCGACGGATTGGCTGGTCAGAGGCGCGGGCGGGTATATGGGCGTCCTGGAGACGGCAGCACCTTCGGTGTTGAGAGTGAGGCCCGGCATGGCTGCGGCGGCGAGGTTCGGAGGCGTGACTGCGGGTGAAGAGTTGCGGTTGCGCTGCTTTGTTCTTTGCCACGTAGCGGCTTCGCGGTACTAAGTATACGGAGACTCGAAGAATGCGGATACAAAAGCCCGTACTTCCAAATGCGGGTAACAGTATAGCGTCGACGAGGAAATGGTGGACTGCCTAGTCTATCGTTGAAACTAGGGTGATTGTTGTATGGATGTATGAATTGAAGGCGCATAAGCTCCTCGGCGAATCGTGGCGACTTTCGATGGAAGGTCCAATCCGGGGATCGAGTGGGGCTGTGGCTACATGAGGCGGGGAGGGAAGAGCCAATAAGGACGCGAAAATAAACAAACGCAGCAAGGGACTTCACTTGCAAGGCTTTCTTGTCTGTGCGCAGCTGCAGCCGCAAAAAGCAGTAGCGAGATCCGGGGCCCCCCCTGTTAGAAATATCCCTGCGAGCAGATCTTGGAAGTCTGAAGACCCTGCAACTGACATCTCATACGCAGCCATCTAATAATATGTCCTCAAGAAGCGAACTCCTTAGAAGCCACAGCATTACCAATGCCATGTGTAAGTATATGGATAGTGTTCAGTTTTAGTCTTCTTTTTCGTTTACTTCTAGGTATGAATGATTCTAGACTACCAGAAGGAGAGACGTAATCCGAAATACCCGCTTAAAGTTGCTTGGTATAGTCGTTTCCAGTACATACCAAGTAGAGGTAGGGTCTCCGTCTACACCGAAAGCACCCAACAGGAGGTAGGTAGGTTTTGAAACATTAAGCTGAGGTAAGAATGGCAAGTTCAACAACTAATGGGAACCGTTACCAAACTATATTTGATAGCGTGCTTACCATAAGTTCAGCGCATATTTTAGTCCAGAAGGCAACTTCGAGTCTCAAGAACATTGAAGCGGCCATGTAACAGCATTCGCTTATTGTATCACTACATCCTCTCATATCTCACAATTTCTACTCTTCCCTCTTGTAATTAAAAAACCTCGCTCCCGAACAACCAATCCAATTTGAAAGATGATTCCTCTTTTTGTTAGACCTTGTTGAGCCTCTTATAGTCGTGTCACGTCTTCTGGAATCGAGACAAGATTGCCTGTCAGACGCGTCAGACATTGTTTGAAGTATCAAGATTCTAGCCTCACCAGATCTGAGTCGGCCGTTTCACGGGCTGCCACGTTTTTCTGTATTTGTCGTACAGAATCGTAGCTGAATCCATCACGAGAAAGGTCATACATATTGTACCCTGTTTATCTTCTATTAGAGTGAGACCTAGTTCTCTAGCACAGCTCGACTAAAGACCTACCGTCGTCAATCCTACCTAGATAGAAACCTGAGGAACCCTTTTCTATTCTATCCCCTTGTTGACTAACTTCATTTATGTCAGCTCGTATGTAAAGCTCAACGGATAGCTATCCGTATTCGAAAGGCTCGTCCAATTTTGCACCTTACCTTTTCAACGTACAATGGTAGGGTTTGTTGAACGCCTTCGAAAGCCTAAGCCACCAATCGCTCCTGGGTCACCCTCCAAAGACCACATATTACCATCACAACAACCGACTACGCCACAATATCCCAGGCCACCCGTTCTTAGGAACTTCTCCTACCCAATTAACATAGGGAACACGGAACAATTGCAGTATCCGTCGGCCCCCTCAACCGGACAAACAGCTTGGGATCGGCTTGGCGAGATTTGCAGCTTTTCTCCTGATAGTGTATCACGAACGGGGAAGGTTAGGACGCCCACTTTGGATGATCCCTTTTTCTTCAAGTCTGGGTCGGAGCCGTATAGTCGACTGGACGACGAAGAAGGGTATAGTTTTGGGATTAGCGTCTCTCCTGAGCAGCTCATTGAGCGAGAGTCGCCATCTCAAGAAGAGCCCAAATCACGAAAGAAGCAACGCAGAAGCACTCTGCTGGGCTTAACCTCGTCTGAAGCTCTGAATTCTTCACGACTCTAGAAAAGTACCGAGAAGAATGCGCTGAAAGATAAGGCATCAAAATCGTCCAAGAGTCAATCTTTAGGTGACCGCATTTTTACCCCAAATTCCATTGTTACCTCTCGCCTCAAGCGTAACTCGCTGGGCCAGCATAAGGCAGCTGTATCGTTGGACGCATCTCGTCTCATGGTCTTACCTTCTGGTAGCCCTGATCGA
This sequence comes from Annulohypoxylon truncatum, assembly GCF_022578515.1. Lineage (NCBI taxonomy): Eukaryota > Fungi > Ascomycota > Sordariomycetes > Xylariales > Hypoxylaceae > Annulohypoxylon > Annulohypoxylon truncatum. The sequence goes on from NW_025953806.1 coordinate 413,613, forward strand.
CCTGCATCCAGTTCAGGAGTCCCTCTCATTGATACGAGACTCAGATCGCCGAGCCCGACCTTAGCGCCCGAACCTTCACCACTATTACTCCCACGGGAAAATACCATTGACTTTTCGGCCGACCCCGAAGAAGAATCGCTGATATTGCAAACCACTGTATCGATGAGGTCCCTCGAGATGGGTCTGGGTCGTCATGGGAAAACCTCACACAGTTACGCTGAATCAACCCGCAATGCTCTGGAAGATGGTAGCAGTCGAAAGAGCAACCACGCGGTAATCGACTCTGCAAAACATAAAAGGGGTGATGGGATACCCCGCTGGTTGTCTCAGATCAAGGGCTGGGTTTCTGTTTCGGAGCCGTCGGCTCAGGCTTTGAAACAATACAAGAAAGAGACGTATGAGAAGGCTCACATAGCTTTTGATGACCCCCAAGCAAACGCAAAGCTTCACTTACCAATTGGGACATTGCCCCAAGATGCTATAAAACCGGCCGGTCGAGGACCTGATCCGGAGGAAATTGTTATGAAGCAAGCAGAGCAACGAAAGAAAATGAGGCTTTCCGGCAGTCGGATGGGCAGCACTTCTCAGGGCTCTAGGTCGAGTATTAGTCGCTACTCGTCTTCTAGCAGCACCGTATTTAGTGGTGGAAAGGAGAATGTTTCGCCATAACCGGAGTAGGACGGCACATACATGGCGTACACGATATCCTATCGCAATCCGATCATCGTTGGAATTTATAACTTAACGTAATTTTAATTGCGATTTTTGTCAATCTGCAAAACCCCAGCTAGGAACTCTTAGCAAAGAGCTTCGCGTTTGTTACCCTACCTAGCAGCTAGATATAATCTTGGTAGAAGGAATGCAACAAATTTAACTAATAGACCAAATAGACGATTCTTATGAAAACTCGAGGGAAATATTCATTTGATATTTGCTGATTTCTTGGAGAGGGATTCATCTCATACATGGTAGCGAATCATCGAGATCTAGGATGAGGGGAATTGGAGAATTTGGAGAAGTCCCCACCCTTAACCCCAACGAGTTCCTACTCAATTAGCCAACGATGCTAGATGTAAAGAGAAACAAGACTTCGCAGTATTTCTTAAAGACAGGTGACTGGGACTGTTGGGGCTAATGTTTAAGTAGAGCCCGGTGCTATATTGAGTTTCTTGGCTCAAGTACTTCTGCGCCCACGACGCGAATTTCCAGCTAAGATCGAGCTTTATGCGGGGTCAACCTACCTAGGTCGAGAGCTAGTAGAACCAATAGTCAATGACGTAGGGCTCCTTCGGTGTGGTTCGACTAGCCGGGGCAAATTCTCCTGGTGTCACGAGCGGAAACATAGCTAGGCACTTAGATAAATATAAGTTCGTTGGAGATAAGTAAAGCTTAACACGCTCTTTATTTCTCTTGATATTATCATAGCTATCACTTTCACTTGCGTACACTTACATACACAGCCCACAGTCCAATTGGTATACACGTATTCGTGATACGCCACCGAGAGAAGATATTCAGGATGAACAAGCTCTGGAAATCAGGGCCTGAGACACATGATGATAGCCCGCGAGATTCCCTAGACCGGGAGGGACAGGACAGAGAAGATGCGGCAAATGAGCATACTCGTCTATTGCCGAACCGGGTCGAGAGCGCGAATTACTTAAGTCCAGATGACCCAGCAGTAAGTGTTTTCACTATTTCACTAACAGTCGAATTCGTGGTCCGTACTCATATAAACGGTTAGGTTTCGCCGTATAATCTTTGGAGTGTGCGAATCGTTAGATACATTACTATCCTCTTCACGATACTCACCTTCGTATGGTGGACTATATTGCTAGTCTCGACTTTCGTTACACCCCCAAAATTCCACACACGAGGATCAGGCTTCTTCGCCTTTAGCTATGCTAGTTTGGCGCTCGCAAACCTACTTTTTACACTCATATTCTTCGCCATCCCCTCAAAGGCGGTTCGGATACTGAGTGTTGTCACGGGTGGCCTATTGTTAGCGGATGCTATCTTGTTGATCTCTGTGGAGAAGACAAGGCACGAAGAAGGCTGGGTGGGAATGGTCAGCGTCTTATGTGAGTTGGTATAGTAGACATAAATGACCATCGCAAAGACTAACGATACCGTCCAGGGGCATTTTTAATGGGCGTATGGACTTTACTTACCGATCGTCTAGTTGCATGGGGAAAGTCTGAGGAGGAAGAACGGCTCACCGGCCGAGCTGAGACACGCCGCACACTGGGCGAGTGGACTGCTGTCTTGATTTCTACCATCTTCATGGTACTTCTTACTCTCGCTATTTTGCTGACATTCTGTACGTTGATTCTTCGTGCCCTCGATGCCGGGTTGGCGCCTCCAGGCAAACTGTACTGGGTAGATGGAGACAAGTACACCATCCACGTCTATTGTCATGGGAACCATACAAATTCGAAGGGAACGAGACTACCTACAGTATTGTTTGAGGGCGGAGAAGGTACCGTGGAGGATGGTTTGTGGCAGTTTGCCAATATTGCTGTTAAAAACGGATCGATTAGTCGATACTGCTTCGTTGATCGCCCCGGATTTGCTTGGGTAAGTCAGGCTGGATTGATATTGGAATACATCTGCTAATGCGTGTCATAGAGTGATACTGCACCGTCTCCTCTATCTGCTGGGATGGCGGTAGAGGCTGTCAGCGAAGCATTGACAAGGGCTGGAGAAGCTGGCCCATGGGGTAAATTTGCCCTTACAACCTCGCTTAAGGAGTATAATTAACAAATTCAATAGTTCTTGCGAGTGCTGGCATTGGCTCTATTTATTCACGAATTCTCTCTGCCCGCTATAGTACAGACGTAAAAGGGCTTCTTCTCATTGACCCGCTTCATGAGGATTACCTGGATGATGTTGGCTCACCAGGACGAGGTTTCTTGCTTTGGGTTCGCGGTATCATCTCGCCCCTTGGCCTCGATCGTATTCCAGGTGCTCTCTTTCATGGACGAACTAAAGAAGATCGAGTGTGGGGGCAATCCGCATACCAGACAGGGAAGTTCTTGTTCGCGAAGTTGCAAGAGAACCTGGTAGCCGATACATTGTCGAAGCGGGACCTAGCCAGCAGCACTGCTATTCAGAACCCAGATGTCCCGCTGAACTTAATCAGTTCCGGAGTCAAGATTCGGGAAGACAGTGGGTGGGAGGACAAGCAAAGGGAAATTAGCCATCTCACACGCAAGTTACAGCATTGGGACATCGTTAACGAGGCGCCGCATCAAGTCTGGGACACATATGAAGGGCGCGATATCATCGAAAAGAGGCTCCGACAGCTGGTTCATGCTGCATAAATTGGCACAAAAGTCTGCTAAAATTTAATGTATTCCTTTCAAACTTGTCCTTATGAAGAGCGTAGCGCATTTCTTTCTTTTTCCTTTTCCTAAGAAGCCGAAGGCTTCTGGATGAGATAACAATTCAAATACGATGACGGAGGTCCGATATTATATTCCTTAAAAGCGACGTTAATTATTAATCTAACCGATATATGTACCTAAGTGTTATTCGATAAATGCATTACATAATACGTACCTACACTACTTATCAACACCGCCTTCCCGTTTCGGTTTTAATTGGCGGCAAAATTAAGTTAAGTGCATACAAATGGGAAGCGCGTTCTTCACGCGTTGGTGGAGGTTCCACATATTTTATGATAACTGCCCGCTTAGCTGACTTAAACGTTCAATTAGCATATGACATTCATGACGCCTTAACATAACTAATACGACTCGCTGTTCAGTCCGGTGACCAATTTCGCCTTATACCTCTGGATTATCGAGTCATAATCTGTGTCCAGTCATGGCGAGCTTCTTCGATCTCAAGGCGCGCAAGGCGGCGGCGGCAAACGGCGCATCAACGTCGAAAGGAGAAGAGTCGAAGCAGAACACCAGAAAGCAGCCATGGGTAGAAAAATAGTATGTGGTCTTTACTGGTTGGAGACATATACCAAACAGAATCTGAAATTTAAGGAATACTGCTAACTCGTCATTAAAGTCGACCGAAGACCCTTAGTGATGTCACCGCTCAAGATCATACTGTGAACGTCCTTCAACGGACACTTCAAGCTTCTAATGTAAGTTGATTTGTGGAATCAAATCGAATATGTTATATTATACTCTAGGTACTTATAGACGACCAATCTAGCTGCCTCACATGCTCTTCTACGGCCCCCCTGGTACGGGCAAAACCTCCACGATCCTCGCCCTCGCCAAGGAACTATATGGCCCGGAGATGATAAAATCGCGGGTACTCGAACTAAACGCCTCCGATGAGCGTGGTATATCTATCGTACGAGAGAAAGTGAAGGATTTTGCACGAATGCAATTAACAAACCCGCCTGCTGGGTATAGGGCCCGTTACCCATGCCCCCCTTTCAAGATCATCATCCTCGACGAGGCCGATAGTATGACACAAGATGCCCAGAGCGCCCTCAGACGAACAATGGAGACATATAGTAAGATTACTCGATTCTGCCTGATCTGCAACTACGTCACTAGAATCATCGATCCTCTAGCGAGTAGGTGTAGCAAATTTAGGTTCAAGAGCTTAGATCAAGGGAATGCGAAGAAGCGTTTGGAAGATATTGCTGGCAAAGAGGGCGTTACGCTTCAGGATGGCGCTGTCGACGCGCTTATAAAGTGTAGCGAGGGTGATCTGCGAAAGGCTATTACTTTCTTACAGAGTGGAGCAAGGTTAGTTGGTGCCATTGAGAAAGAGGACGATGGAGATACGATGGATGTGGACGATGACGCCAAGGTTGTCACTGTAAAAATAGTGGAAGAAATTGCTGGTGTTATTCCAGACGACACCATCGAGAAATTGCAGAAAGCAATACAACCCAAGTCCGGTGGCGCGACATTCCCAGCCATCGCGAAGCTCGTCGAAGATATGGTCGCGGATGGGTGGAGTGCTGGTCAGGTCCTTACCCAGGTGAGCTTCTGATGACTATTCCAGAAATTTCTCAACGAGCTAACGAACTCTCGCAGTTATATCAAGCAGTTATCCAGGATGAGATCATTCCTGATGCAGCCAAGAACAAAATAACCCTTGTCTTCTCGGAGGTTGACAAGAGATTGGTAGATGGCGCCGATGAGCATCTCTCAATACTAGATCTAGCTTTGAGAATATCGAACATACTGGCCGGGAAAGGTCAATGATTCATCCGAGGCATGATAAACTCGAAATACACCTGGACGGGGATGTAATACGTTATATGACAAAATGTCATAGCCACGGCGTTCGGTTGGCAAAATGCGGATGTGCTGCATTATGGAGATCATTAGGGCCGTTATTAGGTCATATTGAAATGAAGGGTTACTAGTACTCGAGAGGCAAAGCCGAAACATATGTTAGCTATAGCAAAATGACTACAGCCCTTTACTCGTTGATCAACCCCAAATTGCCATCTAATTTTGCGTAGATGCTCTCTCCTTTTTGTTTTTCTGCCTTCTTCTCCCTGTTCCTCCTAACGCGTGTTCCGCCATTTTCGTCGTCTCCTACCCACATATCACGTTCGGCATTCTCCGGCTCCCCGTGAGGCTCCTCTGGCTCGGCTTCTCCCTTGTTCAGGAGTTTTCGAACTTGGTCTAGGGCCTCCATAGCATCTTCAGCTGCCACCTGGCCCTCCTCGACCTTTTCGAAGACAGCTTCAAGCATGGCAATCTGGGCGGAGTTTGCGGCCGAAATCCAGGGTTCGACCTGGCTCGTCACGTTGGATTTGCTGACCCCTTTAGTAGCTTCGCCAAAGCTCAATTGCTTGTTACATGTGTTGGCTGGGAACTTTTGAAGTAGATGGCTTTCCTCTACTAGATGATGCAATAGTTTATTGAGGTCTTGCTGTTGCTTTGCAAGGGCTGTGTTGATGTACGATTTTTCTTGGATTAGACCTTTCTGCTCGCGCGAGATGTTTTGTAGTTTCTCGAGGTATGGCATAAGCAAGAATGCTTCGGGCTTTGCGCTACTAGACGGGGCCACCTCGGGCTCATGCTCTAGCTGTTGCTCTCGCTGCTTCGGCGGCTCAAGTTTTAGCTGCTTTAATTGGGCCATCGAAAGTAAAAGCTCCTTGCGGAGGTCGATATGGTGTTGGTACTCCTTCTGAATCTCAGCCATATGAGCGTCGCGATCAAATTTCTCTGACTCCCCTTGCCGTGGCTTGCTTGGGGACTCGAGAATACTGGGCTCGTCCTCGTCACCGCCGGCTTTAGCCAACATGCTCTCAATCCAGCTGATGAGACTATCTTTCACGGCATTGAGTGCGTGCAGTTGTATTTCCGGGGAAAGACTACCAGGTTCAATCGGGTTCTTAGCTTTCAATTTTTCGAAGTTTTGCTTCTCTCGTTGGGCTAGCAGTTTGTTACGCAACATCGCTTTCTGGAGGCGCGAGAGCAGTTCCTGGATCTCGCGGTTTGGCCCTTCTCTATCCTCGGTGAAGCCATCCATGAGCTCCTTAGGAAGTTCCGGGAGAGGTGTACACTCCTTAAACATGACGTCGGAATCCAAGAAATCAGGTGCTGCTGCGGGCTGTTGATCAAGCTCTTCCAGGTACTTGTCGGCCGTAGCAAGCCTTTCGTGTTCTTGTTCTAGCGCATTGATTTCGAGCTGAAGCTCAAGAAGTCGAGCTTGCTGATGTTCCTCGGTTGGGGATGACAGTGACGCAGTAGCCGCATCGTGCTCCTCTTGCAGTTTAGCAAATTCAGATCGGATGTTGACATTCTTCTGAACTGCTTCGATATACTCTCTATAAGTGCCCTGCAATGCTTCCGACGGCTCAACAGCGGTGTCGAGGTCAACAAGTGACAAGGGGCTGCTGAGCTGCTCGGCTCCTAGACTCTGGGCGAGATCGCGGGCTAAATTCTGTCTCACAGCAGTGACCTCTTCACGAGGACGTACTCGGCTCTCAAGAACCTCGCGAGCCCGTTCACGTAATTCTTTCTCTATAGTAGCCATATTAAACAAGCTGAGATTGATATCGATTCTCGACAAGCTTCCTACGCTTTTCAAGACACCTGAAATGTTTGGTAAATTTCAGGCGGTAACCCAAGTATATATGTACGTAGACACTATCATATACAAGGTGCATAGGTGCGGATACGCAGCTGTATTCAATATTTATGAATTTCTCCAATAAGAAATATGTATTTACGGGGTGCTAGGGTATAGCCAATCAAGATGATTTGTGGTTAGTCACATTTTAAACGGGTCTGGAACAACCAATCAACGCGGTCAAGAGATCAAGCTAAGAAAGTAAAGTTCTAACCTTCGAACGTGAAAAGATCTAGCTTCATAAATTTCACATAGGCAGCAAAGCAGTAAATGCTTGCGCTTTTCCATTACACCCACTGGAAATATCCGTCGTGCTCTAGAAAATATTGACTTTGGAACAACAGTCGATCTTTACTTTTAGCTTGCACAGTGTTTCCTAAATGCGATATCCGCTGACAAAAACGGCGCCCTTGTCCATTTGATTCAATTGGACTCGTTGACGGTCGTTTTCCCGCCTCCCGCCACCAGCCTCATAATCTCACTGTCGACAAACGAGTTTTAACAGACGAATACCGCAAAAATGGGTGACCACCATCGAGATGTTTCGCAGTACAAGTACTCGGCTATGTCCAACCTGGTTCTCCAGGCGGACAGACGGTTTGTCACGCGACGAACCGACGAGGCTACTGGTGACCCCGAATCGCTTGCCGGTCGTTTGAGAATCAATGACATGGGCTCTAGAGTTGCACGCGACCAAGCACCTAAGCAGAAAAAGGCTTCTGGTCTACCTAATGTCCAAAGGGGCGACATGCAAGAGGGACAGGATATCCTAGCTCGAGAGCAACGAAAACGAAAAGGCGACCCATCGCAGATGCGAGCAACAGGCATTCTGGGACAGACAGATCTCCTAGTCGAGGGTCTCAGATACCGGCCACGTATACCGGCTACCCGTGCTACCTACGATCTCATATTAAACGTTGTTAGAAGCAACCTTGGTGATGTGTCTCACGAGATTGTTCTAAGTGCGGCAGATGCTGTCTTAGAGTACCTAAAGGATGAAGATATGAAGGATTTCGACAAGAAGAAGGAAATCGACGACCTGCTGGGTGTTTCGCTAAACCCCAAACAATTCAACGAGTTGGTCAACCTCGGAAAGAAGATTACAGATTATGATACCCAAAATGATGACGAGGAAATGGACACGGGTGCTGGCGCAGCCGAAGGCGATGAGGAGCTTGACGAACGTCAGGGTGTCGCTGTTGTCTTCGACGACGAAGAAGAGGACGGTGAAGCCTTATTAGACGAAGTTCGGGACGAATCGTCAGACGATGAAGTAGCTGCCGACGGTGATGAGGAGGATCTTACTGGTCTCGAAGAACGAGCGACGGCAGGCGGTGCTGCGGAAGACCGAGACGAGGAAAGCGCCGGCTTAGCTGACGGGGAAGAAATGGTGATCGACTCTGGATTACCAGACAGCAAGCGTGCGGGTACTTCTAAGGAGACCAACTATATCCCTGCACGCCAGATCGATGCATACTGGTTGCAAAGAGAGATAGGCAACATATACACCGACGACCATATCCGACATGAGAAAACTACCCAGGCATTGCATATACTTTCCGGGGAAGCTGATGAGCCTGGCGGGGATGAGAAACCACTCAGAGAGATCGAAAATGAGTTGATGGAGCTCCTCGACTTTGAACATCATGAAGTTGTTCAGAAGCTCATTGAGAACCGCGAGAAGATCGTGTGGCTTACACGCTTGGCTAGGGCAGAAGGTGACGAGGAAAAGGGTGTCATCGAACGGGAGATGGCTTCTGAGGGCGTTAGATGGATTCTGGACGAGCTTCGAGGTAGAAAGGCAGCCGATGGCGCAAAGAAGATGGAGATCAAGATGGACATCGACGTCCCAGCATCGTTCAGCACTGCGCCAAAGGAGGAGCGAGCAGAAGGTCAACTGGTCGGTGGCCTCCAACCACGGAAGTTCATCAATCTCGAAAATCTTGTGTTTGACCAAGGCAACCATCTTATGACAAATCCGAAAGTCAAGCTCCCTGAAGGCTCAACGAAACGGACATTCAAGGGTTACGAAGAGATCCACGTTCCTCCACCGAAGAAACGCGGCCAAGCAGACGAAACTAACATCCCCATTACCGATATGCCTGAGTGGGCACGCGTGCCTTTCAGCTCAGCTAAGTCCCTTAATAAAATCCAGACGAAGTGCTTTCCAGCAGCCTTTGAGGATGATGGGAATATGCTCATCTGCGCTCCGACTGGTAGTGGTAAAACGAACGTAGCTATGCTGACCATTCTACGAGAGCTTGGGAAGCACCGAGATCCTAAAACGGGAGACATTGACTTGGACGCTTTTAAGATTGTATACATTGCGCCTTTAAAGGCCTTGGTCCAGGAACAAGTTGGAAACTTTGGTGCCCGCCTGAAGCAATATGGCATAACCGTCTCTGAGTTGACTGGTGACCGTCAACTCACCAAGCAGCAAATCGCCGAAACTCAGATAATTGTCACAACCCCAGAGAAATGGGACGTCATCACGCGAAAAGCTACAGACTTGACGTACACAAACCTCGTGCGGTTGATTATTATTGACGAAATTCACCTTCTACACGATGAAAGAGGCCCTGTCATCGAGAGCATTGTGAGCAGGACAATTAGGAAGACAGAGCAGACTGGTGATCCGGTCAGGCTTGTTGGTTTGTCTGCTACACTACCTAACTATCGAGACGTTGCTAGCTTCCTCCGTGTAGACCCTACCAAAGGTCTCTTTCATTTTGATGGTTCCTTTCGGCCGTGTCCTCTAAGACAAGAGTTCATTGGCGTTACTGAGAAGAAAGCCATCAAACAACTCAAGACGATGAATGATATCACCTATAATAAGGTCATCGAACATGTGGGCACTCACCGAAACCAGATGCTCATTTTCGTTCATTCTCGGAAGGAAACCGCGAAGACTGCGCGGTATGTCCGGGACAAGGCCCTTGAGATGGAAACGATTAACCAAATTCTGAAGCACGATTCAGGCTCCAGAGAAGCTTTGAATGAGATCGTCAATGATATTACTGATACTGACCTAAAGGATCTCATTCCTTACGGATTTGGCATCCACCATGCTGGTATGAGTCGTATCGATCGATCGGAAGTTGAGGGCCTCTTCGCTTCCGGCTTAATCCAAGTCCTTGTTTGTACGGCTACTCTTGCCTGGGGTGTCAATTTACCGGCGCATACCGTCATTATCAAGGGCACTCAGGTTTACTCGCCCGAGAAGGGTAGTTGGGTAGAGTTGAGTCCACAAGACGTCCTGCAGATGTTGGGTCGTGCTGGGCGACCCCAATACGACACTTATGGTGAGGGTATTATCATTACGTCTCAAAGTGAGATGCAATACTACCTATCACTACTCAACCAGCAACTTCCCATCGAGAGTCAATTCGCTAGCAAGCTCGTGGATAACCTCAATGCAGAAATCGTTCTTGGCAATGTACGAAATAGAGACGAAGGAGTAGAATGGCTTGGATACACGTATCTCTTCGTTCGAATGTTGAAGTCGCCTGGTCTTTACAGCGTGGGGGCTGACTACGAGGACGATGAAGCCCTAGAGCAAAAGCGCGTTGATCTAATACATTCGGCGGCTACTGTTCTGAAGAAGTCTAACTTGATCACCTATGATGAGAAGACTGGAAAAGTTAAGGCAACCGAGCTCGGAAGAATAGCATCACATTACTACATCACTCATGGATCGATGGACACTTACAACAAGCTCATTCAACCTTCGATCACGACGATTGAGCTTTTCCGAGTGTTCGCTCTGAGCGCTGAGTTCAAGTATATCCCTGTTCGCCAGGATGAAAAGTTGGAGCTCGCAAAGATTCTAGCTCGAGTACCGATACCCGTGAAGGAGAGCATCGAGGAACCGCATTGCAAGATAAATGTGCTTTTACAAGCGTATATCAGTCGCCTTAAGCTCGAGGGCTTGGCTCTCATGGCTGATATGGTCTACGTCACGCAATCTGCCGGTCGTATTCTTCGCGCGATATTCGAGATTACTCTCCAAAAGGGATGGTCTAACGTTACCAAGACGGCCTTGGACTTGTGCAAGATGGCAGAAAAGAGAATGTGGCTCACTATGACTCCACTTCGCCAATTCCCTCGTTGTTCTCGAGATATTATCACGAAGGCTGACGGCTTGGATGTTCCATGGAGTAGTTATTTCGACCTAGATCCTCCGCGCATGGGAGAGCTCCTTGGAAAACCGAAGGCAGGCCGTTTGGTGTGTGACCTAGTAGCCAAATTCCCGAGGGTCGAGATCCAAGCTCAGGCCCAGCCAATGACTCGCTCCATGCTTCGGGTCGAGCTGTCTATCACACCGAATTTCCAATGGGATGATGAGTTGCATGGATCGGCAGAAAGTTTCTGGATTATCGTTGAAGATTGCGACGGCGAGGATATTCTCTTCCATGACCAGTTCCTACTGCGCAAGGATTATGCAGTATCAGAGAACAACGAGCACCTAGTTGACTTCACAGTGCCCATTACTGAACCTATGCCCCCTAACTACTTCATTTCCGTAGTTTCCGACAGATGGTTGCATTCAGAGACCAAGTTAGCCGTGTCGTTCCAGAAGCTCATCCTCCCCGAGAAATTCCCCCCTCATACTCAGCTTTTGGATCTACAACCGCTCCCGATCGCTGCACTGAAAGCAAAGGACTACTCTAACCTTTACGAGTCTTGGAGTTATTTCAACAAAATCCAGACGCAGACGTTTAATTCCCTCTATACGACGGACGACAACGTCCTGATTGGGGCACCGACTGGTAGTGGAAAGACTGTTTGTGCCGAGTTTGCCATCCTGCGTCTTTGGTCCAAGCCAGAAATTGGACGTGCTGTCTATATCGCACCGTTCCAGGAAATTGTTGACATCAGATACCAAGACTGGACTAAGCGGCTTCGTCACTTACGTGGCGGCAAGGAGATCGTTAAGCTTACTGGAGAAACAGCAACGGATCTCAAGCTGCTCGAAAAGGGAGATCTCATTTTGGCTACTCCAACGCAGTGGGATGTTTTATCTCGACAGTGGCAAAGACGCAAGAATATCCTCACCGTCGAGTTGTTCATCGCTGATGAGCTTCACTTGCTTGGTGGTCCGTTGGGTTATATCTACGAGATCATAGTATCTCGGATGCATTACATTCGCACTACCGCTAGTCTGGATATGCGAATCGTTGGGTTAAGCGTTTCACTCGCGAATGCCCGAGATATTGGCGAATGGATCGATGCTAAAAAGAAGGACGTGTACAATTTCAGTCCCCACGTCCGTCCCGTACCGCTGGAACTTCGCATCCAATCTTTCTCCATCCCTCATTTCCCATCGCTCATGCTTGCCATGGCCAAGCCAGCGTATCTTGCAATCACGGAAATGTCGCCAGATCAGCCAGCACTGGTTTTCGTTCCAAGCAGAAAACAGACGAGATCAAGCGCGCGCGATATTCTTGCCGCTTGCCTCGCAGAAGACGATGAAGATAGGTTCCTACATGTAGACATTGACCAGCTTCGCCCACTTCTGGAACGTGTCCAGGAAGAAGCGTTAGCTGAAGCACTTTCGCACGGTGTCGGCTATTACCACGAAGCTCTCAGCCAGAATGACAAGCGTATTGTCCTCCACCTTTATAATCAAGGTGCAGTTCAAGTCTTGGTCGCATCCCGTGATGTATGCTGGGAACTGGACTGCAGCGCACATCTAGTTGTGGTAATGGGCACTCAATATTTCGAGGGTCGCGAACACCGGTATGTCGACTACCAGCTAAGCGAAGTATTGCAGATGTTTGGAAAAGCTCTGCGCCCTTCCCGAGAGGGTCGCAGCCGAGGTGTTTTAATGGTCCCAGGCGTTAAGAGGGAATACTTCAAGAAGTTCTTGAACGAGGCCCTTCCGGTCGAGTCCCACCTCCACAATTTTGTCCATGACGCTTTCGTTACCGAGGTCAGCACCAAGATGATCGAATCTGCGGATGATGCTATCAACTGGACGACGTTTACGTATTTCTACCGCCGACTCTTGGCAAATCCCAGCTACTACAGTTTGACAAGCCCAACACACGATGGGCTAAGCAACTACCTCTCTGACCTAGTGGAGACTACCCTAAAAGAACTTACGGAATCCAAGATTATTGATTTTGACGAGGATGATGGCTCAGTTGCTCCTCAGAATGCAGCTATGATTGCGGCCTACTACAATATCTCGTACATCACAATGCAGACCTTCCTATTGTCATTGACTGCGAGAACGAAGCTCAAAGGTATTCTTGAGATCGTGACGTCGGCTACGGAGTTTGAATCGATCCAAATCCGACGCCACGAAGACAATCTACTCCGGCGCATCTATGACAGGGTTCCGGTCAAGATGTCCGAGGCGGCATACGACTCACCGCATTTCAAGGCGTTCGTGTTGCTACAAGCGCACTTCTCGCGGATGCAACTCCCCATTGACCTTGCTAAAGACCAAGAATTAGTTGTATCGAAAATCTTGAGTCTTTTGAGCGCAACAGTCGATGTTCTCTCCTCTGACGGGCATTTGAATGCCATGAACGCCATGGAAATGTCTCAGATGGTGGTTCAAGCCATGTGGGACCGCGACAGTCCCTTAAAGCAGATCCCTCATTTTACACCGGAGGTAGTGAAGGTGGCAAATGAATTCGGGTATGTACTCCCCAACCATCCCAGTCGCGATGATACTAACTTGCTATGCTCTAGGATTAATGACATTTTCGATTTCATGGAGGCAATGAATCCCGAGGAAAACAAGAATTATTCTACGCTTGTCAAACGCCTCGGTTTGACGCAATCACAATTGGCTCAAGCAGCGGCTTTCACGAACAATAAATACCCCGATATCTCCCTCGAATTTGAGCTTGTGGACGAGGACAATATCCACGCGGGAGAACCGGCGTACATAAACGTCCAGATCGAGCGTGAGGTAGAAGAGGAGGACGGGGAAGTTGACACGACAGTCCACGCTCCATTCTACCCCGCCAAGAAGGTGGAGAATTGGTGGCTGGTCGTTGGAGAGGAGAGCACGAAGACGCTGCTCGCAATCAAGCGGGTCACGATTGGCCGGCAACTCAAGGTTAAGTTGGAGTACACAGTCCCGACACCCGGCAAACATGACTTGAAGTTGTTCTTGATGAGTGACAGTTACGTCGGCGTGGACCAAGAACCGACCTTTTCGGTGACGGTTGCGGAGGGTATGGACGTCGACTCGGACGAGGAAGAAGAAGATGATGAGGAGGATGAGTAAACCCCTCAGGGCATCCCCGCGGGACTCTCCACAGGTGGGATTACGCCTATCTAGTGTATGAAAAGCTTACTGTACATATAGCAAGTCATTCGGGGAGGCGAAAGAGGCTGCCCGGCGAATGATCTAGGGAAAAAAGGGATAGGTCAAAACGTTTACTACTTAAGTTCTCTTATCGCCAACTGGTCTTTAATGAGGATATTTTCTGATTCCATGATTAAATTATGAGTGATGCAGATGATGGGGCTGCGTGAGTTGGGCTTTCTGTGGGAGAGGGCTGATGCCGGCTCAGATGTCATCAGGACTCATCAGACAAACCGAACCGGGAGGTAGATGCAAACGAAGGTTTGCGGAGTAGAGGGAAGATGAGCTGGTGTGGGTAAATGACTATAGAAGATGAAGGAATACAGGTGGCTATGTTGGCGAGTGCGGATTGCCAAGGGGGGGTGTGTGTGTTTCTCAGGGTGGGTTGGCGTTACCTACCTTGCCTCCTTACCTAAGTACCTCCAGCTGCCGCTACGTATCAAATCTCGGTAGGCGATACTTCATAGGCAGGCAGGCATGTAAACAGTAAGAAAAGGAGACCCACGTACAAATTTGTACCGGCGCAAATCTGAACCAAAACGTACCAGGACGACCAAGTCTACCTACCAAGGACGTAGGCCAAGCAAGGCTGCCCGCTCACTTTAGATACCTCATAGACAATAATAAGCTGCCATATTAACGCCGTCGCTTCCCTGGCTTTCTCCAGTCGCCCAAGCCGTCACGCAACACGAGACGCCATCATCAAAAAGGTCACGTGCGTTTATTAAGAGAGCTACCCGGTGTCTATCACCTGGTAGTGGTACATCCTGTACATCCTGTACATCCTACTTTTGAATGAGCACAGGCTTTTCTATCTTCGATCCTGGGAATTTTCTTGGACTATCTCATCCATCAACCTTTCTGCCTTCATCTTTTTTTCCTCTCTTTTTCAATTTTCCCCCCTTCCGTCTTCTGCGAAAATTTGCCTCCTACAAAACAATACAAACAACCTTGAACACAACGCCATCCGATCGCGCTTTCCAATTGTAGACAATTATAGCGACCCATCGACTACGTATGGTACTTAGTATCGACGGCGGTCACTAGCTGTTAGCCCCGTCAACTTTCTCCAGTTTTTGGAAAGTTGACTGGACGCGTTTTTCTTTACCTGCCAATACATTACCTTTACCTTGCCTTGCTCTCCAACCGTTGGTCAACATATTTTCGCCGCAACCAACCCTTTTTTTTTTACCTCTTTCTTTGATCGGCCTCTAGTCATCCGACCATCATCACCTTTGCATCGCGATCTTTCTATAATCTATCCGCTATCCTAATACCATCATTGCCGATTGTCAACATGTCTGACGAGACGGCCGCGCAACCTGCCGCCGCGCAGTCTCAGGATGTGTCTGCCAACGTAGCTGCAGAAGGCACTACGTCAGAGTCCGTCGCGCCTGTTAGCGACGCGAAGTCAATTGACAAAAAAACTGCAAGTGCTGCCGATGCAGACAAGACCAACGAGGACAGCTCAGCCGAGGAGCCTGCTAAAGCTGAAGGTAAGTTGCATCCACCAAAAAATCAACATAAAGTAACCCAAAAACATTCTCGTCGGCGTTGTCCGAGCGCCTCTCAACACCGCTCGCCCCTATAAACACGTCATCCCCAATCACCTTGGTCCGCGTTATAAGCACTACAAACAATTGATTACCTTCAACCCGCACACCTTCAGCCACCATGATAAGTTTACGTGCTAACACGATATCTCTAATAGCCGCCGATGAGGCCCCGGCTACCAAGAAAACCGACGAGAAGTCTACTGACCCTGATGTTGAGATGAACGACAAACCGGCCGAAGAGGTTGAGCAGCCTACAGCTGATGATAAGGTTGACTCGGAGAAGGCCGCGGATGAGAATGAAGCGCCTACGGGTACTGCTGAAGGTGCGGCCGAGGCCGAATCGACAACACAAGGAGACAAATCTAAAGCGCGTCGCAAGTCTACCGCCGATTCCAAGAGCAAGAAGTTGAATAAGAAGGCGTCCAAGGCCAAGATTCTACACGTCGACGCGCAGCCTGGCGAGCATTACTTCGCCAAGCTAAAGGGCTTCCCCCCTTGGCCTGTCATCATCGCTGAGGAGGACATGCTGCCCGCAAGTATGTTGAGCACGCGACCTGTTACGGCTGCTCGCCCTGATGGTACCTACCGCGAAGATTTCGCGGATGGTGGTAAGAGGATCGCGGACCGAACGTTCCCGGTCATGTATCTCCACACCAACGAATTGTAAGGAGATTGGCTCTATTCAATCCTGCGACGTAATAACTGGTAGCTGACCATTGCAATAGTTCGTGGACAAACAACTCCGATCTCAGCGAGCTTGACCCTTCGACAGTCGCCAGTATGATCACGACCAAGATGCGCAAGGATCTACAGAACGCCCATCTGTTGGCTGCCGAACAGAACTCTTTAGATTACTATAAGAATGTTCTCCGCGATTTTGAGGAGCAGCGTCTCGCAAAACTAGAAGCTAAGAAGGCTAAGGCCAACAAGACGCCTAAGAAGGCCGCTAAAGCCGCTGAAGCTGCTGCGGGTGATGAAGATGAGGATATCGAAATGGCTGATGCTGAAGAGAGCGGCGAGGCGGAGCCAGCTGAGAAGAAGCCCAAGTCAAAGAAACGCAAGGCCGAAGACGAAGCTAGCGTAAGAGGCCGTCCATCTTATGATCTAAATGTTTACTAACTACTATATGTCTAGACTCCTCAACGTTCCGAATCTGTCAAGAAGCCAAAGATTAAGATCACGAACTCATCCACTCCCAAGGCCACCAACGGCGTCCAATCACCCACCGCAAAAGATTCTTCCAAGCCCGTCAAGGTTAAGTCGAAGGCAGCTAAGGGTAGCAAGGACAAGGACAAAGCCGAGAGCAAGAAGGAGAAAGAACCTCCTAAGGAGCCGGAACTTAGCCCCGAAGAGAAGCACATGCGCAAGGAGGTAAGACATCCATCGATTCAAAGCACTCGCGTTAGTCAATGCTCACTAGTCTATAGAAAGAGATTTTGTTCCTACGTCATCGACTTCAAAAAGGTCTACTCCTTCGCGATCAGGAGCCAAAGGAGGAGGAGATGAAGTCTATGTCGGAGTTCCTTGCTAAACTCGAAACATTCCCCGACCTCGAGGTTAGCATCATTCGAGCAACCAAGATCAACAAGGTTCTCAAAGCGATCTTGAAGTTGGAGACGATCCCGAAGGAGGAAGATTTCCAGTTCAAGCCGCGATCTCAGACTCTATTGGACAAGTGGAATAAGCTTCTTGCTGACGGCGGAGCTCCCGCCCCCGCGAACGGCGTCAATGGTGGTGGTGCTAATTCTGCTAAGGGCGGAAAGGGAGCAGCCAATGGTGTCAAGGAAGCATCGGCCGATCACAAATCGGATCTCGAGAAGGAAGACGGCAAAGCCGATACTCCAGAGAAGGACGCGAAGGATAAGACTTCAGCTGAAGCAGAGACGGCAAGCGACGAGAAGTCAGACGCAGTAAAGGTATGTCTAAATTGCTTGCTCATGAACGATGACTATTTTTGAAGTCGGGGAGATTATGAATCTAACTAGGTAGCTACAGAATGCAAAGACTTCAGCCGATGAGACGGCTGCAGAGGTCGAAGCTACGGCATGAAGTAACAAGCGCTGAACTCGACGAAACGACGACGATTTCTTTTGATGTCTGAAAGTCGGCGGCAACCAGGGGCGTTCAGGGGTATAAGAAAGGCTACATTGCTCGAGCGTGGCTTGCCATTGAATGATGGTGGGCCATGCGACTGGAATATGCGTACAAGCTTCGCGTACTTGGACTCGAAGTGTGTTCGTTTTATGTGAACTAGGAAGTACTTGTTTTCAGGTCAGATCAGACAGGTCATGTACGGTCCTGGAACAGTCAATATTTGGTCGGGGAAGGGCCTAGGGGCCTTTGGAGGGTGAGGGAACAACGAAAAAGTCAGACTCCTACCCGGCATCTGACACCGTTAATTAGTTCGTCGGCCGGTAGGGATGATGGACACGGCATGTCATTAGTGGTTGTGTTTTTTCAGTTTGGGAGGGCTGTGATGATTTTCTAGGAGATTTTGCAATAAAAAAAGTTCGTTGCATTACTTGTATAATTGCTGAGTCACTACGGTGGGATTATAGAATTATATCGTGCATCATGCTGTCTTGGTGATTTTCGTGTTGAGCATTGAAAGTGAAGGTCGAGTACGTACATATGTATGTATATACAAGTGACGACAGTATGTCGATTTGGGGGCTAGAGTTAGGAGCTTGGACCATTTCATCCACTTAGCTGCAAGGGCCACCCCACCGTAGACCCGTCTGACAAAGCTCCAGGCGCGCGTCATCAGCCGTCAGTGCCTGACATTTTGTATCTTGTAACTTGTAACCTTCAAAAGTGAATGGAAAGCTCCATCTCATTCATGAATTTAATTATCTATTCCAATCTCATCCACCTTCTTCACTCTTCTCCGCCACCCCGGTTCTTCATTCCCTTTTTATTACTATGAAATCGCACCTTGTTCTCTGATTCCAAGTTTTGAAGAGTCAGATATAAGTTCGATTTCATGAACTTTCCCCCCCTCATCTCTATCCCGTTATAACATCCCACTACAAATACCTGCACGATCACGAAATTTCCATCACCATGTTGTTACGACTACGAGGCCCGGACGGCATGATCCGGATCAACATCGAGAAGGACGACACTTTCGCTGACCTTGGTCGTCTGGTATGCGCCCTGCCTTTCTACTTCGCCATGTCAGTCGTCACTAACTTTGTATATAGCTCGTGGCGCAATTGCCACCGACCGTTGACCCGAGCAGTATTTCCATGTCCCCGGACCCCCAAGCCAAAGACTCGAAGAAGTTGAAGGATATTGCCAGATACAAGTTGGCGCAGATTGGATTGAAGTACTATACACCTGCTAGATTTACCTCCCCGAAGAGTCCCCTCGAGTATTACTAACATATGTACAGCCATGGAGACTTGATTTTCATTAACTACCAACACCAGAACTCCGCCAACGGTCACGCGAATGGCGCACCCACAGCATCTACCACCACATCGTCGACGAACAGACTGAATGGGAAACCTATCCTACCTACGGAGGATCTACCGGTCGACCCGCCTCCGCTAGCATCACCTACGAAAGTCATCAAGAATCCTTGGGAAGTAGTGAAGCAGTCAGCATTGGATGATCGATTGGATAAGCAGGATGGCAAGATCCCTCGAGGCCGAGACCGGATGTGCAAGCACGGGCCTAAAGGCATGTGCGACTATTGCATGCCTCTCGACCCCTTCAATCTTCAATACCTCGCCGATAAGAAGATCAAGTACCTATCCTTCCACTCCTACCTCAGAAAGATCAACTCGGCCACGAATAAGCCCGAACTTGGCAGTTCATTCATTCCACCCCTTAAGGAACCGTACTTCCGAGTTAAAAGGGACTGTCCTTCGGGTCACCCCCAATGGCCCGAGGGCATCTGCACCAAGTGCCAGCCCAGCGCTATTACCCTCCAACCACAGCCTTTCCGCATGGTCGACCACGTCGAGTTCGCTTCATTCGAACTTGTTAACTCCTTCATCGACGCCTGGCGAAGAACCGGCGCACAACGGATTGGATACCTCTACGGTCGTTATGCGGAATATACCGAAGTACCACTCGGCGTTAAGGCGATAGTAGAGGCCATACATGAAGTGCCTCAAGTAGACGAAGTTGATGGAGTATCGCTAAATCCCTGGGACAACGAGACCGACATCAACGATGTTGCCAGGTTATGTGGACTTGAACAAGTTGGCGTAATATTCACTGACTTGCTGGATGCGGGAACCGGCGACGGGAAAGTTATCTGCAAGCGACATGCCGACTCATATTTCCTCAGTTCCCTGGAGATTTGCTTCGCGGCGCGTTTGCAGGCTCAGCATCCTAAAGCTACCAAGTGGAGCGATACAGGAAGATTCGGCTCAAACTTCGTCACGTGTATCATCTCAGGCGACGAAACAGGCCAGATCGCTATCTCATCTTACCAGGTGTCTAACGATAGTGTGGAAATGGTACGAGCAGATCTCATCGAGCCGTCAGCTGACCCTAATGTCATGCTTGTGCGGGAAGAGGAGGAAGATGACGGTTCTACGAGCCGGACGCGATACATTCCCGAGGTATTCTACCGAAAGATTAACGAGTATGGTGCCAACGTACAGGAGAATGCAAAGCCGTCATTCCCAGTCGAATATCTCTTCGTAACATTAACACACGGTTTCCCGGCGCAACCGAAGCCCTTGTTCAAAACAACCAACTTCCCGATCGAGAACCGCGAGATAATGGGAGAGACCCAACAATTCAAGTCAGTTGCCAAGGCTCTCGATACTAGCGGTGGCAAAGAGCTCGGATCCCTCTCAGACTTCCACCTGCTTAATTTCATACATGGGATGGGCGTGCTATCTAAGGTAAGTCAACCCAACTTCGTGGCAATCACAATCCCCCTTTTTCCTTGATCCAAGCGTAATAACAGATAAATAGGAAGAAGAAGCACTCATGTGCCGGGCGGCGACGACTCATGATCTCGCCGACATATACCAATTGTTTTCAATGCCCGGCTTTCTTTCGCTAAAAGCTATTTTAGCAGAAACTGGTGAGACAACCCCCAAAAGAAAGCGGCCTCGAACAAGTGGCGAGGGGGGCGCGACGCCCTCTTCGTACTCATCCGTCGCCGCTTCCGCCAATAGATCCGGTGAACCGCTTACTAAGCGTCTTGCTGCCGTTAGGCTGAACGAGCGAAACGAGTCCACGCCAATATTCGACCGTGCTAAGCACGAGGACATGTGATGCCGTATGAAGGGAGAGGTTGGAAACAAGTTTGTACCCCCCGTACCTACCTGCTTATAGACAGGTTTACTCGGAGGGAAAGAAGCCAAAGGCCTAATGCGCTGCGAATATGCGGACTGGGAGAAGGAAATCCGGGTGCCGTTAATCAGCCGTGGCTACTGCAGTAAAATAGCTCTCAGGCAGTTAGGCCTGTCCTGGACAGCCGCAGCTTTCTTGTTCTTTCGCTAGCATAAAGGGGAAAGAGGTGCGCGTGTTGTCGTACATAACGGAATCTCAATATGAAATTGAGATGCTGCTTCCCTCATCGTAATGGAAACCTTGCCGCCATAGATGAGAAAGTGAACTGGAATCATAATGGCTTTCATGTGTAGGATGCTCGAACCGTGTAGTCCGTACTTTTAATCTCATCTAGTAGCCTTGATTTGTTTTCTGGTTTGCTCTTGGCTACGGGGTAGATGCCTAATCAATGAACATGGGCACTCCTCTATTATACGTGAACATGAAAGGTTCATGACGTTGTAAACATGAATAGGAGCCAGGTCTTATCAACCCGAGGGCAAAGCTACGAATCGACCTCCAGAGAGAGGACGCGCGCTAAGAAAAGAGGGGAGGGTGATTGCCGAGATACCAAGATTTACGACATGGTCTCCGTAGGAGGAGGACGACGACGATGAAGAAGATCAAGATGAACATGATGATGACGATGATGATGTAGTATAGAGGATATAGGAGTATTTACGCGACCTTCCCACTGATGGTCTGTGTTTATTAGGTAATTTAAATTTTGATTCAAGTCAGATAGACTATTTACCTAGCCTCCTTTCCTTTCTACTCTTCCATTCGAAAAGGAACCCCATCCTTCGTCGCCTCCTTTTTTGTTTCACAAGCCCCGTCCGCCCTTGAGGAAAATAGGTTAATCCTAATCAACGCCTGTTATAGAAAACGGAGCCGTCGCAGAAAACGTCGCGATTTTTAACTTTTATTTTTGATTGATGAAACAGGGTATATCTGGTACTCTACAGGGGCTTGCCACCGATGAAGTCAGACCACCGGCGAACCTCGGACGGGATACCTTCCTTCCGGGGCAGCTTCTCGTTCATGCACTGGGCAAAGAGCATGGCAGTCTAGAGGGAATCGAGATTAGCATATTCACAAGGCCGCTTGGCACATATAGGAGAGGGGGGAGAAGCTTACCTGAGGCTCCATGAACAAGGGAACGCCGAAATCGACAGCATTCCTGCGCATTACGTAGTCCACGTCCATGACCGTCTTAGCCCGGGCAAGGGCGAGGTTGAATACTCCTCGGATGTCATACTTCTGGAAGACTTCTCGGAGCAGACGCTTGTCCTCCTTGGGGAACTCTATTACTTCTACGGTGACCTGATCCTTAGCAGTCGACTCGATGAAGTGCTTCACGTCCTCCTCAGCGGCGTAGAATTTGTATCCGAGGGGTGAAAGGTAGTCCACGATCTTGGTAAGCCATGGCCTGGACGTCTCACCACCTAGTAGGATCCCCTCACCGGGCTCGGGGACGCGGAAGTTCATGGCAGACTGAAGGGACGTCCAGTATGCCTCCACAAGGTCCTTGCCGAAGCAGGCCATTTCACCTGTGCTAGCCATTTCAACACCCAAGAATGGGTCGGCTCCGGCCAGACGGGTCCACGAGAATTGAGGGACCTTGGTAGCTACATAGTCTCTCTTAACAGCCATCGGGTCGGCAGGGCTGGGAACATCCTTGCCAACGAGAGCCTTGGTTGCAACATCGATGAAGTCAGTGCCGAGAACCTTGCTGACGAAGGGGAAGGATCGAGAGGCCCGAAGGTTGCACTCAATGACTTTGAGTACGGGCTCTCCGCCGTCAGGGTTATCTGCTTTGATGATCTGCATGTTGAATGGCCCGGTAATATTCCAGGCCTTCGCAACCTTTTTGGCAATTTCCTTGACTCGCTCCATGGTCCTGTTGTCTAGGTTGACTGGGGGTAGGACCAGTGTGGCATCACCAGAGTGGACACCAGCTTGCTCAACATGCTCGCTAACAGCATGGAGGATCAAGCTACCTTGGTTGGCAACACTATCAACATCGATCTCCTGAGCACCCTCGATGAACTTGGTTATCACAACAGGATGATCAGGTGATACATCGCTCGCGGCCAGTAACTTGTCTTTCAGGTCTTCTTGGCTTCTGATGACAGTCATGGCAGCACCCGAGAGAACATAACTCGGACGGACTAAGACAGGGTAGCCAACCTGTTCGGCGAACTTCTCGGCTTCAGCTACAGAGGTTAATTCCTTCCAATCAGGTTGGTCGACATTTATCGAGTCCAGTATCTCCGAGAATTTCTGTCTGTCTTCGGCTTTGTCGATATCCCTTGGATCAGTTCCTAGAACATTCGCCTTCCCCGTCTCCTGAAGGCGCAGGGCAATATTTTGTGGAAGTTGACCACCGACAGACACTACAACACCATTCGCTTGTTCTAGTTCATACTGCAATAACAGGAGTCAGCAATTCCCTTTTCAGGAAAGAGTTCTAGGAGTTTTGAGCATGTCTCGGGAGACAAGCCAAAAGGGGTAGAGAAAAGCTCTTGGTGTTACATACGATATCCATCACCCTCTCATAGCTCAGCTCGTCGAAATAGACTTTGTCGGCAGCGTCGAAATCAGAGGATTTCGTTTCGGGGTTTGTATATGTGGAAGTTAGCAAAAGAACAACGAAAGGATAATTATTTCAAGAGAATAGAGAATCCTAGAATCCTGGGATGATTCCCGTGATTCTACCCGGACTGTTCGAAGTGGGTAGTTGCGTTTTATCTATGGCGTAGTGCGGATTGGACACATTCTCACACGACAAGAAGGAAATACCTACATTAATCATCAGAGTTTTCTCGCCCATCTTTCTAAGAGCGACAGTTGCGCTCACAGCGCACCAGTCGAATTCCACCGAGCTACCTATACGGTACTGCAACAATAAGAGTCAGCAATTCCTTACTCAAAGAAGGAGTTTTAAGCATGGCTTTGGACACAGGCCAACAGGGGTAAAAAAGAACTCTCGGTATTACATACCACACCCGATCCTAGGACCATCGTCGGCTTATCCTCAAACGTAACATCGTGGGTACTAGCGTTATAAGTAGTATATAGATAATTCGTCTCTGCCGGGAATTCGGCAGCAAGCGTGTCGATTCTCTTAACCCAGGGGCGGATGCCCATGCTTAGTCGAAGAGCACGAACGGAGTCCTCGTCGCTCTTGACAGCGTTCGCAATTTGCCTGTCAGAGAAACCCATCTTCTTGGCCTTGAGGATAAGATCGCGCTTCAACCCATTTATGCTACCGACGGCTTCCAATTCCTTGGTGCAGTCAACAAGATTTTGAAGCTTATACAAGAACCACTTGTCAATCTTGCTCAGCTCATGGACCCTGTCAACAGTGTAACCCTCGTGAAGCATTGCCTGACCTACTGCCAACCATCGGCGGTCCGTTGGGTGAGATAGTTCATGGTCGAGGTCTTCAAATTTGTCACCCTGGAACCCAACGAACTTAGGGTCAACTTTACGAATAGCCTTCTGAAAAGACTCCTCAAAAGTACGACCAATAGCCATGACTTCGCCCACAGATTTCATAGCACTGCCAATGTCGCGTTTAACATGCTGGAACTTGGACAAATCCCAACGAGGAATCTTTGTCACGATGTAATCGAGAGAAGGCTCAAAATTGGCAGTGGTAGTCTTAGTGACGGCATTCGGTAGCTCGGGTAAGGTATGTCCAAGTCCGATCTTTGCCGCAGTGTAAGCTAAAGGATATCCAGTAGCTTTCGAGGCGAGAGCTGATGACCGAGAAAGACGAGCGTTGACCTCAATTACTCTGTAGTCGAGGCCATCTGGCTGGAGGGCATATTGGACGTTACACTCGCCAACAACTCCAAGATGGCGGATAATCTTAATAGCCGCAGTTCGAAGCATGTGATACTCCTCATCGCTAAGAGTTTGGCTGGGTGAAACGACGATTGAGTCACCTGTGTGAGTTCCTAGGGGATCGAAGTTTTCCATGTTGCAGACAGTGATACAGTTGTTATTCGCATCACGGACAACTTCATACTCGACTTCCTTCCAACCTTTCAGCGATTTCTCAACGAGGATCTGGGGCGAGAGGGTAAGAGATCGAGCTGCCATGTTGCGCAGCTCCTCCTCATTGTTAGCAAAGCCGGAACCCAGACCTCCCAGTGCGTAGGCGGCGCGGACGATAATAGGATATCCGACCTTGGAGGCAGCGTCCAGAGCATCGTCAACAGTACCGACAGCAATTGATTTGGCAATTGGAATGTCAATCTCGTTGAGGGCCTTAGCAAAGAGATCTCGGTCCTCACTTAGCTCCAAAGTGTGGACGCTTGTGCCGAGTACCTTAACACCGTACTTTTCGAATAACCCCATGCGCTGCATTTGCACACCCAGGTTTAGCGCTGTCTGTCCACCAAAGGACAGGAAGATGCCATCGGGTCGTTCCTTCTCGATAACGTAGGTTACATATTCCGGAGTGACGGGGAGGTAGTATACCTCGTCGGCGAGGCTGTGGTTGGTCTGGATGGTGGCAATATTTGGATTTATAAGGACAGAGGCTACACCAGCCTCTTTTAATGCCTTGAGGGCCTGAGTACCTATACAAGATATGAGTCACCCTTGACCTTCGGGCTCATCAAGAGCAGTTCTGCAATACTAACCTGAGTAATCGAACTCGCCAGCTTGTCCAATTGCTAAACCACCACTACCAATAACTAGCACTTTCTTAACATTCACAACATCCCTAGGTTTTATTACGCCACTCTCTAGGTAGGCCTTCGGATTCGGTGCCTCTTGAGCAGCTATGCTGGCAGCGGAACAAAGGGCGGTGACAGAAAAGTTCCTCTCCTGTGAAAAACCAGGTTTTCGATTCGAAGCAAGAAGCTGAGAGGGAGCTCGAAGGCTTGTTGTGGTAAGCTGCCTTCGAGTTATAGGTAGCCGTCTGCTATGTCGTAGCAGCATAGGGGCACGACCTGCAAGCTTGGTGGAGAGAGCCATGGTAATAAGCTGCCCCTAGCAACTAGGAGCTGGAATCTTGGGAGGTTAGGAAGGAAGAAGGGCTCAAGAGCTCACGAGCCAAAGCTTGGGGCTCCCTGCTCCCAATTGAAGTCAATTGAGCTTCTAGGAAAAGATTCCTCAACTCTCCTGAGTCACAATGTATCTGGAATCACTAAACAATGTGTGAGTCTTAAAGGTCCGGTCTAGGTAAATAATAAATTTCAAGGCATGCCACCATATATGCATAGATAAGCCGATAAGGATAGAAAAAAAAAGTTATTGAGGGTCCCGCTAATCAGATTCGCTGCAAGGCGGGTTGCGATTTACGGAGGTAGGAGGGGAGCAAATCTCTTGGCATTCCCGATCTAACGGGGTACGGTACATGGAAAGTTTAATTCCAACCCTACGATTGGTATATGCGTGCTTCACTTCCGCTTTTAGTCAAGCCCAGGTACAAAAACCTCTCGTTAAAATTGTACCCAGTCTACCCTTGCTACCTTATCTCTAAATGACTGCTTACGTTACGGAATTGAGAAGTAATGACGTCGTCTGTTAGGTAGCTTAGTCAAGAGTCAAAATTGTATACCTACCTCCTATGCATTCCTATTACTTCACGCTTGACAATGTCCTACTACATTCTCGTTTTAATGGATGATCCAGGCTGAAACGATAACTTCAAAATGCCTTCAGAATTACTTGTCTCCTTCCTAGGCGCTATACAGGCCTCGTTGTCAGTATTGATAACTATAGGTTGCGGTGTTGCTGCAGCTCAATTTGGATTAATCACGACCAGTGCTGCTGAAGAAGTATCACACCTCTGCGTCACCGTGCTTTTGCCTTGCTTGATGATTGTGAAGTTGGGATCCGAACTACATCTGGATACAGTAGTACACTTCGTTCCCGTTGTCAGTACGTCATCTCCGAGCACCAGAAGCCCGTAGTTTCGCATGAGTTGCTAATGCTACGAACCTGTTTTATCTATCTCAGTCTGGGCTACAATTTATACAGTGACTTCCATCGGAATTGGCATGGCAGCAGTGGCGTTTTTTCGCCTACCAAAATGGGCAGTCCCTGCTATAGCGTTTAATAATACTCAGTCGCTCCCTTTGCTGCTGCTTCAATCGTTGGAAGCTACTGGGGTATTATCTTCCCTAGTCGGGTCAGGTCAAACAACTGACGCCATCGAGCGGGCTCGAACTTACTTCCTAGTTGGTTCTGTCGTCAGCAATACTATTACGTTTAGCCTGGGTCCAGAATGGATAGTTGACAAGCAAGAAGGCAACTCGATAGATCCCGAAAGTCAACAACCTTCACAAGGTGGACAGGGAGAGTCGTTTGGAGAACAGCAGCTAAGGGATGATAACATTGATCATTCACCCAGAGACTCTGAGAGTAACGATGAGCCAAGTGATCCTGACGAGAGAACATCGCTTCTTCCTACCAAGGTTGTGAATTTGGAGCACCAAATAGGAAACGATTTTAGTTCATTTTTTCGGAGCCGCTTCTATGCCTGTCCGAGGCCTGTCCAGAAGCTCCTTACGGCTATTGGAACGTTCTTCAACCCGCCTTCTGTTGGAGCGGCCATTGGTTTGGTGATAGGCCTCTCACCACCCCTACATCGACTATTTTTTAGTGGTATGACCGAAGGGGGTTATTTTAACGCGGTGCGTATTGAATTTTTCGTACATTGGGACAGCCGGTCTCTCAAGCATCGTGGGGGAATGGTTCTATATTGACATATGTGTTTAGTGGCTCACTGCCAGCCTGAAGAACATCGGCGAACTGTTCGTTTCACTCCAAGTTATTGTCGTCGGAGTAAAATTAAGCCTTAGCTTACGACTCATGAGGGAAGGTGAGGATACGGATAAACTGCCTTTGGGTACAATTCTTTGTATCATATTCATACGATTTGTCCTATGGCCAGCGATTAGCATTCCTCTCGTCTGGGCTTTGGCGACTTACACTGACATCCTCCCCAACGATCCCATACTGTGGTGGGCATTGTCCATGCTCCCTGCAGGTCCGACTGCTATGAAGGTTCTCGCATTGTCAGATGTCAGCGGGGCGAGTCAGAGTACACGAATGTCAATCGCTAAATTTCTCACAGTAAGCAGCAAAATACCCCAAGTCAACTTTCATGGTAAAGGGTTTTAACATAATAGCTTTCCTACGTTATAACTCCTATAATATCTTTTGCGGTTGTAGGGGCTCTCAAAGCGGCAGAGGCTGCGAAGGAGTGAATCCTCAACGATATATTCTGTACCTACCAAAGAGATGATGACGCATCAAGCGGAATATGAAATAATCTAAATATGAACAAAACCCCTAAATAACTATATAAATCAGGCAGTAATTATATAAAGTTATTTGTTTATTATCACGTGGAGTTGGGACTTCAGCAATAGGGGGTAGATACTTCCTTCTCATTAGTCAGCATATTAAATCGATATTGCGACGTACAGTATATTCTTACAGTAATACCCACGTAATAACACTGTACCAAGGTAGTCTCCAGGGCTACTAGTAAGCTAGGCCAACATCAGATTCTCGGCTGCCGTTTTACTCGCTATTAAATCCTTAGACAATCAACGCCGCAACGTAAGACGCGCTCCTTGCCTTGTCGCTCCCCACATTCTACGTCCGGCGACTACGCACTAGGCAGCCTCCTTCTACGCTATTTATGACGGCCTCACAGCATGTAAAAGACACATTATCCGGGTGGCTTCTCACGTCGACTGAGGTGGAGCTATGAACAATGTTTCCACCCCGACCACGCCGGCGGACCCTCATCGTATATCCCACGGTCTTCAAGAGGACGACGCCGACGGCCCAGCACACTCCGCCGTGTCCGAGCAAAATCATGATGGCAGTGCCACCACGCAAAACCCATCGCTCTCCCAGGCGGCGAAGGAAGGCCTCACAAAGAAGTTGCAGTTCATGATACATCTTAGTGTTAGCTTGGATACTCTGGTGTATGCTGAGCTATGTGCGCTGTACTATATGGAGTATGAACCACCCCTATTCTGCTATTCTGCCTATAGCGTCAAATGAGAAATGTCGTGGTGTATCGTAAAATTAGTCACTGACGTCACGCCTTTAGCTGTTCATTTTTCCGATTGATGATACGCTGGGTGCCCCAAGCCCTATTTATTAGTCCTAAGGCCGAGGACACTATTCTCATTATACCCAACTACCACGTTTCTGCGATCATCGGCCCGAATTTCCTTTGCACGCTGATGCATCTTATCGCCTCTCTACCTCAAGCAGGCGAAGCATCGCGAGGCTATCTCCATGGTGGCATACTATTCGATTTCATCGGCCAGAAAGCGCCATCCTCCAAGTTCTCGCTCCTACTACTGGATATTCTGATATTTGCGCTGCAGTGCATCATGCTGACCGTGAATATGGAGAAGGAGAGAGTACGCAAAGTGGTGAAGCCGACGACTTTACTCGATAATTCCGAAATTTCCACAATCTCAGAGAGCAGTACAGGCCAGGACTACGACGCAGAAGAGCGGGGGGTTCTTAGAGATGCGCCCATCGTGGATGAGACCCATGACATCGAAATGCAATCATTAGGACACGAAAGTGGTGGCCAACAGCGCGATGTAGAAGAGAGA
This sequence comes from Annulohypoxylon truncatum, assembly GCF_022578515.1. Classification (NCBI taxonomy): domain Eukaryota; kingdom Fungi; phylum Ascomycota; class Sordariomycetes; order Xylariales; family Hypoxylaceae; genus Annulohypoxylon; species Annulohypoxylon truncatum. Next base: position 443,480 of record NW_025953806.1, read on the forward strand.
ACTGGGTTACTTAGGCGAACGACTACCCCTACGGATAACCTCGAAAGTCTAGCCGACACGTTGAGATCCGGGAATGCTGTTCTGGCTAACTTTAACGTTCGGCGGTCACTTCAGACTGCTTGGCATAATCGGGCAAATTCGCCTGAAAGCGCGGCCGCTTATGCTATACAGAATGTCGGATATAATGCGACGCTCGCGGCTTTGGCAGCGCAGAGGAGGGCGAGGCTGGCTGCGGCACAGCCGAGGCAGCCATAAAATAGTCATGAAAGATCGTTGTACAAATTTAAAAGGATATCATATTATTACGCAATCTTCCTTCCCACGTTGCCGACTCCAGTCCCCTTCACCGAGACTATGATATCGCCCGTGTCGTCGTCTTCAGCATCGCGCAGTCCCCAACTACTAGCTCCAAATTTCCTAAGATCTCGTGCAAGTCCTATTACTTGCTCTGTGCCCATGACGTCTCTCCCAAGGCGTAAGCGCCCAACATCTTCGGATCCCATAGCCATCAGCGTCAGAACGGTCCCTGCTGCTGCCCCACTAACACAACCTCCTAGGCTTATGGCTTCTAAGAGCTGATATGCGCATCTCTTTCCGATATCTTCTGGAACTATGCCTCCTTTGGGTGGTACTACCACGTCTGCCGAATATAATACACCCACAGCGCTTGACTCCGCAACTAAGCTCAAACCGAAACCGATTCCCATTCTTTTCTTGCTCCCAGACTTTTCGGCGGCGTCGGGAATTAAAGGTGCCTGGTCGTATTGTGCCGCAATGTGTATATCTGATACCAAAGGGTTGAGTACTTCTCTCGCGGAATGTATCATGCGAGCATTATTTGATGCTGACACGCCTGTCGCATATGCGACGCCTCGTATTCTTTTTATCCTGCCGGGGCTCCTGTTCAAATGTAACGTTTTGGGCAGCCGGACCTGGCTCGCAAATCTGAGCTCCACAATACCCGCGCCGCCGCTACCGTGAGGCCCGGCGCATGACCTTTGGAGGACTCGCAGCTCTATCCGTGCCGCCGGAATGCCGAAGAGATTATATAATGGTAAAATGGCTGTACGGAAGGAGTCGACAGAGAGGTCGCCTGTCTCGGTAGATGATGTAATGACGCCTGGTCCCGAGAAGCGAACGTTCATGTGCGATTTCGAGAACGGGGCAAGGAGACATAGAGGTAGGAGGAAGTAGGTGACGCCTCGTGTGCAGGTGGCGGGTAGCTGGTGTTCGAGGATATCGCCATCTGAGGCACCAAAGCCTGGTATAGCGCCCGTAATTAAGCCAGGCTGATATGTTATGGTCGTACCGGTGTAGGATATCTGCATGGAACTGCCATTGGTGACGGCTTCGAGTAGACGGAGGAAGGAAACTTCATGTGGGGCGAGGCCGGGATTGGTGGGGGAATTAGAACGGATTTTGGATATGTGTATAGGTCGGCCTGTTAACGTTGCTAATACTAGGCGCTGTGTAAATGATTTGTGGCCTGTGAACTTGAGAAATTCTGGTCGTGGGGTCGACATCGTTGATTCTGTTGGGTTGAATCCGCGAAAGGGTTGTCGAGTACCCGGTTTACCTTAATGATGGAGATGGAAGAAATTCTGCCGTATGGATCGCAGAAAAAAATTAGCTAGGTAAAGGCGGTGAATGGCTAGGTACCAAATTTAGCATCTGTGGCTTGTCGACTAGATCGTTTTAGCGTGCATATACTTAGGTACATGCATGTATTGAAGTGGTGTGGGTTTAAGCTACGTGAAAAGTGTCAAGATCCCGACTTCCCAAAAAGTGCACTACCTGCCATAATATGTAATATCGACCCGAAGTTTGACATTCCGTCAAACCTGTTCCTCCCACCTTTTCCAATTTCACAGTCTATCACAAGCCAACCGTCAAGATGTTCGAAATAGACTGGTTAAGTCTCGCGCTCCCATTTGCGTACATCACTGTACTCGTTGGTTCTTTGTACACCTTTTCTACTATTTACAGAAAGCGAAAGGCGTGTATGTGAACCCTACCTAACACGCGAGTCTGCGCCGAGATTGACAAGTTTGCAGCACAGAGTGCCAACCTCGAGCCATGGTTCCCGCCCCATCTGCAGCGAAATATCTACCTAACTCTTCTTCACATGGAACCTGAACCTGGCCAAGAGAAGGCACCAAAGGTCCCGGATAGCGTCATCCGAGCTGCACTTCTGCGAAGAGCCGTCGAGGACATCCGTCGCATCATCCAGATCCGAACCTCGAAACAGGCGCTTAACACATTGTTACAAAGAGGCAGTGTCGGCGAGGACCTGAACCAGAGATTCACAAGAGCCGAAAAGGAGATCGAGGAAGAGCTGCGTGATGTCGTCACGGAGGTAAGAGCTGCCCGAGACATACAGCTTCTGAGGCGGAACATGGAGTAAGGAACAAGAGGCACTGACTTGTTACTAGGCCAATGCTCTCGCACCCGGTTGGGGCCAGACCATTTTCCAGTCCGCGAACGAGATCGCTGCCAACACCATGCTGCGTCTTAAGCTTGAAGAAATTGAGAGCCGCGCGGAAGCTGATAAGGAATGGTGGGAGAAGCGACGTGAGACGATCAAGAAGGACTTCATGAGGGAGTTAGATGAGGAATCATCGACCAAGGGCTCTGTCAAAGGTAGTGACGATGACGCAGTCCTGGTCGACTCGGGTACCCCTGCATCTACACCTGGAGGTTCTAAGAAGAAGAGGGGTAAGAAATGAGCGTTCATCGTCCGCTGCTTACCCTATCTTATTGTGGAGGAAAAGACTTGGAGCTGCTTGTTAGACCACCTCACCGTTTCTACTAATCGGTAGCATATTGCATCTTCGCATCCGGCGTTCAGGTGTAAGGTTATAGGGGTACTGTGTATGAGTACACACCGTATATATGCAGGTAGACTACGTCGTCGGCGTACGTAGTATCTGGGTATTGATACCCGTATTGGGAATTGTACTATGATCTCATGCCTGACTTTGCTGCTGATTTCTTGATTACTTGGCGTGCCATTGTGACACGGGAAGCTAAGTAGAATTGAACAATACGAGTTTCTCATTAGCACCAACTTAAGATACAGAATAATCATTATTAAAGAACACCCAGTATACATTTATTTGATTTTGAATCTAATACTAGCTTGAAGTAACACCTTATTTGCAACGAGCAGCTCTCTAAGTGTCTATAGGACGTATTAGTATGCATAAAAATCAAAGGCTAATGCTGATTGGGTAATACAACTTTAGTGCCGGTAAATTTTACGCTGCACCTACCTACAGAACTTACTGGCAACTGACGTACGAAGGACCCCTGCAATCCTGCAATAGAAGCTAGGTACCTTCCTCTACAAACACTCACTTTTCTTCGACCGTCCTGTCATCGTCACCCAAACAAATACCGCTCTCACCTTCGTTCCACACAAAACCTCGCGCCTCGCTTCATTTTCAATTGGCACGCATTGAATACAATGGCGGACCCGCAACCCGCACCAGGTCTCTCCTTCCCGACGAATCCCCAAGAGTTCGAGCACGACGAACGCATCTCGTTTTCGAAGCTCGACAACAAATACATCGCGGTGCAGGACGACGGCAGCGAGTTCGAGTGGGACGCCCAGCTGAAGCGGTGGATCCCCGTGCTGGACGAGGAGCTGCTCGCGCAGCAGCAGTCGGCGTACGGCGGCGGTGCGGCGAGCCCAGATGACGATAGTAGCAACGTGCCGAACAAGAAGCGCAAGAAGGGCCACGCGAACGGCGGCGGCGACCGATCGGGCGCGGGAGAGGGCGACGGAAAGGAAAACCAGAAGCAGCAGCGCCCGCAGAAGCGGCAGAAGCAGCCGCCGCAGCCGCGCCAGAACACGGCTATCTACGTCACGGGCTTGCCGCTCGACGTCACGGTGGACGAGGTGCACGAGGCGTTCTCGCGCAAGTGCGGCGTCATCGCCGAGGAGATCGACAGCGGGCGGCCGCGCATCAAGCTATATACGGACGAGGCCGGCAACTTCAAGGGCGACGCGCTGATCGTGTTCTTCAAGCCGCAGAGCGTCGAGATGGCCATCATGCTGCTCGACGACACCGACTTCCGCTTCTCGCCCTCGGGCCTGCCGAGCGGCAAGATGCGCGTCCAGGCCGCGGACTCGAGCTACAAGAAGACGCACTACGAGCGCGAGGGAGAAGGGGGCGAGGGCAAGGATGGCAGCGGCAACGGTGGTAAGGCCGGCGGCGGCGCGGAGGCCGAGAGCGATCGCAGCAACCACATCACCGGCGCCGGCAAGCCGCGCGACCGCACCCGCGAGCAGGAGAAGCAGAAGATCATCAAGCGGACGCAGAAGCTGGACGCGAAGCTCGCGGACTGGGACGACGACGAGGGCCCGTACGGCGCACAGCTCGAAACCGCGGCGCGGCGCGACCGCGTCGTCGTCCTGCGCCACATGTTCACGCTCAAGGAGCTGGACGAGGACCCGGCCGCAATGCTGGAGATCAAGGAGGACATCCGCGAGGAGTGCTCCAAGCTCGGGCCCGTGACCAACGTCGTCCTGTACGATCTGGAGGAAGAGGGGATCGCGAGCGTCAAGTTCAAAACCCCCGAGGCCGCCGAGGCGTGCGTGAACCTGATGGACGGCCGCGCGTTCGACGGCCGCACGGTAAGGGCTACGATAGCGACGGGCCGCGAGAAGTATAGGAGGTCCGGCAAGAAGCAAGACGAGGACGTGGAGGGCGAAGATAGCGACGATTGAGAGCGTGGAAGAGCACGTATTAAGGACCTAAAAGGACTAGAGAGAATGATAGTCCCTACCTACGTAAACTATCTATGCTGTGTGTATTATGTATTATGACTTGAGAAAAAAGAAGTCACGATGTACGATTGCGATTGCGATTGCACTGCGAGGGGCAAGGGGTTCTTGACTCTGCACGATGACATAATTACAAATGACTAACTAGGGAATCTCTCAAAACGTGCGTCTCGTGAGACGGGATTCTGCGTGGGTGGTTGGGTGGTTGGGAATACCTTCATAGTTAATCAAGCATATTGTCCTAGATGGTTTTCAATTAAGAGCTGAGTAAATTTGATCGAATAGCTACATACGCCATTCTCAAAAGATGCGTATTAGGAATGGTATTAATTAATGAATTTATATTTTATTTCTAACTTTTAACTTTTGGGAATAATTCGAGGTCATCGACTACTAAACATCATTATCTCACGTAACCGTCCTTACGTTCCGAGCCACAAGATTCGCAGTTCGGTTATCCAGTACGTGGAGCTCTCTTTGAGAGGTTTTACATATCCTCCAGCAAGTCTAGCTTCATCTCCTTTGCGCTGACCCACCAACCAGCCGCCTCGATGATCTGGCATACAACTTTCAGCTCATCCACCGTCCGAGGGGCATACACCATCGTAAATTGTTTCGGGACGGGCATCTTCAGCAGACACTGGCTCGTCAACGGGTGGCGTTGTCCCCAGCCCTTCTCGATAACCTCCTTCACATCGTCTGGGTGGAGGTTGAGGTGCATTGAATAGTCCGAGTTATGGACGTGGCAGATCTCCCCCTGACACGTCTTGTTGAAAGGGTATCGGGCAAATAACCCTAAGCCATGCTTCTCGAAGCACGAGGTGCCAACGCCCACCTCATCCGAGTTCATGTGACCGTGGTTCTCCAGGATGCGCCGCAGGGCGAGGTAGCATTCCCGGGACCCGAACTGATCTACCTGTCGCTGGGGTGCGATCCCAACTACCTTCGGGCGTAGGCCGCATCGGTAAGGAAGGGGTCTGTTACGGAAGACCCCAACAGCCGGCTGAATGTCCGGGTCTGCTGGGAGAGGGTTGAAGGGATCTACTCTGCAGGCCCAGAGCTTGAACCAATTGATACGGAGATATCCGGGAAAAGTTGCTGGTGTTCCCCCAGGACCAAGTTTCAAGTAGTTTTGGTAGTCATTGTGGATGAACACAAGGCCAGTGGCCAGGCCGACGGACATAGCTAGAACAGATGGCTCGACTAAGTGTATGCCAAACATAAGAATGATAGAAATAGCAAAGATAGCAGGTCCATCTAATGTGACGGATAGCGGGTCTTGTCGGATAGTCACGTTGATAGCCACAGGGTCGACATCTTGGTTGGGACAGGAGTCGATGGAAGAGTGTGTGAAGGTGTTAGTCCGTGTAAGTATACCGGACATGATGTCAGAGAAGACGTTGTGGAAGATCAGCTAGACCATACGACCAGAGTGAAGATCGTCGTAGAGGGGTTGCTTGAGTAAAGAAAGTGGCTGGAGCGAATTGTTCGTAAGGGACAAACCTGAAGGCCTAAAAGCACGAGTGAAGTCTTACCCAGGTGTTTTGTAACTGATGGGAATTGGGATTGAGAGGGGCGATTTATACCTTTCAAGGGAAGAAGGAACAGAAATTTGAGAGACATTGGAGATCTCAGGTGACTGGCTGCTTCCTACCGAGGGTCAAGTGATAGATGTTCGAAGCCAGGCACAGGGGCGTAGGGTTACTAGACTAGCCAGTGTAGCCACAAACCGTCAGCGGAACCGGTATTGAAACCTTGACATAACATCTGGAGAATCCAATACGGACTATGGGATGGAAATAGCCACTTGGACTCCCGCACGTCGACGTACAGCTCCAGTGTCCCTACCATACAATTATAACAATTGATCCACAGTTGACAGCTGAGTGGGTTGAGGATGGAAATCTGACATAACCATGGCCCGGAGGTTACGAAGGAGTGATGTATATATTGGGTCCAAAGATGGCCGTAAACCAACCCGATTGAAGAGCCAATTCGGACAGAGCAACACAAGGCGAATTCTGTGCGATTTCAATGTTTTTGAATGGAAAAGTGCCGGAGCTGTTGGGATTGTGTGTGATCGGACCTGCAGATATGCAATATGCAATATAAATCATATCCAGAGTAGCATCCCCATATAATGCGGCTGCAGATGGGAGCCCGCAGTCGGAGGCGGCGTCGCAGCTTAACCCAAAGTTGCTAAGGTGAAGCGCCTACGGATGTTGTCCAGACGTATCATTGTCCAGTGATAGCGAGCATTTGCAACGGAACGATCCTATCGGCATCCCGACTCTGCGAGCCGCTGCAAGTCGGTGCACTTGTAGGTAATCTACAGAGTACCGGATGCGCACCTAGGTATGTAGGTGTGGTCTCGTTCATTCGATGGACTCTCTGTGGGACGTCAGCCCATAAGAACTCATCTTTTTCCATGACAGTTTGCTAGCTTTTGTGTCCTCGTGACCACGTGGTCGATTCGTTGTCAACAGTTGAAAATGCTTGGCCTCGATGGAGGTTCATCTTGATGGCTATGCTGTATGTGGGAGTTGCACAAAGAGAACGGTATATATAGAATATAATATAACAGATATCAAAGGTGACTTTCAAGTTATAAACCACATGCGTTTCTCGGGTTGCAAGATCAATTGATGTTACTGAGCTTTGCCGATGTTGACATCAACTGGTTGACATGTTGAACGTGGGAGCGGAATATTATGTATAACGTTAAACGAGCCTGGGCTGCCTGGGTCTTTACCCCACGTACTAGGTATCACCCGTGTATGTACATGTATTCATTAGATGCAACATTCGATTAGTTAAACACACTTTCCTGCTCTCTAATTGGTTTGCAAAAATAGAATGCTTTGATTGGTTCATTGTAGGCAATTACGTCAACAGACCGGGATTCTACCCGAAGTACGAAGTATTTTAAGTATCTGCCTAATGCTTTCGAGGGCCGTTGCCAGGTCGTCGAATGCATCAGGGGTAAATAACAAGGATAGCCCTAGGGGGCTTAGTGGACAATGTGAGACGGTACTCCCAAAACAACCAACTGTCGAATCACGTATCGATTGTCGATTGCGATCCAGCTTGATTTGACTCTCAATTTCCTTGTTTCCTAGTTATAAACCCCCTCCAAAAAAACAATTCGTAAAAAGTGTCAACATCTAGGTGCAAAATATTTACACAGATTTTCTGAATTTATCACTACGTATCTAAGTACATGTAATCTCCCAAGTTGGGCATAAAGAAATCAATCAACAATTAGGTCAAGTTGGTGTACAAGTTGGTAGCCCCTTTTAAAACACATGTCGACGCAAACATGGGATCATCGTACTGATTATCGTCGCTAGAATTATTCAACCCCATCCAAGATGGGAACTTCCTCCTGGAATCCATTGCGCTCTCGCGATGGCCGACAATCCAAATTGCCCCTTTACGAAAACCTAAACCTACAAACACCAAGCAAGGAGCGAGATTCAAACGACTCATACGACGACTCCGACTCCGATGGATATTCTATCACCTCATCATCCCCAGGCACCAACAACTCGCGATATACGAGTGCTTCTATAACCGCCGCCACGCCCATAATGTCCAAAAGACACTTTATGGTTTCTAGCAAACCACGCCAGCCCTTTGGCTACCGTCTACCCAACAAGGTCGTTCGGTACCTGTGCTTTGGCTTAACAACTTTCATAGTTATGATGATCCTTACCCTCATTAGGGCCAGCCATAACGAAAATAGAGCACTTGCCGAAGGCAGGATCGACAGACCTGCGTCAGCTCCTCCTCCATGGGAATCTTATCCGTTCCTTACGAGATACTACGGCGGCATTAGAAACTTAGTCTCTTTCTCCCAGAATCTTCCCGAATATCCACGTTTACCAGGCGAACCACCTATAGACAAGTTGTCATATGTCAACAATACCATTTATAAGCCTGATGTTCAGGAACGGAGTTTGCCTGCTAGCAAGGAATACATCCGCTACCCGCAGAGTGTCTTCCAGAACGCCCCTGAGCAATTCCAGGAGTGCTATCTCGACAAGGCCAACAAAGTGCGCGTACCCCCTGTTCGCTACTATGAGGGGCGTCCCAACGGTTTCCCCGAAGCTGTTCTTGGCTCACATGAGCTTTTGGGGCTCCCTGAAGATATATGTTTCGAAAGGTATGGCAGATATGGGCCGTATGGCTTTGGCTACTCTGTTAGGTCCGGTGGTCTAGGCACTGGAGAACATGGCGAGAAGGAAGGCTACGAGTCTACATGGGAGAAAGTGCCCCAAGTTGACTGGAGCGGGATGGACTGGGCCGATATCCAAAGACGTTGTTATCGAGCAAATGTTGCCCGGTACAAGACCCAGCCTGCTAAGCCTCCTTCCCCTCATGGCTTCTATATCGATGAAGGTGCCGCCGCTATTAACGTCCAGGCGCGTGATACCTTGCCTGCAGAATCTGCGAAGTCTCCGGTAGATGAGGTAAAAGGAAAGAGCTCGGCGGCAGTATCCGATGGTGAATCTATTGAGAAACGATTGCCAAGAACTGCTGTTGTTATTCGTTGCTGGGACGAATATTTCTGGAAGGAGGAAGATGTTATGAACATCCGTTCCCTGATCAGCGAATTGGCGTTAGCATCCGGTGGCCGTTACGACGTTCACTTGCTCGTACAAGTTAAGAATGACGCTGCACACCCTATCTGGGCGGATTCGGCCACATATAAAAAACGAATCGAGGAGACCGTACCAGAGGAATTCCGAGGTCTCGTCACATTCTGGACGGAGACTCAGATGCTGTCTCTCTACCAGGGTATCTTCGATCTTTTCGCTCGTGGTCCGGATTTGCCTGTACATGGTGTCTATCGTGGTTTGCAGATGGCCATGCAATATTTTGCTTATCAACACCCAGAGTATGACTACTACTGGCAATGGGAGATGGATATTCGTTACATCGGCCATTACTATGATCTATTTACCAAGATTGAAAAATGGGCTAAGGACCAACCAAGAAAGGGCCTCTGGGAACGAAATGGACGATTTTACGTGCCTTCCGTACACGGAACGTGGGAGGACTTCAAGCAGATGGTACGGGTACAAAGCGAAATGGGTGTCACCGGTGCTGATAATATCTGGGATGGTGTTTCTGGAGCAAACAAGCAGTCGCAGGCCAACCGTGGCGATAAGCCTATCTGGGGGCCTGAAAGGCCTAAAGATCCCAAAGATTGGTTTGAACCCGAAGAAGACCCTGTGCCGGAGACACCTTATGAAAAGGATAAGTACGTGTGGGGAGTGGGCGAGGAGGCCGAATACATCACATTCAACCCTATGTTTGATCCCGAAGGGACTACATGGGGTCTGGCCAATGACATTACCGGCTACAACACAACAGATGGGAACGGAATGCCGCCCCGTAGAGCCCAGATCATTACTGCATCTCGCATGTCTCGTCGCCTGCTCATGAAGATGCACCGAGAGACTGCCTTCTTCAAACACCACGCTTTCCCAGAGATGTGGCCAGGTACCGTCGCCTTGCAACATGGTTACAAGGCAGTATTCGTACCGCATCCTTTATACGTGGACCGTGAGTGGCCTACAGAGATCTTCGCCCGAACCCTCAACAACGGCAAGAACGGAGCCACTGGAGGTTCACGCACTTCCGTCTTCGGTCAGCGTGAGCATAACCTCATAGGTCTCACATGGTTCTACAACTCGGGATTCGCACCGAACTTGTATCGAAGGTGGCTCGGCCTAAAGGTGAACAACGATGGTGGCGAAGAGTTCGAGATGACAGTGGACGAGAGCAAAAATGGCACGAGTGTCAACGAAATGCGCGGCGGTGAGGGCAGGATGTGTCTACCACCCATGCTGCTCCACCCAGTCAAAGATATTGATTTGCCCGTCGAGGCCATTCCAGAAGAAGCACTCAACGGAATACCCGAGTCGGACCCAGCAGCGTGAACGGGATAAATCGCGAGACGAGGGGTTAAGGATACTCGGACGGATGCATTGGTCAGGGGTGTTGTAATGTATATGGACTCTTAACACTTACGGGGGCGTTGTTCGGAAATCTTGGAATTGGCGGTTTCTCCCGTACTTTTTTGTTTTCAGAGCGAGTTTGAATGACCGATGCAGAGCAAGTGTTGCGCGTCGAATTCCCGGTGTACCGTATGGTTGTACACAGATGGAAGAGTATGGCGGGATAGAACGGAAGGATAGGATGCCTACTTAGAAAGTAGGCTGTAATCTGACGAGTAAATATGACCTGACTTTTCCTGTAGTTTCTCGTGGATAGTGCCGTGGAACGTGTGATTTCTAACTCAAGATACCCCTTAACAGCATACTGTCTAAGGTCTGGCGTAGCAAAAGGCTGTAACAGATCACGCACGCATTGCTAAGTTTACTACTTATGTAGCTGATCTACGTCATTCTTCAATATACCTCGCAGGTATAGTATATGTGAGATTACCCGTGTCCAATTCAGAGCTCATCTTCGATCCTTCCTACCTTCAGTCTCAGCCCCAACTTGCCACTTTCACTTTCACTTCCACTCGCGCTTTCGCACTCAAATTCTACGTTTCCTACATCTCTAATCATCTCATCTCATATCAAACATCTCTCTTGTTCTAGCTAAATGGTCAATAATATCTTGGCACAGGCCCCTATAGATTCGATGGTTGGCATATGCCGCAGCTTGAAGATCTTGAAGAATGGAAGGCTATCCAACAAACACTTCCGCTCATCTTCTTAAGCGCACAACATGCAAAGGGCGAGCTGTCGAATTCGCATGAAGACAAGGCTTATCACAATGCCGTCGACGATTTCTGCCAGGAGATACAGATGGTCAAGCTTTCAAGCCCACAAGGCTCTGGTCTCTCTGAAGCCACTGTGCAAGAATGCCGGTCCAAGCTGATATAACTTCTTCAACTTTTCGAGTCTTTTGCGGATGAGAAACTAATTGAAGCTGCCTTATTGTTTTCTTCAAAAAGTCGGCCTTCTGGCACGGGCAAATCTATACCTTCATCTTCCTTTTCGGAGGATCTACGTATATGTTTCCCCAAGCTTGGCAGGCTCTCCGAATGTAGAACTGAATCTGTACTAAGAGAATACTTATTTCGGTTTGACCCATCATCAACTACGGCAGTCACTTTACAATGTGCCGTCGAAACTATTACGAACGTCAACAGGTTTCTCATATATATCGCTCCAGCCCCTCTACGCTCTTTTATAACCCCTTCGACTAAGAAGGAATCGGTCGATGTGGGCGACAAGATTCGAATTTTTACGGAAAATATCCTCGACAGACTACATTCCATCTTCTCAGAATGCAGATACGGAGTTACCCATGGGATGATGATCCAGTTACCTTAGTTACAAAATTTGGATAGGCATATATCTTTGGCAACATTGAATTTACTCCTTAGCTCATGCGTGGGCCATAGTAGCGATGCTACCCTCTGGCAAAGAACCTCCTGTTCATATCCTTCGCATACATAAGTCTTCGTACCTACTTCTTACAAAGGCTGTCATAAGGGTTAACATGTTGCTTATAAGTAATTACGAAACCCAAGATGGTATATTAAAAGCTGTGAGGGAGCTCTGCTCTATGATTCAGCGAGCCTTACATTTGAACGAACACCTTCAACTTTACCTATTAAACGAAGAGCTAGTTGCTACTGAGAACATCGACACCCTCACTGCACAAGATAATGCGACACTGGGCCAATCGTTGTATGATTTGATAAAAGCAGGTCACTTCCAACGGATAACATGGAACTCAGAAGATAGATTTACCATATGGGAGAAAAGGAGGCTTGCGTTGAATCTTGGGCATATTTTCATGCACCTATACGATTGTAAATGGACAAAGTATGGGTGGGAAGCAGCTAATTTGTATTTTCTGGCCTCATTGGCGATACACCAGCGCGAAAATCTGTTACAGCTTCCTCCTTACCTGGGCTGCGGATCACATCTGGTCAGTCCAACGGAAGGGATTGAACATCCATACTTCAAGGGGCCTTCCGACTTTTTATCATTTGGAAAGCTACTATTTGAACTAGAATTCGGAGAAGAAATCACGGCAACACAACGGGATAAACTTGGTACGCCAAGTTTATACATCACCTTATTAGTTGCTCTCGAACAAGGACGGATATCGGCGAATAAGTATTATGCTAAGGCTGTTCGTGGTTGCTTACAACTTTACAAGAACCCCGGGCAACTTGAATCAATGAGGATGCGGCTCTACAGTGAGGTCGTCTCGAACCTTGAGAAAGAGTTGGAATGCTTAGAGAAACCACCTCACCCACGAGCCTTAACGCCTCAGGTTTCTGAAAAACCTCATTCGTTCGCCAATGTCGAGTCATACGGCATTGAAAACCCACCTCCTTGCTCATTCGCCCGTAATGTGACTTCAACCGATAGTGGTAAAGGGCAACCCGAGCCCTCTGTCACCGATCCCACGGTTTTCTTGCGATCCGAATCCAAAGGATCTACTCTACCAATAACCACTGAGTCCAGGGACGTCAAAACTAATCAAGGGTCACTTAGACAATATCCACAAACTTGCCACTTATCTCAAAAACAGAACTTACGCCGAAGCGCCAGGCTAGGGAAGATACATGCCAAGAAAGAGAGCCTCAGGGATCTGGTTTCTCTGCCAATACTCTCATACACAACCGAAAACAGGATATCCAAAGTTCGTGAGGCGGAGACTCGGCCAAGAAGAATTCGAGCGACTGAAGAATGGCGACTATTTGATGAGACGCATATTTCGAATGATGAGCGAACGCGATAATCGCTACTATTTCGTCGCGCCCTGGCGCTTGTGGGACTCGAGGACACCGGAACTGGTTGATGGGCTTATTAGGAATGAGTTATATTACTAATATACATGCACGTTATAAATATATATTCAATGACATCTCATTAGTATAACTGCACGAATGTTTTTCAGGGAATTTTGAAAGGTATTTTGATGATCTAGGGGTAGGTACACAATTTTTTGATACCCTTGAATACGATACAGAGGTATTCTTCTGATACAATGACAACACCAATGGGACAAAAGACTTAAACTAAATTGAGTGATTAGAGATGTCGGGGTAGAAGACGATGCTGGTGAGGAGGTGGTACTGGTTGAGGAGCTCACGGGAGGCATCGAGCCTTCGAGATGGGTTATACCTGCTTAATCAGAGGAGACTGCATTTCTTTTCCCCTATTTCATGATGGGATGGATGTGTATCGGAAGGGCAGCCATGATAGATCTAAAGACAACGGAAATGGAATTTCTTACATGTTATATAGGAAACGGGATGGTAAACCTGGGAACATACTATGGATTGGGATTAGTTGCAATCAAGATGTTCAAATAAAGTTGACACTTTAGGAAGATGTGAAATACACTAGTATATAAACTATACTGCGAAGTGAAATAAATCCAACGCCCACTCCCTATTCTGGGAGTGGACTGGCAAATGAGAAAAGTATCAACCTTGGAAATTCAAGGACTCTTCGGAAGGCCAAGAATATCATAAGGACAGCAATAGGGGGTAAACACACGGAGCGCGAATCGAGACAAACAGAGTTATCCAATAATAGACACTAGTAGATTACAACATTATGAATCAGACCCTACGTTCGAACAGGTCGATGGTATTCGTGGCACCTCCTAAAGTCGTGCGACTCGAACATACATTCGCTTGCTTGCGCCGCCCGATCCGCCCTTGGCATCGCTCCTACATATCAAAGGGACCTCCCCGATCTTAATTCATCCATAAACTCCTCCGTAGCTAGAGCGTATATATTGCAACCGTTTGGAGAACTATGTGAGAATGTACAATACAGCGCTTATGCGTTAGCACTCCTTGTCTATTTACAGACTGATGCCGAGGACGGAAGCACAACCGAAGTAACGCTCGCACTTGCAGGCGGTGTTACCGTCCTTCCATTGGTCGGAGGTCAAGCTGAAGAGGACAGCCTTGTCACCGCACTCGCTGACAATGCTCTTGATGGCCTCAGCTTGCTGGGACACACCAGGAACGGCAAGACCCATAGCCTCACCCTGAGAGGGCCAACCCGTCTCAAGGATGATACCGGGGACGTTCTTGCAGATGTTGTCGATGATGTCAAGCTGGCCCTTGACGAACTGACCAGCCTGGGAAGCATCGGTCTGGGTGTTGAAGAAGGCGTGGGCGTTAGCACCAGCGACATCAACGACACCGCAGATAGCAGAAGAGAAGTCACTCTGTTGCCAGATGTTGACGGTCTCGGCAGTGGTGTACTTTCCGGTGTAGCCGCTGAACTCGCCCTTGCACTTGGTGATGAGGGAAGCAAGCTCGGAAGGCTGGCAGTAGCCGTGGAAGACGGCCTCGTTACCGACGGAGATAAGCTCAACGAGATCCCACTGGGCCCAGCTCTTGATGGCGCTGATCTGCTCAGTGACGCTAGGGTTGCTGGCGTCACAGCCAGGGGAGTCGATGAAGATACCAAGGATCATCTTGAGTCCGTGCTTAGCGCAAGCACCACCGACGTTGGTCAGAGTATCGCAGTCAGTGGAGTAAACACGGACGCTGGTGATACCGGCAGCGGCGATGGCAGCAATGTCCTTCTCAACCTCGCTCTGGCTCTTGCATCCACCGGCCTCGCTGGTCTCGTAGGGGGTGTAAGAGATACCCCATGGCTTTCCAGCGGCTCCACCGAGAGCGCCGGAAGGCGACGGCTTGGCGGAGGAAGAAGAGGGGACGACGGTGGCCGAGGGGACAACCGACGAGACGGCGATAGAAGAAACAGCGGGTGCAGGGATAGATACCGACACGGAGATAGCAGGAACAGCAGCGCTGGTTGGGACCGCAACGGGAGTGGTGGATGCGCTGGGAGTGGGGATGTCGAAGGGGCAGTACACAACGGTGCTGGTCTCAGTGACGGTAGTCACAACTTGGGGCTGAGTGTAGGTACCGGGAGTGTAGCTGGTAACGGAAGGAACAGTAACGGTGGTAGGCTGGCTAGCAGTTACGGTGTGAGGGGCGATGGTGTAGGTACCAGCGGACGGGCACACGTAGGTCGTAGTCTCGACGACGCTGGTAGTAACGCTTCCGCTGGTGGAAACGGTAGCGTACGGGCAAGTGACGGTAGTCGCGGTGCTGACGACAGTCGTAACACCACCAAGAGTGTGAGTACCAACGGGTACGGAAGTGGTGGAAGGAACGCAGACAGTCGTAGACTCGGTCAGGGTGACGGTCGTGGCGGGGAAAGTGTAAACACCAGTGGTAGAGCAGGTCTGGGGTACTGGCGTAGGCACAACAACCGCGGTCGAGGTAGGGGTAACCGGCGCAGGAGGAGCGGAAGTAGTCGCCGGCACCGGAGGGAAAGAGACTAATCAACACGGTTAGATCATGACTGTTTAATGCGATCATTCAATGATTTGTCACATACGAGTAGCTTCACCGTAGTAGGTGCTGTAGATCGTGGTGCATCCACAGGTGCTGTTGTCCCTCTTCGCGAAAGCACGAGCCTGATCGTGGGCGTGGGCGTGTCTGTGATGGACGCTACCGGCAGCGGCACTACCGGCCAGAGCCGCAACGGCGGCGGCAGCAAAAGTGGCCTTCATTATATCCGCCTCTTGAGAAAAACTCCTTGGAAATTTCTGACTTCAATTAACCGGAACCGGCTGCGCTTATTCAATAATGTAGAGCTGTTTGCTGATTTTCGTGAGATCGTAAAAACGAGTGCCCGCTGAAAGAGTGAAGCGGTGGGTTGGGTACGAAAGGACGAAAGCTGGAAGATGCGCTTTCACGTCACGGCATCGACATTAATATGATCGTTTCGTAAGGAGGGAAGGGAAAAAATAAGGAGGGTATCATGGCAACGGCAGACCATGTAGTTTTATTAGGGGCGCCATGGCTTCATGGGTCTGTCAAGTGCCAATTTTACTTGATGTTGTTTTTGGCAATGGAGCAAATGGGGAGCCAGCACTGACAGCGTCTGTCTCCGCTTATCCTGGGCACCCCTTGCTCTCCATTCTGCCACTTTCTCCATTTTCTTCTGCATCTTCTGCAAATGGTTCCTGGCGATGCATGGGTACTTGCTAGGGTGACCAGGGGTACCCGTTCGAGCGCGCCCAGCAATTGCCCAGTTCTTCTAGGCCGGATTTTTGCACAGATAGCATTAGACTTACCTAGTACTGAGCTGCTGGCTCAGTCCGCTCAGGTACCTACATATGCGGTCTCCATAAATTTGCAGCCCATGGCCGCCACGGTGTCTCGCCGCTTATCGACTGAGTCCATATTAAACTCCGAATATTGAACAGAAAAAGTAAATCTCTTTTTCGGGTGGAAGATGAGCGCTGTGCGATGACTTAGGCGTGACCGCACTGCCGGATTGGTAGGACATGTTCGAGAAAACGGTGAATAAGGGGCGTTGGAAAAAAGGGTGGAAAAGGTGCAAGCTTGGCCCGATTGAGAGACTGTTCATAAAGTGTTTGTCGGATTGACCAATCAGTCGCGGCCTCGGCGAGTGATTTCGACCTTTCTTGGAAGGCGATCCTCTTTTTCTTGTGGGGATATGCGGTCTTTCCTTTTGTCGCTCAGGGAAATTGCCCGACAGCCAAGCGAAATTACACATCGGCCCTGACTAAACCTATTCGCTCTAGAGATAGCAAGGACTAACTGTAATACGAAGTACCCTCGTACCTAACCACTCCTAACATTGAATCGCTACAACTATTATTATTAGACTTCCCAAGCGCGTCAACTATCAAGATAAACATGGGGGAAACGCTGGAAGGCACAACTCCTTTTCCTCTCGTTCGGAAGTTAACTGATCCTTGATTGGTTCATCTTCTCCTCTCCCCTATCTCCAATTACCATAGTACGGTACATACTACTACGCTTTCCATAACCCACGTCATTCCAACCCGGAGGAATCATTATCGTTGCCTTCAAGGTTGCTTAGCTTTGCTCAGCTACGGTCGTCGGTATTCCCCAGCACATGTACGCGACCTAACAACTTAGTGTATGAACGGGAAGATGAGCAGAATGATCCGAAGGCGGAGTGATCTCAGATGCAGAGATGCCAATAACTCTTCGTTCGCTGATCCTTTGATCAATCATCGATGATCGTCCATCTCGCTCGGCTCCATACTCTGCAACTGTGCCTTACAGCGCCCCTAAGCCGCACAGAATAGATTGATTATAAACTTGACGGGTCCTTTCCGTCTCGGTTGTCGACCAGCCTGCCGGCTTATCTGAAAGTTGTGTTGGTTGCGCTGGTCTGGGGAATAGCCTACTATCGGCACAGGCTTTAGCTTCAATATTCCTTTCCCACATTACATTCATTACACTGCATACCGGCAGCTGGGCAGTCAATGCTACGTAAGCTACCTATTTACCAGAACATTTGACTATGCTTAAGCCTGAAGCCCTGGAAGACCCCTTAATACGGCTCGGCACTAGAGTGTTGGCTGAGTTGTGGACCTGAACAAAATTAATAACAGGCTAATAGGATTTCATCGTTTTAAAACTTAGGGTCTAGCCTGCTGTTAGGGTACAGACGTTAAATCTTGGGCTTTCCAAGGCCAACCTCCACACGATGCTACATACATAGTACTATTGTATTATCTGCTAATTCTATCCAACAATCATGGATGGGGAAAAGGAAACTAATTGTACCTAGGATGATGCACATGGGTACCTATTGGTCGTTCCGATATAAATCACACATGCAGAGAATCCTATTAGCTAAACCGTTCTCAGCCTTGTCTCCCTAGAACTTACTGTTATATTACCTGGCAGCAGCAAATTGGGCAATAATCTTCACCGATCATTGATCGTCTGTCCACCGAGAGCCGAGATCATGCAAATCCTCCACAGCTCCATTATTCAAGCTTTTATTAACATGCTGTTTCAGGTATTTCGAATGTCAATCTCTCTTCGTTCCTTACCAGTCACGTACCACTAGATGACATTAGTGTGTTCTTTGAATACCTTTTTGCCTAGAGGCTCAAGGACTCAAGTTCATCTTGAATCCTTCATACTACCATTACGAGATGAATATCTAGTTATTCATGCAAGCTATTTTGTATTTCGATAAACGTGTAAGCGGTGTGTCCTCTGTTTCCTTTCCAATTTATCTAGAGAGCCGGATGATACAACCAACGATAAGCGTCAGCCGGCTTACATAGGTATTATCCGCATAATTGTATGCTTAACAGTAGGCGCATCCAAGTAACCACGCTACGTAGGGTCTTTCGTCCAAAGATGCAATGCTGCTCCGAGTAAATATTATAGATTGTAACCTTTCCCTGTAAAATAAACTGGTTGGCAGAAGCTAATTCCCTCCGCTATAACTTTGACTGTTCCAAATAAAAGAATCATGTAGGTAGCATAGACATAGGGAAAGGCCATCTAAGAGAGTGTAATTGGTTTCTCCGACCCTCCTCCTTTGATCCTATTATAAATATGTTGCTCATAGTTACTGATATCTCCAGTCGGTTTTATTATAGTTGTATCAAAGCAGTAAGTGCTACGGACACGATGAATAGTCCGACCTGCGTCTAAAGTTAGTTGTGGGGTAGAAAAATGTAAAGCAATGAGAGCCTACCGAAACACCGGTCATAACAGCGTCTCCTGCTACGGGCGTTGAGCCGGAGCCGGTACCATTCGACGCTACTCCGCCAGTACCG
This sequence comes from Annulohypoxylon truncatum, assembly GCF_022578515.1. Taxonomy (NCBI): domain Eukaryota; kingdom Fungi; phylum Ascomycota; class Sordariomycetes; order Xylariales; family Hypoxylaceae; genus Annulohypoxylon; species Annulohypoxylon truncatum. Next base: position 462,936 of record NW_025953806.1, read on the forward strand.
ACGGGTGCTACGCCGGCCGTCGTTCCCGTTCCGGTCTCGGAGGCCATAGATGACATATCAGACCCCATGCTATCGCTAGACATACTAGACATAGACGACGCCGTCAACGTTGACGTCAACACGGTGACAGACGCACTGGAAGTCTCCGATGAAGATACAGACACCTCCGTTGATACGGATGTTGTGGCACTAATATCCGTTACCGTCGTTGTCATCATGGAGTCAGACATGTCGGTGGCGGTAGCATCGCTCGCGGGAGAGATGTCGGTCAAACTGGTGGCGGTGTCATCCATGGATGTCTGCGCGAAGGCGCCGCCGACCAACGCCAAGAGTGCGAGATGTTTGATAGCCATAGTTCGACGTTAATGATCACGACGCAGATGGATAGATGAATTATATGTGATGAATGTCGGGTGAGTTGAGTTAGAAGGGAGTCTGAGATTATGTAGCGGGACGGAAGGCCGGATAGAAAAAGCTAGCAACCGGACAAAGACAGAGGTGAGGGCCTTTGAGGCTATGACATAATCCATATCTACCTATGCCCGAAGGCGAGGTTCCACTGCTCCTTTCACGTTGCATTTGGCCACTGGGGAATGAAGTTGAAAGCAGGGAGGTGTATGTTGGACTTCCTCCTTGTAAGATGTTCGAAAGCAGAACTGAAGTGGCTAGCAGATTCGTAACCGATCACGATCTTGAACTCGGTAGCTGGAAAATTGATCGTGAATAGTTTTATATTCATAACACTGCGATTTATTTGTTCTTGATCAATTTGAAATGGAAAGGCTCTCATATACGCACATAGCTCTTCGTCTCGCATATAATTTGAAACGAGGTTATAGAATTCATAGATAGTACTGATAACCTTATATAATATGGATGCACTTGTTAAATTTAAAGATGGCGTTAATTGCGGGCCGTTGGCAGCTGATTAGATAGAAGGTGCAGCTGGCGGTAAAGTAAGGCCAAGCCCCACAAGCGTTGAAAAGTTGCAACATCAAATTTTTACCACGGACAACCAAGACAACCAAGTTTTATATGCTTGACCGTCTTATTCCCTTGAGTTGAATTTCGTAGCAAGAATGTTGCGAACGTCGACAAGGGCTTACGTATGCTGGAGATGCGCCTCTCAAAGGCTCACTTCAAATGTATTGAGGTCGGAAGCAAAGGTGCTGCCAAGAGCCAAACACCCGTTATGGATAAGAGTACGTTATACGCTATAACACGTTTTAAAAGCCATGCCTCTAATAAATATCTACAGAATTTAACCACTGTGCAAAACCCTGAAATCAGTGGTAAAGAGCCAGAGGCGCTAGATCTATTGGGGGACAAGAAAATCCCTACCCGAGAACGCCTACGGAGATGGGAGCAAGAGAACCAAAGTGAAGCACAAACCATCTTGTCCGATTATGCTGCAGATGGCGAATTGTCCAACACCATCACTCGGCCACAGAATGTATCCATGGCCAGTTTCGAAGTTGCTTCACCCTTATTCGATGGAGATGAACTGGGCGATTTGCGCGCCGAAGACGCCAATCTAGAGCCAGGTGACATGGTCGAGCTAAGGTATGATCACTCTTCTCATGCCTACTCTATATAGAAACTGACATATATCTCTTAGCTCCGAGAGCTCTAGGCGGCCAATGCTGGCGATTTACTTAGGTCGCTTCAGCGGGTATGAGCATTACTACACAAGTAGTGGTAAATGGTTTTCTGGCTTGGGCGTCAAGACGCTTTTCGTTGTGAACAATTTTATCGAGCCAGCCGAACTCCAGCCTGTCATCAATGAACTACCAAAGGGTGAAACCCCGTTGGAGGCTCTGAATGCTCTTCAGGATCTCAACCATAACCCTTCAATGGCGACAGGGGCCGAATTGCTGCGTAAGATGTTGACCTTTGCTCAGGACGCTGAGGGGGTGTACCAAGAGAATGCCGGTACTTTAGACGCATCTAGCGCCTTCATCGGCGACCCAGTGAAGCATCGCTACCTCACCCTACACGAAATCGCACAATTGCTTCTTCCCAAGTCTTATCTCAAGAATGGAAAATTCCAACCTGAAGCCTTATACGCTGTGCACAGAGCTTTGTTGCAAGACGAGGTTTTCTTCCGTCCGCTTAGACAGACTGGTCATAAGAGGTCATATCTCTTTGAAATTAGCCCACTTTCTGAAGTTCGCATCGTACAGAGGGCAGAAACGATGGTGCGAGAGTATCTAGAGAGAAGAGCCCAGTCGTTAAACGGCGAAACAGTCGCGGAATCCCCAGTGGTCGGCTTCGTTAACCGCGCCCGCAAGTTAATAGACCGAAGTCGGAAGAACCGTCAGTGGACAGGAACTGGTATCATCGGACCATCGACGGCAGCGAATCCTTCATCGGAACCATTCAAACATGAGTGGTCTGTTGAGACAGATGTAGAACTCCTACAGTTCATAGAGCTATGGGCAAGTTACCAAAAATTCCCAAGCTACTCACGGCTTCAGTGCTATGGCTCCGCTATTTTGAAAGCCCTCGATAGATATCAGGATGCCGAGAACCTGTCTGCATCTGCCGGCTGGACCTTTCTGCAAGAAGTCGGTTGGATACCGTCCTGGGAAATTCCTGCTCGATACAACATACGTTTCCCTGGCGTTGAGATCCAGCGTGGAGGAGGCTACGTCCGACCAACCTCTGAGAGTCTCGAACGTCACTTAAAGAGTGATCTCTTGGCTCCTATAAGAAAGACGTGGGAAGATCTCACTGCTTACTGCATTGACTCTGAGGCTACAGTGGATATTGATGATGCCGTATCTCTCGAGCGGACATCTGATCCCGACAAATATTGGATCCATACCCATGTAGCAGATCCGGCTTCTTCAATTAAAGCAAAGACTCCACTTGCTCAATTTGCCGAGTTGATTCCAGAAACGATATACTTGCCTGGGCATTTTGAGCGTATGCTTCCAACCAACGTTGGCTCGGATATATTTTCTTTAGCTCCGGGCAGGCGATGTCTAACATTCAGCGCGTTGGTGAGCAAGGATGGTATCATTAAGGATTATAAAATTACCCCTGGAATTCTCAAGGACGTTGTGTACATGACTGGCGAGGACGTTTCTTTAGCGATAGAAGACAAGACAGAGGACCCTCTCTTTAGAGAAACAGAGATGACGCTTGGCCCAATTCCGGAAGCCAAGGCACCGCCGCGACGGATGACTCGACCTCAAGATCTGAATAGCCAGCAAAAGGACGAACTAGCTTTGCTGTGTGAATTGGGGAGAGCGGTTCAAGCTCACCGACTTCGTCAGGGGGCAACGCCTTTCTTCCAACCAAGGCCCCAAGCCGAGGCTTACTTTGATCACATTCCGAACCGCGAGCTAGACAACTTTTTATCTTTGGTCGGAGATCCTTCTATCCGTATCGGGTACTCACGACGCACGGGGACCGACTTGGTCGAGAACACGATGAAACTAGCCGGTGAAGTCGCAGCTCGATGGTGTTACCAGCGCGGGATCCCGATCCCATACCGCACGCAACCCCACGCCGTCAAGAACGTCGAGCTCTTGCAGCAGTACACGCGTGACGTCTTCTACCCCCAGCTCAGGGAGGGTATCCGGCCGAAGGACCAACAATGGCAACACCTACGCGCCCTCATAGGCAGCGACGAGATTACCACGGTGCCTAGCCCGCACTTCACCCTCGGCGTAGACATGTACACCAAGGCGACGTCGCCGCTGCGCCGCTTCTCGGACCTCATCGTGCACTGGCAGATCGAGGCTGCGCTGAAGGAGGAGCACCGCCGCGGCGCGAGCCTGGTGGGGAACACGGCCCAGGACTTCCTGCCCTTCGACCGCGAGCAGCTCGACCGCATGCTGCCCATGATCCGCGTGCGCGAGCGGCAGGCGCGCGCGCTGACGAGCGGCATCGGCGGCGACCAGTGGATCCTGCAGGCGCTGGTCCGCGCGTGGCGCTTCGGCGAGGCGCCCATCCCGGACACCTTCCGCTTCAGCGTCGTCCACGTCGCCGGCCGCCGCGCCGTCATGGGCAAGCTGGACTGGTTCGAGCGGGCCGCTACGCTGCGCCCCGACGCCATGAACGACGTCGTCCGGATCGCCGACGTGCGCGTCGGCGACGTCTACGAGGTCAAGCTGCGCGACGTCAACGTCCACCAGAACCGCGTCCTGGTCGAGGCCCTCGGCGTCCTCGAGAAGGTCGAGTCTGAGTCTGCCGCCGAGGAGGAACCCAAGTCTGCTACTGCTGCCGCTGCAGGGTTCGAGCCTGCTGTTGCTGTTTAGCAAGCTTTTGACGCTTTTTCCGCGGAGTTTCGAACGCTTTTTTTCGCCTACTCCTGCCCTTCTTCTTTCTGAGACAAGAGGCGGAGGCAAGAGATGAGGAGCTGAAGCCAGAAACATAGGTATCGCGGCGATCTCGCAAAACATAACCCTCCCGCGCCGGCTTTGTTACACAGACTAGACTAAGACTCCGTGGGGTTAAACTAGGGGATGAAAAAACGGGGGTTAGGAAGGATGAAGGTCCAGGAAGAGATTACGTGGAGAGCTATGTACAGTAGGTAGGTAGGAATTACGGCTCTAATTCCGCATGTACCTATACAAACAACCTTACGTCGAGGCCTAAAAAATCTACCGGCCTTTGTTTCTCGGATCTATGACGAAATCCCTTATCTCCTCTACGAGTAGCCATTGTTACAATTATCACTCCTATCACTGCTATCATTGCTATCACTACTAGCACAATGGGATTAGGTAACTTGATTTGATGAGTTTGGCAAGAGCTTTGTTTTTTTTTGCATTGTGTCATGATCATAAGACTTTGGTAGACTGCCTATTTGCCTTGCTACGTGTGCTGCTTAGGGCAAAATCCACCCGGAGCCCTACCAGGCTCTATAACAAATTACGGCACGCTCCAAAGTCTAGAGACGTCGGGAGTGACGATACGTCATCTCGGTTGCGCGAACTCGGACAGGTAACACCACACCAAACACACTCGTAGTAACTACGTTGTGCCAAATAGAACTGCGCTTCCCTCAAGCATTATGATACCTAGGAGGTCGACGGATGGCCCTCGTAGGTGCCGTTTAAACGCGTTTCAATAGATGATATTGCTTTTCCCCTCTATACATCGACCTTCCTGTCCTTTAGCCTGTCCGTTGTTTGGTCGCCCGTTAGTAATCAGTCCATATAACGCCCCGTAAAATCGCCGGTAGAGGATATCACACCCGTATGTGCCGTGATACCGTTTAGTGTTATTATCTTCTATGCTCCAACTCCAAAGACCCTAGTTCTTTGATATGAAAGTGATTTGCTCGAAAAAGTGATATTAGTGCGGTTACGCGCAATTCTGATAGATGCCGGATGCTATGCAGTATAGGTGAAGTAAAGTTCGTATGATACGTCGGTCAGTTGAGATGCCAAATCGACCATCCCAAGTGACTTAAGGAGAATTTCCCATCGGCCTAATTACTATCCCAGATGTGTCGGAAATTGTTTCTTTTTCGGCGGCAAGATGATATCAACAGGGTTGTGCGGCTTCATCTTCTCCATCCCACGTTCCATATGACATGAGCGATGTCACGGGCGGTATTGACCGTATCTATCACTCTACCGATGATGCCATCATTAGGCTGGACATCACCGTCATCGAATGGCATGAACATGCCACTCGCTGTCCGACGCATGCCAGCCGGCTCAGATGTGAGACTACTAGTGGGAGTCGAACGTGAGGGATTAGGCTGTTTGAAGGGTGATGTCGCTTCAATAGGGCTAGACATTGGGGTTGAATTAGTTTCCTCGTCTAGTTCATTTCCATCATCGTCACCCACATAGAATGGGCCTGAGGCTCTGGAAGGCCTCAATGTCTCTTGCGAGGAAGATGGTGACAGGAGTGGACTCCTTAAGCCGCTAGTACTGTGCTTTATCGCGGTTTCTGGGTTGGGAGAATCTTCCCTATACTTCAATGTTGTCGAAGGTAACATGGCGATAGTCTTGCTCTCGTTGGGCGTGTGTACCGGGGATCTTCTGCGTGGAATAACAGGCTTCTTTGATGTTTTGGTTCTCTTCATCATTATTGCACCATCGTCGGAGTCGCTGTCGTCAAATCTCCAACGGCAATGGTCTACTTCATCTTCTTCGTCATCCCCCTTGACATCAACCGCGATGCATTGTTTTACCTGCTCGTCAAAGTGAATATGCTTTCGTTCCGAGGAAGGTGAAACAAGACCGGAGGTGGCCGTAGAAGTTAGAATACTCGTGTTATGCGGACTCCTTCGAGAGGAGAATGGGAAAGTAACATAATCTGTTGTGGCTCGGTGTAATATCGGTCGAGCGACATGAACAGCATTGTCATTCTGCTGAGCCTGGACCACAGCCGTGGCCTGTTTTAACAGAGACGAAGAGGAGAGAGATCGCTGGAGCATGATCTCAGACATACTTCGCTTCTTGAGAATGGGCTTCTTGCTGACAAAAGAGTTGCACCTCGAGAGTGCTGGATTTCCATTTTCAGCATCGTTGGAAAAAAGCTCCCCCTGTCGAGTCTGTAGAGGTCCATACAACCAAGTGACATCGCAATCCTTAAGCCTATAACACAAGTAAGATTTTTACCGGAGATAAAAGTCGGGGAGGGGGATATGAAACATACCAATTAAGGGTCTCCGGAGTAACGGTTTTTAATTTGTACTTGGCTTTCATCCAGGTTCTCCAGGAAGCATTCTCAAGTCGTGGTCCGTTGCTGTATTCTCGTCTCTTGGAGACTATATACCGCCAAGAAGACCAAATGTCCTCTTCCCGCCAATCGTGTGACAAGTAGTCAACATGTTGTGTAGGGTGATGCTCGACGGCGGTATCGTCTTCGGCACGGTCTAGTGCATCTGGCGATCCAGGACGTGAGGTTGTTACTGATGTGTCAGGATCGGTTGGTGATACGGTATACGAATCGCCGGTTCGGGGACTTGGGGGAGGCTCCAAATCTTCGATTGGCCCAAAATAGGGATTATGATCGAACTCTGGTACGAATATGTCTTCGGGGCGAATATGAATATCGTCTTCGCATTGTCCGTCTAGGGACAAGTTGGTAGCTGGTGTAGAGGAATATGACGGATCAACAGATTCGGGTTGGAGCGTACGAGGAGACGAAGGGGCGGAGGATGGGCTAGGATTGGGCACGATATGAGTAGGATGGCGATGGTACGCTTCGTGGTAGGATTCGTCGAACGGTTCGTTGATCTTGGGCGTGGATGCTGGTGTGTGAAAGCCCTGGGTCGGTTTGGACATGAATTTTGATTGAGAATGAGATCTCCTTAGAGCCGAGGAAGAGAACATATCGCTATCCTCGGAAGAAAGAACCACAGCCATCTCGGGAAAAGAAGAAAAAAAAGTCTTCCCTGACGCGAAAACCCCAAATCCTCCAACGATTACGATTCTGATACAGATCCGGCGTCGTCCTTCATGGGTACGGTGGTATCGTCTATGCTAAGACGACTGAATGCCTCCACGATAATCTATGCTTGAAAAAATATCAATATTCTTTTCGAATTGTTCCTGAACGTCCTCGTCTTAACTGGGGAATTTCCGGATGACGTGACGGGTCGAGGGAAGTGCGCAACTGGGGCACTTTTCTCGGCGATGCCGAGATGAAACTAGACTTTATACAGTATAAGAATTTAATTGTCCATCAAGGATTGCGCTAATGGGTCGACGGGGGCGTCGAAAGGAGTTCGTACACAGAAAATCGAATTTGTGAATTCGTATGTGTAGATGTTGCGTATATGTGGTGAGTGCGTATGTGTGTGGTGTGGAAGGAATTATGTGCTAGATAAGAGGCTTAGGAGTTGGGATTATAGATTGTGGTATTGGATCGAAAATCGAAAACAGTCCGCGGCAAAAATGTTAGTACAGTAAGTTGCCCTAGGCTAGTACAAGTACAAGAAGGTGGGAATTCCGGGAGATCGGAAGGTTGCAAGGATGTACAGGAGGATTGAGGGGTCGTTGGTTGACAGGGCTAGCCAGTCACGGAGCGAATTTCGCTGTGAGTGGCATGGATGACTCGACCAGGACGACCTAGAAGACCTAAAGGTGGATGGGACGGCAAGGAAGCTGCGAAGGTACGGGATCAGAGCGAATTTTCTACGTTTCTACGTTTCTACCCCATACGGAATACGCACATGCCATGAATAATATAAGGTGGAAGGACGAATGACTCTAAAATATTAAGGTAGGTACGACTTGAACGTTACTTACTATAAGTGGATTCCCATGGTTCTGAGTTTTACTACGTGCTAGCGGTACCTAGCGGGTATGATTATCTGCATCTGGCGTTTGGTTACATACCTCTAGTGCCACGGATTACTCCATAAATCACTTACATACAACTTACCTACATAGTAGGTAACCTTAAAGGCGAGCCTCAAATTGAGGACCTACATGACCAGGTAATTTATCATTACATATTTTCGCAAGATTGGAACTTTCTATTGTGTCTAACGCTGTTAAGTGTGTTTGAGCTTTGCCGGGACATACATACTATTAAACATTGGCGATTTGTGAATGCATACGCAAATGCAGGGCTAGCCGGGGCTTCCCTGAAGTCTGGCGCAGTCTGGCGCAGAATTTGCGTATTGGACTGCGAAGAGCTGATAACATTGATCAACCAATCTTCAGGGCCCATTAATACGTACCTAGGATACTCAAAATATCCGCCGGAACTAGAAAAAGAAGTGGGGAAGAAGGGAATGCGAACGATTAGAGACGAGGTTTTGCGTTAACAGCATCGACTTAGACGAGCAGGGACGGGAATCCATGGATGGGCAAATTTTGTGTGGCCCCACCTCGATAGGCCAAGTATTCCAAGCTAAGGCCGCTGCTCACCTGCACGCCCACGTCTACACATACATAATACATAATACATGCATACATGCATAGGGTGCGAGGTGGCTGCATACACATACGGTACGACACATGCAAGCCAATACGCGCGAGCTGCATCGTAGTTTTGATACCTCCTTAGCATTGCAGTTTGTGCGCTGCGACATGTATGAGGGTGGGCTAGCGGGCTGGATGTTTCTCTGTTTCTGTGGGCGGTCAGACCTTCGTTCGCCATTAAAGAACGATGCCGTACAAAATGGCCGAGTTCGAAAGATAAACATCAAATCAGAGTCGATCAGAGAAACGAAATAGTGGGTTTCTTTTTGGATGCATGGGCCGAATCTAGAGTGTCTCAGTTTATAGTTCGCCAGGTAGGTACATAACATCAACGATTGAGGATAATAAAAGGGACTCGTGGAACGTAGGCTAGACCACAAACTTCGTGTACATAGTTCCAAGGTTGTTTCCAGATTTTCACGTATACATACAAGGTAATCGCCATCCTCTCTTTTTTTCAGCTCATACTTGTCTCATTGTTTCGGCCAATTTGACGGAGCTAGATAACAGATAGGGAAAGAGGGTGAAAAAAAAGTTCTTTCGGAAACGATTAACCGGCTAGATAACTCGGGCATGAACGGACGCAATCGACAGTTCCATTCGCAGCAGAACTCGAGCATTCCAATCAAGAGGTCCCAATCGATTTTATCTATGTAATCACATAATACTAGGGACTTGTCTAGTGCGGAGTACAGTATGCATTCTTGATATCTCATACCAAATCGACTGGGGGCAGGTAGGAAGCATCAATAATGGATACACAATGCACAGTGCAGATAATGCGCAACCGTTAGGGCTAGAAAATTTCTAAGTTGCACGAGGTTGAAAGAAGATCAGCAATTCTTGATACCTTGATGGGTGTGTAGGTTGTTTTCCCCGGACGGGCCAGAAAAGCCTATTTATGAACGTTGCAGGGGGTAGATGCGAGAAGCGACCCTAAGTAAGTGAGAAGGGGCCAACGCAGACATAAAGCATGAAGCGCCGTATTATATAAGATAAGTTAGGTATCCATTAATATGCTTACTTGAAAAAGGGCTATCATACTTAAGAACCCGATTACGGTCGTCCTAATACACGACCTGATGATATTCCGTGTCTAGCTCGACCAATGGCTCAATATTCGACGTGATGCGTACGAATCTGAAGCTTACCGTAAGTAAGTGGTTAATAGGTTTAATCTGATTCGGAGACGTGGTATGTTTATGTCCACAGCCATAAAATCGATCATACCAGGCTCGATCAATTTAGACATTGGAGTAATTTCCATGGAATATAGATGTTTTATTAGTCTAGACTCACCATCAAGTTATCCCAACATGAGATATTCACTCACGGCAGACTCAAGAGGCGAGTACCGACCGTTCGTCACGCTATCTTGCCCCTTTTCCTTCTAGAACCCGGGTTCTATCCATTTCTGGGTGCACTATCTTTTGAGCTCACTTATGATGAAGATAATATAATAAATGAAAAGAAAACATGTCAATTCATCTTATTCTCATGCCAGTCAGTGTCATGGGACCTTGAAATAGAATGTCTAAGTAGCATTAATTTCATCGACATTAGAAGTTGTTGAAATAGAATGTCTAAGTAACATTAATTTCATCGACATTAGAAGTTCCCATGGATAACCAACTGTCGTTGTGCTACATAAAGTACCTACGTACCTTGCCAACTTACTCCATCCATGTCTTTGTCCTACACTAATCCCCACCCCCGCAGTGGTCCGTGTGGTGCCCACGCTCACTATCCCCCAAGTTGAGTAAGATTCGTAGTTTTGACAACTCAAAAAGCTTGGAACACTTTCATTTGCCAACCTTTTCTGACCTTTAACCTCTAACGTCGAGAGACTGGTCGGCTATTCTTGACGAACTTGCTTTTTACGTTTCCACAACATTCATCAACGTCATTCAAGGCCATCCGGTCAGGGTTCTATATCTACCATTATCTGCCATTGGACTAGCGGGATAGCCTCCGTTTCTGTTCATCTATCTATGGACTAGTTTGAGTCCCTGCAGTCTGCAACTAACCATTCAAGGTCCGAGATTGATGATCTCTTCCTGGCCTTGATAACTGCACGACTTCTGCAAATTTCTGCATTTTGTATTCTACGCTCTACGCTTCACGCCCTGCACGAGACGTGTCGAGTATTACGACCTGTAGGAGCTGCATACGGCTTCAAGTTGTACGACGAGACGGACATATTAGCGGACTATGGTTTGCTAACACCCCTGCAGATAATATCTCATCACAGAGCTGGATATTGATTAGAATGATAGTAATAACTCCTGGAGAAATCAAAGGGCAGCCAAACCGCTCCCGCGGGTCTCTTGGCACTGTTGCCCTACTTGGTATACGGAACCATGAAATCGGCAAGCCTTGCTTAGTCGTGGTGTCATTGAACTTGACCGACGTCTGATTCCTTGCACACCGACTTGACGCCGATGACGTCGGCATAACGCCTCCGTTCCCACGACAATATAGCAAACATACGGATAACAAATTAAATCTACGATCCTTTATCCCTCTGTGCTAGTGTAGCTTACACATCACATCAAGAAGACACCGGCTAATTGGAGCTTATTTCGAAAGCCTTAAGAATCCTAGCTTAATATCCATCGCTAGACGTATTAGATGGTCACGATTACAGCTGGAGCACTCCCTCTGCGATGCACACTCTAGCCAATTTCTACCGTGTCAATTGCACATAGGGTTATCATGTAAGGTGGTAAGTGTGTGTGTGTGTGTGCGTGCGTTGTTGACTATGATTGAATCTAGCTGCTCCATTCCAAGATCTGAGATCGTCTCCCAAGATTAAACCAGCAAGGGATCAAATCTTACTAGTTCACTCGTTTCCATCGCGGTTACAAGAGATTCGATACTTAAACATCGAATTGTAACCTAACCCATCGAATTGTTACTTATCGCACTAGGTTTGCTTCCATGCAAGTATCGCCAGCTATTTTAAGGAGGCTACATTGGCATGGTAGCTAGGAACGCTTCACTATTAGCACAACGACCAACAGCTATGATCCTTGGTCTGTTGCATCCGCGGTTACACTGGGGCTCGAGATCTATTAAAGCATAATGCTTGATCTTGTGGGCACACAACTTCGAGCCGTTCCGAGCTTACAATGGTCTCGAACGAGATAAATTGGGGCCAACTAAACTGATTCTCGAAGTCAATCTACGGATCCTGCGCCGCTTGTTACTTGCCGAAGCGTCGGTTCGCGGGTTCAGTTGTTTGCTGATATTACTAACTGGTGTGGGCGTCGTGGTGTGGTCGTATGCCATATTATCTGCGTTCTCAATGGACAACGGGAATTCTCTCGGTAGGAGCGGGTTTCGAACTCACTGGATAAGACGGGAATACTTGCCCAGATGTTCATAAATTTTCGATGTTGGGCTACCCAACCACGTTACCAACCTCTCGTATTGTCGTGACTCCGTCATGACATCGTCACTTGCATTTACGCTCTGGCATATAGAAGAATATGAATCGTACTTGATGCCTAAGAATTGTTCGGCAGCGAGCCCGTGCGTCCTCATTGCTGCATCTTATCTTCTCGGGAAATGAAAGGAAAGGCGGGACTCCAATCCTGAGTCGCAACCACGTAACAACGTAATCATTTTGTCTCGAGCTCTTTTATGTCGAACGGAATGTGACACAAGTCTAGGCGCAGCGTTACAGCAAGGACTCGCATATCTTCTCCACTTCTTGCATCTCTAAGCGACAATTCCTTTCTCCCGCTGTTGCTTAGGTCAAATTCTCTTTGAACGAACCAGTATCCTCGTGGGTGTAGTTCCCGGTAAACGACCTTTCACCGGTAGAACGGGGCACGAAAATCGGGATGCCGCGCACCTATAATGTGCACGGGCTAATTCGTGTGTATGAGGCTCCAGCCTCGCTATTATAGGTCCCGATCGCGAGTCTCGAATTAAGAAAATTTAGAAAGTAGCTGTCCTATGGCCGAAAGACTAGGATTTTGAAAGCCATGCAGTGCTAGCTTCATGTGGCCTTATCCAACGAAATCCATCACGTAAAAGGTTCTAAGTACGAAAACAGATCTGGAATATGTAATAACATGATACTAAGACGAGGCAGCAGGAAGCCAATAAGTTGGGGCGCTGCAGGTTGCGTTAGTTTCCTTGTTTATATGCCTAGTATTAAGCATCGAGGTGAGTTAGCGCCAACCACCTTAACAAAAGAACTTTGGATAATTATCCAATAGGGCTCCTCATTCCGACCACAGAGGCAAACTCGAAGTCGCAGCCATGCAAGCTTATCTGCATGAACGTTTTCGGCTATCGCACCGGGCCCCCCCTTTTCATCTACACTACTCTAGGTAGAAAGATAGCATTATGTCTCTCTTTCGACAAGGTGTAATCAGTTACTCTCCTGTTGGTTGGTGCGGTTCCGGAGGCGAGACGCACCATAACACATCAATTGAGTATATCGCAGATGATGCGGATCATAATATCTGGTGGCGGGCCCAGATGATCCGCGATGCACGGGAAACGTTCCACGGCGCCTTGCTTCTCCCTACCTGGCACCAAAAAATGCAATATCTCACCTCCCTATGCAAGGCCCTACCTACGCTGTCCTTTTATAAATATGTGGTGCTGTACCCTATGCAGCGATCCACCGCCGGCGGCCAGTCCCGCTATCAAACGAATCACACAGGTCTAGAAGTTCTCTGATCTGCAACGCTATTCTTGGGAATCTTCACATGTTGATGGCGCAATGGCCTGCAGCGCCCGCATGCTTCACACAGGCCTTCGAATGCCCAAAGTGGTAAGCCGCTTGAGCGGTTGTCTATTGTACTGCGCTGATTGATAGCCGGCGCGCTCTTGATTAGGGTCGGTCGGCGAACGCCACTTCAGGGGGGACTCTGAAGGAGGCGCAGAACATGCGTTTGTTGGGCGCAACATTTCTAACCTCCAGGATGGACACTTCATAGGCGTTTTCGGCTTCTCCAAATTTCATCTTGATGCCGATCTCTGTCGAAATGCGCTCACATATGTCTGTGAAGGGAGTATCATCATCTGCCTTGGGCGCGAAACAATGGACGTGGACCATGGGCAACCTTGTACCTGTATGAGGAGCGAAAAGCTGCTCTCGGCCAGCATACAGACCGCGGAAGTGCGATAAAAAGGTAATAGCAGATGCTGGGAGATTCATGATGAAATGAGAGATAGTTGAAGGGATGGGGATGCGTTTTGATCCCGGGATTGACGTTGACTTGCCGGTGGGTTTCGAATCTGGATGCCGACTACGCTGCTCTCTCCTATTCGGTCCCGAGACAGCATGTTCACCATTTGTGGATGCTGCATACACCAAATCGGCGGCTTCCCTAATGAAAGTTCGACCGTCTTGATTAAATGGACGCACATATTGCCGGACCTACGAAATACATGTTAACTGGGTAGAGGACATACACAGTGCCGCTTCTGTTGCTGATACATACCTTGTTTCGTTTGATATTTTCATCAAGGTAACGATAACTCTCTGGGTTATAGTCGTTCGCCCAGACAAAAACGCCTTTCTTACCAGCCGGTACCGCAAATGGGCCAATACCGGCCATCACATCGCAAACTACCTCTCCGGGTTGGAAGAGGTTGATTAACCGCCTGTGCTCGCCTTCTAGTTTACTGTTCCAATAGACTTTAGAGTAGTCGAACCGGAAGATGCAATCGTTCTCCCGCGCCTCAACGTTAAGGTCATCAGGCCCGGCAAGGACTTCGTATGCGAAGGTCCGAAATTCGGATTCAGTCCCCACGTTGGCGACCTTGTTAATTACCGTCTTGACCGACAGGTTCTTATCGACAATGACCTGGGCGATCAGTTTTTTATAGGGCAGATACCTTTCTCTCAGATTCATATGCGCGACATGTCCTGCTTGGTTGAAGCCCTGGGGAATACCATCGTGCTCGTCTCGTAAGTCAGAGGGAAGCAGAGACCTCATCACATCCTCTAGAACGAATTAACCAGCATATTCATCAAGGTTTAGGTTTAATATGTATTCATTACCGTAAGACCAATAATCATAGTCTAGCAATAAGTCGTACGGGACTACCCCTATTTCCTTACTAGCCACACCTTCTTGGAGGGTAGGAGTCCATGTTTCAGGTTCTATAGATAATTATCATTAAAAATCGTAACTATTATGAGAACTGTTGGTTATGGGATTTATAAATACCTTGAGCCTTGATATTTGGGTTTAAAAGTAGACACTTTGTTCCTTGAGATGCGAGAGTTTGATCCGGATGAGACACAACGCCTTGTATCCTCTCAAGGCCCAGAAGACTATTTTCTTTCAACAACTTCTGGCGCCAAGCCGCAATATTCCTCTTATCGGCAACCGCAGCGGCAGCCAGGTTGATGGTCTTGGAAAAAAGCGACTTGTCAAGTACGCCCAAAGCAGAGCGGATCACCGGCGGACGGAAGAGACTACTCATGGCGTCGTCCCCGGCCGGGATATCCTTCGCACAACACGTTAGCGACATATTCATATTAGTGTAGATGGGGATTGCATACTGCCATAGTATTAATTGGTAGAGCTCACTTGCGCGCGAAGTCTAGGCTTTGAATGCTTGATTTGTGTGAAGAAAGTGTGCGGCGAGTGAAGGCCCAAGGATCGGCGCAAATTTCGACAGGGATTAGGGCCCCACGCTAAATGCAAGGCTGCCACGGCTTGTGTGACGTGCATGCGTCATACTAAGCGGAAGGCTGCGCCGGGCTAAGGAAAGCCACTATCTCCACGTTACTTGCCTCGACTGGCTCAACCATTTTTTAACTTTCCTAGTAACATCAATTGACTTATCTGGTTACTATACATTGTACATCCGTGGTCTTGGATACTGATAGCGAGCATGTGAAAGGCAATTGACACCAATGAATCTACCTAATGCACGTGTCGATTATACCTTCACCCAGCGGAACATGTCAACGAGAACCTTGGAAAGGAGTAGTTACTTGGCAAACTTAATCATTCAACGGGAAAACCTTGGATTTTTAGGTTTTGAGGATCCCGTACCCAAATTTAGAATATCCTACTCCCATAGGTAATGACACATGCTTACACGTAATATTCATATACATTGAACTTCTAGTAATTAGACGTGCAGAGTACATATTCCTGCATTCATCCAAATCCTTGCTGCGTTGAGCAAGGTCTCTCCTAGCTACCTCAGACACGATTCGTACCGAAACGATATCTCGCAGTTGTGTTGACGTCACATTCTGATGGGCGTAAAACGGGGCGGAAGACTGACTGATATCATTGCAATGTAGTGTATTGATTAGGATGCTGTCGACAAGAAGGCACCACAAAACCCATAATTGAGCCTTCGTCCATCACGCAGCATTTTCATATCCACCTGGTTTACTTTCCTAGCTTGAAAGTAGCCTCCGTGTACTTCCGTAGGCCACGGAGGAAGATCTGATATCCGACGCCCTGGTTGTCAGGGGCACAGTAGATTTCGGTTAATCGGATCGGCCACGGCGGGTATCCCTGCAGGTCAACGTAAGGCTCGAACGAGATAAGGAGGTCCGGCTCCGTCATGACGGCTTCGGATAGTTCGTTATCAAGGACGTCCACCGTAATATCGGCGGCCTTGATCTTCTCCTTCTGAACCATCTGAACTAGGACCTTGGTGAGATCCACCATCGCCTCTCGGCCATCGTCTTCTGAGATGAGCACGACTTCGAGTGGCGACTGATCATGTGAAAAGTACTCTCGGTTGGCAGTGTAGATGGTTGAGGCTCCGCGAGTAGATATGGAGACGGGCGGGGCCTGACTCCTTCCAAACCAGCTCTTAAGCTTCTGGACCAGAGCACGATGGGTCTGAGGCATATAGCGCTTCAAAACACCTATTAGAAATAGTTAGTTTCTCTAACCTACATAATATATGCGGAATGGTGTCTTTGTTACCTGTCCGCTCGTAAATGGATAGTCGAGGAATGCCTGCCGAGGCGCACCACGCTGCCACCTCAGAAACTTCATTGACAAGCTTCTCCAAGGCATTCCCTGCCCTCCCCTCATCTTCTAGCGTCAAGATTACACTTACGTGCTTCGGTAGTCGCTTCAAGGTACTGACATCTCGTCGGACAAAGTCGGGGGTGCTATGGTGGTACTTGAAGATGGAAAGGGCGCTTAGTGATACGATGTGATAAGTCGATCGAGCACGGATGTATATCGAGAAGGCAAAATGTACGGAGAAGTACAGCAGTGAATAGAGTTGAGACTTGAAAAACTTCCTGATGCCGAAGCGGGACGTCTCATGCTTAGTTTGACGCCCGCGACTTCGTGATCTGGTAGGTGGACTGGGGAGATAATTCTATGTTCGTCGGATAATCCATGTTAGTTGAAGATGCAAATATAAAGTCTAATGAGTCTGGATGAAGTTTGAGCTCGTACCTGAACAAGTCGTTCTCGTTCTGCGACGCCGAGATTCTTATGCCCGACCCGCTCGTCCTCTCTGTATACTTCAATATCCTTGGAAGCGAACGACGACATGGTGATATATTATGAATTATCGCTGTTGACGTAATGTCCCTAAAGAGAGAAGGTGAGATGAAAAAGAAAGAAACTTCTTGTCTTTAAGGACCTAATCGCATAGCCTCAACTGCTTGAGTTGAGATTGGCGTTTTGACGCGCAATGAGTGGTAGGCTTGGACGGACAAGCCAGAATTCCTTCAATCAGATGTTAAAATGTAGCGTGTAACTAACGACAGGCCACGATATTTTAGTTGCTAGCTCCGGTTAGGTACCTAGTAGTGGCGGGTATGGACCTAGGTAGGCATGTACCTATGCCGCTATGCCGTGCACGTTTCAGTTAAGTGCTCTAGCCACGCCAGTTGGGTCAAAGCTCCTGTAGCTTCGCCACTTTAGCTGTGGCGGATTAACTACAATAGGCTGTAGGTACCAATATATCGAACTTAACCCCTGTAACTTGTGATGACTTCCCTCTAATCGACATCATCTATCCCACCAGCTGGCGCATCCAGGCATAACGACATTTTCTAATCGTAACCACCATTCATATTGTCGCCTCCCGTTTTCCCAACTCTCCATGTCGTAGGACGGGATCCCGATCACTGCTCGATGCAATGGAGCGGACGAGTTCCGGATCGAGAGCTCTGTTCCCGAAGGGACCCAGCTTCACTATCGAGGACTTCTCTAATAAGGACTTCATCGTGCGTGACTTTGTTGATGATCTTGCCGAGAGCGCTGTCTCTTTAAATCGTCGCTCTGGTCCTGCTCTACAAGCCTTCGACCCGAAACCCTTAATTCGGACATTTGAGAGTATGGCCTAGTTCTCCGTTACTATGTTACCAGTACGGCATGTTGACCTGTGTTTCTATAGATGCATTGCAAGGCCTCGGCAGCCTATCCGAAGAGTTACAGGCGAAGGAATCGGACTTGATGTCCCAAGCACGCCGTGCAGAGACTCAGCATGACCAAACCGTTGAAACCCTTGGCCGCAAACTGGACCAATCCATCGACCAGTTCGAGGCTTTAGACCTTACCCTCAACAATCCCAGCGAGACCGAACGAGGAAATCGTGGTGAGGCAGGTGGAAATATCGCGGTCCAAATAGGAGAGAAGCTGGAGGAGTTAGATAGGAAACGCAGACGAGCGCTGGACGCCAATTTCCTAATACAATGCTGGCTTCAAGTTAGTGAAACCGGCGAACTTACCTTATTACAAGATATCCAACGCCAGGGCGGTTCTGAGAACAAAGTAAGATGTGCCGTGATTGCACATCAACTAATGCGCATCAGCCAAAGACTGGACCCCATATCTTGGGGTCAGCAGCATGGACTACATCGCAATGGCATCACAAGTAACGGGAATACTAATGATCAGAGAAGATATAATACCCGTGAGATATTGGAGAAGTTCTGCGAAACTCTGGAGCAAGACCTCCTAAAACAATTCAACGGCAGCTACCGTAAACAGAACTTCGACGACATGAAAGAGTGCGCTAAGGTTCTATACGATTTCAACGGAGGTGCCAGCGTCATTGCTGTCTTCGTAAATCAGCACCAATTCTTCATTGACAGAGATCAACTCATCACAGACGAAGTAACCATGGATGGAGAGACCTGGGATCAATTAGCAGATCCTGACTCCGAACCCCCTGGTGTCGAACCAAGCCTTCAGTCGCTCGTTGATGAGGTCAGAATTGTTATGCAGGAAGAGTCATTTATCATCAAGAGGGCCTTCCCATACTACGAGACCGTATTAATCAAGTTTATACAGCGAGTATTCCAGCAGTCGATACAACAACGACTGGAATTAGTTTTGGAAAAGGCGAATACTATATCATCCTTAGCCTTTCTCCGATCCCTCCACTCTTCCAGAAGCTATATTGGAGCTCTGATAGATGACCTCAAAACCCATGGCCTTACGGAACACCCTGAACCTTGTTCTCCCCAGATATCTCAGACGTTAGACCTGCAGATGGAGGAGTTATTCGTCCCATACATAGTGGGCAATGGGTATATCGAGCGCGAGAAGAGGAGCTTAGAAGAATTGTTTAATTCACTACTCTTTAAGTACAATATCTATCACTCGAGGAGGAAAAAGGCACCGACCGGGTTCATGGCTTCGTTAGCCCTACAGACTAACCAGCTCATGGCATCCGCTAAGGACGCTTATCTGGAACGGCTTGAATCATCTGATCTCACCCCAACTCAGAAGGCGATGATGTTGAGGGTTGCCGGTGTACAGGAAACCGGGAATAAGAACGAGATCGAAGTCTCAGAGTCCGAGGGTGTCTTAAGCACAGCTACGGCTAAGCGTATGTTGACCTGGCTCGCCGAGAGTGTTCGACGAACATTGGAGCTTGGAAGCCAAAGCGAAACGCCCAAGGACGTCGCCATACTCCTCAATCTCTTATTAACCAACATGGGTCAAGTCTACGTAGAGACAGCCTTAGAAGCGGCCCTTGAGAAGGCCACATCTCAGGAGAACGTGAAGACGGAACCGGATCTCAGCTATCTACCTTCTGTCCGACCAGCAGTGACCATCGGCAGCATGATGAACCGTTTCATTACCACGGTGCTCATTCGCCTCGCCGAGTCCAACACTACCGTCCGAAGAAGCATGGAGGCGCAGGCCAAGATGGGCATCGAGAGCATCGAAAGGAAGGCCGGCAGCATCATGAAGAGCAGCGTCGATGTGATCGTGAACTGGGTCGCCAAGTCGCTCGCAACACAAAAGAAGCTTGACTTCCTGCCCAAGGACGAGCTCAGCATCATCGAGTCGCTGCAGACGCCGACGTGCACGTCGATATGCCTGTTCCTGTCGCGGTGCACGCGGCTCATCAGCCAGGCCGTCGACGGCGCCAACCTCGAGGTGTTCAGCAGCGAGCTCGCGCTCGAGATCCAGCGGCTGCTCTTCGAGCACTTCAAGAAGTTCAAGGTCAACGCGACGGGCGGGCTCATGGTCACCAAGGACGTCACCAAGTACGTCGCCACCCTGAAAGAGTGGCCGCTCTCGAAGGAGGTCGAGGCTGCCGTCGAGCTCCTCACCGAGATCGGCTACCTGTTTATTATCGGCCCCGAGGCCCTGCGCGAGCGCTCCCGGAACCTGGCCAGCAGCGCGAGCGGTGCTGGTGCTGCTGGCGCGCCCAAGAAGCTCGGCAAGGCCGACTTCAAGGCCTTCATTCAGAGCAGGGACGACGCGAGGAGCGTGGGTGTGCAGAGCGTGCTCTCGAGCTTGTGATGTTGATGTGGACGGGGGAGAAAGAGAGAAAATGTACCGGACTGAAAATGAACGAAGGAGCGCTGTTGTTTTCCTTCCCGTTACTGGGTGAAGGCGGGAAGGGAAGGGAAGGCAAAAAAATGGATATGTGTTTAGATCGCTTGTATCCAAACACGTCTTGTTGCGCAATTACGAGATAGATGAGATACCAACGCCGAGAATGCGGATGCCTTCTCACCCTACTTGCTTACTATGAACACCCTTCGTAAGATATGTGAACCAAGTTCATTCTCACTGCTTACGAATATCGTCAGACTACCTACTTAAGACGTCCGTAATGAAGAATCAAATTTAACAGGATCATTTTGTGTATTTGAATTGGTTTGGTTTGGTTTGGTTTCATATACTATTAGCCCCCTTACTCCTTTCCTTTCCCACCATACCCACCTCAACACCTATAAACGGGCTACCGAGCGAATCATAGTCTCGTTGGTTGCCTATACTATGGCTAGGTACCTGTCGTATCGCACTTCCCAACGTGACGCAAACAACACACATAGCCAAGCCGAGCCCACGAACTCCTATCATTCCTCGGTAAACGAGCACCACGGAAACCTCCCTCCATCCAATACCCTATACGTGGCTAACCTAGCCCATAGTACGCCCGCAGACGAAGGATAGAAACAAACGATGGACGTCGTAACAACCCACGGCAAATCGTAAGGCCGGGGAATATCTCAGCGACCTAACAACACTTTTCCGGTCCCGTTCAAACAAATCAGCCAGACCCGTTCCCCTTTTCTCCCTGAAACGCCAACGTTCAGTTCCGCGCGATAAGACAATATGCCTTTCGCGGGAGTCAGACTGGGAGAAGACAAGCTAGTTAACCACCTAACCACATGGCTCGTAGTAGCTCCGGTCTCCTTCGAGGATACAGCCCAGTTCAACTCTCCATAAGGACGATGGCTAGCATCGTTTCATCGCCAGTTTCCCTGACTGAGCGATAGAAGTCCAGCAACGCAGACCATATCGGGACGCTTGCTAGGGCTGAGCTCGCCCTGAACGAGCTTCTCAGCCTCTTCACCGTCCTGCTTTGGGCTATTCTCCTTATCCTCGAATATCGACATGGACAATGCGTCGCGTGGTTTCGATAACGGCGCCGTATTCGCCCGGCTTCCGAAGAGCAACGAACGCCTTGCCGTAGCGTCTTGTTCGCCTAGAATACGCCCGACACGGCGCGGATTCTTGCCAATTGGTGATCGCGCATGCGGCTTGGGAGAAGGTAGGGGTTGTCGACGGCTCGGGTGAGGATTGCCATCTTCGTCCGGGCTCCAGTTCTCCTTATCAGAGTCTCCGCCCGGACTCAGGATAACGGATAGGCTTCCCTTCGAGGGCTTCTTCTCCGGATCCAATGCTGCTGTCGCAGCTGCCGCGGTATCTATGAGCGACACAGCTGGTAAGGTTTGCATGCGAGCGACGCTGCTACTCGCACGGCTAAGTTTAGCCTTCTTGGTAGTACCTTCTCGATGGGAAGGCTTATTCTGCGGCGCGTTACGCTTGTTAGGGTTCGACTGAAGCACATTCGGGCTGTTCTGGCTGTGGATCAAGTTACTGAGGCTAGCAGAACTGCTGCTAGAGCGCAGGAGGCTGATAGCCGCCACAGCAGATCCAGCAGACTCGTTCTCAGCTAGTTTCGTCAGCTCATCCCGCGTATCAGCTTCGCAACAAGATTCCCAGGCGTGAACATCTCGCGATCGACCTCGGGTCAGTTGTGGGGGAAGGTGAGCAGTAAGAGTTGAGATGGGCGGGAGGGTAATGCCGGGTAAAGCACTCCGGCTTCTGTGAAGAGTCCTGCTCACACGAACCGGAGGCAACGTATCTACGTCACCCGGAAGTTGCATCTGAGCAGGACACGGCGGTGACGGTTGAGAAGAAACCACTTCGGCTTTTCCGTCCAGGGAGAGGGACAGGCGAACCTGCGAAGAAGACGACGAAGGTGGTGGAAGAACAGAGCCGGGTGAGCTGCTAATTGCCGAGTTGAAGGAGGATGAAAACGATTCGGGCCTGGCATGGACATTAGCATTTACGACCACCTAAAATAATGGCATCACTCACTTATTATAAGATTCTTCAGCTGCTCGTCCAAAGGAGGGAGGAGTAGAGAAAGAATTGTCGAAGCTTCGTCGGTTCGACAAATATACAGTCGACACCGACGAGGTCCGGAAGAATGAGTAGCCCTCCAGATCAGATTTCTGGGACGAGGGCGACGTGCCCTTCTCAGATCCCACAGATGACGGTCTTGCGATCATCTCTGCCGGAGGATCTATACCGCTAAACTTCGGAGAAGACTGGATAGAGTGCTGGGGTGTCGCGTCCTGGGAGCTGGGAGATAGCTTTTCTACGTCGGGAGCCTTCTCATCATCGATTGGCGCGTCCGCCGGCTGTACAGCTAAGCTAGACGCGGCAATTGGCATGGGGGCAGAATCGGAGGATAGAATTTGCACGCCCCCGCCATATCGAAGTGCTGCAATTTCCTGCGGGGAAAGTGGACGCGATTTTCGACGATCATTTTGGCGGCGGTTCTGAAACCAAATCTACGAACATGTTAGAATCAAATGACCCGTACACGACCTCCAATTAAGTCTATATTGTGTCATTCCTGTAGTATACGGGCTAGACTAACCTGAACTTCCTTCTCGTTAAGCGAGACGCGACTCACTATATCGAGACGCGCTGCCTTGTCGGGCTTCGGGTTGGCGTTGTATGCGGCTTCGAGAATGGCTTTATCTTGGGTTCTACACGCGAAGATATGTTAGGAAATATGACATAGGGAAACGAGGGGGACCAATCTCCAAGCACGCACGTGGTTCTCTTCCGCTTGCCCTTGGGGTGTTTCTCAGAGTTAGAGTCATGAGAAGGATAACCAGACTCTAATCTGAAAGAGGATTCGAAAGACATGGCGGAGGAGTCCGGGTTACTGCTCTGGGAGCTAAAGGACAATCGGGATTCGTGAGATTCGGGTGCGGGTGCCATGGCGAGAGGTGAAGACGCGGTCGAGGGTGACATATTGTTACGGGTACTCTAACCATGCATTATATACGTAGTAGGTGGGACAGGAAGTGAAACGAGAGACAAGTCCTCTTCTACAATACGTAGGATGCCGTATTTACGAAGTCGAGAATAAGTTTCGGAGGTTTTTGTAAGTGATTGCAGTTGTAATATAGAATAGAGGAAGGAAGAGAAAGAGCTGGGCTGGTGTTGGAGTAATAGATCATAGTGGGACCAGGGCCTTTGGCGTGTCAGTCTAGGTAGGTAATCACGACCGCGTCTGAATGCAGAAGCTCGGACCAGCCATGAATTGGCCAATCAAAACGCGGTAACTATTTACTTAAGGCGTGACGTCTCCAGTGCAACCGACTAAACATTGAATTCTTCTACCCGTCGTCAAAACACTGCACAGTACATAGATGTAAGTGCTTCCCAAAAGGAATGCGCTAATAAAAATAGATAGAAAAGAACATCCACCAACCTCCATTTTCCAGCCACCCGAGAACCAAACTTAAAGCTTTTCAATCAAGAATGTTCGCGAAGTAGATAATTGCATGTGGTAGAGCCTCATGAGGGGAAAGTAGAAGCACACGCCTCTATCTGACCTTCCAACAACCTCCAGAGTGGGTATGTCGCGATCTAAAAGTGATAGATAATATTACATATAGCCCAAATATAATTCATGGTATCATACTAGTGGGTTGTCTCTACGTAGTAAAGTGGTAAGACGCCAGATCTAAAATTAGTCGGGTATTTTAATGGCATTGCAATCACTTTAATTAGAATAAACAATCAAGTTCCGAAATTCGAATAAGAGACACTCCCATGTGCTTCTCATTCGTTTGACTCAAGCCGTGGAATGCGTCTTACAAACTCATCACCGATTTCTATAAGGAAAACATATTCCATGTCACAAGTTACCCGTTTATCTTCACCTTCGTCTTCTTCTTTCACCTACTCATGCAGAGCCCCAACTCATATAAATGTCTTGACCATGACATACTTCGCCCTCTCGGGAATTAACCACACATTCCCCTCGTCGGTCTAGAAGTCTGCTTCTTTGACATTCTCAATCTAGCATGCCCAATAATCACCTCTGTTTCTGGAGTAGCTACTGCCCTCAAGCTCTTGTCATCTTGTTGCTTACCTGGTTATATACATCAACATCGTGCCGCACCCATCCGCTACTTATAGATTTCTTAGGAGATCTTCCACGCAGCCACGGAGCCCATTTTCCCGAATGGGTCGCGCTCGGACGATCGCTCCAGCGCCGACTCCGGATGATGACGCGGAGAAGTCTCCAACAATTACGATATATGGCATTCTCCGGCCAAATGCAAATCAGCATCGAGTTTCGAATTCGCTCCCACAATTATGACACCGGACTTTCCTTCTTCTCGAGACATACACATGTAAGGACCTCGAGTTGATTTTCCAGGTTACCAAAAGCAGCTAGATTCTAGAATGATAGATTTTCCTTCTGGCGACGCAGCGGTTAGCAATTGCCTAATATACCTAAGCCCAGCTATGCTGGTCCGCATAAATTTCATAGTGAAAGTCCTAGTTTTACTTAGGCACAGATCCAGTACTGCGTAAGCATCGACTTCACACCGCCTCTACGGGACCGACCAAACTCACCAAGCTTTTAGATCTACATTGTGGATTTGCCGGCGTTTGACTGCAGGCAGTGAGTGAGTGATACAGCAGTTTGAACCGCCTTAAAAAATCGTATGTGTGTACCATAACAATTCACGCAAACCCTCATGTGCAGTAGCTTCAGTTCAGGTAGGCCTCATCTGAATCTCATTCGTGAAGGTCTATCTAATCGCCGTCGTAGTGATTGGCGGTGTAAGGACAGTGGTATTCGTGACGAGGAAGAATTGACATGATGGGTGAAGAATACCCAGACCAATACTAAATAGCCGCTCGCTGGGAGGCAACCGTAGGTTGTCCATCATTGAAACCCTCAATCAAGTCAGACGCCGAAAAACTCCTCGAGGTGTCATCGAGAGATTACCTCAACCCTCCCGCGATATGCGCAGGGAAATAATAGATATAATTATATCATACGCCGCCCATCTAAAACTCTAACCCGTGATTCTAAGTCTACGCCATCTACATGCCTAAAAGGCTCATTTGTCGTCGTAAAGGACTCGCGCTGTTGCTACCATCCTCACTTGCGTAGTAGGCAGAATCGGTGTCTATATCCCATTCCGGTTCATCTTCGCCATCGACGGAACCCGACTGTTTGCCATCAAAGCCTTTCTGGGTCGCAGCTCGCGTGTTCCACTGGAGGGTGCGTGATACACTGTCAAACCATTCGGTTCCTGTGCGCATGACCGTAGGGAACGGGTACTGAGAAGCCGTAATCGTCACACAATCTCCTTGCTTCAATTCAACCCGACCTTTCCCGTCAAACGCACAGTAAGCTGTAGCACGCGAGTTGCGCGGGATAGAAACACGAAGAAGCATCGTGTCGCTGAGCACCATTGGGCGGAAAGATAGTGTGTGAGGGCAGATCGGAGTAAGGAGAATGGCAGGCAGGTCGGGGCTGACCAGAGACCCGCCTGCGGAGAGAGAATATGCTGTCGATCCAGTTGGAGTAGAGAAGATGCACCCGTCCGCCTGGACGACAGTCAGGAGCTCGTTGTCGCCGTAAAGCTCGAGGTTAGAAACATAAGGAGATGGGCCGCGGTCGATAACGAGCTCGTTGAGAACTTCGAATTGCTCCCCTTCCTCCATATCCTGGCCCTTGGCACCATCGCGGAAGACGGTACACGTAAATCGCATGCGAAGATTAACTCGCATGCCTTCCTCGCCCATAATCCGGTTCAGGTGTTGCTTATACTTCTCGAACTCAAAGCTCGTCAAGAAACCGAGACTTCCCAAGCTGAATGATAAGACAGGAGGAACAACTCTTTGGAAAAGCCAAGACGTGAATAAGACAGTTCCATCTCCACCGAGGGTCAATACCAAATCGAACTTCTCCGGGCTACTCCAGCACAGGTCTGGGGTCCAGTAACGAAGCATGGTTTCGAACCGAGGGTCCTCATCGATAATGCTGGAAGCACCGAAGCGCTTAGAATTGCGTAGTTTCGCATCAACATAAACGTGAACTCCAATATCCGAGCCGTATCGAGGTGTTCTGAGCAACCACATGGTCAATTCCCTGGTTAGGTAAACCAGTTCATTGTCACGAGCTTTGGTAACGATCATGATATTGCGCACTGCGCGACGGATAGGTCGACGTTGCAATTGCTTCGAGACTTCACGGACGCCCGTAGCAGTCTGTACGAGTCTCGAATGCGACATCCATTCGTCGTTCTTAATCTCCTCCAAGACCTTCTCGATATCTACCGCATCGTCGAACCGATTGTGCCAGAAACAGGGCGACTGTAGAGAGGGAAAGGCGGTGGTCGGAGTCATGTTGCGAGCGGCGAGCTCCCGAGAAAGGGCCTCGGAGAGTTGCTGGGAGGAAGAGGCGGGTCGCTGATCCCCTGCTGCCTGGGCGGACAACATCCCGTTCAATGATAATGCTTCTGGCTTATTATTTCGTGCGACAGAGGCTAACGCCTTCATAATAGTCTGGCGAGGAACAGCCTCGACAGAGGGAGCGTGCTTGTGGTGGCCGCGCGATTGATTCTTATGAAGAGCGTCGGGGGATTTTAAGGCTAGAGCTGAAGGCTCTGATTTTTCGTCGTCGTAGTCAGCATCGCATTGATGGGATTGGGAATGGGAATGGGATTGAAGAGGAAGAGAAGAGTTGGCAGGAATTGGCGGCGCAGTGTCGGAGTTTGTAGTGGTAGGCGAGCTGGATTGTCGCAGGGGGTGTTCTGTAATGGCGACAGTAGTGGAAGAGGCCTTAGTAACCTGGCCGGCACCCACCCCGACCCCTCCGACATCCTCTATCGGCGTATTATTGTTACTGAGTGCAGGATGCACCCCCATCGTAGGCGATCCCATATTAGACATAGCGCTGAAGCTCCACAACACCACTGCACTAAAGTACGTGGACACTAAGCTAAGTCCGTGCTAGGTAGCAATGTACCTAAAAAGAAAGAATGTACTCGAAGTATTCGATGTACACTATTCGAAGCACAGTGACACTCGCGTATCGCGTATCGAGACGGTTTAACACAAAAAGACCGAATCCGACGATGTACAAAGGTCTTATGTTATTTCCGAATCTTGCAGATTTTATCGAACACCGCGGGATCCAGTGGCTTGGGAACCTTAAGTCCGTCTTCGATCTGATTCGACCTTGTATGACAAGAGTAGTGTCTCTATCGAATAGCCGATGATACAAGTACCTAAAAACGCAGTTGTCAGCTTGGATACTAGCTCGAAGTGACGTCTTACACAAGACACCACGTGTATCGAGCATGGGAAATTCCATGTGCCACATTTATAAGACACAGCACAAACTCTGTTGTCCATAGTAAAAATCCCATGCAGTGACGGCACAAATCGCACAAGCGCTGCCTCTCTTTGGCAAATCATCGTCAAGGGAACTTACACAAAAGTGCCCCTCAAGCTACACACTAGTCCTGTGACGACGTTCGATGGGACGTGATTATAAATTATATCACCACAACGGCGGTATTCCGGGAATTCGAACTGGAGACTCGGAAAGCTTTGACGCAATGTCTTAGACTTGTGTCCTGCAGGGAAATAATGTCCGGAAGACGTGAGAACCCGCTCGATTAGACGTTGTGAACAGACTATAAGGTGATTATGGTCTGGTTCTATTATCGAACTAATGCCGGGGAACGTCGACAGAGATCCGTCGGGTTTGATTTAATATTAATGGTGGTCGTCTCGAGGTTGACAGAATGAGATTCGAGATAAATTCGAGGTTCGTAAAACAAGCCTATTAAAATAATAAAGTATAACAACTCGAGCTCAACTCAATAAGTACGATGGAATATAAGGAATATGTGAAAACGAAGGTGGCAAAAAAGGGTAAAGAGCAGCCAGGCCGGATAATAGTCGAGAAGGGCAGAGAGACTCAGGGCCAGTTGCAAGAACTTCCAGAGCTCTGCTTTGCTGTATGCACAAACAGCGTTGAGAAGAGAAAGGCTTGGGTCTAAGTGACTGAAGATCCAGATAGACGAGACACCACGAGAACTGGTCTGCGTCCAACTCAACTTTATTAGGATGAGTTTGATCTCCTAGAGATAAGAGGCAGAGGACCGAATGTGGAGATGATGGATGTCTTGAGATGCTTAAGCGGGTGCTCCAACACAAGCTTCTACTCCGTGCTTGGACTGCGGAGTAGCATCTAGGATGGAACAGGTAAGGGTATCGGGAAATATGTGGGGGTACTGGAGTACGTACCTCGCCAAAAGGAAGGTACATATCTACCTAGGCATATGGAAGGAAAGAGGCTTGTTAGAAAAATAAGGAAAAGTAGGGGGGTAAAAAGTGTACTAAACCTTTAGGTGCTTCCAGTTAATACCGTGTACGGTAATGAGACCCGGGTAGGTGTACCATCACCCCGTCAGCCCGTATAGAATCGCAGCAATTTGCATCTTAAAAGGTCATGATAACGAAGAATGTAGGGTACGCGGCGGCGGTTTGACCCACCGTTACTAGCACTGCTCCTGTTTTCCCTAACAGATTCTGTGAAGCGTTCTCGCGCCAGGTCTCACATTGCAACCCTGGGCCAGGGGCATGCAAGCGAGTAACGCATAAACGGATTAGACTCGTCTCATCTTTCCAGCTCCTACCACAGGGCTTGCAGGCGCTCGCAGGCTATCTGCAACAGCTTCCGATCAATCAATTCGCCAGCCAACCGGCGATTGACATGGGCTCTTGAGCCTCCTTGAGCCTCCGTGATCTCCTGCGAGCATAGTTGCATAATCCCGAATTGTTTTGACCTCTCACTTGAGGACGAATCCTGCGTCTGGAACATCTTTGACCATAATCACCTCCCCTGCGAAGATCACACATCCAGAAACATCTATTAGCCGCCAATCTACCGATACGGTGTCCATTGGTTCACAGAATATTTCGAACTTCGAGAAGGTTGTCAACCACTCTTTTCGGTACTTCGTAGGATTTCTAACTGACAAAACGTAGCTAGAAACTAATTGTGTGATGGCTAGCCATAGACACCACCAACAGTGTTATGCTGTCGTCATCACATTTGATTAGCCGTCAGCGCGCGGGATGAAACAGAGTTGTCGTTTTTCGTCATGTCCCAAACGTGACCCTGTGGCAGTTAACGAGTCCAACAGACCAGCCAAAGTCTTGGCAAAGCATGGGCAAGGCATACCTGATGATTAGCTTACTGCGAGAGTTGCCGCATTTCCCGCTCGTCCACCAAAGGCTCATCCGATCAACATATTGCCATGCAGTGTAAACAGAGCGGCCCTATCAACCTGACCCGATGATCCACCATTCCTGGTAGAAGATCCTCAATGTTCTCTTAGGAGCAACATATCCGTTCGGGAGCATCAAACATGTCAACACGGATCTAACACCCAACGTGGCATGCTCCGAACCGGCGGTCTGGTGCATCCACTGCGCTGACTCCAGCCAGTCACATTCCTAGAATACGTTCCGTGAGACGTGTTGGCCCACGATGCACTGTTTAAGACCAGAAGAAGCGTCGTTCACTTCCAATGCAGGTCCGAAGCTATTTTCTCCTCGAGCGTAGATCGTGTGAACTGCTTCAAGTCTACGCCAGCACGGTTGCCATCATCCATGAGAATGTCACCATCGCCCGCGGCAGCTGGTTGGCAACATTGTCGCTGCGCAGCGACAAAAGCATCATCCCATTCTTTTATCGTAAAGTTCCCTTCGCTCTCCACCAGGATTAGTTCATCGTGCGAGGTAAACGAGAAAACGTGGAACGACTCCGCTGTTTGGATCTCTCGCGGCGAAGGGTTTATGACGACTTTCTTCGACGGGCCGTCCGCAATGATAGCCAAGGATGTCGATGTCAACGTCGCTGTCAGCGGAAGAGCAGCGGAAAGTAGAGCTAGTACCGCCGTCTGCAACAGAACAGGTAGAATAGGCAGGTTCTAAAAATTGGATAAACTAATCAGTATACACTACTATGTATGCCGTATTGTAATATATAGAGTATACAAAAGTACAACCTACCGAGCTAGCCTGCACGACTTTGGTGTTTACATATTCGTTCTCCGGGACGGTGGTGACCTGTAGGATAACTTGGATGAGGGTCCTGGGGAAGTTGTTGACGAGGATGATCTGGCGCAAAGTCGACTGGATTAATGACTCCAGGTGTCTTTCTCTTGTTCCTAGAATAAAACGGAGTTAGATGGTATTTAAATAAGATTCGGTGATAGGTTTCGAAGTCGAACCTCCAACCCCTGCAGCTGGTCGTACGATCACGTCGACGGCTGCTTCCTCTGGGAGTTCATCACGTCTCTGCACTTCGATCGGCCCATTTACAGCCCCAACCACAGTATACCCGGCATAGGAGAAGGTAGCGGAACCGTCGGCGTTTTGAAGATGAGACAACAAAGCTTCTGGCTCAGTATTGACCGTCATTTTTCTAGGAATTGTGGTGGTTTTGCTGGTGATAATGGTGCATGCGTTCGATATTCAGAAGTCACGGAAATCAAAAGGTTAGATGACGATTTTTCTCAATCGGGTATCAACCTGGGTAAGGTGGGCCGATGTGTCGTACAAGTCGGGGTATCTCAGCTCCACCTTTCTGTATCGGTGCCTTGCTGCTTCCGCCGCATGGTAGTACCTAAGAATTTCCAATGACATTGTTTGTACTTATGTAATCCTCCTATGAATTCGCTAAATGAATTATACATTAATACATCATAGAGGGGCAATCGGCTATACGATACACCTCCGTGTGGCGTACTTGCATCTATGTAGTATGTAGGTTATATATCTTTATAATCAACTCATCTCAATCATCTTGTGACAACTTCCCATCTCAACTCTCTATTAAGAAAATGGCTACCCAACAGTCTACAGCAGCGATTCCGAATCTAAGAGACAAGCTTCCTAAATTGGAACCCCGCCGTCGCCGAGCTACACCTTCAAACCCCCTTCCATTACCAGAAACACCAGCTCTACCGCCTCCGCCGGATCTTTCATCTCATTCATTCCAGGTCCCCAGTCGACGTATTCTATCTACCCAGGACCACCAACTATTCCTCTCGTCACCATCCCATAACCTTATCGTCGCATTCGTCTTTGGCCTTTCAGATGCTGTGATAGACACTCCTGTATCTGCCGTCAAGGACGACGACTGTAGTTCTGCGGTAAAGTCGATTCTTAACATTC
This sequence comes from Annulohypoxylon truncatum, assembly GCF_022578515.1. NCBI lineage: Eukaryota > Fungi > Ascomycota > Sordariomycetes > Xylariales > Hypoxylaceae > Annulohypoxylon > Annulohypoxylon truncatum. The sequence goes on from NW_025953806.1 coordinate 494,878, forward strand.
TTGACAAAGCAGAAGCTCTAGTTCTGGCAACGCCTCCAGAGGACGCAGAAGGATCGAGATTTGGAAACAAGGTTTTCCGCACCTTTCTTGACAAGGCCAAAGCCGCCAGCCCTTCTTGGCATGAGGAGCTTGGCTTGACGTCTAAAGATGCCATCTCGGAGGTCGAAACTTATCTCAATAACTCATTCGGCAACCGGACCCGAATAGACTATGGCTCAGGCCACGAGCTAAATTTCATAATATGGCTCTTATGCTTATACCAGCTTCAGATTGTGAAGAAATCCGACTTCAAGGCGCTGGTTCTGAAGGTCTTCATCCGCTATCTGCAGCTCATGCAAACGATCCAGTCGACGTATTACCTTGAACCAGCAGGTTCTCACGGTGTCTGGGGCTTGGATGACTACCAGTTCTTACCATTTCTCTTCGGAGCCAGCCAGCTTCTCCACCACCCCTTTATCACTCCATTAGCAATCCACCAAGAATTGACTCTCGAAGAGTTTGGCCACGACTACATGTATCTAGGGCAGGTCAACTTTGTCAACAGTACCAAGACAGTCAAAGGTCTGCGCTGGCATAGTCCAATGCTAGACGACATATCTTCGGCGAAGAGCTGGACCAAGATAGAAGGCGGCATGAAAAGGATGTTTGTGGCAGAGGTCCTACGAAAGTTGCCGGTGATGCAGCATTTCCTCTTCGGCTCACTGGTACCGGCCGTAAAAGGTATGAGCACTGAGTCTGAAGCAGGTGTAACGGGTGAAGAGGATGAAACTGAAGGAGGAGGTGTCGTTGTTGAGCATGATGGAGTGAAGCATGTCCATAACGCCAACAGCTGGGGCGATTGTTGTGGTATCAAAGTGCCGAGCGCAATTGCAGCGGCCCAAGCGATGAGAAAGAATGGCGCTGGAGAACTGCGTCGGATTCCGTTTGACTAAGTGTATTCAGCTTTGAGGCTATCATGTTTAGAGGAAAAAATTGATACAGCACAAGACGCAATGTCCCAATGTGAGATATCTTTAATAGATGCCCATAGCTTCAGGATGCATCACGAAAACAACAAGCGGATGGGACAAGTTCTCAAATAGAGCTCATATCAACACATTCTTATTGTAGGTCTAAATAAGACGGGTACTAGACCTGGACTGTACCAACGCCTTATAATTAAGCCTAGCTACGTATCCACAGTCCCGCCGGACGTCCAGACTCCTGAAACCAAAACCAAAAGGGTATCCTCAACCTTCGAGAGCTCGCTAAGTACCATTTTCACGTAACCGATTTTAAGCCTCGTAAACCAAACCGTCCTAGTTAGGCGGTAGTCGCAACCAACTACCCCAAGACGGCCACATATGTACGCCTCATATGTACATACCCTCCCCTATCCTAGCCTAACCTCGCTGGTCCCCTGCTTCCCATCCTATCCGTAAAACCCCTAACTCTCTCGATACAGCTTCATAAGATCCGTCCGCATCTTCTGCCGCGCGCCAGCATCCAACCTCTTCTGATTCTCCAGGTGCGCGACCCTGGCCTGCAGCTCCGCGATCTGCGCCTTGGCCGTCTTCATCGCCTCGCGCGCGGCGTCGCGCCCCTTCTCGAGGCCCCGGGCCCGCGCCGCGTGCCTGTCCAGCGCGGCGCGCACGGCGCGCTCCGCGTCCCCGTCGAGCCGCGCGCCGTCCAGGAGTCCCATGACCTCGTCCGTGATCGTCGTCGTCGGGTTGCTCTTGCCCTGCGACGAAGACGGGGTCGAGGACGGTGATGCGGACGTGTGCTTGGGCGTGGAAGCGGAGGCGAACGAAGTAGACGCGGCGGGCGTCGAGAAAGACCCGTTGTCGTCGGTGCGCACCCGCTTCCCCATGCCGCCTTGGTCGGCGAACAGGACCCGACGAACGGGTTTCTCGGTGAGGGGAGTCGGTAGCCCGTCTTCCGCGACGAGCGTCCGGTTCGCGGAAGGCGTCTCGCACGCGTCGCGATGTCTTGTCTGGGCCTTAGCGGAGTTGTCGGCGATGGTCGCGAGCACCTCCTCGTCGCCAGAGGAGAAATCGCTGTAGTCGTCGACTTCCGGTCGCTTTCTCTTGGATCCTGCTGACGGTGTGCCGTGGGTTGCGCTGGGTACTGGTTTCTCACTTAATTCCTTGAATATTTCGTCCATTTCGTCCGAATCCTCGTCCGAAGAAAAAAGGCCGCCCGTGTTATTGACCGGCGTCTTACTAATGCTCGGGCTTCCTCTCACCGTCTCGCTCTGCAGAGTCGCAGAAGAGACAGCGCTCTCGCCATTTTGGTTGCGGCCGAGCATACGATTTAGCTCAGAAATACTAGTAACTGGCGTCTTCTCTCCTTCCGGCCTCTTCTCCTTGGCTGGGGTAATGCTCTCGTGCAGCGTCCTCTGCCTTTTCGGCTTATGGCTCGGAGTTCCCTCAGCCTCGCTGCGCGAATTAGTTAGAACAGCGCCAATTTCGCGCTCATGGGCGTCCTCGGTCCATAAAAAGAAGTCGCATTTGTTCTTCTTGTCTTTGTCTTTCTGGCAAGTGTAGAACGAGCGACCTTTGTTGGCTGTGTCCCTCCTGACCGTGAACTGGACCGCCGGAAGCCGAGGAATACAATTGCCTACAAATAGCGAAAAGTAAAAAGTCGATTAGTCTTCTATCCGGTTGCGGCACGTGCAATATAGTAACTTCGGGATGATTTAAACTTCGAGCCGTAACTTACAATGCCAGACGCCGTTTCTAAAGAAGCCGTTGAGTGGAGATTTGCTCGACGGCGTGCTAGGAGTAGCTTGCGACCGTTGCATGGTGGCGATTCTTGATTCTTTGTCTACGTATCAAGACGTTTGGATAAATGTTATAAGTGTCGTTGTAGAAACTCGAAATCATAAGTATCCCGTAAATCTACAACTCGGAATGTTGATGTTTGATACTTGCTATCGTAGCAATGACGACAAGTTGGAGTTAATGGTAACAGCGGGGCAGGGCCAGAACTATCAACATTATGTACCTGCTTACATAGGTACATAGGTGGTGGCTGGGACGGCTGAGATGAAACCAAGGCACGTGGGGCGCGGGAAGTTCCGCGCTAGTGTTACCAGATCCCCAAAGCTTGGCAGGTTACCTGCATAACTTGCATAACCTCACAGGGCGCTCCAATCTTCATCAGCTTCAAATATTGAAGCAAATTACTTGATTGAGTAGGTAACACGACAACAGTTGTTCTTGGCAGATTCGGTGTACCTTAGAAGAATGAATTTAAGCCCGTCAATCTTGTTATAGAGGTCACAATGTGAATGATTAACATGCGAAAGGGGCTAGACGTAGGATCATATCACAGCCTAAGAGCTAATTGTTCGTTACAATAGTGATTTCAATTCAGTCATGGGTATATCATCTATGCGTAGCAAAACAAAATGTGGTATCCTCAGACAATGCGAACCTCCCAAGCTTCCCTTGCGGGCGTCTCTGAATGTCGATTAGTTCGGAAACCAGTGCAATAGTACACCCCTTCTGTGTCCTAGATCGCAAGTTCGTATGAACAGCATGCGATCTGTACCCCGTCGACACGATAATATCAAACCATGTCACCCAAGAGACTTCGTACACCTTCGTATATAAAACCAAGACCGCCTCATATTTCATACCAATAGTCGTCGTTAAGGCCCTCCCTACTCGGCACTACGCCGGCACCTTCCGGAGGTCCTGCATATGTAGCTTCCATCCGAACGTTGAGCAGTCTGATCTTCATACCGTAGTCTTGGACTAGCTTGATGAGCTTATTGGTCTCCGCTGTTATCGGAGCCTGTCCCAGCAGCATCAATAACCCGTCGAGCCATTCCGATGCCACACTGTGATTCAAGGGATGCAGAGTGAGCAACGGCGTTTCCTTGACTTCGCTTAAGTCCTTGGCCTCAGCAACTTCGTCAGGGTTTACGTAACCAAAGATCGTAATCTTTGTACTATTGCTCGTCCCATTTACGGCCTCGGTGGACGGAGCAGATACATTAGAGGCAACGGAACTAACTTGCCGTAAGTCTACCTTCTCAGCCAGAGAATCCAAGTTTGGGTCCGGGCCAGTCCGTAGCCCGAAATCAGCGTAGTGAAGATAGCGGCGATTATGCGACAATTTGGCGTACCGCCAAAGGGTACCGTCGGTTCCGCGGCGATTCTGAAAACCGGTCCCTTGGCTATCCTTTCGTACTACTGGTTTCGAAAACCAGGCGCCTCCCAAGAGACACCTAATACGTTGTTCCTTGACAAATGTAAGAGCTTCTTGGTTCAGGCTCTCCCGTACTTTGTAGAGATGCTGGCCCCATTGGTCATCGAATGAGAGCTCCAGAAGCTCCATCTGTAGCTCGCGCAATCGCCCGAAGTCGTACTCGACTAGGTCTTCTTCGACCTCCAAGATGTCCTTTGATCGGCCAGCTTGTCCAATAACTTGATCTATAAGTATGCGAACTAATTCTGACACTTTCTCGAAATCATCCTGGTCTGCTCCAGTAGATCTCCATAGCTTGAAGAATGCGTTGAGTCCACCTGTATGCAATCTGGACCATTGCAGGAGTAGCGGGCGGAAGAGCTTGTCTTGATGCTTCCCATCTGATAGCTGGTATCCCCTGAGGTCTTCCATTTCCGATCTATCGCAATCGAAATGTTCGTACAAGATGAGCGTGACCGCTAAGCTTGACCTCGCAATAGGGCAGCGCTCGTGGAGTGGTTTGGTTGACTGCTCTAGGAGCAACTTCTGGAAACCATCTTCGTTCTTTCGCACAAAATCGGCAAGATCCATTAGGCCGAGGAATCCGGTATTGTCAAACTCCGCAGCTGGACTCTCCGTCTCGAAGCCAAGCCTTCTCCATTTCTCAGGGTTGTGTCTCCTGCTTCCCTTTTTCCCAGACTCTTGAAGCTCCTCGACTCTCCCGATTCCGTTCGCATGATCTCGATTTGGTGCGCTCGCAAGGTGAAGCCCTTTCAATGCCCTCCTGTGTTCCGGCCTTTCGACGTCAACCTGAACCTGTCGCCATTTCTGAAGCAGTACCTTAGTAAGAGACTGAAACTCCAAGAGAGGGTGCGCGAGGTCCTGCAGTGCTGAGCTCTGCATCAGGTTGTATACCGCCTTAATTAGGCCCAAATCCTGTAATCGCCTTATAAACTTAGGCCATTCTTCTCCGCTGCCTCCTATCCTACTGCTATCGTTACTAGATTCGCCGGAAACAGCATCCCTTACGAGAGCGTTGATTAACATAAGCGCATTTGCGCAGAGGGCGTGATCGGCGGACTGCAATTGCTGGATGACGAGTTCAAAGAACTGCGGGTAGACAGCTACGGCTGGTTTCAATGCGCGAAACCCAAACGTTATGGGCGCACGGCCGCTTGACGATGTAGACTGCGAATGGCTAACAAGTGCAACGAGAATGGACATAGCACCTCGAAGAATGTTGACCAGTGGATTCGTGACGATGAGTTCGACAACGCGCTCGACTAGATCGCCTGCTGAAGGGCCCTCGAAGATATCCCATCCCATATCAACTTCGAGCAATCGACTTAGACTTTGTAGCGAGTATGCGAGTGTGTTTCCGCCCGTGCTCATGATCAAGCGTCGTAATATGATCAGACCGCCAGAAGATATGAAGACGTCTGCAAAGGAAGGGTCGTTTATGGAGGATTGCAGTTTGAAGACCGCCATTTTTCGTGCAGCATCTTCATCGCTAGCAAGTCGCGACAGCAACGCGGGTATGTCTGCTTGGTCCATGGTGGTGGTGTTGGATTGCAATCGTGATGATCTGCGACTGAGAGGGCGGGGAGCGAAGTAGCCGGGGATGAATCGGCATGAACCGACGCGAAGTGGCTGCTAAAGGGCTAGAGAACCAGAAAAGACACTATAAATGCATAATCGTCAGATGTGATGTACAATGGCATGCGCAAGAGTTGCGCCGTATTGCTAAGAGTTATGATAAGCCAGGGAAAAAAACTAGCGACGCGGTTCGAGCGTGAAAGTGATAAAAGATGGGTGGATAAGGAGAAGTCGTGCCTACCGTGTATAGCGCAATGCGGTCTTGAATAAAGTCGGTGCAATGGTATTGGGCAGGGAGAACCTTCTAAAGGCTCCGACAGGGTGTGGGGGCAGTTCCTATTTGGTTCTTAGCTCAGGTACCCCTAGTAGCACATGCAAGGAATATGGGTTCCCCAAGAAACGGTAAGTTGCTGTAGTGTAAAGTTAAATTGCATCAGTGCGTAAAAGACAGCAAACTACATAGTCCTCATCGAGAGACTATATATCATATTGGACTTTATTCTAATCTCATACACAAAGAGCAGAAGTTTGAAAAATCCACAAATTGATAGTTTAAAACTATATTTTATTTTATTTGCCTTGATTGGTACATTAATCTAGTATATTACCCCCAATTTGATCATGGCGCAAACTGAGAAGCCTTCAGTTATCCACTACACATTCCCTTGATGCTTACTTACGTAAGCTAGGATGATAATTATTACTGCTAAGTAGGTAGGTACCTTTATCTTACGCTGTCTGTGTAGGCACTTCCTTTGCAGACGCAGTCTTCTCTAGTTCTTCGTGAACAACCGCGTGCACGTCTTCACCATGCTCCTTGCGGTTCAATACGGCCTGGATTTCAGCTTCAAGACGAGAACCGCCCTTCTTAGTCCTCCATGCGGGCATCGCGCCCTTAGCAAACAGCACCTCGATTTCCTCGATAGTCTTACCGCAAGTTTCGGGGTAGGTAAACCAGGCCTGGATGGCAGCCCCAACACAAAGTACTCCAAAGATGATGAATACCTTGTATTTGATGTTCAGGAAGCCTGGAGGCGTGAAGAGGCCAAGGGCGAAGTTGAATAGCCAGTTAGCCACAGCAGCCAGCGACATACCGGTCGCACGCGTCCCGAGCGACCAAACCTCGGCGGCGTAGACCCAGGCGACAGGGGCTAGGGTCAACGCATAGACGATGATCAGAAGGTAGCTGAATGCGATGACGCCGTGTGCGGGGGCACCAGTAACTCTGATGACAACGTTGTGGTTACCACCGACGCCCTCGGGGACGGGAACGCTGTAAGTGCCAAGCAAGCCACCAACAACGAAGTGGCAGACGGCCATCCCGAGAGCACCATAGACAAGGAGCGGTCGACGACCAGTTTTATCGATGAAAAAGAACATGATCGTAGTGAAGCTAAAGATGTCTGGTTAGTGTCGACCATCAAACGGTGTACAGACTGGCTAGTCAACTTACATGATGAAGAGTGCATATTGAATACCAGAAGAAATCAGGTTAACATCGCCTTGAAGATCAGCCATCAGGAAGACATATCCAATGTAGTATACGATAACATTGGCACCGCTCATTTGCTAGGAAAGCGTCAGTTTGAAATTCTATGCAGGCATCATGCCGGTGGAAACTTACCTGCCACGCCTGGACACTCATTCCGGCAAGAGTTCGTTTCCACATGCCGTTGACGAAGAACTTTCTCCATCCCCTAATCGTCTCACGCTCTGCATTGAGCACGGTGTAGATTTCTTCCCACTCGGCAATAACAACGGGATCGTCCTTGTTACCACCTGCTTGGATATCGGCGAGAACTTGAATTGCTTCCTCCTCGCGACCGACCTTGGCAAGCCATCTCGGAGATCTAGGGAGGAACGGAAGGCCCAACATGAGCAAAACACAGGGAATGAATTGTGTTCCCCAAGCAGTTCGGAAAGACGCCGTGCCATCAATTTTAGAGCACTACAGCATCGATAGTTAGTGCTAATAGTCAATCTCGACTCAAAACCATGTACGCAAGGATGTGGCGTTCTCATTTGTGCTTGAATGAGACAAAATATTCCCCCCCAAAAAGAGTAGGAAAACATGGTAAGAGGAATTACTTACTCCGTAGCCAATGAAGTACATGATCAAAATACCCCATTCGATAGCAAGTTGTTGGATGACGATAATACGACCCCGAGTATCCTGCAAATCGTTAGAGGATCCTACGTACGGTGCAAAATAAATGCCCTATAGAGTGCGACTTACTCGTGGAGCGATCTCGGCGAGATAAACTGGGACTTGAGACGAAGAGATACCGACGCAGACACCGTTCAGAACACGACCGGCGATCAGCGAGCCAATTCCCTTAGTAGAGACTTGGACGGCAGTTCCGGCCAACCACCAGAGGCAGCCAAACATGATACTAAACACATATAAGATGCAAGACTCAAGTTGGTATGATGGATGTTCTGAACATACCTGTCACGGCGGCCCCATTTGTCGGAAATGGGACCGGCCATCAAACTACCAATAACAGACCCAGCAGCGAGAGCAGAACCAATGGCGCCTTGAACAACACCAGACGGATTGTTGAAGTAATTGATGTACTGGTCGGTAATGACGATGGCTGACATAGACGAGATATCGAAACCAAAGAGCATACCTCCAACAGTGGCTATAATAGCCATGAAGTAGGTATTGGCTGATGGAACATGTTAGCATGGCGCATACGGACAAGGTTCGACATCGACATACTGATCTTTGGAAACCGCGACATCTTGATCGCTTTCCTCGAAGGCTCGTCGTAGGAGTGGAAAGCAAGCTGACACGTGAAGGCAAAGCCAAATAGTAGTAAAGGTAGCTTGGGGAAGTTTTTATCTGGGTGGAGAGGTGGAGTGAACCCTTCATATAGCAAAGCTTTCTTGCATGCATCTGATGACACCCAACGACACTAACACTCAGAATTTCCTCATGCTTACTGCGTAGCATGGGCAATCTTGGACCCATTCGGGATTTTCCCGACATACAGGGAAGTACGCGTCGGACGATACATCCATATGAGGAGCTTCACGAAGCACCGGTCCAGGCTTGCCATGCGGAAGAGAGAGAAAGACGGGCTGCTATAGGTGCAATAACTCGCCCACTCACCCTAGGTGAGCTCACGGTTGGGGCCGGACGTCACATTCTACCCGTATCCTAGATCCTTCACGCGCAAGGCGAGCCTATGGCTGTCTTCTCAGACGACCAGGACGTACGTTTCTCCACATATTTACTTTTAATGTTACGGTCGATGTCAAACGACCAATCGCCACCTTGTTGTGATTCTGCGGCCCTCCACATCACGCCTTTAGACACGGGGTAAGCAACTAAAATGCGGAGGCGAAAGGACTTAAATTCGCAAGCTAACTGTTTTTCGGACCGACGACTAGCTTAGTGATTGGTGCGCATCAACGCTCGAGGTCGTTCAGGGTTATTAGTGTGGAGATTTCTCGTTAGGCGCAACAAATCCCGGAGATAGTCGCTTGTGGGGAACTGGCGCAATTTCCACCTGAACTTGGAGAAACCCTTGAAAGACCTCGATTGATACCATGTAACCTATGTATCTAGGTTGGGGAAGCACCAAGCCTATGAGGCTATCGTGTACAGTGACAGGTTACAGTACAGTATGAGAAATTAGAAGCCAAATACCAGATTCCCGGGATCGGTTACAACTACACACGTATATCATATGAGAAATGTAACAAATAATAGAAGTCACTATTATATTTGGAGCTCTTTACTAAACATCATACATACGTACATAGGTGGATGTACGATATGGCAACGAGTCCAATATAATAGGACAGGATCAAGATGTCAAATACCCATATAAGTTCATTTACGATAGGTATTAAAATACAGCTCGTCTATTTAGAGCAGTTGAGTCGAAAGTGCTTAGCTATAACGTTGCACGAGAACGGATGGCGGATCGTTGTGTCAACTTGGCTCGATAATGATATTTATTGGATCTCTTAAAGCTTCCCTTAACCCTGCTGACTAGAACTTCTAGAAGCATACAAGTCTCACAAGCTAACCTCTACTAAAATACAAGAATCGAGACTGCAGTTGTACAACCATAGGAAAAAGGTCCCTGGCAAAAGATCTGCAAGCCCGTATGCTGAAACTTCTCCAATGCATCGACTCAAGTAGAGCGCGATCCCGGCGGAGGAAGTGCTTCGGGTCCAAAAGACAAGGGTAACAACTAGCCGCACGAATATTAGCCCATGTTTATACTACGCATCCAACGAAGACCTTAGTCATCATACCTGTTCAAGACGTAATACCGTATAGTCGTCATTCTTATCGAACATAATGATTGGAACGGAAAGATCACAGAATTCACGGATACTTTAGAAATTAGTATGCTAATGAGCTCTCACAGGTAGATCAATGGATGAAAGCCGGACTAAACTTACAACTGGCGACACATGCCGCAAGGACTGGCCGGAGGAGCTATATCTGTTGACACGGCTACAGCCTTCATCTTTCGGTGTCCTTCGGTAACAGCCTTGCCGAAAGCTACGCGTTCAGCACACGTTCCGACCGGGTACGAGGCATTCTCAACATTGGCTCCGCTGAAATAGGCGCCGTCAACTGAGATGATTGCTGATCCAACTCGGAATTGGCTGTATGGACAGTAAGCTGTTGATTTGGCGGCAACGGCTCGCTGATGTAATTCACCAAACTCCTCCTTCGTCAACCCATAAGTCGAACAGGTCTTCTTAACCGCGTCTGCATCATTAGCAGAGTGTCTCTCGTACTGCGAAGACATTATGGCTTTCTCAAAAAGTAGGTGAAGCGGTGTTGAAGCCGGATGGAGACTGAGTTCGTCTCCAACGGTCTGGATACTCGAGGAATGTTCATTAGTCAGATGTTACATCAATACTTTTATACAATGCCGGAATGGGGCGGATTTAGCACAATTCGTTTATCTTTCGTAGGTACCTGCCTATCACAGCAGGTTATCAATTTTAGGGGTGTCTCATGATAAGAACTTCGACTCCGCTTCTTCATCCATCCTACTATCTTTCTACTGGGAAATTGAGAATAAACAACTTAATAGATAGTGAGAATTCATATTTCTCTTCGACTTCGATCTGTTCGGCTGGGCTCTCGCAAAGCTATCAAAACCCCAGTTAGCTCTTCTAGTTTTCTTAATACCAGTGCGTATGACATAATAGAGCATGATACTATGTAAACATCCGCCATAAATCGTTACGGCACTGCTATGCGATTCGTCAATGACGGCTTGATCGACAACAATATCCTCAATGGAAACTCAAGCTACAGACCAGTTTCAGTCTGAGTGCAAGGCAGCAAGCCCTTGATTAGAATGAACATTGGAAGCTGTCGCAGTTAACATTATTTGCGAAACGGCGCTTTTCCAAGTGTTCCCCAGGAAGTTCGCTCTATTAAATAACAACATTTTAAGGGATCCATTAGATGAAGGCCGACAATATGTAATCGACATATAAAAAACCTGGCTAACATGGATTTGGATTATCTATAGCCTCAAATTTCACAAAGCGAGTGCCATTCATTTAATATTTAATCTTAGCTGAAGTGGTAGGCTTTAAAGCTGTGAGCCGGAACGCCAATATCTCCTGTCACCCATTACGTCATGTATGACCTCGGGAAACGGGTACAACGTGAGAAGTTGAAACTTTAGGTTTAAGCAACCATTAGATGACGGGATCAATTACCAAACTCACGGGTCTTGGGAAACTCTGAAATCTTGATCTAAAAGGCCAATTGACCAAATTGAGTTCTTCTCTGTCCCAAAATTCTGTATACTGCGCCTCGCATCCTTACGACAATATAAAGATGCCAGGGAGACAGCAGCCACACGGATCGAGATCACCAGACCTATCACACAAAGACAATAGGGTTCGTACATGTCTTGGTGACGCCAGCGGACGCCACATCCTACTCTTAAAACCTGGACTTGGTGAGTTGCTGATGTTCAAAATCAAGGTAATAGGATCAGCAGTGATGTCATACAGCGCAACCTCCGTCTACTCCAAACACAGTACTACGGATGCCAGGTTTATAAACACGACGGCGCCGGTACTTCATGTTAGCTAGATCTCGCGCGGGAAGACTAAGGTAATGTAACATTAATTGCCGTTGCCTCTCAAGCTATTATTTTCGCTAGTACCAAACGTCGTATCTCAGGCAGTCGTCGTCGGCAGGCATAATTCACAATTCACCGAACGAAATAGAGCTGGTGGAAAGGAAAGACGAGAATATATACCCCCCTTTTTTTAAGAAATAAATCTACCTAAGCAACCCCTCCAGAAACCATGGGCCACCCGTTCCACCCCGACGACTTCCCCCTCAACACAGACGTCGTGCTGCAGCCGACGCGCGCCTTCTACCTCAAGGGGTGCATCCACTTCAAGGCGACGGCGCAGATCATCGACCTGTCGGGGCGCCTGCAGTCGCCCTTCGTCGGGGACTTCAGCCACGCCTTCCTAGACGAGGCCGAGCAGGTCGCGCGCAAGTTGTCGTCCTCGTCCTCGCCGACCTACGAGATCAAGTCGAGCGGGAACATGATGCGAACCCTCAAGACGATCGCGGACGGGTCGTCGGGCGAGCGCGTGTGCGACCTCAACATCACCTTCGTCTCCTTCGGCTCGAGCACCGTCCGCTTCCCCAAGGACAGCCCGCACTCGCGCCACGAGGTCGAGCTGTGCCCCGTCGGCGGCCGCGCCGCCGGCGGCGACGAGAGCAAGCACGAGGCTTTCGTCAAGAACAGCATCCCGTACTTCTGGGACATGACCCGCGGCCGCGTCGGCATCCTGTATAAATGCCTGAACCAGAAGCGCGTCGAGATCGGCCGCGTCGCCGGGTATGGGTTTGACAAGGACGCCGTGCTCGTGCTTAACGGGAATGAGCTGGATGATGTGGTGGCTATTGCGACGTGTATCATTTTACTTAATGGGAGGGATGCCATGGACGCTTAGAGGGGATGCGGTATGAGATGATGAGATAGGAAAAGATGAAATGACTAACGAAAAGTGACGAGGCATGTGCACTTGCGAAGAGGAATCGAGAATTGGCCGGTTTACTTAATCGCATACTAATTCATAAGTTTCTAATCGAATTTATACTAATGATACAATTCTCTACGCGCGCGTTAGTCTATGGCCCTCCCCGGAGTAATCGTGACCGTGATGCTAGCAAGGAACTTCTAAAATCTAGTAATCTACCCAGCCGCACCCCAAACGCCTTCTCCCAAGACCCTTGCTTAATTCCATCCCCAGAACTCGTAGATACGCTCTAGTGTCTGGGGTCCGTGTGTGAAAGGAAAGTTATGCGAACCGGGTACGACGCGCCAATACACATTCTCCTTACCACCGAGAAGAGGAAGGGCGTCCTCAGTATAATCGTCTCTTTGAATCATGTTATCATTCTTTCCAAGCAAGACGGCGGTGGTTCCCGGCTTTCGCTTCGCTAGCTGTCGCCAATAATCATGCTGCCCCATCAACGGCGCGTGGCGGATCGTCGACATGAAAGCCTGCACGAACCCCTCGTGGAAATCGAGCGTCCAGTGCACGCAGTCCATGACCTGGCGCTCGAATGGGGTCTGGGGCGGCTCATCCACGGGATCTATGGCCTCTTGCACCGCGAGGTCGACGAAGTCGTCGCTACGCTCGCTCTTAAGGGGAGCGTTGGTTGACGCGTCGGAGATCGACTTCCTAACCTTCTTGGATATGGACGAGGCGATGGGCTGCCGCAGGCGGCGTTTGGTGATCCACGAGAGTATGCGCTCGGGTACGATGCCCGACGTGAATATGAGCCGACTCGCGCCGCCGACGTTTTCCGGGCGGATGAGTCCGGCGGGCGCGAAGAGGATTAGAGTCTCAACCATGTTGGGAAAAGTAGCCGCGAAGTTGGCGGCGATACCACCGCCGAGCGAATAGCCGACAAGGTGGAGGCCATTATCGCCTGTCCATGATAGCTTCGAGGATGCTAGCACAAGCAATATTTGAGTTACGAATAATCTTGTGTCGTAGGGCACATCGCCGGGCGCATCGCTGAAGCCTCGGCCGAATAGGTCCTAGGAGTTGTTAGTGAAGCTCAATGGATTAGAGTCTCATCCCGTGAATTCTGTGCGGAATAACTTACAAAAAGCATAACTCGGCAACCCTTCTCGGCAAGCGGGATCGCGATATCCTTGAGAGTCATGCATGAAGTACTGATACCGTGGATGAATAAGACTTTGCGGCCATCTTCAGGTCCAAACTCATACACGCGGATATTTCCGTACTAGGTACTTAATGTTAGATCACTCTTTCGCTCGTTCACTTATCAAGGACGAGCTTACTGGCGTAACTACATCTCGGGCACCCGGAAATGTGTCTGGACTATACGGAATTTGAGCAAGTTCAGCTTTGGATAGCTTATGAAGCCCAGTCGAGAGAGGACCGGGAATGACGGCTCGCTTCTCAGACCACAACGCAAATTGAGCGAGCGAAGTAAGGGCAACAGTTACCGCTACGGTTGTTGCGATAATCGCAGTCGACCGGATCTCCTCCATTCCAACTGAACCTGATATCCAAGCCTTCCGTCCGACGTTAGAGGTCTATGATATTAACGTGCCCGTGAGATTTTAGGTATGGGGGGTTTCAACAAATATATTTCCGTAGCTACCGAGGTAGTTGAGAAGAAAGCGCCGAAACCGTCTGAACAAAGTAAAAACCGGCAGACTATAAGAACTACTAGAATTTCGAAGGCTACCTCGATTTGTGTTACGAGGCGCAATATTTTGTATTATGTGTTGTTAACTTGTTGTTCGTCAGTCACAAGAGAGTCAAGAGACACACCGAGCTCAGCTGACTGGAACGCTAGTTATGTATAATTGCATAGTGGTAACTTAAAATGCCCCCACAGCCACCCATTATTCCCACGTGGCAGCCTGGGAACTGTAACACAAGAGATAGGTTTTAGCGTCATCCCACTTTATACACTTCCGCCTAGACTTTTCGTCTTATTTGTCTCTTCAAAGTCTCCCGTGATATCGTTTTATGACTTACCTATAACTTTCATCCTATAAGCCGCATGATTTCTGTTGTGAAGCCATATGATCTCTTCAAGGCTTTCTATCCTATTAACACTTCTTTACCTACCTAGGCAGCAGCTAGACAAGTACGACTCGCGATTCGCTCACTTATAGCCTCTAGGCTCACACCGAAGCCTATAAATACTAGGTATATCGACCTTAGCAGAAGCGCGTATTACACTTGAGTTAGGACTATACCACCTATTCCTGGTGAAGTGTCTATAAGCTGATCAAATAGCCACCATGCTCCATTATCTCTTCTCAAACTAACATACACACTTGTATACACAGAGAATAATATATAGAAGTGGCCAAGGCCAGTCTTGTGACGAGGCGAGGTCACAAAGTGAAACCAGCATCGACCACGACGTTAACCCCCGTGATACTCCTGCTCTTTGCGAAAAGAAGAACCTGCTCCGCGACATCCTCGACAGTGGCGACGCGCTTAAGTTTAGTCTTCTGTATATGGCTTTGTTTACCCTCTTCTGAGAAATTTTCTGCCCAGTCCTGTTTCTCGCCGTTAGACCATATTGCTCACAGATTTCAAAATTAGTGACGGATCTTTACCGTGAGTAGTAAGCCGGGGGACACAGAATTAACCCTGATCTTGGGAGCAGCCATAATCGCTAGCGCTTTTACCAGATGGATTTGCGCGGCTTTAGTAACGGAATAAGGCTGTTTTATGTTATTACGAGCTCTACTCTAATACTATAGTCCGAAGCGACTTACCAAAGAGCTTCCGCTAGGTATTACACCAGCAATGGAGGCGGTGGTGATGAAAGCCCCCTCGGTTTCATCAAGGTGTTTCTTAGCAGCTTGCATAAGCCACATATGAGATTTCACGTTAAGGTTGAAAGTACGATCCCAGTCCTCTTCGTATGCATTATCATCGATGCTGATCATGCCACGACTACGATCGAGGGTGTTAGCGGCTATCCAAGAGGATGAACGTCCTTTTCGAAGGGGTTACATCGATCCATAGTGAACTTACAAGCGCGTCCATCCACCATTTGAAAAGATGACATCCAGCCTGCCGAACCTATCAACGGTCTCCTTGACAAGGCGGTTTATATCGTCTCGACTACCCAGATCAGCTTTGATAACGGCGAAGTTTTCGCTTGTACTGTCATGGGGTAGAGTAGACAGAGCCGGCAATTCAGCAAGGAGCTTGTTTGCTCGTTCCTCGTTGTTCGCATAGTTCACGATGACCCGGAAACCGTTCTTGGCAAAGAGCCGACTCGCAGCCGCTCCGAGTCCGGCGCTTCCCGCCGTGATCAATGCGACTGACATGATATATCAGAGCTTCTTTCAGAAACTTGCTCTTGGTTTCTTGGTATATGCAGAGAGATTTTTCGAAACAAGACTTGAAATTATAAAATAAACAAAATGGTAAAAGCGAAGAAAATAATTCTATCTCATATCATGGTGGCCTTGTAGGCAACTTCAGTATCCATATTATAATGAGGGGTTCCCTCGGGTGATACCTAGTAGAGTGCTATGCTAACAAGGTATCTAGCGTCGCACTTTACCGGCAGCTTGGCACTTGTATCGGAAGTAGCCTTGGGGTAAAACAGTGATACTAGAGACGCTGATTAACATCTTATTCTATTTAAGGTTTACTATTGAATTACCCCTAGATATTGCCAATATTTGACGTCTCATATCTGGTTGCCCGACAATCGCACACACAACGTAGATCTAGGGTCTACTAAATCGCTGCCTGCTCACCCGCGGTGCATGCTCCACTATGCAAGACTGTGTGCTTCGGAGCAACATTGTCTTCGACAGGAGACGTAACCACAATCACCTCATCACCGCCCGGATACACCGTCTCGTGGCCCCAGTTCGAAATGTCCTTCGTATCGTCGGCGAAGATTAGCCCATACTTGCCGCCGTAAATGGTCGCCGTATCCGTGCCGTTCGGCAAGCTGACTATCTCGGGATTAATACCTAATCTGCTATACGTCACCGGATGAAAGACTTACGTTCTATGAGACCGCTAACGAACCAGACCCATCTGGATGGCGGCAAGTTTCTCGTCAGCCCTGATTTACGCGGAAATACATGCATAGTCCTCAACTCACTGCTTAAACGGAGCATTGTGCAGCCCGCCGTCGAATCTGGCCGGGATTATGGTATATGTTGCGTTCGAAAGGGTGCCCATATCCATCACCTGCAAGCCAGCGACGCCGGGCGTGTCGCTCGTCACGAACGGCGAGCTCAGCTGCCAGCATTCTAGCACCGAGACGTTGTTCTTCCCCGTCAGAGCTGTTATGTTGAGATTCTGCGAAGCGCGCGCGACGCCGAGGAATAAGACGGCAAGTTGGACGAAGAGGCGTGCCATGTTTCCTGAATCTGTCGGCTATTATGCGAGCTAAAAAGAGATTTATACGAAAGAAAGAGACAGGAAAAGTAGCTTCAACGTCGACGTTCCATACCACTCTTAAACCCGACAAAGCGGTAAGGTTATATATATCGACCATGACTCAAGACGCCAGAACGTCAGCTTTCCAGGGGGGTTGTTTACCATTTCGGTACAGACCCGGAAAAAACCTAGCTCTTACATATGTAGCTTTCGTAAACCGATATTCGGCACTTTCTCCGTTTACGAGAGGAAGATCCTACCTTAAGGATTTGCGGCCAAATCTCGATTCGTACGAGTGGGCCAATGGAAAGACATCAATCCTGCTCCAGTGGTGCCAAGTTAAGATAGTTAAGATGAAGTCTTAGATATATCGTCGTCGGGGCCGTATCCATCTACTCACCTGCTCATCTGCGCCGTAAAGTGTAAACCCCAGTTTTCTGATCCGCGGGATGGACCCGTATAGGGCGCATCACGAATCTGTTATGCAATGCCACTAGAGACTGATGTCTACAACATTCTCGTAATTCTATTGGCGATGTAGAAAATCAAGATCAGCCTCACAACGCCAGAGACATCAGTGGCGCAATATTTCCAGCGTTGATCTGCGTAGTAATGAAACCCGCATAACCAAGCTTTCCCCTTATCTACATCACAGGAATCATCGTTAACTACTGCACGCCTAAACTTCAATAGCTTAAAAAAACAGGTATTTTATACAATGTCCTTGAGCCCATACGTAAGGTACATTATTCGCATCCCCGGATCAAATGGGTTACGAGTCGTCGTCTCATCCCACACGTGCCCTCACTTATCAGCGGGACTCATGATGCGCCTCCCCAGTCATACCATATGGCTGGAAGTTCTGCATTCGTGGTTGTTTACTAATACTGCTGTTACCCACTCCTCCCGACTAGTAAGTTCTCTTGAACGGTGGGACAGCCTTGCATTCGTTCTCATCCAACGTCGTGCCGATGACTCTTCGGTATCCAAGCTCGACCTTGCCATGAGGCTGCTTCTGGAAGGAAAGGGTATGCTTCATCCAGTTCTCGTCGTCTCGGTCTGGGTAATCTTCACGTGCATGAGCACCACGTGACTCCTTTCGGTTGGCAGCAGAGGTAGCGGTTTGAACACTGTAGAGGTTGTTAGCTATTCTTTCTTCGGTGGTTGAGATACCGAGAAATACTTACGCGCAAGTAAGCAAGTTTCGTAACTCGAGTGTCTCAACGAGATCCGAGTTCCAGATCATGCTACGGTCCTTGATTCCGACTTGAGAGTATGTGCCGTCGATCTCCGTGACTCTCCTTACACCTTCATCCAAGCTTTCCTGGGTTCGGAAGACGCTTACGTCTGTTTGCATGGCCTTTTGCATGGCAAGTCGGATTTCAGCTGTGCTCTTGGGGCCGTCAGAGTTGCGGACCTTGTCTAGAACCTCTATCGATCCTGCACCAGCATCGGCGCTGATAGGCTTAGCCTTAGTGCCAGGAGTAAACCTGTCTCGGATGGTGTGGGAAACGGCTCGTCCGAATACGACAAGATCTAGTAGGGAGTTGGCACCAAGTCGGTTGGCACCGTGAACCGAGACGCAAGCAGCTTCGCCACAAGCAAATAGACCCGGGACAACCTTGTCATTACCAGCTTCATCAATCGTAAGAACCTCTCCGGTGTATTTCGTCGGGATACCACCCATGTTGTAATGGACGGTAGGCAAGACGGGAATGGGTTGCTTGCGGACATCAACACCCGCAAAGATGGCAGCAGTCTCCGAGATACCGGGTAGACGCTCAGCAAGGACCTCGGCAGGCAAGTGGCTCAGCTGAAGGAAGATGTGGTCCTTCTCAGCACCAACACCACGCCCCTCGCGAATTTCCAATGTCATGGATCGTGAAACGACGTCACGACTGGCCAAATCCTTCGCGGTAGGCGCATATCGTTCCATGAATCGCTCACCCTCAGAGTTGAGGAGATAACCACCCTCACCACGAGAGCCCTCCGTAATCAGACAGCCAGCTCCATAGATACCGGTAGGGTGGAATTGGACGAATTCGAGATCCTGGTTGGGAAGTCCAGCACGGGCAACCATGGCCATACCGTCACCCGTACAAGTATGTGCCGAGGTACAACTGAAGTAGGCTCGGCCATATCCACCAGTAGCCAAGACAGTGTTCTGCGCAAGGAATCTGTGGAGCGTGCCATCTTCCTGGTTGTAAGCTAGGACACCACGACATTCTCCATCTTCCATGATCAGGTCCAGGGCAAAGAACTCGATGAAGTAGTTAGTACTGTGACGAAGAGATTGGCCGTAAAGAGTGTGCAGAAGAGCGTGTCCCGTTCGGTCAGCGGCCGCACAGCAACGGTATGCCTGACCACCCTTTCCATACTTCTGCGACTGGCCACCAAAAGCACGCTGGTAGCTAGCGAGCAGCCATTAGCAACCATTGGTATTGGACAGAGGGCCGGCTCAAACTTACATCCTTCCATCTTCAGTTCTGGAGAATGGGCAACCATAGTTCTCGAGCTCGATAATAGACGCGGGAGCCTCCCTCGTCATGTAATGGATGGCATCTTGGTCACCGAGCCAATCCGAACCCTTCACAGTATCGTACATGTGCCACCGCCAGTCGTCCTCGTGCATGTTTCCTAGAGCCGCATTGATACCACCTTGCGCGGCGACTGTGTGACTTCGTGTGGGAAAGAGCTTCGATATACAGGCTGTGTTAAAACCAGCCTCCGCAAGGCCGAATGCTGCGCGCAATCCGGAGCCGCCCGCGCCAACAACAATTGCATCATACTCATGGTCCTACGGTCGAGTTAATCGTTGTCGATTCCATGTGAAATTCCATCTCTAGACAAAGAAAAGCGATGTGCGACGTACGATAACGGGGTACTTGCTGCTAACATGTACCGGCGCTTCCTTGGCTCGTAGTGGGCTGCTCGCGATAATTCGAGCTGCACGTGGGAGAAGACGATTAGATGCCAATTCAATTATACAATTAGTAAAAGTAGCGCTCGCACTTACAAACAGGTCGCGTGGAAGAGAAGGTTCTGGTTTGGCACCTTGCCGCCCGAGAGAACTGTCAAAGCGAGTATGAAGTCAGTGTCCATTTCAGAATAATATCTCGGTAGACGCCGCATGCAATTGTCCTTAATAAGTAAGGGAGGGGAAAACTCACGGCAGAGCCAGTGGCTAACCTCCTCAATGCCATTGAAGATGCCATCGTGAAGTTGGAAACGTATTAGAAGGAGGGGGTAATGCCAACGACGAGGAGGCTCTTGTCTTGTCCTGCAAGTCTCGGGGATGGCAAATGGCTTGAATCCAGAAACCCAGGAAAAAGTGATGATGCCGGCGAAGTTCAACCGCAGCTTCCAGACAATTGACCAGCGGTCCAATAGCATCGATTCTGATTACCGAGGGATAATAAAACCGGCCATTTCCACATGTATTTTGTACCTACCGCCTTCCATCCCACCTTACACTAAGCACTTTAGCCACCGGCATCATAATCACGTGTCAATAATATTGAGTGCGTTTAAGATTCACTTATGCATAATGGCATTTTTTCAACAAACCGATCATTTAATATCAGGTACCGAATACTTTTGGTGGCCTAATGTCATAAAGAGAAGAATACTCTGCGAACAGCCACATAGCAAGATAAAATGACAAGCAATGTAAATCAAAGACATTTAGAAACTAACGCCTGGTATGATATTATAGTCGGGTATACCAGAAGGCCAAAAGGCCATATCGAATCGTCTAGCTAGCTATCCATGTCTTGTTTGACATGCCCTATTCCATGACCATTCCATGACCATTCCACGACGGATGCAATTGAATGCGAATGATCTCTCCTTTTGACGGTAGAATTTCATCGTATCCTATCCACAAATGCAGCAAAGTCAATTCCCTCGTCCTAAACACCGACTCTAATATGCTTTGTTCGTGACCCTGTATGGTTTTCCTAAGGGGCTAATACCTGTCGTAGCATCTCGATGAAGTTTTCCTTCAGTTTATGGACCTCGCTAACTACTGGTTTCTGAGGTTCACCCGCGCGAGCCTTGAGGCGGTCTTGTCTCTTCGCCCTCCTCCGTCTTTCGGCGTCAATGGGGTCCAGTTCGTCCTCTATCTCGGCCTCGGCCTCGTCATCAGATCCATCGTCGTAATTCATGTCTTCTAAATCCATATTGTTAAGTCCAAAATCACTGGCTTGGAAACTGGTCATTCCCGGCATACCGGCATCGCTAACAGAACCCTCGGCGGCCATTTTCTGTCTAGTTTTGTCGTGGTGCCATTTCTTGCGGGCTTCTTGCCAGGAAATGAGCTGGTTGATCTCCTCAATTGCTTTTTCCTTATCGAGGTTATTGCTCGTAACACCTCCTTCGAAAAGGGCGTTGATGTCTAATGCTCCTCCTGCGGGTCCCTTTCTTAGGAACTCTAGGATGCCTTCGATCCAACCCATAAGTTGTGTGAAGAGACCATTATCATGCGTGTGGACCTCGTGAACGAATTTGTAGAAGTTATGCTCGTGGCGCTGGCATAGATCAATAAACGCTTGCACCGTCTGGTTTGGATCGGCCGAAGCATCCTGATCTCTACATTGATCGACAACCTGTCGCAATGTTAGTAACTCGAATCATCACTCGGAATTTTACGTACCTGAATCATATCATCGATGAAAACAGAAAAATCGGTGATACTGTTATACACGTTGGCCGACTTATACACTCTCACTAGAGGTTCGTAGAAGATTGTGAAGAGATCTCGAAGTAGCTGTAGAGTGACAGGTTCCTCAATGAGACTAAGCATCATTTGCTTATCACGCTGTCTCGTTTGCATCTTCATCAACTGCTTTAGGTATGAGAAAAGTTGTGCTCCCTGTTTGAATTCCTCATCGACATTTTCCACTGCGTTGTTGAAGGCGACATATGCATTGTATAGCTTCCCAATTTGATCGGCAGTAAGCGCCGGCTCAAAAAGATCAGATCGCAATATAGCCACGAGAACATCGACGCTCTCAGCTTCGGCTTCCTCTCGAATTGTAACCTTGACGTGCTCCTCGGCGTCAATGAATTGTTTCAGTTTTTGTACAAACACATCGTCTCCTATCTTAGCAGCCAGGGCGTCGATAGATTTCTGCTGGGTCCGTATTCCGTCGTTCAAAGTTAACGAGAAAATACGTTGCATTAGAGAGCGAGACCCAAATGGTTGCGCCAGGAAAATGTCGAGTGCCGCTGACATTACGACAGCTGGATTCGCAAGACGAATTACATTTTTCATGATTGAGTACGGTATTAAGGAGTGGATTCGCTTGAGCTGCGCAAACAGTTCCGGCGAGTTGTCTTCAGCAAGGAATAAATGGTAAATGGTAGCGGCCACTTCAATGCGAAGCCATTCAGCAAACTTCTGATATTGTAGGCTTAGATCTTGAATGGTATCCTTCTCTTTGATCTCTTGAAGAAGCATTGTTAACCCATTGCGCTCAACGATGTCTTGTCGGAACTGCTCCATATACACATCTAGCTCGGCAGCTCTCTTCCTCGCGATTTCGTAGAATTGCTTCTGTTCTTCTACACGCTTCTCGTCAACAGCTTTTCGTCGGACGATGTCCTCAACGTCTGCGTCGGTTGGCGTGATCGGGTCATGTGTTAGGAACTGATGCAAGGCCTTCGTCTGTGCAATTTGCGGGTTATGCAGAAGATATCGCAAGTAAGCTCTTAGCGATATACGCTGATCTTCACGCCAAAGGATTGCATTTTCAAATTTAGGACTTCTAGGACTTTGAATCGGGCTCGCACTACCGTCCATAGATGGGCGTGGCGATGTTCGACCAGACGCTATCGACCGATTTCGACGATGATCTCGGACTGTCAAGTTCATCGAATCCCTGAACCCATTGCTTCGAGGTCCAGGAGCATTGGTAGAAACGGATGAGATGGACGAAATGTCAGAGTCATAACCCCCATCCGTCATGCGCGACATCAGACCTGATGCGGACGTATCTGATTTATTCTTCTTTGGTAACGGAGGGAGAACTTTGCCAGGGAGTTCCGTCCTCAGTTGTTTATGTAGCCGGGCAAAATCGCCATACCGTCTACCTATGTAATGTTCAATCTCGCCTTTTCGCTTCACGCGCAATATGAACTCCTGTAACAAGTTAGCATGAGTTTTTTATCCAACGTATTTTAAGGGTAGGTCCTACCGCATGCTTATGGCGCCTGATATTTCTTTTGACGAGAGTAATGCGCACTCCAGCAACATTGACGTCCCATCCATTGACATAATTTCCTTCGGGCATGGAATTCAACAAGCCTGTCTCAATCGCATCGCGATCGACAATTTCCATCTCAGCGAATCTTATTCGCTCCTCGAACCCGGAGGCCGTAGGGACCCCCGACACCATCATCAGTTCGACCAACTTGCGACATTTTAAAGCGAGCTTGCGACGCTTGGTCTCTTCTAAGCGGTCCTCCGAGGATGAGATGCTCTTGCTAGCGAACGACTCGAGGAACTAAAAATCCGGCGGTGACAGAGTCAATATAACGCAGTACGTTCTTAGCTAGCGAGACTACCTACCACTTGTAACTTGTCCTGCCAGAACTCCTTCTCCTTCGCCTTATCCAGGAATGGAAACTCCCGTATATGGTTTACGAATATATAGCGTAAGATAGGGAGCTCAGAATCATAAGGTGATATTTCACCTAAATCTGACTTGAATGGCGCACCGAATCTACGAAGCGCGGTTGGGGAATTCAGTTCGGAAACCTCCCAGTTAACCTGTTCGGATATGAGCTCCCGTTTGAGATCTGTAAGGCATATTGATTAGCTTCGACGACCCCCGAATCATACGCCGGGAAAACCACGAACAATGCTCTTGTTTCCCGGTCAATGTCTGGCCCGGAGGGGTAGAAGTATTATCGGTAATAGGATCGCGGGGTGCGTCCCCCTGGGCGGAATCCGCACCAGACATTATCTGATGCTAGAATTGTGCTCGTTTTACTTTTTGATACCCGATAATTTGGACCGATGTGAATGGACTCTACGAGCTCTCGTGTTCGCTCTCGTTCGGTTTCGTATGTAAGTAAGTAAATCTGTGGCTTGGCGTAATTAGGTAGTCGCAGTACTATGTATTAGGCGCGTATGGTGTACAGCTATTCCGTCGGGTAGATTAGTTATGGCGGGGAATGATTTGATGTCGTCAGCCAATGGCCCTGTTTTTCTCTCGAAACCCTCGACCTCGGAATCCCGAAAAGCGACTAGGCAAATTAAACAGACGTAGCCTCTCACGATCAAGGGTCAAGGTATGTGGGATGAGAAAAGAAGAATTTTAGAAGATGCGGATATGAAGAATAAAAAGAAAATCAAACAAGGAACAAGGCTTGGATTTGTGAGGCAGTGAAAGAGTGGAAGTTGGATATACCTGGTACCTTGTATGGATTCCAATGTTGTTAAGGGTATGGATGTACGAGATTCAACGTCAAGTACAACTTGGAAGATATGTGTATACTGTGCCTTCTTTATGACGTACTGTCCCTTCCTACTGCTGGGTCCCAGTGATCAAATTGCGTTGGAAACTTAGAGCTTATTTTTAATTAAGAACAGCCAAGCTAGCAGACCCGAGTAGCTTAGATCTGATTTGACACGCGCCGTTGGACAGTAGCGTCTTTTCGCAACCCAATTGGTAATATGAATGGAACCGCTTTCAGTCGTGACTACTAGTGACTACCTTGCCTATTAACTTGTATACCGAAGTGGCTTGGAGATGACGTCGACAAGCAAGAACCTTTCAATCATGTGCCCCACCATCACTGTATATTCTGTACATTCAAGAAACTGTTTATTTCACCGCATATAAAATTTGATCCTTGTATGGATTGAACATACTGCTAAGTGGCCGACTCTCGAGAATCGAAGCTTACCGAACGACATAATATGGCGATTGAGAAGAAACAGTCACTCGGCATCTAGATATGCAGGACTTACGCATCACATCATGTTTAAGCTCCGCAGCTTCAGCTGTACAGGGCTGATGCCAAGACCTGATTCGCGCAAAACTCCACGCGGTTAAGACGGCATATTAAGCCGACTACACAGGTAGTTAAATTTAGCGTAACCCTCTCCTTCCGTGTTCCGTCTCAATACTAACATCTGCATACTATTATATGTATGTAGTTATAAACTGTGATACGTGCGTATAAGCTCTCTAAACATGAAATAGGAATCCAAGCATCTAGGTGTCTCAGTGTGAAATCTGATGTGGTTATGGCATCCTAGTTGACGAGCCAACTATAGGTGGTTTTCAACAGTCATTAACGTAAGGGAGGAGTAACGATGATGAGACAGTCGGGATTGCCATCACAGTATCACTAAATAGGTAGGTATGACGAGAACCCGAATCGCGGCCCGCCAATGGCAAACATAGCTACTCGGTAAACCGGCATTGTCTTCATGTTGTGTCTAATCTTGTAAGGGGTATCATTGTTTCTACAGTTCTACTATAATGCATTCTAATTCTCCGGATATGAAAGCCGAACCAAAAAAAAACCACCAAAGCCTTTCCCGGAGTTACGGCTCAGAGCTCGTCGAAGGCTCGGAGCACATTGTCTTCGACGGGTTCCCCATCTCTCCTGGTGCCGAGTACCTGTCTCACCTCATCCACCATAGTAGCAACATTTTTACTATGGTTACTACCCATTTCGCTCATATCTGGCTGTCCTTCATTGCTCGATGCTGAGATGGCAAGTCCGGACGTATCTTCAGAAGGTGCATACTGAGCCCCGACAAAGAGAAGTATTAGTGAGAAGATCACAATAGACGTGATGATCCATATAATTGTAAGGCGTCTTCTTGTTCTTTCCTGCCATTCCATATCCGCCCTCTCCCAGCTCTCGATTCGGTCCCGTACCACGTCCACTCGTTTGCTGAGAGCCTCAACCTTGCCGCGACCTTCGTGTATGCGACCCTGTAGTTCTTCGATTCTTTTTTGTTGGTCATCGAATTGACCAAACGAATTGGCCTGCTGCTCCAGCTCGTTTACTAAAACTTGCGATTCCGTTTTGAAATTCTCGTCTAGTTCTTGTGACATGCCAGCAAGTTCCTTAAGAGCTATGATTGCGCCCTGGAGTGTACCGAGCTTTTCAAGAACGGCGTAATACGTATCGTCGAGGCGTCTTGTCGTCGTAGTCGAAGATGCGCTTAACTCCACGAGCGATTTCCTCAAACCCCTGTTACAACGTTAGCCATAGCAGTTCGTAGCCCATTCATTATCGGGCTGCCTGGAAAGTTGAGCGACGGACGATATTCTTGAAACCTCCTTCTCTTTTTGCTCGTGCGATAATTCCTCTTGACTTGTCGAGGGCAGCTGAGGCGCCGCGGGCCCAACGCTGCGAATGGCATCCTCGGTGGCAGAATTAAGCATGCTTATCCTGAGGCCCGATTCTGAATTTGCCGACGGAGTTGCTCCTTCGGATCGGGGTAGGTCAAACGAGCCTCGCGGGATATGAAGCATGATGCTTGCGGATAATGGGGGTTGGTCATCGTTGTCGCGATCCTTCCGTTGAAGATGATGTAAGTGGTGATATCGGGGCAGCTTGATTGGCGATGATAACTCAGTTATGGACCGTTTAACTTGATGACGAGGTCGTTGTGGCGAGGTAGCTGCAGGCTTTAGGTGGTCGAAATCTTGATTCTTGGACATTTTCTTGCCGGGACTAGCTGGGTAGATAAGTAGGCTCCCTAAAGCAACCCCTAAGGTAGGGTAGCTTTTATTTTAGACCGGAGATGATCTTAATGGATGAAATGAGCAATACTCCCCTATAATGTATTGCACCGTGCATTGAAAGCGTATGCATACATGTGCGTAGTGTATTGTGGTGTATGCCAACATGGTGCAAAGGGGAATAAAGCAAGCTTCCATTGGATCGGTAGTGGAAGAACTGGTTAAAGTTCGACGCCGGCACCCCACCACGGCAACATCCGCCCTTTCACATGTCACAGATTACTAGGTAAGTACTGCGAACATACCTATATATCCAATCGTAGAAAGGTTACACTAATCCGATCACAATTATTCAAAGAGCATATCTAGGTAGGTAGGTCGGGTTGTATACATGATCATAGATGACGAGAATTCGTGATGGTATTTAAATGGCAGTTTTCATCCACTGCATGGATATTGCTAACATCAGATGGCGCTTATCGCTTTGACCGTTGCGAACTATTTAAGCCCGTCATCATTCCTCTTTCACCTACCAGCTTATCTTTTTGCACTTCAAGATCCGTGATACTTTGTGGCGTCCGATCTGGTGGTGACACAGCAGGCATCTCATAAACTGAAATGCTGCTCTCCCTTACATGAACACCAGTGGAATAGAATTCGACGACTCCGGACCGACTTCATCCCCACAATCTTCTTGAATTGATCAATTGAAGATGAATCCCGCTTTCTGGTCCAATTACGCCGTCCTTATCAATAGTTGACTGGTCCGTGTTGATGCCCTTCCCCTGCTTCGTAAAGAGAGGTAGCCGTGGATGTAGGTGGTTCTGTATGTAGGTATGTAAAAGGACACCCAGATGCGGATCACGAATTGAGGAGCTTGTTCCGCTTTTCTTTTCTCTTCAGGCGCTCAACTCGTTTCTTATGCATCTTTTCTGCCATCTTCTCATACCGCTCTTTCTCTTCCTTTGCCGCCCGCTTTTCCTTGATTGCTTGTACTCGTTGCTAGTCCACATGTCAGTTATACATTACTAGCGCATCTCCGCACCGACAACATAGGCTATACCTGTCTTTGGGCCTCTTTCTCTTCCTTCATCTCCTTTTCTCTTGCTTTCATCGCGGCTGTTTCCATGCGCAGTTTCGTTCGTTTCTCATATGAAGTTAAGCCAGATCCCGGTCGAAACGCTTTCCGCTGGGGGTGCCATTGCTTTCCTATGCAATTGTATAAGTCTTGGATGAGACATAAAATCGTGACCGAACAGCTCTTACCATTTTTGCGCATTCCCTGAGACTCTTGCTTCTTTCCAGCCGTCGCGGTGGTGGCCGACA
Source organism: Annulohypoxylon truncatum (assembly GCF_022578515.1). NCBI lineage: Eukaryota > Fungi > Ascomycota > Sordariomycetes > Xylariales > Hypoxylaceae > Annulohypoxylon > Annulohypoxylon truncatum. Next base: position 523,128 of record NW_025953806.1, read on the forward strand.
TGATGGGCATAAGATGATTGATGAATATAAATCTTTTTACCGCAAGTTAGTACGTATAAGCCGATCCCACCAGGAAAACCGTGTGTGATCGTTGGCAGCTTATTATGAGCTGGGCACAATGTACGAATCTATTGCGATTAGAAAAAAACAGATACTCAAGACCCCACGAACTTTAGATGGTAAAAGTGGATAATAGATCAGCCCCGCATTAACTATTTTCCGCCTAACAATAATGAATTCTAGGCCTGCTTATGTACCTATGTACTATTTTACGGTTTCATTGGCCCCTATTGGCCCCTAATCGTCGCACTAGTTGTCGTACCTACATTGAAACAAGGTGTTTGACCTTCAATGTTCTAGGCTGCTCGACTCGGGTATTTTTTTTTTCTTTAGTTCTATCCATGTTGTGCCCTATGAAACTACAGCGAGATGAAGCTGGCATTGTTGTTTACCTCGGTATGCTGAATATGTCCTTCATTTGTACAACTTCATGAATCTCGCCAAGGACTCGTTAGGGAGACCCATCGTGTATTAGATATACCAGGGAAACATGAGATGGATGTCTTCTATTTAAAGGTGGCCGGCAAAGATCCATGTACATCTGAAATTCATGACAGACAATCTACAGGGCAAACGGTTGTCGAGGATAACATCGTTTTTTCTCGGCGTATAAATACGATTATGGTACGCAGGGTACGCTAGCCCCAGCTGACCCTTGGGGGTTTGATATCACGAGGCAAGGATCTCTCCGCAAAGGATTCTGTATTAAGTCTTGTCATCAGTTATCACTTGACCCCCATCCAGAAGCGACATGGCAAGGGCTCATCCCGGTTATTCATCGATGTCCAGTGCTCCGCGTCCGTATTCAGAATTACATACAACCGACATACAACATGGGGAGATTGAGGCTTGGACATAGCCGCCAGCAACATGCGTAAAGTCCTGAGTTCTGTTACTCTGTTCTTAGGATCGCTAGGTCAACTGTAGGCGAAATTAATAGCTCGTTTGTAACGATATTCTTAGCTACGGGATATATGTGATCGGAGATGAGATATAATTGGTAGTCAATTATTGATTTTAGCTCATTTCTACACTTTAGCCCTTCTAGCAAGCGTCGAACAATGAAATTTGCGTTCCTTCACTTGAATAATATTCTAAGCCCATTGCAAACATCTCAATGGAGTATAATGACCGGTAACAAATAGCAGGATCGACTACACAGCACTGTTTATCCGGCGAAATACCCACAGACGAATGCAAAGTTATCTGAGTACCTCGAATTGATTAGCATCCATTGGCTGTAAACCATGAAAGGCTAATGCGACGGCTGCTTACAGGCCTGCAGCAGTGTGTACTATGTATGCAGTAAGGTAACGAATCGTAGCTACGGCAAACCCGGTTGCATGTTTTGCGCCGACTCGACGTGGGATGAGACTTTTTGTTACCCTCCTTTGCTTAGGTATCTTGTACATATGTATTTCTGCTCTGCGTTCGGTGGTGGTCGACTTCCAAATTTGTTCTGCATTCGACAACTCGAAGGTTGAATTATCAAAAATAGGATAACGGCACTGCCCGCGTAAGCTATCAACGTAGAGACGGGTGGCTGCATGTATTACCATGGACAGCACAGAACTAGAACCTTTTACAAGCAACAATAGGTACCTGCTTAGGATGAGCGTATTAATACATATCTGTATGTGTAGGATTGATTAAACCAACATTAAATCTTGCCGATTTTTCGATGCCCCCCTACAGCCGCAAATGTAACAAAGCCGCTAAGAGGAAGGAGGCCTAGGAGGCGTGGGTGAACGATATCCAAGAAGGGATAGGGCGCTGCAGGGGAGCCCCGAGGACTAGAGAGCCTACGTCCGAAAGAGGAAAGCGGTCTTCCACTAGGCTTGTTCTTGGTGCTGTACACGTCGATGCATAATTTCCAGGGTTTTCCAGTAGTGTAATAGTGTTAAGATGCCGGTTTGTCTGTGCCTGTGTCTGTGCCTGGCTAAGCCTGTTGAAGATACCTTCTCATGATATGTAATTATTCAGGGGTTAGAAGTTTTCAATGAACCATCTGAATCGAAGTTGTGAATCCTATTCTAGGGATGATTTTGCTTCTCCTGATTTAATTGAGTGAAGGTGACGGAGAATATTATGTAGGTACTTGAACCATTTTTGCGATTCGCCGCTCGCTTCTGTACCGTTAGGGAGATCAGTGTTCCGTTCTATGAATCGCGCATCGCAATAATTTGGTATGCACCTTATGTCGTTCATAATGATAGGCCACCCGTAAGGTACTGTAGGTAGGTAGATACCTATTGATAGCGGTAACGAAACTGACGGTGCATAAACAGGGCCCTGAGGACTCGCGTTCCAGGTTGCCATAGTGCCCTTATCTAATGTAGAGACAGCCAGGCAGCCAGGAGAGCCGGCATCGTTTCCCTATAAACCACCACAAACCACGGTTTGTTTCTTCGTCATACCTCGCACGAGCCTCAATCAGGTCGTAAACGGCACGACTTGTTGTGATCACTGATCATGAGGTCATGGGCCACTTAGTTAGCATGGCTTTCGAGACCCGCCTGTTGCGAATTTCCACTTGGGCCATGAACGGAGCCATTTTCCCTGACAAGATTATCTTGGAAGCGGTAGCAGTACTGGGTAACGAGATGTGCACTAGTCACTAGTCCACGTAGACGCAATCTTCTACAGGGTCTCCTTACGGGGAAGTGTACCCTCGGTGTGACTGCAGATCGTGTACATAGACTCCGTGCGTTGAGAGCGCAAGGTACGCTGTTGCTGGCAGACTGGGTAGTAGGTGGTCGAGGCAGCAGGACAGTCAAGGTAGTGTTAGGTGTGTACTCCTAATAAGTGGTACCTTGGCGATTATCCTTCATACTTCGATACACGTACTGTAAGCGACACATTTTTGATTCAGCTGTCTTGAATGGGGAACTAGTTTCTTTGTTTAGTCGAAGGGGTTGTCAAGTTATCAATGGTGGGAATCCGAAATTCAAATCATTTAATGTTACTTTAGCTTGTTATTCTTTTTTTCAGCACCTATATGTAAAATATTAAGGTACACCAAAAGCACAACAACATCTGGAAGGAGAAACGGTCGTCATTCCTGCAACTGCGCAAATTGATTAAATGTTATTTGGGGGTGGTACGTGCTGTTTAGCGTCCGCTTCATACAGGCATACAGCGCAGAAGAGCAGATATGTACATCTAGGAAGGTACTTTTCTCACCCCCTGTCCCCTGCAAGCCCGAGATCCTTATTACCTGGCTACTTATTACGTACAGTATAGCGTTAAGGCAAGCCTGTCTCCCGCACGGTTCAACCTGCCACCAACCCGATGCCTAACAGTGGAGAGTGGCTTTTTTTCCGTGCACACTTTCTATCCTCTCAGCAACGTCTGCGCACCTACACGATAATTCCTCAATCCTTCTTCACACTCCCTCCAAGCCCTCAATCCTCAACCGCCACCACAACGCTTGGTCAATTCCATGGGTAAATCTTCGTTTTTCTTTTAACGATTTACTCTGGTCTTGGCCGTCCGCTCCTTTGAATTAATTCTTTCAATTCCATATTCTACATCTATCCTTATTTTGGTCCTTTCGTCAGCGATTTTAGTCGGAGAGAGGGAACCAGAACCACCGTCGCCTACACCGTTGTTTTGACTCCGACTGCTAACGAAACATCCCGCCTCACGCCAACGACGAGGTACGATATTTGTCTCATCTGAGTCACGACCTCACCAGATCAATATTCTCTTACTCGTCACCAACGTAATATCACAGCAAAACTAATTTTGATTTGCCTCTCAGGCGTCTCAACTACTCGAGTTTCGCGCATCGCCAACTTGACATGCTCAAGTAACTTCCTCGGTCCTGACGCCTTTCGTCCGGTATAATACTCGAAAGATACTCTATGATATTCCTCCGCATCTAGCTTCTCGGTTGTTTGCCGCGGTGCGGCTTGAAGGAAGATGGCCACCGCATTAATTACCAGCCGTCCAACCGAAACGGCTACGATGAGCGAACCTAACGATATTTCGTCCCGTCCAATTCGTATTCCGGCGCTTCAGGATAACAAGATGACCCAACAAGCTATATCTAGTCCCCAGCCTTCGCCGCGCAATAGCTTGCCTCCGCCCAACCCGCACTTTGTGTTCCCGGCTCGCCCAGCGTCTTGTTCGGCGCCACCATCGTTCTCTAGGGCGACAGGTCGACGACCTCAGTCTGCTATAGATATTCCCGGGCGAATTTCTGACTTCTCGCAAGAAATAACTAGTCTCCCGTCTCAATCGCCTGCTCTGCCGAACTTCAGTTTCAACCCAAGCGCCAACTCTGGCCCAGATAACGCAGGCCGTCCTACCAGATCCCCAGCATTGCCGAACTTTTCGTTCAATCCAGGCGCAACACTTGGACCCGACGAATCATTACTCAGTCCTCCGCTCTCCCCGCCATCACCTATGTCTCCGAGTCGCACCGGGCATCGACGAGGCGGAAGTGAGTTTGTAGGTGGCAAGCTTAGATCCGGAGGATCAATTACTGTGATGAGCACGAGCCCAACAAGATCAGAAAGTGGCTTTGCATCGCCCAAACTGTCGCCTGCAGACGCGCACCCAAGAAGGGGCCACGCTCATCGCCGTTCTGGTGCGATCTCTAGTCACGATCTAACCATGATACTCAAGCCGAATAATTCGCCTACGATGAGGGGCAATAGTGCGCCTGCTAGTCCGGCCGATTTTGATGACAAGTATCGCAATTTCCCGGAACCAAGCATCGAGCCTCCTAAAACCGAACCAGTTCCACAGCAGACAAACGAAAGGGTAGCCCAAGAGGTGCACAGCCAACCCGCGTTGCAGTCACAGTCGGATCCGTCACCGATAGCACCCGCTCGTACACGTGTTGGGTTCTCTGATACTGTTGAGGTTATTCCTCGACCACTGTCAATGGTTTCAACCGACACGTCTAGTACGATGACAGTCCGACCTGGCCACAGGGTTTCAGGAAGTATTTCGTCTATTGTCTCAGGGACGAACCTACCACCTGCAGATCGAGATTCGTCCAATTTGGTTGGATCGAATGTTTCTCGCACAAAGAGTGACTCGCGTCCTAGTACTGCAGGTGCTGTGCTAGAACGATCCCCAAGTCTTCTGGTGCTTACCGGAGATTCCCCGTCGCCTAGAAGACGAAATTCGATTCCGTTATTGATGGATCTTCCTAAGAGGGATTCCGGTTCGCCCACAAATCCAAGTCCCACCAAAACGCCTAAAAGGTGGTCTTTCTTCCGTCTCGAACCCTTCACGGGTGCTAGCTCGCCTACAAAGGCGAGATCAGCTAGTTCAAGTTCATCTGGCACAGTGGAAAAAAAGATTGAGACGGCAGATCCAATCGGTGAATTTGAACCGAGCCCAAGTGTCGATGGCATCGCATCTCGCTCAGATAGTAAGAAGAGTGGAGGGAGAAAGAAGAAGCAGAAAAAGGTTAAGTCGTGGGCTGGCTCCATTCTGACTAGGAAGTCCAAGTCGCGTCAAAAGTCGAAGTCGTTACGCCGTCGTTCGCAAACGCCGCCAACCCGAGACTTCGAATATCTGGATGATGGTGATTTGGGAGTGCTTGAGGCGCCAACGGCACCTTCGGTTCCCGTGGCGCCTGTGGTTATGGTGACCGAGCCCGCTCAATCAGAAGCCGAACCAGTCGCCGTTAAACCTAGTCGAATGGCTGACGATGATGTAGCTTATCCTATGATTGATCTCGATGCTGCCCTTGGTCCGTTCAACACCCCTTCTAGCCGTGATCCTCAATGGGAAGAGGCCCAGAAACTTGGTGCCCCACCAAAGCGTCAACTTCATAGTGCTGCTGGCTTGCGAGGATTCAGTGGCCCTGGAATGCATTACCATCGTCGCGCTGAGAGTGCTCCTGAAATGCCTCCTTTTGAAGCTGCTCGAAGCGGTATACATCGATTCGCTAGCTCCTCAACTATGGCCGACGTATTTGAGGAGGACGAGGAAGAAGATGAGGACATGAGCGCAAAAACTCCATCGGAGGCATCTGCCACTGAAACTCAGGATGGCTCTGATGATTCTGAGTCGACATCCAATAGCGAGGATGATGCCAGCTCAACACCTACGCAAGAACATGAGCCTAGTAAAGCCAGTCCAAAGGATACCCAACAAACTCTCACCTCGACCAAACGCAAGGGTAGCGCGTCAAGTTTAGACATACAGAGACCAGGATCTAGAATGAGGACCGAAAATCCTGGTAGTGGTCTTTGCGAAGAAGTTATTGCAGAGGAACCCAGCTATGTCACATTTAGGCGCGATAGCAGCATTCTAGGTACTCCGGAAACCCCTAGCTCAGGGGCACCTTCACCTCGCACCATTCTCAGTTACGAAGTTGACCCGCTTGATACATCGTACCCAATTCCTCCAGCGATTCCGGCTACACCATACTCGACGACTTATTCATCCTCATTTCCTTCGCCTCGGTCGCCGATGTCCTATGATGCACGCAGAATCTCAACTGCGCAATCATCCATCAATGATGAAAACAACTACCATTCGCTTTTGTTGGGCGAGCCCGGTCCTGAATTGGTACGAATATCAGTTGATGTCCCATCTTTGACGAGCAGCAACTCGACTACGACGCGAGAAAGCAGCTTCAACCCTGGTGTTCAGCCTAGAAACATGCCGTTTCATGATCAACGGCCCGCTTCATTTTCCGCTTCAGCGTTTGGTCGTCGAAGATCGAGTCTGGTTAGTCTTAGCCGGCTGATTAGCAGCGCTCATGGAGAGCGAAGTAAGCTGAGCATGGAAGTTCCTCTCGACACCGAGCCGGAAAAGAAGCCCAAGACTAGCAAAACCAGGCGCTTTAGTCGGTTGATGCAATTCTGGAAGCCGAAAGGATCAGCCGAATCTTGAGTCAGGATGCTTCGAAGTTTCCATTCAACTAGACTCTTGCTAGACGGTCCCATCGCTAGTAACAATGGGTTGAGGCCGGCCGACACTTCTGTTTCTGCTTCAATCCACACCATTAACGGATACGATGAAGTTCATGTATTCTCACGGATTTCTCCTTACCACGAAGTCGAGCTCCACATAGATGGTCAGCTCCTAGGTGGTATTCGAAACACTCGCTTACGACTTTATTTGCGGAACAGACATTCTGTGCGCATACGAGAACCCGAAATATCAGGGTCTTATTTTTCTCACAATCATTTATTAACGAAATCATGACGGCACCTTGAGCCATTTCATGACCACGGTTCCGTTTTCTTTTTTTAGGGCTTAATCAAGTCCATATCCGTTGCTTAAGATGAAGAAACTGAATGGCCATATAGGCTGGCAAAAAAATCACATACCGTCATCTAAGGATGATGTGTCTGCTTTCTCTGGACATAGCACGCGAAGGGGAGAGATGATATGGGTGGAGAGAGATCTGAGGAAGATGAAGATGATCCATAGAACTTCGGGTTCGTTGCTACACGTGCTGCAGAATAGGTAGTCGTTCAAACCGACTGTTTTAATATGCAGGTTTGTACACAAATAATAGTGAACATACATTATTATGCATATGGCATTTCAAAAGTTTTAACCGTAAGGTGACTTGACCTACATAGGTACTTAGCCCATGTGAGGTATTCCGCTCCCTCTTCCATAAGGAATTATTATTGGTCACTTGTCCTGTATTAAATATCCAGCTTGTACAATATTAGGTACTTAGGTAGCTACTACAGATGAGAATTAGGAGTTTATTAGTGTTTAACATATGTACTCTAAGGAATTGTATATGAATGTGAACGCTATCCATCATACTTGGGTTACCATTATGTTTACATAACATTACCTCGTGGCGAATTTAATAGTTCACGAATACCAAATTAGCTGTCTTTAAGGAAGCTAATCACGATACTCCACGACAGGAGCCAAGAGGAGTAGTAGATGAATGGTTGGACGATATCTAGCAAACGCGATATGTTCGAGTAGGTAATTTCTCGGTTAAATGCACATATTCTACAAGACGATGCCTCGGCCTGTAATGGACCAGGCCGCGACCCAATGAAAACGCGGATCCCTGTCTAGTCCAATTGGAGACCTACCGAGTCGTCGGCGCCGGATCCATATCATGTCATAGCTTGGCCAGCTTGGTTTCTTGTTTAAATCTTGGAAATCTTGGGTATCTCGACCAACCTTGGAAATCTCACAAAGATCTCCCCGAACCAGATCCCATCCTCGGATTTTCTCTTCTCTAATAACCCCTTTTCCGCCATTTCTAATCTCACTGGGTTTACAGAATATCCATACGCAGGTGAAGAAAGGGAAAGGAAAGGAAAGGAAAGGAAAGGGAAGGAAATAAACTTGGGCTTGCTTTACTCGTGTAATAACAAACCCCCATGTCGTCTAATAATGTGTCCGTATCGGCGGCCTCCCCGCGCAATGCGACGAAACGTCTGCTGAAGGAGCTCGCCGTCTGGGAGAAGGAGGCGCCGAACGAGACGGGGATCGAGCGCCTGGGCCCGGTGAGCGAGGACGAGCTATTGCGTTGGGAAGCCGTGATCAACGGACGGGGTATAGGATCCGGCTACGATGGTACGTCCCAACTTGCAATCCTTTCACATCCCTATACAGCACCACAAATACGTCTATACATCCGTACACACAAGTCTCCTACGCATCATAATACCCTACGTCAACACAACAACAGCTCGCTCACACCCTCTTAAACAGAAGGCCGTTGGCTCCTCAGCATATCGATCCCGCCGTCGTACCCGCTGCAACCGCCCAAGATCTCCTTCGAGACGCCGATCGTGCACGCCAACATCGCCTTCCGCAGCGGCGAGATCTGCCTCGACCTGCTGAAAGAGGCGTGGACGCCGGCGTATAGCGTGCTGGAGTGCGTGCGCGCCGTGCGGATGCTGCTCAGCTGCCCCGAGACTGACAGCCCGCTCAACGTCGACGTCGCGGCCCTCATACGCGGCGGCGACGTCCTGGGCGCCCGGCGTCTGGTCGAGTTCTGGGTCCGTGACGAGGCGGGACGATACGAGGGCAGGTAGTAAGGGACGGAATCTACCTAGGGTTTTTAAGTACCTAGGGAAGCGAAAGGAGAAGAGGAAGGATGATGATGATGAGTTGATTGGCGGCTACTATTATGAAAGGAGACTGGTTTATAATCATTTACGAACGGCAAACGGGAGAAAGGTGCAGGGTGACAAACAAGCTCGAACATAGGACTCGATGATGAGGTAAAGGCGCTACATATTTGCACTTGCGGCTTGCACTTGGAAAGGGATACGGTCGTCAGGGCCGTAGATAATTGGGATGAGACACGGTGGCGTTTGTTGGATTGCGAGATCTTGGACTGCTGTCTCCAATATGTGACCTTGGTATCGAACTGCTCTCTTAAATTGATGATGACACGCCATTCATCTTATCGTTTGTTTTCACGAGGTACAGGGACGAATATCGTCTAAATAAATGACCGCCAACACGCCCAGAGCGGTTTTTACCCTGACTCCTTGTATTGTTATAACACCCGTTGGGCCCCTGACCTGATGTGACAGAGTTATAAAAAAAAAATCAATGAACCCCGTCCTGCGATGCAGCAATAAATATCTACAGGAAGCCCCCTTTTTCCATTACGACTGTAACGGCTGTGGATGTGTTTCAGTAACGCATGCTCCGTCGTCGTAAACAATACGGCCACGTATAAACTCCTCATCTCCCTGATGCACCATTCCGAGACTCATAAACAGATTACAAGGTTCATAATAACCAAAAGTGATTTGAGCCGCATTTTTGTTTCACCCCTCTTCGTTTACTCATTGTAATGATAAACCTAGAGTATCAAGTTAATCAGTAGGCCTTTTCAGATAATATTGGTGTAAACTGTTAATACCTTGTAATTAGGCAGCCCTGTAGAATGCCAGCCTAATCTCTTTGCCATCTTGGCGAATCCTTCCGTCTCGATCAGATGATAGAATGGAAATGGAGGGAACATGGCGCCGTCGCGATGGACATCCGCCTTGACTAGCAAGGCAGTGCCACCCACGCCATCCAAAGGCACTTCTAAATTCCGCTCGTCGTCCTTTTCTGCCATATACGCCATCAAGGCTCGATAAGTCGCCATCTCAGAATATCCTTCAAGGATGATATCATCTGGTCCCATCTTGGAACCGATCTCCTGTGCGGTTGGACTATCTTGCCAGCTGTTAAAGTCATACGGTCTCTCTGCCGGCTTGCCAGTTTCGGTATCGATATATCTCTGATAACAGTTCGGTACGATAATAGGCTTGTCGTGTTTCGCGAGGTCCTGGATCAAGGTGGGCGGTGTCTCAACAATGTCAGAATCCAGCCATAGCACCCATGAGGTATCGGCTCCCAAGGTGGTGAAGAGCAGTGAATTACGTGCTCTAGACATCGAAGCGCGTCTCGCCTTCTGGTTTGCCATCTTATGCCGTTCGCTTTCATCTTGTGATGTCAGGGGAGGGTCGAAGTCTTGTCGCTCGATGATTACGCCCCTGAACCGATCCTTCGCCCGGCCTTTCTGGATCTTTGTGATCTCAGCCTGTAGCGCGGTCGTCGCTGCATTGCCCTCCTTGTTCTTGGGTAGGATGAAGCCGAGGGTGATGAGATCGCGCGGGTATTGCAATTTCAGAAGATTATCCCAATATTCCTGGTAGAAACGCGCCATTGGTGTTAAGATTAGGACGGCCTCTCGGTTCCCAATGGGATCGGGCGTGATTGTAACATTGTTTAAGTTGAAACGGCGGACAGGCGGTCTTTCGCCGATGAGACTAGCCTTTGCGGCGGGTTTGCGGGTGGGAGGTCTGTTCGCGCTGGCAGACTGCGTGCTGGAGCCGTTGTGGGAGAGAAAGTAAATTATGAATAGGCAAAGTATCGCGCCGATAAATAAGGTAACATAGTTCGTCCTACGCAGGCGGACCGGCCCCATAGGGCGCGCCATCGTGAATTGTTTATTGACTTCCAGATCAGGAAGAGGACGGTAGAGAATAGTCGAAACGGCGTAAAAGGAGAGTGATGAACGTGATGAATTAAAATGAAATCACCAATCGGCACGGGCCATCGAGGGCATGTATATCGAAATATCGAAATGGTATCGAAGTGAAAATTCGCGATGGATAAAAATCAACTACGCGGTTAATCGTCGAGGTAAGAGGTAATATCACGCCGACAGAGGGCGACGATGAGTTCGTCGTCGGGTTTGGTGATATGAGGCTGTTGTAGTAGTAGTATAGAAAATTGTGGTTAAATTTACCATGTCGAATTGCCAGATAACACTAAGCCACTAAGCTGGTACATAGTATGTACCGTGGTAACCATAGGTCGGCAGGTGCATCCTAGACCATTCTGTACCTGATGCACCTAATTGATTGGGCGAGGTACAACACCAAGGTTCGTTTAACCCTTCAATTCGCACCCGTCAAACGAGTCGAATACACTAACTTTTAGCGCACCTTATAGGCCCACTCAGCTCATTTATGTATTGTTGTATTGTTGTATTGTGTCACATTAGAAGGCATGGCTGATACATCCATATCATTCATAGGCGTACCTGGCGTACCATGACGCGAGTTAGCATGAGCAGCACGAGGCAACTACGTACCTGGGTAATGCGAGACTGCGAGATAACCTTATCCTATTCAGCCAAAGTTTGAAAAGAACATTGAAGGATTAAGATACCACTTTGATCTGATGCTGTCATGCTTAGGTATCTACATCAATATATTTATGTAAGACATGAACGAATGTGTACACAGTCTGGATCCATCAGGCTATTACACACATAAATGAAAATTACGAATATTACAGGCCTATGGATCGTCTCAGGCAACACCATTATAGGCTTAAGTAATCTTCTAGCCGGAGTTGTTTATCAATCGTCCGCTTATTTGTTCCTTACCGAAGAAACCACCCTATGACTTAGTCAGATATTCACATAAATCTTGATGCCTTGGAAATATATGAGTAAACTGACGTAATGAGTCAACCGGTCAGCCATAAGTGAATTTACTAACCGCGCATAAAAGTCTAGTAACCTTCGAATCTCGCGTTGCTTGTGTTACATTCACATGAAAGGTTCGCCAGAATTGGCATTGGTTTTCGAAACGATAGGGTATTACGGCTTTGCCAAGTAGAAATCCGCCAATAATACGAACTTTTCGTTGACCAGTGACATATGCACCTACAAGAACATATGCGCCAAGACGTCAGATAGAAACCCGGTACGGACGTAGAATGGCAGTCTAGAATTGGGGGATGGTGCCTGTGGGGCTCAATCAGGGCCAATCAAGAGCCAATCAAACACTAATCGGTGGTGGAACATTGAGACGTTTTAGTTACTCAGGCAGGCTAGACCGACCTATGCGCAGCACCCACTAAGGAGATTTAACAGTGGTTAGGTACCTGTTGGACCCCAAAGTTCAAGCCCCAAACTATCCACCTTTCCAAATGCAGGTGATCTTCTCCATATGTGACTTCGCACATCAATTGCCTTAACCAACCCTTAACCTACCCTTAACTTACCTAGCACCTACAATCCCAGACATCTTCAAATCCAAATCCACTCTTTCACGCTTTACCACCCATCCGTGCCATCTGCTCCGTGCCCGTCCCCCTCTTCGATACCGAGAAAGGCAAGATTCGTGGTCATTAGCCAGTCAAAGATCGCAGAAGGCATTCCTACTTTCTTTTAGTACATTTCGTTGCATTTCGTTCTCCCGAACCCGGCTGTCCGGGGAACATCTTGTTTTATTATAATTCGACTCGCCTCCCACCCCCATACCATCTCCATCTGCAATCCTGCACGTCCCTGGCATCGGACTTGTCCGTCTCGGCTCCAAATGCCAGGTCCACTGTCGCCCGTATCAATACTAATGGGCTCACCCACCGCCTGTGACATTCCGGCCAACTAAAGGACCATAGACACCATTAACACCATTAACATCGTGACCGGTCCAGTCTTCTTCTCCATCCATTTCTTTCCGTCCATCTTCACACCTTGAGCTCACCTCAACACAAATCGCATCTCCTCGCCCGTGCACTTCTCGAGCACGACCAACCAGGTCACAAGGGAGCTCGGACTCCTCGAAACTGACTCGGTACGACATACGGGCCGCATAAGATTCAATTTCTCTATCCGTCAACCTTACCCTGCTTGTGTCCCACAGTACTCCTAACTTGCGGTCACATATCAACTCCAACTCGCCTTGTCTCTCCCTTTGCAGCTTCGCAAGGAATTCTCGTTTGCTTAGTTCCGGCTTGACTTTGAAACTTGCATTCCAGAGTTTGCACCTCAATCGAAGCAACATTTTACTTTCTTATCCACACTCAACGGTTGTATTCCGCCAACCTAGCAAGCTGTTTCTACACGCCATCCTGGGTCATACATCAACTCTATGAAAACAAGGTGTAGTTAAGGTAGACCGCCTAGGCCAGCCTCGAGGGAAATGGAGCCCGTTCCTGAGACCGAGCGAATGGAGGAGTTCCGCCCATCTCCTTTGCCTATTGTACGTCTACATCAGCCGGCTGCGATCAATACTACCGATTTGGATCCCAGTCGCAAACCTCCCACCCTCCGTCGATCGACCGAGCCTCCGTCGCCGAGCTCGCCATCTTGGACAAGTGTCAATGCTCTCCCGTATCGACCCCGAACCACATCGCCTTTGTCTGGCGGCCATGGACGATCTAAGTCGGTTGCTAGTCTCGCACCTCCGATCTCAGGCCGCACACGCTCTATGCCAGGTGTTGATGGTTCGGGTCGAATACTCTATCCACCATTTCGTCCGGACAGTCCTTCGAGCTCCCCTAACAGAAACCGAACATCGAGGAAGCCAGTCGATGAAGCCTATCCCCCGATTTCACCTATTCGCTCGACTGTTTTGGAGGGCGAGAAGCGGCACGTTGAGCTGAGCAACTCGACGAACCCTGGTGTTACAACTTGGAGCAACCCTACCCACAGACGGACGACTTCGCCCTTACGATTCTCGGCATACTCTACGCCGAGCGCTACCTCGTCTCTTCCCGGAACGCCAGCCACCGCGGGCTCACCTTTATTCAGACCTGAAAGTCTGTCGAATAGTTACACCTTCCCTTCCTATTATCCATCGTCGTCTATCCCATCAACACCGAGTTCCATGAGATCCCGCAGTCCTAGCATTTCAAGCCTAGAGACTATCCCCGATTCTCCGGACGCTGAAGAAGCTGCGTTGGAAGCCGACAGAATTGCCCAGTTGAAAGCTGCTGCGGAGGCCGCAGAGGATGGAGATTCTGGAGAGTCGAAGGGTCGGGGTAGTCTGGATGTGCCTATCCGTGGAAGAACGCTAGGCATCGGAACTAGGGACAAGCGCAAACGCTGGAGTGTCTGCGGAGCCGAACGACGCGGCGATCTAGATTTGGAGACGATATGGGAGGATTAAGAACACTACGCCCCTTAGTGGATTTTAGTGGAGGACTGCCGTTGCACGGCGCGAGACAAGGCATAAAAGGCGGGTCCTGGTCCGGTTTGCAAGCATATCTGATTTTTCACCTCTTTTGCGGTCAGGAAGGGCAGTTAGGCGTTTCTGCAAAGGCTGCTTGATACCCTGTTGCGTTGCATTTCATAAGGGGGCATTTCATGATGAAGGTTAGCAAGCATGTGTTGCTCATTACATAGCCTCAATGTCAGGTCTTGAGGCGGAGAGGCAAGAGTCAGTCTTGCCTCATCCGCTTTATCATTGCAATACACTCTTATCGTTTTAGCTTGTGACTGCTGCTTTGCGATGTTACGTGATTTCCAGCTATACACAGGCAAGCTTATGATGCTTAAGTGAAATATCTGAGTGTGAGATATAAGTAATGATAGTATGTCTAGCTAACATAAGTAGAAGATGATTTAACATTAGAAATGAGTCTCATTTAGTAGGAGCACACTAGAGCTTCTGTGATGACCAAGTTTCGTCAAGGAAGATTGCCCGTGGTATGTAGAAGGGCTGGGCATTTTCCTGATGAAATTAAAGGCGAACCAGGCGATTAGGGAAAAGGTGGTATCATAAAAGCTCGGGGGGTGAAGTATTGTATATTAGCAATAACCACGCCCCTGGAAAGCCAATGCAGGTGTCTCTTAAGGGGCATGACCTGCCGTAGTCATATACAGCGTTTGCTCCAGCAATATCTACTCATCCGTTAGAGGAAAGAAGACTACGGAATAAGTTTTATATAACGAAGGGTTATTATTAGGCAACCCCCTTTTAATATTGGAAGTCGTCCGCATTCTATCGATACTTGGCAGTTCGTCTCTTACGTATATATAAATACATTAACAATTACTTCTGCTCGTCTTAGGGTTATGAGTATATCTTGTTTCTCTTCAGTTCATGGCCTGGCATATCGTTTTGACGTCCTACCAAGATGTCTTTGGTTATCGTACCTACCTACGCTACGACCTAAACCGAGCAAGCGGTTATCAACAGCAAGGATTTCGCCATAGACCAACAAAAGCAACTCTCCTTGCAGCTATCACATAAGACATAATGGCAGAGACAGCCAAATCATAGCAAGTTTTAAACATGACAAAGTTAAGCGAGACATCAGGAGAAGTAGCTGAGGCGGACGTCCCTGGGTCTATTTGAATTGCTGGTTCAGCTACAGAAGATGTAAGAGTGGAACTACTGGGAATGAACGACGATACTGTTGTTGTCCAGTCTGTTGAAAGATTTGTTGACTAGGAGACTTGCATAACAATTAACTCAAACACTTTAGTAAGGTAAATTATCAAGGCTACAAGGCAGTGTAGCAATGTGGCGGAAACCCAGGGAGTGCAAGGGTATAGGACAGATGACACTGCGAGAATGAGAGGATTTTCGAATCTGTATAGTGTGTTTGCCTTTACCATATGTATCAAAGTTCTTGCTAGGTGTGAATATATCTATACGTACATCTGCCAACTTCTCATAGCACCAGGAATATAACCCAATGTGCGTTTCCCCTCGCCCCTGTTGGCAATGAGAAAGGTATGTACAGAAATATACCCAAGCAACGCGGCTATCGGGGCTCAACAAGGTTCTTATACCAGTCGCCGTGGTTATATTCCACTCGTCCCTGGGCAAGAGGTAGAAGAAGTTGATAGCTTTTTAACCTCACTCACAGAGAAAGGATTTAGCAATTTGGAATCTAACGGCGAGTTAAACATCCTTAAACGTGACCGGAGAGCTGTACAGCAACAAGCCGCGTACAGGATCTTGAGTTAAGCGACGGTTCCACTGGATGTCAAAGATATCGGATAAATCATGGTTGCTGGGTAGTCGGAGGTTGTGGTGATCGAAGTCTGGGGACCATTCTACGAATAAGGGGAGGGGGGGTGGCCTAATTGACTTATATGAAAGATTTACATAGTCTCGACTCTAAGTTAAAATGATATCGAATATGTATTATCATATACCGGTCCTATTTTCATAGAGGTTCCACATATTCAGGGGCTTTAGAACTAGATACCAACCGCCGTAGGACTAGAAAATATTACACTCAACGAATCTACACGGTTCTTGAATCGAGATGAAATTTTGTAGGTTTTTCAAAAAGGATCATATCAAAAAACATCCGTATCGTAACATCAAGCACCCCCAGATCAAATTCTCCCTACTCCCCCCTAACCCACCCCCCCAAACCCCTTTCACGCCTCCGCCTCCCCCTCCGCCAGCTTCCCCTCAACAACCACATCAGCAATCGGACACGTCGTCGACTCGCCGACCTGCGACGGCTCAACCAGACACGCGCCAGGCGACGTATCCCTCTCCAGCGTCGTCTCCCCAGTCGCCATATACACTTCCCCTCCTTCCCCCCCTTCTTCCTCATCATCACAAGTCCAAGTACTCGTCAACCGCAACAACAGCGTATCCATATCGAGCGTGACGTTCGTGGCAAGCGAGCTAGCGCCGAAGTTCATGCACGCGACGGCGATCGTAGGGTCGTAGTCGACGATGTTGCCGTCGGCGTCGAGCCGGTACTCGACGTCGCAGTCGGCGAGCACGCCCGTCGGCGCGTGCCGCGCGAACAGCTCCACGCGCCCGCTCGCCCCGCCCGGCCAGTCTGACGACGCCGCGTTGCTGATCTGCCAGTTGGGCGAGGAGGCCGAGAGCTCGGCGCAGGAAGGAGAGTCCTGGCGGGCGGTGTGTTTGGGCAGGCCTAGGACGGTTTGGCCCGTCAGGGAGAGGGCGAGCGCGGTGGTGAGGGTTCTCATTTTTTTAACTCTGGGTATCGCGTTTTATATTCTATAAAATACGAAATATTTATGATGAGTCTTGGCCGAGAGAAAGGTGTAAGTACGCCGAAGATTGTGCCTTCTCTGGGGTCTCTACCAAGGTATATATAACATCTGCCTCAGGGTGCGAGTTCGTATTTAGCCGTTATTCGCGGTGGTCATACAAACCTTCACTTAACCGTAGGCTGTATACGAACCACTTTAATTTGCAAGTCTCGATCCTAATTATGTCCTGCTTCTGCGTCTGTATATTGCTGATAGGTCTAATAATACTGATAGGTTTAATAATTTCCGTGCCCTCCCAGGGAAAACGAACCCAGAAACCGGCGCTTTACCGAGACCGCGGCATTCGTCGCGTGGCCTTTACATGGTAGTATCCAAGGGGTTCTAGAACTCGACGATTAATTGAGGATTCGGGACCCCCATAGCCTGCTGTTGTGGTAAATTCCTCGAGTAGAAGCTGATATATGTGTTAGTATATTCGAGCAGCTACCAAGATGGTTTTTTATATATGAGATACGCCTTATAAAACTATCCGTTATATGAGTATGGAATAGAATATTTCCCTACGTTGTGTATAAGCCGTGAGTACCGGTTTAAGGGGTATAGGGAGGTTGAAAGCGATGACAACGAACATTCCCAGTAGCAACATGTCGACTTGATTTAAGCACACAATCGTATGTAATGGCTTAATTTGTTTTTCCGGAAACCTAGGAGACATGAAAGCGTGGTGCTTAAGGCGGATATTCGAACATGCTATCTCTGAATAGGAGTGAGAATCTACTCTACGTAACGTCAGCCTTCATGAATGCTTATTGATATTAAGTAAAATATGGAAGTTTTCCTGATAATTAAGTGAGTTATCAATAAGTCTATACATCATACGTTACCTCTTTTAATCCTTAAGGCATCTCTCATCCAGCACAGGCAAAGTTGGGCTATTGGTATGAAATCAGGTCTATCACCGGTTTACGAAGAGTATGCTATAAGACAACACGATATCATAAGGTTCAATACCGAAATAGACGCGTGTACCATGCTATATTTTTTATTGTTGTCTTTTTTTGGCTGGATTCATGTGTATGCAGAAGGCTTTGGAGGGAGATGGGAGTGCAAAATGTACAGCTCTGACGCAGACAACCCTTATAACTCCGGGATATTTGTGGCTTTATGACTTTAGACAATGTTCCATCCAACTCCACATGATTGGAGCCTGTCATCTCCTAGTGCCGTAACGAGTGATGAGAATCAGATCATCTTAACTCCTACTTGAGATCCTTTCTTTGGGATATTTCTCTCCAACTCAGACGGTAAAGACAACTGGCGGGAGGCCGTCTCCCCAGATCCCAGTAACAGCCATAAGGAAGCCGATACCTGAGACAGCCGTCTGTATCAACTTATTCCGAACGAAGAACTCGACCTCGCTGCGGACCTCCTCGCCGTTGTAATCCTCCTCGAACTCTTCGCCGTTGGCACTGGTATCCTCGTCGCTGTGCGCTTCGCCCAGGAGCTCGTAGCTAGCTTCCATGCGCTTCGCGGCCTGCTTCTCCTTGCGGGCCCTGTTCAGCTCAGCACGTCTGTGCGCGGCGGCAGACGTGCTCGAGACGGGCTTGCCGAAGATGGATGGGGTTACATAATCAGTTAGGCGAGTAGCGAAGCAGAACACCGACACGTAGAGCAGATACGGGTGCTTGAAGCCTCGGTGAGATAGTTTGTAAGCAAGTAGGAACGCGGTGCCCGAAACGGCGGACAGAGTATCGATGTGGAACGATGCGGTCGATGAGAGAGATCGGAAAGCCTTGGCCGCGGCTGAAGCGGAAGGCAGCTCAAGAAGGGACGGGATCGTAAGGGTCGACAAGGTATAAGAAGTACCCTATGATTTCATGAGCTAGAAACGACTCGCAGACAAAAAAGACGGCGAAATGGACGGGCATATGGGGGGATGTAAAACGTTGTGTCGATGATGTATGGCTTAAGTGGCTCATCGTCGATTTCTCGCGCGGGGATCTGGAGGGGCAAATTCGGAAAATGGATCGGAGTACTCACTGTCAAGAGACCCAGGGAAATGGTCCCTACGAACTTGAGGACGGACACCTTTCCTGATGCCATGACCTCTGTATGGAACTAGAAGCTATTCGGCCAGATAGTGGTGGATGAGGTTGAATCCGGGTTATGGGAAAGTCAAGGTTAGGTCAAAGTCGCATGAAGAGGTTAAGATCTTGGACGGAGTCTCTGCTATCTGCTATCGATGTTAGGTAACGTGGGTACGTATGTAGGTATCATGTACTTTTATACATGACGGTTGGTTGGGTTCGGGCGTCAAATGGTTATACGCCTAATGTGGGCAAATAACAATGAATGATTCAGGCGTTGACTTTGATGAGTTAACCGGACAAAAGTCGACTGATTGGAGGGGCTCAAAGAATGACTCTTGGGCAAAGTTCAAATGACGGCTGTTGTAAATGGCTGATTCCATCGATATCCGGAATACGTAATTGGTCCAAGCTTCTACATACTTCCGTGCCGCCTCCACCTAACTAACTCAACTAATTCAACTAACTCCGAACTAACGGTTTGCGGTGTTAGCGGTTGTAGCTGCGGGTTCTACGGCGAGAAGGGACTAGTCTATCCCTTAACCGCTTATAAACGAATATAATTCGTCGGGAGCTTTGAGTGGATCATTAGTACTAGGAGCCGAGGTTTGTCTCACGTCGCCTTTCCACGGCAAGCGTTCAGCCATTCCATTCACTCATACATTCATACATATTTCAGCAACCACCTGGGTAGACTTATTGTCATTGTCATCTTAGAATTGCGAGTCTATATTCTATTTATATATACTTTTTATTCTGTTATTTACTTAGCGATTTTTATCTATTTTTAATATATCATATCCAGCTCCGAGTGTAATAACTTGCTTTTGAAATTACTCCAAGTTTATCCTTTCATAAACACCTACCAAGTTTCAACATGCCAATCCCACCGTCTGAGTACATAAGCAATGTATGGAAGCAAGGAATATTCGGTTAGATTCTTGATAACAAAGAGATATTGGCTTTCCGACTAATTCGCATACATGTAGATGGTCGCGTAGTGTTCGTCACCGGCGGTGCTGGAACAATATGCAGCGCGCAGACAAGGGCTCTAGTTCACCTCGGAGCCAACGCCTGCATCATCGGCCGCAACCAAGAGAAGACAGAAGCGGCTGCTAGAGATATCGCAACATCAAGAAAGGGCGCGAAGGTCATCGGAATTGGTAGCTGTGACGTAAGAAATGTGCGTGTGACCATAAGTCTGAGTAATCTATTTCTGTACTAACAGTAATAACAGCCTGACGACTTAGTCAAGGCCGCCGAGAGATGTGTGAAGGAGCTTGGCGCCATTGACTTCGTTATGTAAGGACCTCGAGGTCTTATGGCGAAATTCCTTGACTAACATAAACTGTCCTCAGAGCCGGTGCTGCTGGTAATTTCGTAGCCCCTATTTCAGGTCTCACCTCCAACGGGTTCAAGGCAGTCATGGAAATTGACGTGCTTGGAACTTATAACACTGTTAAGGCTACAATACCCTACCTTATCGAATCGGCCGCGAGGAATAAAGGAAATCCAGGCGGATTGACGGGAGGGAGAATTATCTACATATCCGCCACGTTTCACTATACCGCGATGCCTATGCAAGCACATGTCATGGCTGCAAAAGCATCTGTAGACTCGATCATGGCATCCGTAGCATTGGAGTACGGGCCATATGGCATTACATCTAACGTCATCGCACCTGGTGGTATTGGGGGGACGGAAGGCATGGAGAGACTCACAAGCAGCCGGGTAGACCTAAATGCTGCCGCCTCTGACATTCCTCTAGGTCGATTTGGCGTGGTTAAGGACATCGCAGATGCAACAGTCTACCTCTTCAGCGACGCGGGCAATTACGTATCCGGAGAGGTCCTTGTCGTAGACGGCGCTGATTGGAGGAATAAAGGATTGACCGTCGGCGTTGACGCTGATATGAAATATCCCGACTTTCTACTCAAGGGCGAGTTCTCCAAATATGTCAAGGGCGGCAAAAAGGAGAAGCCGAAGCTTTGAGTAGTTTCTGCCGAAACGGCGGTTACTGCTGGTGTGTGGTTTGCGACATGGCGAGTATCCTTGAAATGCATGGATTCTGCGCAAAATGGGACTGTATTATTCCAATCAGGTTCAACAAGGAACATCGAGGCGAACACATACATATCACTTATAAACAAACCATTGTATTTTATTTGTGGCTTCAATGGTCGATAAATCGATATATTAGTAGTTAGGAGTCATGGAATAAGAAATAAGGTCAGTGCCTTTGTGCAAGCTACCTATACAACAAGCTGGTGTCGTGAAGATTCTGATGCCACAAATATATGCTAAAACTCATGGGTGGGTGGACATAAATAAATCAGGATGCAGACAGTCGAGGCGTACCGAAAGCACTAAGCAAGACAATATAATGTTGTAAAATATAGAAACGAACAAGTTGACCAAGGCGGGGAGACATAATGAAAGTATGATAAACGAATACATACCTACCTATAACAGGAGAAAGGGGACTGGGGTGTTAAAAGAGGCTATGAGAAGGAAAGGGAAAAAAGGGCAAAAAGCTCAGCGGAATACGGAAGCTGTGGTCCTCGAATCACCGAAGTCCGCCAAACTTCCCCACATCGGCCCGATGTGGAGTATTGACCGCCTACGAAAAACCCATCATAGTATATAGAGGCAAGGTTTTTACTGACCTACACTTCCAACCGTTGCGCCACGGGGCCCATCGTTCGCGCAACTATCGGAAGGCTCTTGTGGCCGATGGTTCATACAGTTATTATCATACTATTTATGTCTTGTCTGGTACATATTGCGCTGTGAGTCACTGTTGCTAGGAGACAAGACGCGTCACGTGTGTCTGAAGTATCACAATGTGGTGACTGTCAAGGGCATCACGTGACGTTTCCTTTAGACATCGGGATATTATATAACCTGCTTCTACTGCTGTAATAAGCTCCAGGCTATTTCTTCAATCGATAGAAAAAAGGTATTAGCTCATATCAATATTACTTGATTACGCACAATATATGGGGGTACTTTATTGAGAACATTAGTGCATATGCTTAGCCAGTCTATGTATTTCAATATCTACAATGTTTATGGAATTTCCAGGAGTTCGATAGCTTGCACCTAGTACTACCACAGTACTCAAATAACCTATTTTTCAATGAATGTGTTACTGGATGGCTTCTATCACCGTTCACTCGTCCCCCTATGAAAATCCTGTCGAGTAATACGATAGGG
Source organism: Annulohypoxylon truncatum (assembly GCF_022578515.1). NCBI lineage: Eukaryota > Fungi > Ascomycota > Sordariomycetes > Xylariales > Hypoxylaceae > Annulohypoxylon > Annulohypoxylon truncatum. The sequence goes on from NW_025953806.1 coordinate 545,694, forward strand.
CTCATATGTCAATAGCATACGATGAGCCAACTCTTTAAATCATTATACCTCGCTAGACGGCAACTGAAGACAGTGATGGGATAACAATTGTATTAAATCTGGGCTAATGTACGATACTATCAAATGAAGAAGTAAAGGGCAGATAATAATGGAATCCAATGTGCTGCTAGTGCCCTGTGGAATGTACTGGCACCGCTCCCAAGGCCATCGCCAGGGCTTGCTCCCGGCTTCTCAGGCCCAATCCCGTCTTGATCATCATCAGAGTCAGGTTGCTGAACAACTGTCGAATCTCCTGGTGCGAATAGAATACCGACGGTGTTAGCAGCATCTGCGTCGATTTCTTCGGGCGTTAGAAGAGGGTTATTGAGCGGGTCACAAGGTGGGTTGTTGCCAGTGAAATCTATCTTGTTCGTAACAGAGATGGGAACATCAAATATGGTGTAATGGTCCCCGCCGTTTAGACGGAAGTTTTGTCGAATGGATATCTAGCTAGAATATAAGTAATCTGGCACAAGTGAGCAAGACTCTAGGGATCTAGTGGACTGACATTGTAAGCCCCACGATCACTGTCCGCACTAGTTGGTTTCCCATCCCCTATTAGACAATCCGGCCAGTTCCACTTGACATGTTTGACTGTGCTTCCAGGCTCAGACTGCATGATATCTCCCAGGCTGACATTATTGGTCGAGGCCGTCCCATTCGTTATCGTGAAGTTTCTTCCCGTGACATAGCTGTAGAGAAAGATGGTAATATTATTGATCCTACTAGGACTATCGCTGGCATAGGGAGGTAGGTGCAATTTCCCATTAGCAGTTACGTCGAGAGCTACCTCGATGGTGTCTGAATAGTTTATTAGGTCCTGATCCCTATATCGTAATTATGGCATGGAGACTTACCTCCACCTAAAGGGGTACCTGGCTGTGGTGCATCGAGGACGGCGAAACCTGGCGTAAATATTTGACCACCCGCGATTGTAAAGTTGAGAGCTATAGCTCTTTGGAGGAGTAAAGGGAAGAAGATGGGATAAATTAAATGTTTCATCTAGGCCGGCTGCATCTCACTGAGATGTATTTACATGCTATGAAAAGTGGAAGAAAGATCGAAAAATGCATGGGGGACATCAGATCACTAGGTGGGGAGCGCCAGATATATAGCTATAAGCTATAGGGCTGATGCTATTGGATATACGGATAGTAGAGAAGTAGGGAAATGGAAAGGCGGCAGCAACATCCGGGTGGCATTATGTTATAATCGAGATTTATAGGTGGCATGCCCCTGTCCCGGCAGGCGAAAGAAGTTGGGACATTCCACGGAACGGGATGTCATAAGACCATCGAGAACCCTACCTACAAAGGCATATGGCATGAATGAGGATGGTAGATGTCCTGATTGCCTGAGTGTTCCGTGCAGATGTCTCCCATTTGAAAGGCTGAAAATGACTTCTCGCAAAGTCGAACCTTGTCAATGGACATGTCGGGTTTCCATCAGAGAAATCAGCGATAAATATAAGAAGCAGACCATTATACCTACATATTGAACGTCCTGGCAGTACTGCGATCCCCAGGACTGCGAAGACGGGAGTTTTAAGATGACGATGAAGCTTAAGATGGTTTCAGATTAAAATGCGATCGCAGTAAGGTACTTCGATACAAAGTACGTCCTGGAGAGACTTATGTAATCAATTTAAGCTTGTGGGGATTTCCGTTTGGGGCACCCTCGTATATTATCAAGGTGGAGTCTCGTATCTTCTTATTTTACCACATGCATGTACCTAGATGCTGAAGGGCGCAACATCGTCTATAAACCATCCGATTCGGCGACTTTAGCTCATTTCACTCATGGGCATATAGAACCAAGTGGTATAACCACTCCTGGCTCTCCTGGTACCTCGAAATATCTAATCAGGTCGGGATTGATGCACGCGTTTTTATGCATATTCAGGTACTTTGATCCTGAGAGTATCCATTTTGTCGTTTAGATTCCTAAAGGAAGCAAACTACGTTTACCTGCTATGAGGTTTCTGAGTAAACCGTGGCTCGTGGCCAGGAGTCGTTATAGCCATGTCGCCTACCAGAGGCTATTTTCAAGCTCAAGGAAGCTAAGCCAAGTATCAAACCGGGCACATTTAGCAGCTTTGAAAGGAACCCTCAAAGTATCCGAAGAGGTGACTGATGCATTAGCTACAAACAAGCCCGTGGTCGCGCTTGAATCAACCATTTATACTCATGGAGCTTTAGGTAATGACCTAGACTTGGAGGGCGTCGTTCGACGCAACGGTGGTGTGCCTGCTGTCGTTGGTATCCTAGGAGGGGTGCCTACGGTTGGCCTCCTACCTGACGAAGTCGCTCGCATGGTCGAAGGTTCACCAAAGAAAGTATCTCGACGAGATATTGCCTACCTAGTTGGCATGGTATGTGTCGATCCCCGCTGATCTACCATCTTCAGACATCATGCCATCCCTTGCGCTTAATTCTGAACATATCCTTTCATATAGGGTCTGGCCGGTAATAAGACCCATGGAGGGACAACCATCGCCGGCACTATGATTCTCGCAAGGCTTGCCGGAATCCGAGTTTTCGGGACGGGTGGTCTTGGTGGTGTACACCGTGGTGGACACGAATCATTCGATATTTCTGCCGATCTTACCGAACTTGGTAGGACGCGGATGGCAGTAATCAGCAGCGGTTGCAAGGGATTTCTGGATATTCCTAGGACTTTGGAGTATTTGGAGACTCAAGGCGTGCTTGTGTCGACCTTCGCCGACGGCCGGACAGGTGCCGTAGATTTCCCAGCATTCTGGGCGCGAGACAGTGGCGTCAAGAGCCCATCTATTGTTCACGATGAGGAACAGGCGGCTTCTATTATCCTGGCACAAGAGAGGTTGGGCATTGAGTCAGGTCTGTTACTCGCTAATCCGATACCTGAGGAGTTTTCTATTCCTCGGAGCGAGATGGATGTTGTTATTGAACAAGCTGTCAACGAATCAACGCAACAAGGGGCTCTTGGCAACGAAAACACCCCTTTCATCTTAAAGAGGATCAGGGAACTCACCCAGGGCAGGAGTGTGCCAGCAAATAAAGCCTTAGTGCGGGCGAATGTAGAACGAGCTACCAAAATAGCTACTGCGCTTTCACGGCTCATCGCGGAAGAATCCTTACCACCTAAGACATCGTGAGCCTCGAGCTCCCCTTTACTGTAATCTCTAGTTCTAACGCGTGTGGATTAGGGTGCAGAAACCCAGCTTTCAAATCGGGAAGGGGAATACACCGATAGACGAACCAACAAAAGATACTGATGTAAGATTGCCTATGTTGCATCCACAATCCGCTACATGTTAGCATCAAGGGCTAAATATGAATTTGAATGTTACTGCTTGGCGGAAATTATACAACTTTTTGGACTAGACTGACAGTTGTAGGTCATTTCTCAGGCAGATATTTTGGTCGCCGGTTCCGTGGCTGTTGACTTAAGCTGTGACTATGTCGGCGAAGACTCGTTAGAACACCCCCCTCCTCATCTACATACATCCAATCCAGCCCATATCGGCCAATCTATAGGTGGCGTTGGTCGCAACGTGGCGCTTGCGGCCCAAAGAGTCATGCAAAGTCCCAAAGTGAGACTCTGTAGCTTGATTGGTGATGACATGTGAGTTGCGATGGACAGTCATCAATAACACAACTGCTAATTAACCCAGCGCTGGCTCAACTATACTCTCTTCCTTACACACAAGCGGCATGGACACATCATGCATTAGGCAACTGAGCAGCGAGCATTACCCATCTAGTCGGACTGCTCAGTACGTGGCGGTCAATGATGCTTACAAAAATCTAGTCATGGGAATGGCGGATATGGGGATTTTTGCAGCTCACTCATTCCCAGAGCACTGGAATTCTACAATAAGAGCATCAAAGCCTAAGTGGCTGGTGGTTGATGGCAACTGGACAGACCATGACATACGAACTTGGATACGGGCTGGCAAAGATAACGATGCCCACGTAGCTTTCGAGCCGGTTTCGAGGGAGAAGTCTACCCGTCTTTTTTGCAACGAAAAAGACCTGGAAAATCTGGGCATCTTCCCAAAACATAGTGTCGACCTAGCGACGCCTAATCAGTATGAGCTGGCAGCTATGCATGCAGCTGCACAGCGATACGAATATCTAGACAACCCACGGTGGTGGGAGATTATCGACGCTTTCGGCATGAGAGGGGCGAGGGATCGCTTTATTAAGCTTACCTCTGCTGACATGACAGATGACGGTATTCCACAGCAGGTCGTCCAGCTTCTTCCATACATCCCTACCATCATCACCAAGATGGGAAGTGGTGGCGCTTTGATGGCAACGGTCTTGAGGAGGGACGATCCTCGCCTATTGGACCCGGCGTACGAGAGGTTCATCCTCTCAAGATGCCTTAATGACCATCCAGATGTTGGAGGCGTCTATATGAGACTGTTCCCGGCCATAGAAGAGGTGGATGACATCGTCTCAGTAAATGGAGTTGGCGATACGTTCCTTGGTGTACTGATTGCAGGTTTAGCACAGGGCGGGAGAGCTGAGAACATCCTGAACATTGCTCAGAAAGGTGCCGTCTTAACGCTTCGAAGTCCTGAGTCTGTAAGCGAAGACTTAGGTACTTTAAGGGGTGAGCTAAGCGCTGCTGTGATTTAACTACGATAGCTTGGCTTCGGTGCATCTTGGTATCGAGGGCTATATTATTTCAATTGTAATAGGTGTAATGTATGGAAAAGTATAAGTATGATCTCATGTCTGATGGGAAATATTACGATGATAGGTACATATAAAACAGTACGTACCTTAAGCTGCAAGATGGGACAGGGGTAGTGGCGCTAGATAGTGGGGCACATGCAATGCTTCTGAAAGGTAAAAAAAAAGTTCAATCGGTGCTACGATAGCAATTCTGATCTTTGCCATGCTAAATTCAACCAAGTAAAACGCAACCACTGAATCCCAATGCCTCCAAACCGCCCAATAGATGCAATGGAAGATGATGATCATACATCGTCATCATCGTCCGGCCACGACTCCTCTGACTTAGCTAGCGACGATGAACCTACACAGCAGACGCGACGAGCGCAAGTGATCGATAAGGACTCCGATGAAGAGGAACTTGAACGATTTGTGCTTGGAGACACAGCAAATTTCCGTGAAAACCTGTTCCTGGACGAGTCGAGAGACAATGGTGCGGACACTCCCTTTCGAGGCTTTGGCGATAAAGAGGAAAACGAGCCCGAATCCGGTTTGGAAGATGTGGAGGATGCAGACCTTTTTACGTTTGACGTGGGGGGAGCTGCTCCAAGTGGTGATAAAGAGCTTATGGCAACACCCGCTTTGAAGAGCCAGGAATCTGCTGGCAAGGAGAAACCCGCATGGGAAGATAGCGACGACGAGCGCTTGGCTATATCACTAGCCGATGCAACCCAATTGCGAAAGCTACGGATTAGTGAGGCAGAGGATGTCATAAGTGGCACTGAGTATACTATAAGACTCCGACAACAATACTTGCGTCTCAATCCTCTCCCTGCATGGGCACGAGAGACTGAAGAGCGTCCAACCAAGCGTCGGCGGCGATCATCCGCCGTTGCAAACGACTCGGACATATCAGAGGATGAGGCGGATGATGAAGGAGATGCAGAAGAATCTGCGCTGCCACTAGACAAGTTCCTCCGGGATGCCAGCTCATTGAAAGAGACTAAAACCCAGAAGTCGAAGAAACTCCGTCCAGAGGTCATTGACATTCAAAGATCTCGTGATATACCCGACACACATAAAGATGAGGTCACGTCCCTTGCCTTCCATCCGGAGCATCCAGTTCTGCTGTCTTCTAGCACCTCTTCCGTGTTGCACTTACATCATATCGCACCAACTGCCCACCCAACGCCAAACCCGCTCTTGACATCGGTGCAAGTCAAACAAGTTCCGGTTCGGAGGGCGGAATTTCTGTATCCTGCCGGAGATAAAATTTTCTTCGCTGGACGGCGCCGGTATATTCATTCATGGGACTTGGCGACCGGAACGATACAGAAGACCAACAAAATACAAGGTCACCGACTAGAACAAAGAACTTGGGAGCGCTTCAAGTTGAGCCCTTGCGGTCAATATTTAGGGTTGATCGCTTCGACAAGAAAAGGTGGTGGTATCATCAATATCCTAAATGTCGCTACGATGCAATGGATTGCTGCTGCTAGGCTCGATAGTCGAGGCGGCATTGCAGATTTCTCATGGTGGAGTAACGGCCATGGCCTCACAATCTTGGGTAAGGGAGGCCAAGTTGGCGAGTGGAGTATGGCTGCAAGGCGCTTTCTAGCAATTTGGCATGACGAAGGTTCCAATGGCGGGACTGTTATGGCGCTAGGAGGCCGCAACGGGCCTGTGGTCCTCGGTGAGGATCGATGGATAGCAATCGGTTCGAATAGTGGTGTGACGAACATATATGATCGACAAGCCTTGATATTACCTTCTTCGGACGATGAACTAGAGATCCAGGGACGGCCCGAACCGGCTAGAAGGTTCATGCAACTTACAACGCCGGTTACAATCCTCACGTTTAGTCCAGATGGGCAGCTGTTAGCGTTTGGCAGCAAACACAAGAAAGATGCGCTACGACTAGCACACTTACCTAGTTGCACAGTCTACAGGAACTGGCCAACGGAACAGACACCGCTTGGCAGAATATCAAGTGTAGCATTTGGGAGAAAGAGTGACCTGCTTGCGGTTGGTAATGATGGAGGAAAGATTAGGTTATGGGAGATTCGAGGCTAGACAAGATCACGAGATATCACCGTCCACCCCAATCAATTCTTATTCATACCCCCGCGTATTCTATCACTAAATTCGTCCCAAGTCCATAACTTGCCCAACTTCGCCAACTTAATTACCATATGTACCAATCTTATCTAACAATTCTAGCCAACAGACTCGCAAGTGGACTGCCCTTGGGAATGGATTTCCTAGGATAGATCATATCATTTTCTAATGTATAGCGGCGGAGGGCATTCTCGGATTCGAAGCGTCTTGTCTGGCGACCTTGTTGAACATCCTCGAGGAAATCTATGATGTTCACCCAAACGGATCGCAAAACCTGTCGCAAGAGGTTAGTCACATGGGCGAAGAGACGCAGTCTGGTTATTCCATACTTTTCGGCACTGGGTCTTGCTACTGAAGGTTCCAGGGATGCCTAGGTCAGCCATAAGTCGTTGCCAGGCTAGGAGATCTCCCGGACCGAAGTATTCGTTCCAATCTAACACAACTTTTGGTGGTGGATCTTGGGGTTTTTGTTTCGGTCGTGGTTTTCCCTTTCGCTTTGCCATGGCCGGCAAGCTTCTATAGGTTCAATTTGCACCGTACTTGTCGTCGCCCGCGCACTTATCCTCAGACGTACTCAACATATCGAATATCAGCAGTTGAGCAGAGGCTAGCAGATATCTTATAGACGTGAAATTATTTCGACCAGAGGTTTAATGATGTCTTAGTCGATGTCTTGCGTATTCCTTTCATCACATCTGTCTGTCTGTTTCTATACAGGGACACCTATAAGATATCTAACTAAGGCATACGTATCTATATTGATAGTCTCAAGTCTATCAAAGGCAATGCGTTTGTAAAGCGTGTCTGGTAGAAAATACTACATCATAGTTCTTGGTTGTGTAAATTGGGTTAGTTAGGTACTTGGTAGTATATGATATATGATATATGACCATGCTCTGGATGTCATAGAATGACACGAGCCAAGTAACTATTTTCTTAATAAGAGACCCGGGCCCTCGAGAGGATTGTTCCCTAAGGTCACTTCTCTCTTCTATAGGATATCTACACGTGGTGATTTGATTTATGATTTTTCCTCCCTGACTTGTCAGATTCGGACTAATAGGTCAGAATCAGCCTCAAACCAACCAATAAACGACGAGATGTCAACTCAAAAGCATTGTTCCAAGTATGATTACAAGTACGTATAATTTCCTAGAATGTATTCGGACATAAACATGAGATGTGAGGTTGAATTGATGCAACGACGATTTCGACCCCTATTGCGGACCTGTGAAGGGTTTAGAGAGGATTGTAATTATTTAAGTTGAGGTCCGTCCCGCGGTTCTGGTAACCGGGACGAGACCCACTAACCCCATCGGATCGAGACCCACAGCCCCGTACGTACCGAACATTTTGAATTTTCCTAGTCTCTTAGTCTTTTTCCAAAAGCAGAATTGGAATGTAATTCGTTCAAACCGCACGCAACTCGAATCCACGATGGATCCTCTCCACCATATCTCAGCGTGGATCGAGGGGAACATATGTGCTAATGTGGCTAATGTGTGCTGCAAATAATGGCAGACCAGCAAAGCGTCAAATCGGACGAATGGGGGTCACGCCACTGACTTGTTCGACCGCGTTCTACTGCACCGGCAACCTGGACTGCCTGGACAGACCTGGGCTGTGCATGCGCCGTTTCAGCCCACCGTCGTACGGATACCCAGCTTGGCCAACCGGGAACCGCCGTCTTATTTACTTGTTGCGTTGTCTCGGAGCAATCGTGCTGATTGGGTTGATCAATTTTATTCCATGCTCCTGTCTATCCTCTTCCATCTCACCCGCATTTCCCGACTCTGCCCGGCTAGTCCAAGCATAATCGTCATAATGGTTTACTTTCCATTTGATAGCAAAGCGTCAATTACTGAAAACAACCGGAAGTCCCACATGGCAATCCTCCCAATCAGACCATCTACATTCCTACGAATGGCTATTCATGGCAAGCCGGGATAGTGGGCCTCGTAATATATGGTAATATGTGGCATGTTATGAGTGCTATGTTAGAATTACAGCCGCGAGTACCGATAACTTTGGGCAGCGTTGACGTCCTATTTCTTGACCATACACCATGTTTGTCTCGTCCTCTTCTTTTATCAATACGTTCTGCTAGACATGGTGAATTGTTCATTCGTTCGTTGTCTTCCCTAAGAGGATCTCTATAATGGCCTCCGATGCGTCAAATCGCAGACCCAAGTCGGGGGTTCTCCCTGCCAAACTCAGAACCCTAGTTAACGACATGAAAAGGTTTAGGATCCACCGCCGTGAGAAGAAGGGGGCCAAAGGCGCTATGGCCGAACCCACTTCTGCCTCCGAAATCCTCCTGACCCCTGAGTCGACAAAGCCAATACCATCGACACATAGTTCTCTGCCCGCCGCGGCAAACCTCGCCGTTCAGGTCACCATCACTTTTGATGAGCCCCTGAATTACTCATACACTCGCAATTATGAGACGTCGCCGTCGTTGCAGGCCACCGAGGCATTGTGCCAAGGTCTGTTGCGGCGAGTGGATCATTGTTGCCATGAGTTGATCACCCGAAAAGATTCAACTGCTATGGAATATGCTGCTGCAAGTGGCCCAGACAAGCCGCTAAGATTTGAGATACAAGTCGATATAATCCGTGGCTGGTCTGAGATCTGGGCTTCCAGAACCTTCAAATCATACCAGAAGCAACTTTTATCAGTTGATGCTGCGAGAGAAATCATCATATCAACCCATCATATAATAGGGCTTTTCCTGCGACAGCACGACGAGGGTTTTGTTTGGAAAGACGGCCCAGTACGAGATGATCCGTTAGATGAACAAGGGAAATTCCCGCATCGCGCCGGTCGTGTGCAACCTATGTCATGCGTGCCTCGCTCCTATTTTCTTGAAAAATCGCAATCTTTCGAGCTTGTTCCTGGTTATACCATTGCCTTCTCCTTCACAAGCCGGTGTCAACGCCGAAAACCATCTGAATGGCATACGACAGTCGAAGTGAATAGTGGTCAGACCACCCCCTTAAATTCTATTGGGATAGAAACTTTATTCTTCGAGACATCATACGCCCTGGAAGGCGTCTTGAGATCAGAAAGACAAGCCTTCGAGAAAGTTCATAGTCTCTGTGTTAGCCTAGACGGGTGCAAAGACTGTCGCCATCATGACAATGACGGCTTGGAGTTACAATTTTCAATCACGAACAACCTAGGGCCCCAGTTCGCTCATCTGGAGCGAACTATACACTGCAACAGCAATCTTTCCTTTCACTCCGATGTCCAAGAGTGTCTCAGATTTGTTGGCAAAGTTGAAACTGCTCTCGCCCAAGTTCGAGACACTGCTGACGACACCATCAACCGAATGAACGATTTGGAATTTAGGATAATAGAGCTTCGTGGACATGGCTGGTCTTTGGACGAGCCACTAATTTTCGTCCTAGATTCGTCCAAATCCTTCCCCCAAAGAGATGCCGTGGCGATATTAGATCGGATACAAGCCGGCATCGCAGACATACTACGAGGCAACGCCATTTCGGTTCGAATGACAGCTCACAAACGGGGACATTTCATTTTGGATAAGACGTTCGTCGCTCGAGAACCTTTTGAGTCGACAGAAAAGAAAAAAGCAAAGCAGTCTCGAAAGTCGAAGGCTTACGTCTTAGACCGGTTACAACAGCGCGTTGAGAAGGATATTGCAATGATTTGCAAAGATACTATAACGCTTGACGAAGAGGACAAGGAGACCGGAACAGTTCAAACAGAAGTTGGCGCCTTGGAACAGAGCCCTACTCATGATGCAGATGTTTCTACCTCCGTAAGTGGGCTTGAAACCACCGAGTCAATTTCGAGGGTCCCTACGGAGAAGCACGAGGACTCTCCACGTGAAAACCCGAACCAGGAGACTAGCCCTGCCACTTCAATTTCAGAGGGCATGGCAGAGGACTACAACTTGGCATGCAAAGCTGCAAACCCTGATGCTCCCGACGAACGCGAACTTTCCGTACCTCCATCTCCTACCAGATGCCGACCGTTCATTCCCGCCCGGAAATCATCCAGTGCCTCTGCTGCCATATTCATCCCAGAGACGGGGGCTCGAGCTTTTCCATTAGTACCACCAGGTCTAGACTCTTATGGGGAATCTGAAGGCGCCGCCGGCTTAGATATGGATCGCGAGGAGAGAAATTTGCAGACTATATCCGACGAGCCCGTTGGTGATAACGAACCGCACCAGCCCGTCAATGAGACAAAGGCGTCCCAAGAAAATGGAACAGCCGTGACAAACTCAGGGGAAGAACCAGCTTACGAGCCTTCGATTGCTTCTTCAACTCCCAGCCTGGTCTTCGGCGGTGGTTCTTCCCCTGAAAGCAGTTTCCGTAGGTTCATCCCAATATTCTTCCTCATCCTCTTGGAGTTCCACCAGAACAATGACTGCGTATCCATGGCCGTTGCCGAGTGACACCTCCAAGGAACCGGCCACAACCTTTGCAAATTTCTCGGATTTGCCGGTCAATGAAAATTACTAACCATGTACAATAGTGATCACGCCTAAGAAGCATCGCCTTAGCCCCGATGTGAGCCACCCAAAGAATTCCACCGTAGACAGCGACGATGAAGAGGCCAGAGACTCGGGTATCGATGTTCATCAGGATTTCGGAAAGAGTCAACCTTTCCCCTCACCTACGCTGCGACACGCGAGACCGGCAATTTCGTCGCCGCTCCGCGTGAGCCAAACCGTTCAGGAGCAAAGCCCCCTCACCATTCCCGCGATTAGTACCTCGCCGTCGAAGAGTACCATCGAACTTGCCGACCGGACCTTCGGTCAAGAAACATCGTCCGCCCCATCTATGACGCAAGTTCATCTTGCCTCTCCGACAGAAACCGATGCGGCCGACATATTCGTATCCGCAGTTACAAGTCCGAGCAAAACCCACGTCGGAGCCCAAGATTCGAAAGAAACAAGCTCCGTATCTTCTCCCAGCAGCGAACCCGAACTCCCCATCCTCGCCCCGCAGCCCATCACAGACGAAAGCGAGAACGAGAATGAAAACGAGAACGGAAACGAGTTCCAAGAATGCACCACGAACTCCTTCGCCCAATCCAAGCCAGACTTCACCTTCTCATCCCCGCCCGCGATCTCCTCGCCATCTTACAGCGATTCAGGCGACAACCCCAGCCCCAACCCCAACAACCCTAACACCATCTTCACCCCCAGCACCGGTTCCAGCTCCAACAACATCAGCCCGAACCCAAACCCAAATTCTAATCCTATCCCGAACCCCGAGCCCCCGCGCCTGCACATAGACATGAGCCCCGACCCGTCGGAGGCCGACTTCGACTCGGACGCGGAGCTGTCGTCGCCGCCCAGCCGCCCCCTGACGCAGCGCGGCTCGTTCGGCAGCGCCGGCGTGCTCGGCTTCCACGAGCAGATGTTCGGGTCGCTGAGCCTGAGGACGGCGCTCATGCGCTCGCGGCCCGGGTCCAGCGGCGAGTTTAGCGGGGGCGGGAGCGAGGGAGGGAGGAGTAGGAGTAGGCCTGGGACTGCGGTGTCGCAGCGTTTGTGAAGGGACGCGGGCGGCGGGTTGGTTTGCTTAGGTAGGTGGTAGGTGAGGTTGATGTATAATGGTTTACTTTGTTTAGGGGATGGGGAAGGGGTGTTAGTGTGTGTGAGGTTCATGGTGTAGATGCATAAGCATAAAGGGGGTGAGGGGGCTGGCTTCGGAGTTGAGTTGAGTTGACGGTCAGCATAACTTTCTTTTGTATGTAGGATTGGATAGGACAGGAACTGGGTCCCATGCATTGGATATGCAGAGCTTGAAATACAGCTACGGAAAGGTCAGGTTGGTTATATCAGGATATATACATGGGAGACTCAGCGTCGGAATCGGAAAAATGGGATATCATTTGTATTATGGGTATATATACACACGTATCATAGCGTCCTATCCTATTTTCAGAAACCAGAAAACATGAAAAAACTAATATAAAAAAAATTGTTAACGGGATCTTCACCTTTACTTTAAATTAAAGCAGCACTTCCTAAAATCATATGATTACGGCTTCTTAGTTCCCGAGCGGCATTTCCAAGTTATAGTTCGAGTGGAATATCAACATTAAATACTAGGCACCTACGAGGCAAGTAGCAATATATGCAGTATATACAATCTGAGACGAGAGGCCCTGTTTAGTACCTACTAAGGTATATATATTTTCATCATCATACAATCGTTTACCCGTGCGTCATCGCACATATTTTACACCCCCTGAATCCTTTTTATTTTCAAAGCCCTATTCCCATTTTTGTTTCCTCGCCAAACCAAATAAACGCCCTCCTATGCTGAACAAGCGCATTGCAAATCACGAAGATCCGGATTCATTCTGTCCCGCCTCCGTCTCCGCCGGGACGGGGAATACTTCCAAGCCCGAATTATCCTCCTTGACGCGCGCCACGGCCCTATCTCCCCTCTTCAGCTCGCCGCGGATGATCTTGTCGGCGAGGCCGTTGCTGATCTCGGTGGTGATGAGGCGGTTCAGCGGCCTCGCGCCGAACTTGGGGTCGTACCCGCGCTCGGCGAGCCAGTTGCGCACCTCGTCGCCGACCTGGAGCGTGATGCGGCGGTCGTCGAGCCGCTCCTGGAGCTCGCGCAGCCGGATGTCGACGATGTCCCGCAGCGCGTCGAGCGTGAGCCGCTTGAAGACGATGAACGAGTCGATCCTGTTGAGGAACTCGGGCGGGTAGCTGGCGGCGACTACGTCCAACACGGCCTTGCGCACGTCGGGGCTGATCTCGCCGTCGGCCGTTTCGCTGTACGGATGGTGCGCGTCAGCGCCGACGAGGATATCGGCGCCGAGGTTCGATGTCAGGACGATGATCGTGTTCCGGAAGTCTACCTTGTGGCCTTGGGCGTCGGTCAGGTAGCCTTCGTCAAGGACTTGAAGGAGCAGGGCTGAGATGTCGCGATGCGCCTTCTCGAATTCGTCGAATAGTAGGACGGCATACGGCTTTCTCCTCACGGCTTCTGTAAGCTGGCCAGCATCATCGTAACCCACATACCCGGACGGGGCACCGATGAGCCTTGATATCGTGTGCTTCTCCTGGAACTCGCTCATGTCGAATCTCACAACTGCCGACTCGGTCGAGAACAAGAATCCGGCAAGCTTTTTACATAGCTCGGTTTTACCAACGCCGGTGGGGCCGAGGAAGAAGAACGAAGCGAGCGGGCGGTTGTCTCCGCTCAGACCAGCTCGTTGCATACGCACGGCGTCCGCGACGGCTTTGAGGGCTTCATCTTGTCCACGGACTGATTCTCGGAGCGTCTCTTCCATGTGTATCAGCTTCTCGACGTGTCCGGACGTCAGCTTAGCCACGGGTATTCCGGTGATTCTCGAGACAACATTAGCTATGTCATCAGCCGTTACCGAGTCATGGATCAGGGTGTCTGGGCCTTGCGCCGAAGAAGCCTGTTCGCCGTCCTTGGGGAGTTTCTTCTCTAGATTAGGGATGACGCCGAAGCGCAGTTCAGATGCCCTGGCAAAATTTCCGGATCTCTGCGCTTGGTCAAGTTCGATGCGTGCCTTGTCTAGTTCTCCTTGAACCTTCTTTAGAGCATCAATCTCCCCTCGTTCCTTTTCCCACCTTTTCGTTAAGGCCGCTTCTTCTTCCTGGTACTTCTTCAGATCTTCTTCAAGCTTTTCTCTACGTTCGCGACTCGCGATGTCCTTCTCTTTCCGCAAACTTTCTAGCTCGATTTGAATGGTCATTATCTTCTGATCGAGTCGCATGATGTCTTCGGGCTTGCTCTCTTGTTGCAGACGCAAGGAACTTGCAGCCTCGTCCATTAGATCAATAGCTTTGTCGGGCAGGAAACGATCTGTGATGTAACGATTTGAATACGTTGCGGCCGCCACAAGGGCTCCATCCGTGATTCTGACACCGTGATGCACTTCATACTTTTCCTTGATACCTCGCAATATACTGATTGTGTCTTCCACTGAGGGCTCGTTGACTAGAATTGGCTGAAATCGTCTAGCCAATGCCACGTCCTTCTCGATTAATCGGTATTCGGCAAGAGTAGTAGCACCACAGCATTGCAATTCTCCTCTTGACAGAGCTGGTTTCAGGAGATTCGAAGCGTCGATGGAGCCCTCAGCTTTTCCAAGGCCAAGAAGAGTATGCAGTTCATCAATGAACAAGATGACTTCTCCATGAGCTTCTTGAACCTCGGTTAATACCTTCTTTAATCGCTCTTCAAAGTCACCTCGAAACTTGGCGCCAGCAATGAGCGATCCCAAGTCCAGTGATATAACCCTTTTATTCTTTATGCTCTCCGGGACATCACCCCTTACTATCCGCAACGCCAAACCCTCTAGAATAGCGGTTTTTCCTGTTCCTGCGCTTCCGATTAAAACCGGATTGTTTTTCGTTCGTCGCGACAGGACTTGGATGGTACGTTGAATTTCGGCGTCCCTACCAATAACAGGGTCTAATTGGCCATCCTTGGCTTTCGCGGTGAGATCGATACCGAATTGTTCTAAGGCCGGTTTCTCGGGCTCGCCGCCCATATTCATCCGGTGCGTACCACCCGGCGGTTGAGGTCTGCCATTTGCGTAGCTTCGGTATGTGGGAGCAGGTATGGTGACATTAGATAAGCTTTTTGCTGTGCTAATAAGCGCAGCTCTTGAGAGTAGCGAAGGTGCTGTGTTTAATCGTGTAAGTCCCCTCGACGTCGCATCAGCGACCCGTCGCGAAGACTTTAAAAGTTGACTTCTCGCTAACATGGTGAGAAATTTTGGTGGTTGGAAATTTGACAATAGGAAAAAAGAAGTTTAAGAAAGTCAAG
Organism: Annulohypoxylon truncatum; assembly: GCF_022578515.1. Taxonomy (NCBI): domain Eukaryota; kingdom Fungi; phylum Ascomycota; class Sordariomycetes; order Xylariales; family Hypoxylaceae; genus Annulohypoxylon; species Annulohypoxylon truncatum. Next base: position 561,325 of record NW_025953806.1, read on the forward strand.
AGACTTCTCTTGTATAAAAACCCGTTTACATAATAGAGAGGGTTCTGGGATATCACGAGAGCTTCAAATTAGCGCGGTCGTTGCCGCTGGAGCTTTCTCGAACTATCGAACCACTTGAAGATGCTTCTAATGTCGAAGCTCCAATTATTACTACCGCCTTTATCGATAAGAAATCTCGATAAGATAGTGGACTCTGCACAAGGTTCAAGATTTATGTAAGTACCTGGGTACATACATAGTGGCAAGTTGTGGCGTTAATTGGTCCGTTCGCGATCTAGCCCGTTGCTCAAACGCTCGTGTACCTTTCAGGCAGGCAGATTGGGTGGTGGGATGGGGGGTAATTGTGGCTGGTTACCGGGTGATTTGGGGCCACTCTTCTCGAAAAATTTCAAAATAATGAGTCCCGCCATATTCAACCCCACCTTACAACACTCTCTTCCTACTTCTCACCAGCTTTCACTTCTTCCAAGATACCCCGGCATTTCTTCTAGGACTCTCTACCTTCATTTCGCACTCGCCATTAACTCTCAACTTTCAAGTTAGACAAAATGGGTTTCATCGATCTTCTCACCGACGCTGGTCTAGCCGGTATGTGCCTATCTCCAAAACCCATGTTGTGCCGCGGGGTCTTGATATATCAGGATCTATTGATTAGGCGTCATCTGAATTTTGACTGTGGCTAACGACGATCTAGTGCTTAACGGCTGGTTGACGACTCGATCATACGTCACTGGGTAAGTCATCTATTTTTATTCATTCCTCGGACACGAGTGCCGTTGCCAAGTGCGACGCCTTAACGTGAATGTCACTCGCGCATTCGTATACTAAAAAGCCCTATGAGCCCAATACCCCCTTACCATGATGAGAAACATTGGTCCGTGTTTCTGAGCAGACTCAAGACCTGTTAATGAGGACATATACAATAGCACTCTGTGCATCTCTGATCTTACCGACTACCCACTTGTTTCCTAATTCCTACCACATAATGACTTGATATATGTAAAGGATTCTTAACTGACTCATCAAAGCTACGCTCCTTCCCAGGCTGATGTTGCCGTCTTCAAGGCCATCAAGTCTGCCCCCGAGTCCGCGAAGTACCCCAACGCCGCAAGGTGGTACAAGCACATCGCCTCTTTCGAGGATGAGTTCGCGACCCTGCCCGGTGACGCCTCCAAGCCATACACCGTTTACGGCCCCGATGAGACCGCCGCCACCCTAAACCCCGCCAAGGCACCTGCCGCCGAGGAAGACGATGATGTCGACCTATTCGGGAGTGACGATGAGGAGGAGGATGCCGAGGCCGTCCGTGTTCGTGAGGAGCGCCTGGCTGCCTACAAGGCGAAGAAAGACGCCAAGCCCAAGACCATTGCCAAGTCTGTTGTCACATTGGACGTTAAGCCCTGGGGTATGATCGCGCAAACTACGTCACTGCCTGAATTTTAGAACTAACAGATATATTTTAGACGATGAGACCGATATGGCTGCCCTAGAGGCCGCTGTCCGCGGAATTGAGAAGGATGGTCTAGTATGGGGTGCCTCCAAGCTGTTGCCCGTTGGCTTCGGTATTAAGAAGCTACAAATTAACCTTGTCATTGAAGACGAGAAGATCTCCCTTAGTGACCTAGAGGAGGAAATCCAAGGATTTGAGGACTACGTCCAGTCCACCGATGTCGTAAGTTTCCATCCCGTCGATATTTCCTAGTTCGATACGCTAATTTAGTAAATAGGCCGCCATGCAAAAGTTGTAAACTGCTCCTACTAGGAATCGGAGTCGCCGTGCCAACGCTCAGTACATGATAACGACTTGAAAGCCATGATAAAAGGCTAACGATTGTGATGAGGTTGGGCGGACAACATGATATCGGGAAAATACTCTCGCAAGACAAAATTCCATAGAAGCCATAAGGCATAGGATTGAGATGCTAATAATAGAGGCTTCCCCGAATCAATATTTTGACTTATTTATCTCTACCTATATAGTGGCGATTCAGTATGACCATGAAATTCAATACTGTCGATCTGAAAACGAGGTACGGGCTGGTTATAAGAAGGGTCAGTCTTGCGATGTTGCTACGAGGGCAATATCCACACGCATTTATCACATCAGCCATATTTAGATTCTGCAGTTTGCTGAAACCATGTATCGATTTACCATTAGCAAACTCGGAAATATCGATTGTACAAGAAAAGTCATGCCCCTAGATCAAGAGTCCTTCCTACCCACTTGCCCCTTTTATATCCCCGCGGGTATCTATGCTGCTGTGTTAGCTGGATATTTAGTATCTGTTTTCCCTTCATCTTTTCAGTTTTCTCTATCCCGGCCGCGACTTTCCGTCCGTTATGTTAAGTAATGCACACCCTTTTTGATCCACGATATCCACTTTCTAGTGGTGGAAGAGTCGAATGTTCTGCTCCACGAAGACAATGCCGAGCTTCTCGGACGTCTCGTAGACAGCGCCGTCGTTTTGACTGCCACCAGGGGCCGCGATATACTTGGCGCCAGATCGGTGCGCGCGGTAGATGTTATCGATGAAGGGGAACTATTCAATACGGTTAGTGGGTTATTTAACAACGTGTGATGCTAATGAGAAGAGGGCTTACGAAAGCATCGCTAGAGACGGCGACTTCTCCCAGCTTGCTAAGCCAGTCGTTGCGCTCTTCCTCCGTGAAGGCGGCGGGCACCTCGTCGAATACCGCCTCGAATTGCTCTCGCTCCGGTCCGCTCTTTGGTAATTCACCACTGACGAGTAGGTCAATGGCATTGCTCTTGTCGGGTCGCTTGGTGCCCTTCTTCCACTTGATACCCAGAACACGGGGGTGGAAGCGCAGCCACCAGTTGTCGGCCTTGTCACCCGCTAGACGGGTGCAGTGGATACGAGACTGTTGACCTGCTCCAAGACCAATAATTTGCCCATCCTTGGCATAGCACACCGAGTTGCTCTGTGTGTATTTCAGGGCGATCGTAGCGACGGTTAAGTCTCTGGCAGCAGACTCCGGAAGGGCAAAATCCTTCGGGGTAATGGTACGAGTAAAAGAAGCCGGGGAGATCACCACATCGTTGCGGTGCTGCGTGAGGGTTACACCGTACACAGTTCTGAATTCGGTTGGGTCGGGCTCATACTCGGGGTCCATCTGAAGGACGAGGTATTTGCCTCCCTTCTTTTTCTTGAGGATCTCGAAAGCCGCATCCTCATATCCAGGAGCAATAACACCATCGGAGACCTCCTTAGAGATGATGCTAGCGGTAGGGACATCTACTACGTCGCTGAGAGCAATGATATCTCCGAAGCTGCTCATTCGGTCGGCTCCTCGAGCTCGAGCATATGCCTGAGCAAGCCCTGAAGTCTCAATGCCCTGGATATCGTCAACGAAGTAGACCTTGCGCTCCTCCGCACTCAATGGAACACCAATAGCAGCACCTGCCGGCGAGACGTGCTTGAAACTAGCAGCCGCAGGCTTTCCAAGGGTGGCCTTCAATTCCTTCACGAGGGGCCAGCTGTTCAAAGCATCAAGCAAGTTGATGTAGCCGGGGGCTCCGTTAATAACCTTGAATGGCAAGTTACTAGATGACGCATATGCAGCAGCCGGCTTCTGGTGGGGATTGGCGCCATATCGAAGAGGTAGGTATTGTTGACCCTCACCAGCATATCGCGAACGGAAGAAACCAGAGATGTGAGCATCGTAATCGGCCGTGTGCTCGAAGGCCTTGAGGGCATATCTGTTGCGGCTTGCCTCCTTAATCTCTCCACTTTCGAGTTCCTTTAAGAACTCAGGGTAATCGTTCGGGTCGCTGAGGATGGTCACGCGAGCGTGGTTCTTGGCAGCTGCACGGATCAGTGTAACACCTCCTATGTCGATCTCTTCCACAGCCTCTGGGACAGTGACATTGGGCTTGGAGATTGTGTCCTTGAATGGGTACAGGTTGCAAATGACATAGTCGACCTTGCTGATACTTTGCTCGGCAAGATCTTTCTCGTCAGAAGCTAGGTTACGCGCGAGGATACCGGCATGGACAGCTGGATGAAGGGTCTTGACTCTGCCAGCGAGCATTTCAGGTGCTTTTGTGATAGCTGAGATGTCCCTTCTCTAGGTCAGCCTCGAGAATACATAGTACTGTAGGTCGTAGGCCATCTTACTCGACTGGGAATCCAGACTCGCGAATCATCTTAGCTGTGCCTCCGGACGCTAAGATTCGCACATTCTGCTGCACGAGACCCTTAGCTAGGTCCAACAATCCAGTCTTGTCAAAGACGGAGAGGATCGCAATTCTTTGGGTTTCCGACATGGCGACGTGTTTAATTATTCTTTAGTGCGCTTCAATGAGACTATTTCGAATGAGAGAAATGGAGCAATTCACGAATTGGCGAGTGGGAACACGGCAAATCGACGATATAACTTCGATTAGTTCGCTGAGATGGTCAGACTAAAGATGTTATCGATGACCTCTGACAACGACTAGCCTCGAGCATTTATTATTCGTCTCAACGAAGTATAATTGACGTCGTTACGTGATACCCGCGTAGGTAGAGCTTGAGAAAAATAAAATTTCGAAGCTCATAGCGGGGTTATCGATTTCGAAATCGACCCCACTAACCCCTCGGTCTGGAGTGCTGCTTCTATGAGCACGGTACCTAGGTACGAGGTATTTTGCGTTGCACAAGACCCCACCATCTGGAATGAACCTTCTTCCCAATACTTAGCGCCTAACCTAGCCCCTCCTCTTTTAAAGCAACAGCGATAGAACCGCGTCTGAACTCTTTGCACGCGTCTTTCAATGCGTCAACACTTCCAAACCCAATTCTTTCCTTATTCCTGATTCTGTCATATCCAATTCCAACCATCTGTTCGAATTCCCAGGTACGACCTGGCAACAGTCACTTCTAGTTCGAAATGTATGGTGATTTGGGCAATAAGCTTGTAAGTATATAAATGTATACCAGATATTGTTCAACACAATAAACTAGAACTCAATTGAATCAGGTCCAACACGCAAAAAGAACTCAGAACTTGACACACTTGCCGCCGTACCAAACCGAACTAGTCCGCGCCGTTACACGAGAAGTTCGCGATTTAGATAAAGATGTGGCGGACATGCTAGAGCCGTTCCAAGGGTCATTCAACCCAGCCGAGGAACCAGCCACGGCCTGTACCCTGCTTGTGAACCACTTGTCCATGCGGAGGAATAAACGTTGTCTGCTCGCCTATCATCGAACCCGAACAGATAGGCTGGAAGAACTCGTCTGGAAAGGCTACGACGTGGTTGATCTTGCCGGACAACAAGTTAAGGACGGCCCGGGCGGAATGGGGGCAGGCACTGGGGGCACAAGCAGTTTGAGCCCGCAAGAGGAAGATTACGTGCGCCAATATAGCGATCTGCTAGCCGCATACAAAGGCCAATGGACAGACATTGATCTCACCGGCAGCCTCGACCCTCCTCGTGACCTATTCATTGATGTGCGGGTGCTGAAAGACGCCGGGGAAATTCAGACCGAATATGGGTAAGATTACTCCCCCGAAAATCAAAAGGTAACGATAGGAACGTCTGCTCATGCGTCATTGCAGCGCCATTACACTCACCAAAAACAGTCAGTTTTATGTCAGGCAGGGTGATGTGGAACGACTAATCGCTCAGGGTTACCTCCAAAAGCTCAGTTGAGGGAACCTGCCAGTAGCCGTGTCCTCCTATATTTAAACGCGTTCCTACCTAGGTGGAGACCGGTCATATCCAGCCATCTAATGAACCGGAGGAGGACGGATTTGTGTTGTATTACTGGTCTTCCGATCCGGTCCCTCCTGTATGTGGTTAGATCGAAGCACAGAGCCATCGCGGCGGCATAGGGTGGTTCCCCGGAAGCTTATTTGCATGTTGGTCGCCTAGCAACATATATGCAAAAATGGCCGTGTCCCGGTTATGTTGTGACAAACGCGATTTACAAATTCTGACAAAATCCAATCACAAAAAGAGAGGCGCATATGACGATCGAATGCGGGCAACACGACGGAGTGCGTGACCTTCCGTCAGAGACCCAATCATTGAGGAGATTGCGCCAAACTCCCAGGCTTTCTACCACATAGCTTTACTCGGGCTGTCGGGCTGCCAGGATGCAAAAAATGTGGTTATATGCCCGGGGAAACTCAATGCACATCAAAGAGGGGGTTTTACGTGTCCTAGAGTGGAATGAAATAGCTTGGCCTTCATCCGAAGCGAATAAACAACCTGATACAAACAAAATACCTACTCACTCGTATTGTAGTCGCACAGCAAGGGACTCAATGGGGCATAAATGGTGATGGGTTACATATGCAAACGTGCATCCTAATTGGCGAATTCCAGCCACCCAGCCAGCTAGCAACACAGGGCGCCAGAGCAACTGAACCAAACGGAACACAGCACTGGGCGCGCTGGCCGTCGGGGCCATCGGTTGGAGTTCGATATTGCGGGGGCGAATAGGAGCATTTAATGTGGAGAATAGTTGGAGGCTCCTGGGCATATTCGACTTCACACCTGACGACAAAAAGTTTTATGGGTATGCTTCTCATGGGAGAGCTGGCGAGCTGGCAAGCTGGCAGGTTGTGTACATCCGTCATGGATGTATCAACCGCGCTGCGTGGGCGAGGCCCGTCCCGTTCGAATAGGTTCCGCGACGAGAATTGACGAATACTAGAGCTTTATTGTACGTAATCGACCACACAGCGAGAATCCGACGTACAACCATCCTACTGTGACCGTGGAAGCGCCGGGAGGCGCAGAGGTATCAAGTACGGAGAAAGATGCCAATATGCATGTCTATCACGTAAGGGTGCCTCCTCAAAACACGATCGAAATATATCTTTGCATACCATATTTTCGTACATTGAGTCCCCATACTATCTATGTTCGACATGAACAGTCCCAGCTGTTGATATTCAGGGGCTGTGATGTTCTTTTTCTCATCGTAGCTCAGTAGAGCTCAAGCTGAGAGTAAAGGATAAAAAAAGTATTTACTGACTCCACATTGTCTCAGATTCAATGCTACGAATGTCGCTGGTGCCATGTTTACTAGCGATGAATGGATCGCATCCGTACTTGGAATGCGTGGCTTGAGCTTGATGCATCGTGCAGCCCAGCAATTTCAGGATCCCTCAATGGTTATGAGGGGCCATATGCAATCATACCTGTAGGTATTCAATCATATTCGAAACCAAATCTCCTCTTATTAACCGCACTACGGTAGATGGTAACGACATCCAGTCTGCCAGTCTAGAATGTCGTGTGAAAATAACGGTTCGTGACACCAGGATATTATGCAACGATCCCAGCCTTATCCAATTAGATGATTAATAAGAATCGAGGAGGTATTTCGTACCTACCACTTTTTTCCAATTTTCAAGTTCGCCACCAATCACCTTTCTAGAATCGGAGATGCCCCTCCAGATCCTTGTCAGTTTGGCGCAGACCACATGCTAAAAGTTTTATGCACGAACTAGTACGTAAGTTAAGTGGTTGCTAAATACTGTATAGAGTTAGCGTCGCAGACCGGACGACGTTAAATTCCTTGGAAGCTATATCTGGTGAGGTCTAGATTTTAGTCTAGATTTACCTAGGTAGATCCTCTCGTTATCATCGAGCAATCTTTGCTGATTCGAAGAGTTCAATTTTTCACTCTCCAATTCAGTCCTTCGGTACTTCCTATGCAGACCATATAGTGCTTCGGCTTCCTTGTCGCAGTCTCTATTGGCTGTTGTATGACCGTCGCAGTCCGACTCAGGTACTCAGCCAGTCCATCCCATAAGACATACGACTGGCACCTTGCTGGCTACTCTTATTCACGCGCATCGTCACCGGTCTCGATGTATATATCCAGCGTAGACAGCTAACAGACGCTCGGCCATAGACATGGCAGCTTCATCTTTTGGCTTTTCCTCTTGGAGGGGAAGATCAACTTCCGTTACTTCTCAGTCGGATATGACAGATGTACCTGGGCAAACACTCAGTCCGAACCAAGCTTCGCATTTGACGATAACCGACTCTCGACCGCTCTCATCTTCTTTAAACTCTTATAATTATAGAGAGCCCACCAGGTCTTTTGTGCCGGGCTCGGTTAGAGACCATCTATGTAAGGTCTACCCTGCATTATCATATTGTTTGATGTTGTTTGTGACTAACCTGCTCTATAGCGCCCGTGGACAGCGCCAGTTTCGCGAGAAGTGTTCGCGAGGATACTGCCGAACTCGCTTCATACGTTCTAGCAGACAAGAAAGATAGGCTGAGCACGTCATTCCTCCGTCGGATATCGTCTACTTCGTCCCACCAAAGCCTCGACCAGCATGAATCCCCAGACTCTCAGATGCCGGACGCGGGCACTATAGATGAAGTTTCCGAACCACCTTCACCGGAATTTAGGACAGAGGACGAACCCGATTCGGGACCTTCGGCGCTCACAACTATGCTTAGACGCTCTCCTCCACAATCTCCACGCGATCCAAACGGCGGAAACGGTGTGACTCCATTCAATGGGCAACAGCTATCGTCAACAAGTCTGTCCCAATCTAGTCCCAGTAATGTGGTATCAGAGAGTACTCCCCTACTTGGGGGACTACCACGTAGGCCTGATTCTCCGGGGAGTGCTACTGAGGTTGACGACATCGAAAGTCAAAAACCGAAGATAGGGCCCTGGAGTTCGTCGTCAGGCATATTTGGAGGTGGTATTCAAGGCACGATCCGTTCCATCCGGAGCGTCGCCAACCCAAAGACGTGGGATAAGAAAGTCGTCTTCCAAAGTGTTGTGATGGATCCGATACATTGCTTGCCAGCGGTGGTTGTCGGGCTTCTATTAAACATACTGGATGCCCTGTCTTATGGTGTGTAATTTCAAGAGCTTACCTAGTGTTACACCAAATCTAACCATCTCTCTAGGAATGATTCTATTCCCATTGGGCAACCCAATCTTCTCGAGTCTCGGGCCGGCAGGAATCTCCATATTCTACGTTAGCACAATTGTCTCACAGCTGACCTTCTCAACCGGCAGCTTGTTCCGTGGTGGCATTGGGTCAGAATTGGTAAGGTCTATGCTTGATTATTCAGAGGTCCCTACTAACCAATTCAGATCGAAGTTGTCCCGTTCTTTCATAATATGGCAACCACTATTACAGCGACAGTAGGCGAGGATAAACCTGACGCGGTTATCGCTACCACAATAACTTCGTTTGCGATTAGCTCCATGCTAACTGGCGTTGTTTTTTATCTCATGGGAAGATTTAGATTAGGCTATGTTGTTGGTTTCATCCCTCGCCACATTCTAATCGGATGTATTGGTGGCGTCGGTTGGTTCCTCGTCGCAACGGGTCTCGAAGTGTCAGCACGCCTGGAAGAATTCAATTACGATCTCGACACTGGCCGAAGGTTGGTCCAATCGGATACTCTCCCTCTTTGGCTTATTCCTCTTGCTCTGGCTGTCATTCTCTTCGGCCTCCAGAGGAAGATCACCTCGAAATATTTCCTGCCTATCTACATTCTATGCGTGCCGATATTCTTCTACTTCTTCGTATTTTCAATAGACAGTTTGGATCCAGAGAACCTAAGACGAGCCGGATGGATCTTCCAAGCACCCGAAGCCGGAGAGCCGTGGTGGTACTTTTGGACACTCTATAGTGAGTTCCCATGATCCTTCTTAAACTGAGCCTATTACTAACTGACTGCTATAGAGTTCAATTTAGTCCATTGGGGGGCGGTTCTTGAGACTTCGGGAGCTATGTTTGCTTTAACTTTCTTCAGTGTGCTACACGTTCCCATCAATGTGCCTGCTTTAGCACAAATCTCCGGGGAAGATCATCTTGATTTAGACCATGAGTTGAAATTGCACGGCTACTCGAATTTCCTGTCTGGATGTGTGGGTAGTATCCAAAACTATTTGGTATTTGCGAATACGTTGTTCTTTATGAGGTCAGGCGGCGATAGCCGTCTGGCAGGTTTCATGTTGGCAGCACTTACGTTCGGCGTCATGACGATGGGTCCCGTCATTATTGGTTATATCCCCGTTATGGTTGTTGGCACTTTGATTTTTGTCCTCGGATTTGAACTATTGATGGATGCTCTTATATCACCAAGGCGGAAACTGAAGCTATTGGAGTACTTGACGGTAAGCTCCTACTTATTCTTACATCTGCTTGATTAACGCTGACATGGGTCAATTCCAGATCGTGGTCATAGTTCTTACTATGGGTATCTATGACTTTGTTGTCGGTATCTTCGTTGGCATAATCCTCGCATTTGTTTCTGCCATTCTTCACGCATCTCAAGTCTCGGCTATTCGAGCAACCTATACCGGAGACCAGGTCGGTTCAATGGTAAGACGGAACCCATCGCAGCATCATTACCTCCACGAAGTTGGCAGTCAGACATACGTCATCAAATTATCAGGCTTCCTCTTCTTTGGCACCATTGTCGGTGTCGAAAAGAAGATTCGAAGTCTGATATCCGATGATGTGTTCACGGAACATCCCATCAAGTTTGTGATCGTCGATTTATGGCATGTAACGGGCATCGACTATTCAGCAGCCGAAGGATTCAAGACCATCAACCGGCTCCTTTATGGAAAAGGAGTTCACCTTCTTATTAGCGGAAAAGACGCGGAAAGTAGACTTGGCCGGGATCTAAGGGCTGTTGGACTGGGAGCTGATGGGCCCGAAGTTATGTTTATGCCCGATCTCAATTCGGCCTTGGAAAGTTGTGAGAATGAGCAGCTGAAGATATTCTATGCTCGTCAGGAAGCTTTGAGAATCTCTCGACCAGCGCCGTCGAATAACCTGGATGTGCCCAACAAGGGTCAATTCAACCAGTCCTTAGACATCCTATCTCAGTCTCCAAGAAGGGATCACCTCGATCGAGCGGCAAGGAATGTCCTGAACCAACAGGAAATGAGACGATCAACGAGATGGCAGAACATTAGCGAACCCCTACGGCTTATGCTTCAGATATTTTATGACTTGAGCGATAAGAACGAGGATTTCTGGTTCCGCGCAAAACCATACTTCATCCGCAAGGAGTTTCCCGCCGGTACTGTCATATACCAGTGCGGTGAGACCGCCAAGGGCTTCTATCTCCTAGAAAGGGGAGAGCTCAGGGCTGATTACGAGACGCCTCAAGGCCGTCTATCTGAGCCAATTGTCCAAGGCACGACGTGTGGCGAGCTGCCGTTCTTCTCCGAGACAAATCGGACTGCGACGGTGGTTGCCGTCAAAGACTGCGTTGTTTGGGTCATGGACACAGAAAAGTGGGAGAAGCTACAGAATGAAGAGAAGGAGGTTGCGCAGGAACTATTGAGAATCTCACTCAAGCTCACTAGCGAGAGAATGGATGCTATGACGAAGTATATTTCCGCGGTCGGTAATTAGAAGGGTAATGGAGTAATTAGAATAGAGAAATGTGTTTATACGTAGAATTACATGAAGATTACCAACAAGCAAGGCCATCACTAGCACATGGACTGCTGTTCTTTCTAGGGGTTAACAGCGACTTTAGAATACTAGTGCTTTGGCTAGGTGTGACACCCCTTTTCCAATTCTAATCAATCTATCAACACGTATAGCTGAATATTATTATAACAATAGCGAATAATGAAATGAGACACAAAATAATCGCTCAACCAATCATTTATCACATCAGATGTTGCTATTTATCTTTGAGATTACATGCGTGCCTGAGTGAAGCTGTTCTAACAAAGTGGGCAATGGAATTCCTCGGCGTTTTAGTATCACATGAATCAAAGCATCGTATAATACAATGAACGTCACAGCAGTTGATTACCGTCACGTTTATAATGTAGAAGGTAATATATATCTCAGGTTTACTCGTGAAGTGATAGTTTCACAGTGCCCCTTCTAACCAAACAGTCATCTCAATAGCCGGACTTGGAACAAGGAATTGTAGATAACGTGCCAATGCCTTCTCATTATTGTACAAATGTACAAGACGTTCTACTTCGTGAATGTCTGCCCATACTTTTAGAGTCCGCCGTCTCAATACCAATCCATGATACGCCAGACTACCCAGAATCAAGAAGGTAATTGAACTATTCCGCCCCCTAGCCCAACTTATACTACCCGCTTGACCTCGAAGAATCTTCGTAGCCACCATACCTGGAACAGGGACTCGCCTACCACGACGCCAATAACAAACAGGTTCCACCACTTGACTCTGCTATTCGTGCTCTCGGCGGTGTTGCGGTGGGTGCGTTCTCGAACGACGATGTAGGATTGTTCGTCTCGGACCTGGTCAACCAGTTCGGAGAGTTGCTTGACTGGGGATTCGTTAGCGACTTATTCATTTTTGCTTCACCTTAAAACGATAGCGCAACACGTACTCTCTTTTTCCAACGGGTCCTGGGGAGCTTCGTCCTCGGATACGTAAACTATGCCATGAACGTTGAAAGAGACCTCCTTGCTGTTGGAACCCCAGTGCTCGTTGCCGAAGCAATAGAGGAATTTGCCATCATGCTTAGCGGTAAAAGAGTGATCACCGTTCGAAACGTCCTTTTGGAAGGTCTCGTATTGGCCCATCGGATTTGTGATCTGTAGTCGCAACGCACGTGAGTTACTAGATTCGCATTTCACTTTACAGAGCTATATTGCCATACCCAGAAGTCAATGTCGAGGTTCCCAGCTCCACCGAACTCCCTATCGCCAGTCTGGAACGTGACGGTCATGACATCGTCCTTGTGCAGCTCCTCGTGGAAGCATTCGCGACCGTGTGCGGGAAGCTGGATGTTGTGGCCCAGCACGGCTTGTAAGAAGCCGGCGGCCAACAATAGAGTCGTAGTCGAGAATAACATGATTCCTCGACGACGAGAAGCTCAATGCGTTTTGATTGAGTTTAATTCCGTAGGTGGTGCCGAGTATTGATTTTGTTACGCAAGACTTTCATCAAGTCTTCAAGCTTCTGAAGGCTTTCGAGTTGGACACTTTGGCGATTGCCAAGGGGTGTGAATCTGGTGGATCTAAGTGGTTAGCTCCGGATGGTTTAGCGCGTTATCCCTGAGTTACAAAAGTGATGACGAAGAGTACTTGGAAGGTACTTCCTCGTGTTGCAACAGGCTGGAAACTCGTGACCATCACCTTTTCGGACTACGCCGCCTATACAATGAAAAAAGCTCGGGCAGTCACAAGGGAAGTCTGGAAGTATATCGCTTGTACCTAGATACTTACAAACTCAGTTCATCGTCAGCACTTTTCCTTATTGAGTGGGCCACATACAGCACATCCTGGACATCCTAGGCAAGAAAATACTGCGTACAAGCAACCAAGCACCTGGCAGAACAAGGTCCAGGCTAGCGATTGGCACCTGCAGGCAAGTAATTACGTTCATCGTTTCCAATGGGCCTCCGCCTCCGTCTCTTGTCTCCGTTCTCCAGTCCCAGCGGTCTCCAGCCACATTGCATTTTTAGCATTTAGCATTTTTACCTAACCAAAAGACCTTTCTGAAAAACACATTTACTTACTCCCTCTTCACCGATCTCCAACCACAATCCACCGCATCACCCCTTTTTGATAACCCATCACCACGAGATCTCTCCTTCGCCGAGCAGGTCTCATTGTTGCAAAATAGTAAGTGAGACCACCTCAAAATACCCCGTGCATTTAAATCCCGACAAAGAGATCCTTTTTATTATAGCTTTGGCCTGCTACTGCTTTTTGTTGCGTGCCTTGCTATACATCCGTATACATATCTCTACACCTTACCTATCTCTATCTCTACCTAACCTAGTACGCATCGTAATACTTTTCGGTCCACCTGTTCATTTCTTGTCTCCTATTGCGGCAGCCTAGAATCATTACCAATTAGCATCGATTCATCCCGAGTCATTGCGCTGTTTTGAAATCCAATCGATCTGTCCTCACGGGCAACTACTAAAAGCCCCATAAATCCCGACTGGCTGAACAATTGTCGCCAGAAACAATCACATCATCCTTCCTCAAAGCCATCATAACTGACTTTTCCCCCTTCTCGGTTCAGATATCGCGACATCGCCTTTAGCTCACCAACCGTAATAGATACTTAGACGCATCTCTTTTCCACGTCGCAATCATGGGTCTCACGTTCTCTAAGTTGTTCGACAAGCTCTGGGGGAAGAAGGAGATGAGAATTCTCATGGTCGGTCTAGACGCTGCCGGAAAGACCACTATTCTCTACAAGCTCAAGCTCGGTGAAATCGTCACAACCATCCCTACTATCGGTATGCCTTGACTCAACCACCCCGGTCCCCAATGTTTTGATTATTGACACGCGTCGCGCTTGCCAGGATTCAACGTCGAGACGGTCGAGTACAAGAACATCCAATTCACCGTATGGGATGTTGGTGGGCAAGACAAGATTCGTCCATTGTGGCGACATTACTTCCAGAACACCCAAGGTATCATCTTCGTTGTTGACAGCAACGATCGTGACCGTATCGTCGAGGCTCGGGAGGAGTTGCAGCGCATGCTGAACGAGGACGAACTCCGTGATGCCATTCTCCTAGTCTTTGCCAACAAGCAGGATTTGCCTGTACGTATCCTATTATATGACGAACTATGCCTGGAATTTTGCTGACATTCACCATAGAACGCCATGAACGCTGCTGAGATCACCGACAAACTTGGTCTTCACAGCTTGAGACAGCGCGCTTGGGTACGTATTTGTTCTATCTTTACTATCGCCTTATAATCTTGCTAACTTGGGATGTAGTATATCCAATCTACTTGCGCTACTTCCGGAGATGGTCTGTATGAGGGTCTTGAGTGGCTCGCCACCACTCTGCGAAAGGCGGGACACCAGTAAACTGGAGGAGGCGCAGTGTCATTTTCCCCCTTCCGACTCTCACCCATGTTTCCTCTCCCTCGATCTTATGGGGTCGGTTGTAACTCGCAAAGTCATCTTCCCGGAACAATCGATAGTCCATAAATCACGCTCATCTCGGTACCTTCTCTCGCTTTCTTCGGTTGCGGTGGTTCCTGCAAAGTGAAGAACGCAAGTTTGATTTTGGAAGCATAAGGAGGGAAGTGGAGCGGCGTACGGGATGGAATCTGTACGAATTGATATTACGAACGTAAAAGAGAACTCGATGCGTATGGTAACGCTACCAAAGGGCCAGCGAAGCCCTCGCACCTAGTCTGTCTTTGTTTTCGTTCAAGGCATTTTCCGTCTACTTGTCCCCCTTAATAAGAATGATGATCAACACTGCGTCCAAGAATAATGACGGTTTCCTACGGAGAGCCCGGCTGGAGTATGTCCTCAGTATATCGTCCCCTTTTTTCCATTTTGTGCTGGCATTACGAGATAGAACGAGATTGGAAGGTTTCGTAGTATACAGTAGTTGCGGCAATATGAGACTTGATTTAGTTAATTTTTGGATATTAGACATTATACGTAATAGTCTAGGTATTTATTTACAGACATGACGGCACGTGCCATACTATAGGTCCTACTTATCACGGCTTGCTGAATGGAGTTTCGCTGGAAATACTCGGGGCGGACTATCATAACGGTCGCAAGTGCGACCCCTTAAAAGCACGGTGGCGGTGAGTAAAAATACAGACCGTCATATCAATTATAGACGTATCTATAATGGTAGCCTGATTGTTATTTTATTATCTCTACTTAACTATCAACATCTAATCCTATTTAGGTGTTCACCTCAAACTCTTATATGTAATGCCGATGATACTTTCGATTTGGACGTACTTGACCAAGTTTTTGAAAAGTGTTGAGGTTACAATAAGAGAAAAAGTTGCGAGGCTCTATAGTCGTCGTTCTTTTCGATGTTTGGCGTTAGAAACAACCGCTCAGACACTGTAGCGGTCACAACCCTGGGTGCCTTCCAAAATTAACCTACCGACCCCTGATGGTATCTTATCAGCCGCGACCGTATTTTTAAACAAGCTCGGAGGTAAGAGCAATTATAATCGCCCCACCACAAGCCGCGATCGGCCGCGATAAGCCAAATATCGACCGATTGCTTCCAATTTATTTCATTACCGAGCTCCCCTCTCCGACGACACTCGACTCCCCTCCAGTCCGGATGTTCAATATCTTTCAATCGACCCTTGATTGACCCAATTGACAAAGATGAAGACATCACGAGTTATCGCTCGAGCCGGGAAGGGCGTCCCGGCTCTCCGTGCTCCGAGAGAGCAGCAGGCCCGTCTCCTCTCCAGCGCTACCCTTTCCTCCGCATCGACCTCGCGAACGCTACGTCGACAATCCAAGCTCTCTTCCCACCCAATCCCAACCTCCACCAGTGCCGTTCTCCCCCTCCAAGCCCATCGAAGCTACGCCGACGCCCCTAAGACCGACGAGCCCTTGCGGAAGACCCAGCTCTACGACCTGCACATCGAGCACGGCGCCAAGATGGTGCCCTTCGGCGGGTACCAGATGCCGGTGATATACTCGGACCAGAGCGTGAGCGAGTCGCACCTGTGGACGCGGAAGAGCTGCTCGCTCTTCGACGTCGGGCACATGGTGCAGCACCGGTTCCGGGGCGCCGGCGCGACGGCCTTCCTGCAGCGCGTCACGCCTGCCGGCGTCGAGGGCCTGAGCCCGCAGAGCAGCACGTTGAGCGCGCTCCTGCACCCGGGCACCGGCGGCATCGTCGACGACACCATCATCACGAAGCTGGCCGACGGCTCTTCGTACTATGTGGTGACGAACGCCGGGTGCCGCGACAAGGACCTCGCGTACCTGGAGCGCGAGCTGGAGAAGTGGCGCGACGAGGGCAACCCGCCCGTCGAGCATGAGGTGCTAGAGGACCAGGGCCTCGTCGCCTTGCAGGGCCCCACCGCGCACCTGGCGCTCGCGGACCTGCTCGAGGACGCCGCCGCGGTGGATCTTCCGAGCCTGCTTTTTGGTACGGTGCGCTCTGTGTCGCTGAAAATTCCGTCCGACACGAACTCGGGATCGGAGAAGTACCACGTCGTCAAGGACGTGCTCGTCAGCCGCGGCGGGTACACGGGCGAGGACGGGTTCGAGATCAGCATACCGCCGGAGCACACGGCGGCCGTGGTGGCGCACATGCTAAGGCAGGACAGCGTCAAGCTGGCGGGCCTCGGCGCGCGCGACAGCTTGAGGTTGGAGGCCGGCATGTGTCTGTACGGGCACGACATCGACGACTCGACGACTCCCGTCGAGGCGGCGCTCGGCTGGATCGTGGGCAAGGAGCGGCGCGCGGAGACGGATTTGGGTAAAGGCGCGTTCTACGGCGCAGACGTGATCCTCGCGCAGCTTACGCCCAAGAGCAAGGGCGGGAAGGGCGTCGAGCGGCGCCGCGTCGGGCTTGTTGTGGATGGGGCGCCGGCGAGGGAGGGCGCGGTTATACTGGAGGGCCCCGGAGGCGACGAGGTAGGGAAGGTGACGAGCGGGTGTCCGAGCCCGAGTTTGGGAAAGAATATCGCGATGGGGTATGTGAGGGACGGTTTGCATAAGGCGGGTACGGAGCTTAGGGTTGTGGTTCGTGGGAAGGAGAGGGGCGCGGTGGTTACGAGGATGCCGTTTGTGCCGACTAAGTATTGGAAGGGCGGTGTTTGAGGAGTTGGAGTTTGAGCTGGGGAACTAACTGAAGGGGCGGTGTGGATATTATGGTAGGTAAGTATGTCTTGCTGGGATGGTGGATTATATGAGGTATATGTTGTGTGCATGGCATGGGATTAGCCTAGAGAATTAGAGTATGTGGACAGGGGGTGGGTGGACTAAGCATTTATGTGTTACCGGGTACGCTGGACGAGATATATATGACATGTATGGATAACGAGCTACATACATTACTTCAACACCAACGCAAACGGGGGCGTCGGGTTGGCGGATACCCACATAGGTAGATGATACCCTCAACGAAAAATCTACGTTTCATGAATTTTATTTTGCTACTGGCTTGTGTTATGGAATGTGGGTGATATAGGGAATATGGCCTTTTAACGTAATTTGGGTGACTGCTAACTAACCTTCTCTGTGGAATAAGGAGATGGTTAGTTGGATTATTGACTTAGATATACAGGAAACCTATTCGGCAGTCTTGGAGGTGTACTGGTCGCTCAAAGTTCTGTTTATCCCTATGGCGAATCGTGCTATGTTGAGTCGCCAACAAGCACATAGGTGAGTATCTAGGTTGACATAGACGTTATCTTCAGATCTAGGAAGTGTTTCGATGTATAGAGGCTGTTCATTTCGTAGCTTCGTTTCAGGGGGGCTCGAGGTTATGAGCTTTGACCTTTAGTATTCTCACAAAACTCTTCGAAAACCCTTTCCACGTAATAGAAGATCTATAATTTCCTAATCCAAATCAACTCTTACGATATATCTTGTCCTAATGTAGAAGGGTTATTGGTGAGATGAACCATTGGTCATGACCAGAGCATCCAGTGAATAGCGGAAAGCAAAACCTCCCTCGTCAACTTATAGGCACAAAGCATTTCTAGTTTCTTGCAATCGCGAACCCGAAACTGAAACGCCTACTCTTATAGTTTCTACTCTAATAGTTCGATCTATAGTTTATAGCTATAAGAGTTCGTGTGAAAGGTATGGGAACATGGACGAAGATGGAAACTGGAACTATCTCGTACACCAGCCAGGAAAAGGGGAATTGCCGATGTGGCCATAGCCCCTCGGTGTAAGATACAAGCAGGCTATTATAAACTTGATTGCTATCGTTATCTTGTTGTCTTGCGCGAGTTCCTCTGCTCCCTTTTAATACGTGCCCTTCTAGAGATATAAATATTCTTTGGATGGACAAGCCCCGCGCAGAACACGCCAGATATGGTTTCAATAATGTATGTATGCTTAAGTACGCACATAAAGTGCGGTAGACTTGAACGCCGGAGCGTACATAGGTATATGTGTAATATCCTTCTTCGATTTGCCCATCAAAAGCCAAGGTAAATATATAAGCTTGTCATCGAATATATTAACTATTCCAGCACGTTCGTTCAAGATATGTCATAAAGTTAACCGGTACAAGACACTCCCGCCCCTGTTCGGCCAATGTAGCAAGTCTGTTCGTTGCGTTCGAGCCCGCTCCGCCGTACCAGATCGGATGAGTTGAGAAGTATCCGACATAGGTGAAAGCTCACCACGGAGGATAAGCGATGAATTCCCTGATATATACTTATAATCCGACTATATCCATCCCCTTTCGCCAATCCCAATCAAATGTCTGTCCTGTCTTCCAGAGGCTAGGCTCATCAACTGACCCTTCCCCGTAATGTTATAATGTATGTGACCTCCCCGAGGCGACCTAGTAGGATACGAAAATCGTCAGAGGGGAATAATAAATAAAAAATGAACGAGGAAGAGGAAGCAATGAACCAATGCCGTCGCTTGTTGCCCATTTAAATGCTCGAATATCCTAAACGCCTTCCTTTCAATCCCTTCTCATTCTCATACCTATATACGCCGCATCAGAAGTTCCAGTTCTCTGACATAGCGGCCCGTCTTCGTTTCTGCGTAAGAGTCTCCTGCGACCTTGGTGTTGCCACGGCCTGCTCTGGACTCTGCATCCAATCATACCCAGGAGTCCACCACCATGGTACGTCCTCCAAGTGACCCCTATCTGCATAACTAAAGGTATCTTCTGCTCCAGCATCGCAACGTTCTAAATGCATCACGCCTCCTCGAGAGAGATCACATGATAGAGCGATGAGATCGTGACCTCCGTTGGCAAAAGCGACGCCGCCAAGCTCACCAAATATGTCGAAAGTCTGCCTAGTACTAAATGTCTGAGCATCAACTAAAGTGACGAAATCAGCTTCTTCGGCAGCGACCAGGATCCTCTTCCCTGATCCGAGGGGAGAGAAACGTAAACTACGCGCACCGGCCATCTCGGACCTGACCACGGCAATAGATTGGGCCTCGCCGTTGCTGTTTTTCCATTTGCGAGCATCCCATATCCTAATAGTTTTATCCTGATTTCCGGTGGCAACCGTCCAGCCATCTGGCGCCCAATCGCAAGCGAAGCCGAAGTCCTTATGGCCCTCGAGATTCTGGAGGATCTCACCGGACTCTGCATCAGTTATGAGCACATTCTCATGATCCCCAACTATAACGCGAAGTCTCATATCGGGGCTCAGTGCAGAACAGTTCATAGCAAAATCATACATTATCTCTGATGTGATCTTATTCATAGATAGATCTACCATCCGGAAACCGAAGTCGTTAGAAGCGAAAGCTGCTAAGGGCGTTGACGAATGCCGGGACGAGTGAAGTTGCACGTGATTGGTGATACCACTGTTATGGTTTGTCAGTTGACCTTCGTGAGAGTCAACGCCCAATTTGGAGTTCAGGTTACGGTATTGGTAGGTTCCGTAGAAGCCACCAGCGATCAAGATATCTTCATTGGCGGTCAAGGTGGATACACAAGCCCCGGTCTGGTTCTCGAAGCGCATCGCTGTTTTGTCCTTCCCTGTTGTAGGGTCATGTTCCTTGACCGTGGTGAAACTAGGATAGAATATCCTGGTGCGTGATGCGACGCCCAAGATGTTGCGAAGCTGAAAGTGTAGCAAACGCACATCACGCCTAATATCCATACTCTTATATCGGAAGTAGTTCTCGACGGGCGGCAGAAGCCTGTCAGACGACCCTTTGTGCCACACATCGGATGCTGATCTATTAACATAATTATGGAACGTTGCCATACGACGGCGCCGCGCGATATTCCTCGTCACACCAAGCTTTCTCCAACTAATCCCTTGAAAATCGTAATCGTCACCTCTTAACTCCTTATATTCGACTCGGGGTGGACATTCGCGCGCCAGGCGTCGAATTTCTCGGAACAACGGGACAGGACTGTTTGCGCGAAGCGTGATGTCTGCTTGATTTGACCATTCCCAGAGCTCAAGGAATTGCATCACGTGGGGATTCTCAGGCCCGAGCGACATGGGATTAGCATTGCTCAGTGCCATGGGATGTAGACCGGCGTTTGCAGGATCGACGTCATCTTCGAGGTCTTGAACTTCGGGCAACGGCGGGATCGCTGCTATGGGTGGAGGAGGCGCTATCACGTCGCTAGCATCTATGGGTGGTGAATGCGGAATCGAGGAGTGCGGGATATCATGGTGTAGAAGGACGGAACTCGCAATTGTCGACACGACTTGCTCTTCGTCACTAAGGTCCTCCATATCGACATTATTATTCAGGGGCACGCCGCCTTCTTCGAGGTCAACATCCAACATGTCGTGCATATTATCGGCGCTACTACCACCGTCGTCATCCCCGGATTGAACTCCGTAAGCGCCGTTGGGGTCGGCATGCGCGACGAATGTTGGAGCGAATATCGGCGAGGGCTGGTCATTCATAGGGCTGTCGATGGTAGATGGTTCGAGTCCAACAGTTTGCGGCTGAGGGAACTCGAACTCGAGTGAGGCATCTTGGTCGATCTGGGGCCTGTCTGGGGTGAGGAATGGAGAGGAGGGTGGGGAATTAGGAGGGCGCATCGTTTTTTTTTGGAGTTGTTTAAGTCATTTGTTAAAATCCAAGCCTAACCTCCTTGGGTAGGTATCTTAGATGGGTTAGATGGGCTAGATGTGCGTGTGGCTGGCGGATCTTCAACCGGGCGCTAAGGTGATTCAAAGCCGCGATACCCAGCTTGCGTCGTTATATTGCGATGTTGTTAGTCTGTTAGTGAGCCTAGGTAGTAAAATGGTAGGTGGAGAGAATGGAAGAGGAGTCTTTGTGTCGTATTGAGATTTATGTAAAGAGTTGCTCAAAGAGTTAAAGTTCATAAAATTAGTTCGTGTCAAAGGAAGGGAGAAGTCCCGCATTAGTACCTACGTATGTACAGTATTCCTTTCCAGGCATCGATCGGTATAAGATAAGAAATGGGTCGGGTGTGCTTTCCAGGTGGTGATGATGCCAGTGTGCCAGGTGACGGGGGGAAGGAGGCAACTGATAGAGAGAAAGATAGGTAGATGCTCCTTTCCGCGGTTGCGCGGGTGGGGAATAAACTATCTGGCTAAGCAGTGAGGAGGACGAATATGACGACCATGTCACACTAAGTTCTGTATTCTGTCACTTACATGCAGGTGTAGCTATACACGACAATCCTACCGTCTATTCATACACATCAAAAGTATATGCCGTAGTATCTATCCTTACCCACCGATTCTAGTTACATCCACGGATGTCAAGTTAGGCAGTGGCAGTGGGGGTTTTCGAGATTCGATTAGGTAGAGCAAGAGCCATTTTTGTACGAAGTACTTCACCAGCCTGCCAGCTAACCTAACATTTGGATCCCCGGGCATCACATGTCCAAGTTGAACTTTCTGCATATGCCCAACAAGGTAACGATTGATGTCTAAAATGGATGTGGGCGTTGAAATGTTCAGATTATCAACGCCAACCGTCTTTTATGCTTATGGCATAAAGCGACAATGAGGACATTCTGTTATTTCATAATGATGACGGGATATCTGACATTCGATATCTCTCCCTCGATTAGAAGTTCTCAAGTTCTCACCAATGCCGGGCGTCTTAGTCGCGCCTTTTTTCTATTCCCAATTCATCTCAAATTTCGAAATATCATATATCACTTTTAATCCCAGCATCCGTTCTACGAACCATTTGCCGAGGCCGTATACTAAGGAAGAAAGCTATTGTTTCGGTAAACTCTCACCTGTCGAAACCGGTGAGGCAGTGGCTTCTTATGACAAGTCAAGATTCGATGTTATAAAAATCAGATGTCTTGCCAAGTGAGACAAAGAAATAGGACTCGAGTCCTCGAGACAGGGACAATGCATGGTGTGTAGATGGTCCCGCCCTAGCATCCCCTTAATAAGTTTTTAACTGCTTCGGGACTCGCGGCATTCACCGCTGGCTGCGCTGCGCTGTTCTGGGCGATGGGCGCATTAGGGAAGTTCTCATATTAACACATAACTGGAACCGAACGTTGGAAACAAGGCGGTAGGCCCGAACATAAACGGCCAAAGGGACGACTCCAACTGACAGATGTCGCTACCAAGAATACGGCCCCCCCGGAGGCAACAGGAGAAAGCAGCCCTGAAATGAGGGACTTGCAGACCCCGCACTAACACTTATCCCATGGGATCTCTGGTTTCGAACCGGTCCGCATCCAGAGATGCAAGTCGACGGGCAGAGACCGCTGATCCGTGAAGATCACGCAGCCCTTCAGAATAATCGCGAGGCACCACGCCGCAGGCATCTTCCCGGCCACTACTACCCCTTGGACCGTCGTACAGCATGATCGGTTTCGCGCCTCTGGAATAAAAATTTTGATAGCACAGAAAGCCGGATTTATTTGACCAGTTTCTTTTCCCCATGAGTCACTCCTGTCTTGTCACACTTGAGGCAGAGACGGGTAGCTGCAGCGTCGTATTAGACTATTTCTGATCTCACAGTTGATCCCACGATTGTTTCCCCTTTTGGCCGCGCGCATCTTTAGGCGTTCCTTAGGCCTGACGCTTGTCTACGTATATGTCCCTGGACAAATAAATATCGTCAGGGAGTAAATAATACTAAGCTGACAGCTTTTCTCAACTAAAGGCTGCTTAAACCAATCATCAATCCAACCATCCCGGATACAGATCCGTATAGTGCTTGGTGAGATCAGCGTACATCTTTGTTTTCTGTCCTAAGGGCCATTCACCATTCCCAGCCTGGAGGAACGGCATCAAATGACGTACGCGCACTCTTTACGCAAGTTTCGACTCGTCTGACAAATCAATTCATTCGTGCTCGGAGCAAGGATGCGGAACGCAGTCCAATATGGCTTTAGAATTACCATAAGCAAATCTTCGACCTCAATGTCTCAACATCCCCATAGCAACTTCGTGACTGGAAAGGGAGGTTCCTTGGAAAACTACCAATCATAATCCGTGGCTTCTGACTAGAACACAATACCCCTTTATGGATAACTTTACAGCTCAAAGCTCATGGTAGGTGACCACGGGACCGAATATGGTATTGTGCAACCAACATTCACGAACACTCTGAAATCTACTATATAACTCAACGAACGAACTATTCCTTTAGACCTCCTATGCTTTAGAACTTTCCATATAGTGATACAAGTGTACAAGATCTCGTCACACTCTACCGAACTTGGTAGCGGTAAAGATTCCGTCGCTGCCCAACCGTAGCACAAGTCCAGTTTCCCGATCCTAGGAATGTCTCGCCTCCCTCACATGAGGCGCCGACATAGTGCCATACAGAACACGCCGTAGGATATCTAGTATGTAGCAGAGGTTACACACCGGTGCAATTCGGGAAATGAAAGCAGGAATAGGCGAATGCTGATTATTATAGCTATATCTATTAAAATCTAGTGGGGGATAATACGTATATTTCGTCCAATTAAGTCTGCGGCATCATGAACCTGGCGAGCTAAATATGTACAATGTAAATCGCTAAACGATGCCGAATGCCCTGGTTCTTTATACGTTTAATTCACCCCATCCATGCTCTTGAATCCCATAATAAAGGATTCGAAAAACTCGGAAACGACAATGACGACCGCCGTTCTCTTACCCTTCCCATAATAGAACCGACTCCTATATATATATATATATGGTAAATAAGTATGTCCCCTAATACCTACTCAACTCAATCTGCCGACTCATGCATCGGAATAATATTGGTCGTCGTAAGAGTGGTGGTAAGGAGCGGAATTCGGACCAGAGCCCCAATTGCCGCCTACGACATTATCCCTGGATCCCCAGTAGTTATCCCTTATTCGTCTTTCTCGTTCGAACTCCGCCCACCGTTTCATAGTAATCTTGCTACTATCGAACTCGCCTTCATATTCAATACCAGCCTTCTTCGTCTTCTCACCCGCAGTCTTCCGAGTATCACCCCACGAAAAGTCATCGAATTTCCAGAACGCGTAGCTGGGGAGGATGAAGTTCCATACTGGGAGTGACACAAGGTAGATCAACATCCATACTACGTATGACCATGAATGAGCCGTGATGACGATGAGGACAGCTGGCAAACCAAGAATCAAAGCAAGCAGCACTAGCGGGATCGTCTGTACGGGTCCTATGATAGAGGAAATGACTGTAATCATGTTAACAATAGCAATTAAAGTTTCTGGAGCCTTGGGTTAACTTACCAACATAGAAAGTGAACGCGATAGCTGCGGGTAGTACCAAAGTACCAACCAGCTCGATGAAAACAACGAATTGCATACTGAAGCAGAAGGTACCGCAAAGATCCTTAACGAGAACTAGCTCCATCAAGTTGTGGATAGTGGAGTTAATCCATCTTCGCCTCTGCGAGAGTAGGACGCTGAACTCATCGGGAACCGTTGTTTTGCAAACTGCCTGAGGAACGAAGACCTGCTTACGCTTAGGGAAAGTTCGGAGCATGAGAGTAGTCAAGTACCGATCTTCTCCAAGGAGCAAAAGATTCTTCTTATGCAGAGTGTCGACGACGTTTTCGGAATAGTGCTCGACGACATCAGGATTCGCTAGGATAGGGACCCAATAGTTTTGCGCACCCTTGGGCGCTTTGATGCGGTACATGCAGAAACAACCTGGCAGGCAAGTAACACCTCCAAAGACGGACTCAAAAGACTTGGCCAAGTGATGGGAGATGAAGTATTCAAACACTTGGATGGCCGATACCCAACTATCTCTCTTGTTTGCGATCTTCGTCTCACCGCAAAGCCCCATGATATCAGGGTCGCGAACCATCGCGCAAAGCATATGGGTTAAACTGTCGGGGAACACTTTCGTGTCGGCGTCGACCATGAGCACTGCTTCGTAGTAATCTGGCGATATGCCAGTCACCTTCCAGAGACCGTTGAACATTTCGAATTCCAATTCTGTCATGCGCTCGTCGAACATAACCTTCTGCAGGAACGACATCAATATGATTTGACTGTCACGTTTGCCTCGGTTTCCAGGCTTAGCTTTGGTAGATTCGTCGGGTGTACCGCATTTTACCACCAGCATCATCGGAACCCTTTGCTGCTTTTCCACCGGAATGACAGACTTAGCACCATAGTCGTAGAAACCAGCATATACCTTGGCCATATTGTGTCGCTTCGAACCACTGGCCACGGCCACGTATGAGAAGCCTTGAACCTCCTCAGGGGGTACAGTATGATCCTTCATCATGCCAAGAACAAATTCGGGTGTAGTCATTGCCTCGCCCTTGCCCTTGATCATACCGTCGCAAATAACGAGGATCACCTTGTGGCTGTTTGGATAATCAGTCATAGCAATAGAATCTAACGTGGTCCGGATACCCATCTCTCCCTCGGAGTAGGCTGTTACAAGGCAGATAGAGTGGATCAACGGGAATCCGAAGGGTTGGTAGTCAGACGGTGGTTGAGGTACGACAGCCTCGTGGATAAATCCAGCAGGACCATAACCATCTATCGGGCTAACCGTGTTTCCGTAGGGATCGGAGCGAAGCATGCTCGATCTGCTATCGTTGCCTTGCTTGTACATCGAGTTGGGGTGAAGCAGTGGACCAGTTGAAGCCTGGCTCGCCATGGTCGTCGGTTGCGGTCTTCTGGGAGCCCTGTCGGCACCATAGACCGCAGAAAAGCGAGATGTTGTAGGTAAGAAAGTGCTGGCGCGCTTGCTAGTCCTATCAGAGCCCATGTAACTGCTCCCAATATCACCGGGCATCCGCGGAGGAGCTCGGTAGATATCTTCAGTCCAGTCCTCGATCTGCCGGTTTCGTTTCTTCTTGTCTGACGTCTGCGAGGTCTTCATGGCAGCGTATTTTCGACTGATGAACCATTGGAACATTATTGCCAGTCCGAATCTCGCTACGACAATGGAAAGAATCAGGATTAGAGATATGTAGAGAACCACTTGCGCCGCGATACATCCAACCGTATCTGTGTCTATGGATCCGACTTTTATGATTTCTTCGAAACATTGGGCCACCTGTTTATCCGCGGGTTTCTGGAACGACCGAGTAATATCGCGACCACGAATCGCCTGGTTGGCGCTTGTGGTTGTGTCCCTCAACTCCTTAAACCGGTCCGGAATATTGACTTCGTCTTCGTTGAACCAATTGAGTAGATTGAGGTCGAGAACATTACCAGAATACACAACCAAGTTGCGCGAACTATTCTTGATATCATCCCAGGTGTAAAAGACATCGCCAGTGCCATGAAGTTGAAGATAAAACGTGTCTCTGGCTTTCTGAGTAGTATGACACGCGTAACCAACCGAATCATAAGGCCAGGTGAAGTTCGGCTTAGATGAACCGTCCTGATTGAACGTCGTACACGGAAAATACCAGGCAAGCTCCTCGGAGTCGGTAGAACCATGGGGGACATCTGAGCCGTCCGCAAGTGTTATAAGACCTTTACATTTGCCATTGACGTTCTGGAAAAGAAAGCTGCCATCCGTACCACCATATTTAGTAGGAAGATCGTATAGAATATTGGCATACGTTCCGTCCGAGCGGAGTGGGATACCTTCAGCTGGGGGGTGGCCGGATTTCGTTAGATCGTAGGCAACGCCGTGGAATATCATATAGCCAGTACCGACATCATTGACATGCAGACGGACACCGGGTGAGGCGCAAACGGTTTGGTTGAAACCGAAAGTCAGGAAACCGACAAAAGACATGATGTACAAGATGATGCTAATAAGACCCATCTTTTCTCTCCAAGCTCTCCTTTGCGCCTTCGAAGTAAAACCGAAGCAGCTCAGGATAAAGTCGGGACACCAGAACGTAACGACGGCACAGTACACGTTCCAAATATTCGGTGGCGCGATCGTCTCCTGAGGTTTCCGCCGTTTAGCATCCCTAGAAGATTTGGATATCTTGTGACCACTCGAATGCCGCCTTCTCTTTTTGGACCCTTTAGTTTTAGGTTTCTCGCTGTCCCCACTATGCTTCCTTCGAGGGGGTGAGCTGTCCGATGTAGCAGCATCGAGAGTTCGGTCCGCAGATAAATCTGTCCTCCCTTCCAAATCTTCGAAGAGAGGGTCGTTGCCGGTGGAAGACGGAAGCGTGTCCATGTTAGCAGCATGCTGTCGGTAATGATAATTCGGGTGGTCCTTGTCGATTCGGTTTCTTTCGGGTCTTATAAGACTCCTCTTACGCGACGGCACACCGGCAGGGACTTCATCCGGAGGCGCGGAGGGAGAAAGGGGTGATCTATCTGTGGTACCATTAGGATTGCGAATTGTCTCGGCAAACGAAGTTCCTGATGGCGCACGCTGATGTGAGGACATCCTCCGTCCAGGCACGGGGTAATATCCGGTTTCGATGTCGGCAGGACGAGCACGCCTCGAGGACGACTGGCGATATGAACTCCGATGCTCATACGCGGGACTCGCCGCCCCTGGCCGCTCAGGGAGCGACATGGTTGGAGGTAAGTATTTGGATTACAAAGAATATTGGCGCAGATATAAATCGGTTAGATATGGCGAATGTTGGTAAGTTTTAAACAGTGACCGATCGGACACAGTTGTTGAAAAAGTACGGATAAGTGGACGTGTTGAAGGCTAGGCCTTCGCCTTGACACGGGACGCAGGTTGGTCCAGTGATAGCGAAGGATGGGGCGGTTGCGGGATGACTAATGATTGAACATGTTAAAAAGAGAAGTTTGCAGGAATATTGTGATAAATGAAGCGGAGACGATGAGATGAAATCGCGAAGGTTGTTTTCCTCCTAACTCACTTGGTTTGTTATGATGAGCAACCGGACGAATTTGAGTCGTCCAAGGTTTTCGCTACTACCAAGAAAGGAGGTGGATCCTTGCTTTTTAAATCTCGACTAACCCAGGTACCTAAAGTAGGTACTAGTGACGATCTGAAAGCTTAAAGCCAATTGTGCCAATTGTGCCAATTAAAGTAAAAGAGGAGAAAAGTATAATGAGCACCTGCGATGCGCCTTCTTTACAATATCCTCTTTGGCTTCCGGCGAATCGAGAACTCAGCAAACCATCAACCGGACAACAAGGCAATAAACACCACTGTGAGAAATGTCGTCGAGGGCGCCGTAAGCATTCGAGGTATTACTTGACTCGCTAGCGGGTCTGGACAGACAGGATGGGTAACACCGAGCGCCACTATTAATAGGGCTAAGCCAATCGAGTTCCTTACTCGGAGAAGATGGCCGACCGCATCAATTGAAAAGGGAGAATTATTATCGTTGATAAGGCCTTGAGCGAATGTATTATAACAGGTAGTCAAAGCGAACGAAGTGCAAACGAGAGTAGGCTTAGAACACGGCTTCTAGCGAAGGTAAGACCCTCCAAACCGACGCGGAGGTTCAAAAGATGAATGGAGTCGATCGAGCGGAGTGGGCGGGTAAGAAAAGATGGTGAGGAAGGAATAAAACCCGGCCTTGTTAGCCACGGCAAGGAATCGAGAAATCGGGAAAGGGGCTGACTGCGCTGCAGACTACTAGGTAGGTACAGTGTGGTCTCTACAGTACATTCCATGAGTTACTGTAGTAACCTTACGTCATCTCCACACATTACCTTGAGTAGCGTACCTCGTTCACCCATTCTCTATGTGGGATGTACGCCAATGCGAGGTACCCAAGGTGGTTGGCCGCCTCGTGTTTACCTGGACCAGCCGACCTATGGTTACAAAGACTTAAAGATAACCCCGGACCCCAAGCCTTTAAATGGAATCGAATACGAACATGGATAAAATATCGACCTTGACAATTACAGCTACTCCCGCGCCTAAGCAGGAAAAAAATATGTTCGAAAACTTGATGATAGTTTCCTTGGCATGATGAAGCAACAACATACACATCTTATAGACATATATAATGCATTATTATAGCTAAAAAGACCGCTCTAGTGAATACTATCAAAGTTATTGGTTAGACTTCACAGATGGGTTTCGAATCACAAAATGCTTTATCAAGCTTCGGGTAGTCGGGGTTAGCATAAACTTACCACCCGACCGGGTTGAGTACTACGTAGTAGCAGTAGGTAATTGTTGGCCCGCTTTCAGAGCTTCCAAGGCAGTGGCCCGCCAAATCTTTAATGCAAGTTCAATAAAGTGCACAGTCGCAACCACATGTACGGGTGTACCTCTTCCGTACTCGAAAGTACAAGAAGGATATTATGTTCGCATGGAAATGTCAAGTCGTGGCTACCTATTCAAGACACCCCGCGTTTGAGCAAATCTTTAGATATCAATAAACGTGAGACATGAAGATCTAGATCGATATGTCGACATCCATTTGGATCAAACCTGTTGATAACCCCTCCAAATCTGCCTTGCGCCGCCGCTTGGACTAAAGTAATAAGAGCCTCAAACATGAAAGGGAAGATGGAAATTACCTTACATGTACGTAGAAATCTGTACACAGTAACAAGCCAAAGAACACGTGATGAATTATGCCGGCCGTACCGTTATGTACTCGAGTGGGCTCATGCAATATCCATGATATGCCACACGTGGACTCCCTCAAATGCTAGTGTCCAAGAAGGTCGTTTCGTGAAACGAGGAACCAAAGGAACGGGAAGATCCTGTTGGTTGCCGAAGAGCCCGACTATAGTGGGAGGTTGGCAGTTTTCTCCTTGCGCAAAGCTTGGGCAAGTATTTTCCTAGTAGCTGAAAAAAAGGAAATGAACCAAAAGGGTTGAAAAGCGCCTTGGGCTCGGTGCCAAGGCTCGAAATATAATGACACCATACGATTTGAGGTTGGCGAAAGAGACGGTTGTTGTTCTGGTTCCGGGCTGAGGCAACTATCGACTGCGGCTAACAGGTCGCGTACAAACGGCGAGGCATCAAAGCCCAAAGCTGAAAATAAAAAATTTGCTGGATATACCTACCTAACCGAAGAAAATAATGAGAATTGCTGAGAAAGCGTTGCGATTAGACCGCCTAGTGAGTGTCTTGGTGACAGTTGCGTGTAATCATAGCCTTAGCCGTGCACCGTGCTGTCCGAGATTGGAAACACGAAGGAGCTTTTTAAGCTTCTTAGCCGATCTCGTACATCGTACTACGTTGGGAAGGTCCCCAGGACAAGAAACGGTAACGCCTATTACAGAATCCCCATATGTATGTGATGTGCGTACACGGTGGATTAATATGTAGGTAGCCCTACATACATATAACGGAATAGGAAGTAAAGAATGAAACCAATAAAACCGATGAATGGTGCAGAGTTGACACGCTTAAGTAAGTTACTCACTTGCATCAATTGGATATATGGGCATATCTCGCGGGACTAGACGCTTTCGCTCTTCCGAGTTCGTATTCCTGTTACGTGTTGGTGTTGTCAGCTCTAGTCTTTACGAGAGGGATTTTTCATTTTTGTGGTGCTGGTTCTGACTCCGTCGAGTTGAAGATCTCTGTATTCGTCATCGTCTATCATAAGCGATTGAGTAGAGGGTCCATGCCGACAAGACCGGACTGCTTCATACGGGAAGCTTAGTTGTACAATTCAGACGTCTGACATCTAACCGTGCTATGGTGCATGCTATAGTGCATCCATGGATAGTAGTGGAGAGAGAGAATGGCCCGCAGTTCTCTCTGATCAGGCTACTGGAGACTCGCTGTATTCGCAGCTGAGGTTGACAGGAACAAGCCACCTGGGCTCGCTCCAACTATAATTGGCCGGTGGTAGCGACATCATTGGCGCAATTGATATGGTTACATCGCCTGTCAGTGATACATTCGGTACTTCGTAAATATAAATAGACCGACTCGATACATGCTTAAAGGGAAATGCGTCATTCTTTATATTCGAAAGTGCAGATGCTTATACTCTTTTCATTCTTGAAAAAGGCTGATTATATTTTGCTTAGAGACTTTATGATAGCATCGAAGTTTCCGTAGGAAAATACAGAATGCAGACCCGTTTTTAGAGTGGAACCCCTTGAGAACCCTTAAGCTGATGTACCTCGAAGTATACGAAGTACTCCAAGTACCACCCGACTAGCCCCCCCTAAACTCTCTGCTACCTCCGACCATCAAATTTAGGTTGTTCGCTTTGTTTCGTCGACTTGCAACGTCCAGGTCTCTCATTCCGGTTATTGTCCATTTTCCAACATCACACAACAACAACCTACCTATCCCGGGCCATTGGTAGCCTCAACTTCTTACTACAGCACTCTCTCCAGAGCTTCTTCTTGTCGTTTTTTATTGCTTTCTTGTCTAGATTTTAAATCAGATCAACCATTAGACTTATTGTCTGAGATACCCCGCGCAATAAAATAAAACAAACAGCTTTGCTTTGCTAGTTTTTTTTTTTTCTTCCTGTTGGCCGACCTTCGAATTTCCATTCTCCGAGCCCTGTTCCCCGTCCACCCGTCGTCCCACAGCCAGCATCCCCCCCGGCGTCCGACCATTGTGAACGATTGAGTTGCTATTAGAGTTATATCTGTGGAACGACACTCAAAACCAATCCAATTAGCAATTAAGGGTCCATGTATGTCATGGTAGAATCCCAATAGGAACGAGGTTACTACGAACTTACTGCGAATCGATGCTCGGGGTTGCACGGTTCTAACGACTGCCTGTGCGAATTCCTCCCTCTAAGGGGTAGATTTTGTGGCGTTGGCCATCGCGCCGGCGATTCGAGTGAGCAATGGCTACGGTGACGAGCCCCCCAACGCCGCCTCCTCCGGCTGCTGCGTCTCCTCCGAGGTCTATTCAACGGAAACCCGTTCCGGTACCAAGGCTACCCCTTTCGCAACATGAGCGCGGTGAATCTCAAGACAGCTTCGCCGGGAACACTTTGCCTGTCGCCGAGGCGGCGACCATCAGAGATGCTCCTGTCTCTCCCGTGAGGGTGAATTTCCAACCCGACAACTGGGCGCTGCCGTCGAATGTAAGCATTGAGGGGAACTATCAAGTCCCACCGCAGCCTCCGCCACATATGACTCGCATCGCCCCAAGATCCTCGGATGCGCTCCCGCCTCCTTATAGTCCCACGTCTGATCAGTCTAGGACCTTAACACCTAAACAGACCTTTACTGGCGACCTTGCGCACAGATCGGGTCATGAGGCATTCTTAAACCCTGCGGAGGGAGGTTACATGGAAGCTCCAGCAACGTCAGACCTAGAACGCAATAGCTTCAGCGACAGTTCTCGAAGCGATGACCCGAATCGGCACAGTCGCGAGTCGGACGCAACTGCGAGTACGCAGCAACAGATGTCGACCGACTCCTCTGCCGAGACAAGCGCAAGTTCGATATCGGGGGGTCTAAACGAAGCATGCGAAAATCGACTCTTGCCGGATGAGACATCTCCAGAAGAGTCCATCATCGAGGGTTCGATACAAGAGGGCCAGCAGGTACCCCAACTACAATACCATCACCAGCCCTATCTTCCGCGAGTCTCAAGCGTGCCCCTCGAGTCAAATTCGAGGCATTCCTCGAGGTCTGACCTTGCAGAACCGCCGGGTGTGGCCATAAATCGTCACTTGACCCCAAACTCATTCAATAGGAGAAGTTCTATGCCACGGCCGCAGTCATCGTATTCACTATATTCCGAATTGGGACCGCGCGGACGGTCCCCAAGTTATGGGGGCGCCAATCCGCGCACTTCCTCCATTCATTCTCGCAGGTCGCCTGAGACCAGGCCGATTTCCTACGCGGAATTGCTAAATGTTCCTTATCCTCAACCAGCTCCGGCTCCCATTACCATCGATAACTCTTATCTGCGCAACAATGTTGGAAGTAACGCTTCCTTACTAAGTGCGCAGAAGACCCTTGAGATGTATAGGCAAAATGTGAAGAAGACAAATGACTTTTCCATCCAATACTCCTTCGCCGTTTTCTTAATCTCAACTGCGCAGGAACAGGGTTTAAATTTGGAGGAACCTTCGCGGAAAAAAGCCAGTCCAAAGGGAAGTCCGCTTAACGAAAACCAGGAATCCTCGCCGACCGAGTTGGTTCGCGAAGCTAAAAGTATATTGACAAGGTTGGCCAATGGCGGCTATCCCTTTGCTCAATATTACCTAGCTGATGGTTTTGCTTCTGGCTTGTTCAACAAGGGCAAGGAAGACTATAATTCCGCCTTTCCCCTCTTTGTTTTGGCCGCGAAACATGGTCACGCCGAGTCTGGTTATCGTGCTGGTTTATGTTACGAATTTGGATGGGGTTGTAGGAAAGATCCAGCTAAAGCAGTTCAATTTTTACGAACGGCGGCATCTAAAAACCATCCCGGCGCCATGACGAGACTTGGCAAGGCTTGTCTCTCGGGAGACCTGGGCGAGAATCGGTACAGGGAGGGTGTGAAATGGCTGAAGCGTGCTACTGAGTCAGCAGATGCCATGTACAACGCCGCCCCGTACCATCTTGGTACACTCTACGAAACTGGCTATGGCGACGATATTTTCAAGGACGAGAGTTACGCGGCCGAATTGTTCACTCAGGCAGCTGAGCTCGGGCATGCTGAAGCGAGCTATCGTATGGGAGATGCGTACGAACATGGCAGGCTAAACTGCCCTCGAGATCCGGCCCTCAGCGTTCATTTCTACACTGGTGCCGCAGAACGTGGTCATGCTGCGGCTATGATGGGATTATGTGCATGGTACATGGTCGGAGCTGATCCCATCTTGGAGAAAGATGAGGAAGAAGCTTATGAGTGGGCTCGTCGGTCAGCAGATCTTGGTAAGTCGGCAATTCACCTCTACAGTCTTCCCATCTTGCTGACGCAATCATTGTATCCAGGCTTTGTTAAAGCCCAATATGCGGTCGGTTACTTCACGGAGATGGGAATAGGCTGCCGCCGGGACATCTTGGAAGCCAACGTGTGGTACGTCAAAGCAGCCGATTCCGGTGACGAACGCGCAAAGCAAAGACTCGCGGCAATTCGGGCTGCCGTGAGTGGTGGCGGGACGCCTATGGAAGTCGCCCCACCACGCAACGGCAAGATGAAGAAAAACCAACCAAACGACAAGGATTGTGTTGTAATGTAATATATTCCATGCGGCTGGAACTCACTAGTATGCGGATGTTTCGGGGGGACCTTCGAGGATCCATCCAGTCTTGCCCTCAACGATGAGGTGCGTCTATTTTGGAAAACTACGTATTCAGAGTACACATCAAGGGGTCGGCTTTTTTTTTTTTTTTTTTTTTAGAATATTCCACGCCCTTACTTTATTTAGGGTCCTTGAATCAGGGAAGGGAAGTCGGGTTCATAATCTCCCATGGAGAGCAGTTCATACGCGGTGAAGATCACAGCTGAGACAGGAAATCAGGAAATTCCTATTTTTGTCCTAGATTTAAAGGATTCCCGTCTTTTTTTATCAAAAGGGTCATGGGCGGTTGGACTCTCGCATTCTGTCTGGCACAACCCAAAATCATTGCATTTGCATATGTAATGCGAAGAAAGGGCGACAATGAGAAGCAATGCTAGGTCGATTGGCATAACCTTCCATCCCTCCTCTCGTATTACAACAAGGCGTTTGTCCCTTCAATTTTCTTCTTCCGCTACTTTCCTCGCTATCAATTGGACCATTTAATAGGATGAGACGGCTTTGAAATGGTGGGAGGCGGCTTCGGGCACTATTCCATAGAAGATGGGGGTTGGGGATGGCTGGAGTTGCTTCAAGTCTGACACTCTTGTTCGACTTAGCATTCGGACCCTCTCGTGCCTCGCATACATACCCTCCTTTTCCGATGCCCTGGCGCTACTGCTGTTTGTATATATCAAGGGGGGCCGATGATTAATAATATTAGCCATGCCGTGTTGGCAGCATGGATTGGGAACATCCGAGTCGCATAATCTGTTTACGCTTGTAAAACTGCTTTCGTCCGGACCGCCTACTTCAGTAAACATTAAGGCGCATTATCAGGTACTTACAAGTACTTACAAAAGCAGATAGGTACCTAATCTAATCCAGAAGAGTCTATAAAATACCTTAAGAGACCCTCTATTCTCCTATTTCCACAATTCATCTATACTGAACCACAGGGCAATCCAAGACTTCAAAAACCGTGACAAGGTTAACCGCGAGGTCGTACGACACTATAGAACATACAGCTTATATTCATGTTATTAGATTCCAACTAAGATATAGATGATATATCCAAAACTTCCGCACCCATTATACCGTACGATATTAACCAGAAAGCAGGATTAGACCCTGTTTCCGGCATTAAGGCATATGGATACCAACCATAGAATCACAACAAACTTACTCAGCCTTACTACATATTCCTCGTTCCGCAACACCGTAAAGGGCGGTGGACGCACGGGAACTACGTCGTATCGCATTACAAAATAAAATGTTTCAGATGTTCAATGGAGATCTGCCATTCGTATTAAACACCCCAGATAGATTGTGGATGAATATATGTCTCCGGCATATTACCACAAACCCCCCTGTAATCTAGATTCTAGAATCATACGTCGATCGTCGCTGGATAGACTTAAACAATACGAATAGTGCTAGACTAAATCATCATGGTTTCCACCTCTTAAGACATTGGGCATCATTACTTTGAGAATATTCATGAAAGGTCGTAATCATAATAATAGACTCCACAAGGTTCTGGTCAGAGTAGGGAAACACGACTCTACACTAAGAATATTACTCACCTCCCCCGAAGACAGAACGCTTCTAACTCATCAAGAAGTAATTATTTACCGATACAACACGTCTACGACAAGTCTAGGTCAAGATGGTATAAAAGTATATATATTAACACGTACACTCACTACCTAATACGCCATGCAATGAACCCTAAACCCTTATAACGAAGTTTGATGAATGCAAACGCCTTGTCATCACTCATGGCACGGACAAACATTAAAGCCGCTGGTCCCACGTTCTCATCGTCAGGCATTAAACGCGGTTGAGCTGCTGTTACGAGCTCGTTTTAGCCTCCACTTCGCTGCCCAGCTCTCCGGGCTTCTTCGGATCGACGAGAGCCGAGTATCTCGAGTCGCCCCAGCGGGCACCGATGGTAACCCAGACGTGTTTGGTCGGTTGGCTGTGGACAGTCTCACGAGCGCCCGTCCACTGTTGTCGGTGCTCGCGAGCCATCCTGCTATTACCTAAACCGCCGTTCGTAACCCACTCCTTGATGATGTTCTTGATAAACTCGATTTTTCGGCGGAAATCGTTAGCCGCGGGAATACCTTGTAACATAGGGTTAATATCCGGCCGCTTGCGCGTAGCGTTACGCGTTGGTCGGATGGCCGGCTTGGCAGCAAAGTTGAGAAGTGTCTGTAAAGGATAGGATAGGACAGCACGTTCGTCAAGCGCAGCCTCGTCTAATTCTCCCGTGCTAGCTAGCTTTTCCGCTGCTTCTTGCGGTAAGTGCCAGAAATGGCACCAGGTTCCAGTCGCGTCAAGTACGATTTTTGTATGGTCAGGGAAGTTGAACTGAAGATGGCCATCAGCGAAGACCCAGCAGCCAACGTCACCAATCCTTTGGTAAAAGGTGACTACGTCGCAAGGAGGCATCGTCTGTTTGTCCGATGTGGGGACTTGTATAAGCCCAGTATCATCTGTCGTGGCATCCTGATCCCGGCCGTATGCCATCATGTAATTGGCAAACTTCTTCCATAAAATAAGATGTTCTCGTTTGCGGTAATCGAATATATCTTTACCGACTGGAATCTTCCCCGGGGTACCATCCGGGCCAACACTAATCTTGAACTGTGAAGGGTGGACAAAGACAGTGGACAGACCGGCCTCGCCGTTGTTTTCATAAAATTGTACCGCTTGAGTCATGGGAACAATTTGATTTCGGTCTGGGTAACCCGGGTCGTGCCGTCGCGAACAATGTTGTTCAGCTTCCCTCACCAAGATGCAACTTGGCGGCAATGCAACGGCCTTGCCACCTTTCGCGCTGCCAGGTATGCTCTTGAGCACGCAGCCGACACTGCCGTCATTCAAGATATAACCTAAGCCGAACTTGTTGGAATAATCTACCCATTTGACGACAATATGTGGGGGTGATGGTGTCGGCGACTTGCTCATATACGCCATTGATCTCGCATTAAGAGCGCGCTCTAACTCGCTCTGCAAGCAACGAAGCCTCTCTAGTACAAAATCAGGTTTTGACTCTGGCACCGCCATCCTGCGTTCTTCGGGTCCGAACAAAGTTCCCGCAGGCGTCTCAGTCGTACTAGAGGGTGCCTCAGTACGTTCTATCGGTTTCTTTTGGGGCAATGGTTTCTCTTCAGGTATTGAAATGGGTGCCGATGCCGGCGCCTTCACTGATACAGTCCGATGTGATGCCTGTGACGCGGCTCTGGAAGGTAGTGTAGTCTTCAATGCAAGATTTTTGTCTGTGGAGGATTGGGGAAGCTCCCTCCTAGGACGTGACCGCATAGTGCCACTAGCACTAGGCTCAAGCATCTCGTCAACTGTTCGCGACCGTGGTATACTAGCAATCTGCTTTGCGGGCCGATTTTGTGCTCGCTGTTGTGCTGCAAAGCTTTGAGGCGGAGCTCGTAATAAGCCATTAGCACCTGCTTGTGATCCAGAGCCTTCTTCCTCGCCCTTCGTCCCTGGCTGCGGTACTGGTCGGGATGGCACCTTAACAAGATTCTGCTCCTGGCTAACCTCTTCGTAAGGCCTATAAACGATGCCTTCGACGAGTGGAATAATGGGTGTCAGCCCAGCCTTTTCTTCAAGTGCGACTTCTCTCCATGTACTCTTGTATTCTGATTGTATACTGTTCCACGGTCCAACTTCACATGCTCTGCACATCTCCCTCAAAGCACGCTGGTTTTGGGCAACCATCCTCGGTGTTAGATCTATAGTGTAAAATTGATCACCATCGGGTGGATAATCGCGCAGTTTTGTCGTAATTTCAGCTGATGTTGGGAGGTAGCCGGAAAGAAAGAAGTCATGTTGAACGATAGTGTCAGGGTCCGGTCGTAACTCTGCCTCTTCCAACATAGTAGCGACAACGTCTTTTGCTTCTTGTGAGATATATTTGTTGGTGGTCTCTGGTTTGGGCCAGTCATAATCCCGATTTTTAGCACGACGATAGATCTCATCCGTCGTCGAAGATTGGAAAGGAGGTTTAGAAGTAAGCATCGCAAACCTAAGATCTATTAGTGTTCCGGTCTGCAAATGGTATGAACCGTCAGTCAGTCTTACACGATGATGCCCAAACTCCATATATCGACCATATGATCATGGCCTTTCTTCCCCTTTTCCAAAATCTCCGGTGCAATATAATTCGGCGTTCCACATAAGGTCGTTCGACGAATAGTTTGCATATCTTTCCCTGTGACCAGCAATGCTGCGAGACCGAAGTCTCCAACCTTAGCATTCATGTCCTTGTCAAGAAAGATGTTGCCCATTTTTAAGTCTCGGTGGATGATGCCTTTAGCGTGCATATATTTGATAGCACCAGCAATTTGCACCGAGTAGAATCGCACCTCAGGCTCTGTCAACCCTTTTCTTCGCTTAACCATGTCCATCAACGAGCCATTGGGGCATAGCTCAAGGATAAGGTAGGTGCAATTCTCGAAGGAAAACGCTCTCAGAAACTGGACGATATTCTGATGCTTCATCTTGGAATGGATTTGAAGTTCTGTTTGGAACTGTCCATAAGTTAGCATCGAGCTTATTTAGACCGCAATCCTCTTAACTAACCTTCTGTTCCATCTTGGACGGCATTTTACTCTTGACAATCTTCAGCGCGTACTTTCTCCTACTCTTACTTCCTATAATGTGCCCTTCGTAGCACACGGCGAACCCACCTTTTCCAAGCAATTTTCCGACCTGGTAGGCAGCTCCATCTTTGCGGTCGAAGCTCGGAGGTTCGTATACCACAGGGGGAGGTTGGGGAGGAAGCTCTTTTTCTTTCTGGACGGGCTTGGTAGCAGGTGCTGGCCTGCCTTTTGCTGCATCCATTGCTCGGTTCGGTCGTTGAGCATTCACATCCCTCGGAGTCAGGGCGTCTGCATCGGCGGCCTGCTTTGATGCCAGAAGTCGGTCCGCCATGGGGACTTTACTCTAGTAAAATACTACAGCAAGCTAGAAGGAGCACAGCGATAGCTCAGCAGACCGTCTTGTGCTACGATTATAATGATTGAATTGCTAGACACAATCATTAGCTCGATTCTAAGCGAGACTTGTGAATCCTTCTCGCTCAATGCTCGGTGGTTGTCGGGCAGTGGAAGCGTGAAGTTAAATAAATAATAAATCGACCAGACGCAATACCCTAAACATCTAGCGAACCATCAAGGCTTATATAAAACTTAAGTAAGGACAAAACTTAAGCTTCACTAGGGTTTCCATGCTAAGGATAGTGGTGATCGCGGCTATTGTAGAAGGTGCTGGCTGTCGGCGAGAGACGAATGAAATAGTCGGTATGACTTACCCGTCTTAGAGAACATCAGAATTGGATAGTGTCAGGGAGATATGTACGCGTAGATGAAGCTAGAATTGATGCAGCTCAATCCTTCGTAGCAAAGATGTTGTGATGGAAGCAAAAGAGGGTGTAGCAAGTTATAATGTCGTTACCGACCGGTGTTGAACGAAACAACGTGCAGAAGAAACGTGCACTCCGAAAAGTGGCCCGTTCATTTACATGTAAACGCTAGTTGCCGTTGGGGAGGCAACGACCCGGAGCTCTAAAGTCCCACAATATTTGTTGGCTGCTACCTAAAACGGTAATCGTAGGCAACTCGGGGTTCTTACAGACCGTTATCGATAAGTTAAAGTTAGTTTTTCGATTTTGGAAATCGGGAATCAGAATTAGGTTCGTAGCTCAAGTCCGAATGCCGGTTACGTAAGATTCAAAATAGCTCCTGGTACCGAGGTGGGTACGAAATACCTACAGGCATCCCGCTTCCGTACAGTATTCAATTTCAGCTTCATCGCCAGCGCCGTGGAAACTAGATTGTGCTCCGGGTATTCTGAAATATACACGGCCCAGTAAATATGTTTATTATATCTTGAATGTACAAATCTCTTAGCAAGCAACGATACCCACCAGCTCGTCCATTCTCAGATCTTATCGTCAATATCGTCGATCCAAAGCCTAGCTAGGTATCTGCCTAGGTAGAGGAGAGAAGTCGAAATGGTAGCATTGCCGTTGTTCAAGCTAGCCTCCCTATTCCTAAGACATGTCTCAAAATATGGCGCCGTATGATTGCTACTTTTCCGGAGAATCCGATATCTTCAATAAAACGCTGACGACGATGATCAGAATCGAATCAAAGTACAAGCTCATGATCATCCACGCTTCCGCGTCTTTGCTGCCAAGTATGGTCAATCGATACATCAATTGAACATGCGCTTATCGGTGGCGCTCCTCCGAGACGTCGAGGCGGAAATAAGAGCCAAGGAGAAGGCAGAAGCACCTACGGTGAAAACAAAAGAGCAAGTAGAGAAGGAGGAGGGAATCCGTGCCAAGCACGGTACAACCAACCAGGAATCTCGTGCCAAAAAGACATTGCCTATGCTAAGTGTCTGGAGAAGGAAGTTCAGGCCTCTTCCAGAAGCTAAGGCGGTTGATCTATTTGCAGATGTGGTCGGCGATGCCTTCATTCTCCTGGTGGGTACCGTATTGATATTGTACGAGTACCACAGGTCATCTCAAAAACCGGATACCAATCTTGAGAAAATCAAAGAGCTCAACGCACTCTTTGAAGAGCTTGATAGAAGAGAAAAGGCACTCGAAGAAGCCGAGAAGCGCCAGCAGAGTAGAGTGTTAATGCTCGAAGAAGCTTTGAGGGGATTCAAAGACCCCAAAACTCAAAAACCATTACTTCCCCCAGCGCCAACGTCGTCACCTTCAGCCTAAAGATAATGGTCAACATTTACGAAGTATAGATTGATGTTATGATGATCACGGCCTGTGTGGTTTTGTCGTACAGCCTCACGAGTGTATATAGCAACTGTATATAGGTATGAAGTCGGCGTTGATAGACATGACTCAGGGGAAGTTGTGCATCACAGGCAAGAGTCTCGCAGAGCAACATTTGTTGAATAATAGGAACCGCGCCTCTAGTATCTGCCAAATATAGAAAGACCTATCGCGTCTCTACTCAATTGCTTGCTACGACCCTATGCTCTTTTAAGATGACCACCCTCCGACCAATCAATATCTCCCCAATGGTGTGGACCTATTCTCCTTCGTGCATTCACCTTCTAATACAGGATCATATCTCGGGAGGTCTATTTCAGTTGGTTATACGTACCTACCTAAGGTACCTTAGCAGTCATAAGATATCAGGCGGTCAAATTGAATGGAAAGGGCCAACTGAGGTTCTTATCCATGCCTTCGTGAACCTAAATCCTTAAGCAGGTACGATGAGTTTCAACTAGCACTAACTACAACCTGTCATAAGGCATTATTAACCTTACTCAACTTCGTTATCTTGAGTAGAACCTCGTCGTTATGTTCTTGTCCGATACACATGAAACCCGGCCAACAAAATCGAATCGTCCGTCATTGAGCTCAACTAAATCCGACAAGGCTCAAATCTATTTTCTCGGCAGATTATTATAGAACGCGCTTAATCTTACAACAAGCGAGACGGAGAAAATGTCGAACAATCCTTTGATTTGCTATTCCCTCCGTAAGCGCCCGGATTGGGCCACCTTCGCCTCGG
This sequence comes from Annulohypoxylon truncatum, assembly GCF_022578515.1. Taxonomy (NCBI): domain Eukaryota; kingdom Fungi; phylum Ascomycota; class Sordariomycetes; order Xylariales; family Hypoxylaceae; genus Annulohypoxylon; species Annulohypoxylon truncatum. The sequence goes on from NW_025953806.1 coordinate 603,766, forward strand.
CGGTTCTACAGGGCAGCAACATCAGATGGAAAGGTAAAATTATCATAACATTGAGGTCCATTACTCCGTAATCCAATGGCGTAATGCTAAGCTACGTACTAGAAGCGCAGCTCGATACACATGACGCGGCACTGCCCATACCGACTTCTCACGGCCAACCTCCCAGGGTTCTACGTGCCATTTTCCTGTCCCCATCAGACGTCGAAACCGATAACTGCCAGAACCGCATTCAACGCTTATCTCACTTGAATGGGGGGCAGGATATTGTTATCGTATTTTTACTCAAGCAAGAAGAGGATAAGGTGAATCCAATGTCGGCGTTCATGACCCTTCAGTTAAGGTGAGTTGCCGCTCATTTCTTGTCACCATCCTTTACTCAATTCCTGTGCCGCCTTAGTACATCTTAGGTAATAACAAGCATCAGTCTTGGTGATTTTGAAATGCCTGTCATCCCCGTCAACACCGTCGAAGCTGTACCAAATAGCTTGGTGGCGTTCCACCGTCAGATTAGTACCAGCAGCGGTTCACGGAGGATGGCAAACCCAGCTCAGACGCTTCTTCCATATTGCTCCTATGGGCCACGTCTATCCGAGCATGCAGTTAACGTCTTAACCGACATCACCTCTGGCATTAGAGACTTGCTTGACATAATGACAACGCCGGTCGGGCGGACGAAGGTACTGGACCTGCTGGAGAATGATTCGGAAGGCGCCATCTCGTTCTGGGAGCAGGAATATGTGGTCGAATGACTGGACACTGCATGCCATTGACTTCTTCAGTCAACGCCACGCATATATGTTTAGATTAGGTGCCGCGTGGCACACTCTCCGTGTTTTCATTGGATTTCCTTAGAAGTCTAAGCAGGACGGGTGGCTGCGCGCTTCACGAAACTCGCCGTGCCACATTGAAATCGTCCGCAAAGGAGCTTGTTAGGCCGCCATTGAGCGGAATGGCGCTACAGAAAATTGCAGTAAGTCGCTAATATACCATGAGAGGCTTGATTGTTAAGTTCCTAGGTACTTAAGTAAAAGACACCTTCGGCCAGGGTAGGTGATTACCAGACACGAGTATTACTGAAAGTGCTACTGTAGTTGGAGAAGGATGTGAAAAGCTTCCCATCTTTCTATTGCTACCCAAAACTCCCCAGATACCTAAGCAAGCTCACCATGCTACGATGTCGACGGGTGGTTGGGAGCTTCATTGGACAATAGTCAAATCCGGTGATATTGTGATCAAATGCTCATCGAATAATCGGTGAAGTTGGAGAGATAAGAGCATACTGCTTCGGGAAACAATTACGAGGTTGACCCACGGAATAAGTTGATATCGTTAGCAGAAAAAGGCCCGAAGGGGATATGGGGATAAGCAGCGGGTAGCTAAAGAAGTGACTGCAACTGTGACAATAAGAGCTACCGACATTTGTAAGCCAAGTGATAAAGCTGCAATCATGCATTCTCACCCATTAGACGAGGAGCGTCGAATGAGAGACGTGCTCATTATTAGGCGGATAGTATACCAATGGATATATTATACGTATGCATCGCATAGCCATAACCTGTTTATATTGGCAATCAACTTTTCTTCAGCGGGCCAGCGGACCTTCGAGAACAAGTCGAAAGAATGTGTGGACCATTTAATAAGGACTCGCTTACAATGTGTTGGTAGAAGCGATGCTACCCTTTAATTCTTCAACGGATGCGGACCCGCGCCGATGGGATCACGCAGCTACATATGTACGTAGTAGGAAAGCTCGAAGCCATAAACCAACTTCTTCGTGTTGGTGCGAGTAATCGATATGAACCTGGGGGTCAACGTGGGGAGAAATTGACCAGTCAGCTTGTAGATATCGTGGATGCTAGGTAGTTGACGCCAGGACCCGAAGAACAGGACAGGGCCACAGTTCTTCTCAACGCTTTATGTGGCTTGCCGAGCAGAAGAGTCCAATTGGAGCACGGCAGCAACCGCCGACAAGAAGCCAATGATGTTGGCGGCCTTGGTAGCACACCGCATCAATACTTGCATTCCGAATGCTACGCAACGTAACGCTCAGCACCTCACCCAGATCGAACTAACCCATTTTCCCCCGGTTCAGATTCATCACCTGACGAGGGAGCAACAATCAAGCAACATATCACCAAGACACTAATGTACGGTGATGGTGATATTCCGCTCCTTATTTTACGAACGCATCAGTAGATCACGGTTTCCGAGCCCGAGGAATGTATAGCCTTCGATTTTCCTCGTCTAGATCCTCCACGGCTCTTGGCTCATCGGACTCGCTTCTGGGTACCTACTCATTTGGGTCATCCATTCGGCTGAGCTGAAAGAACTTACACACACTCAATTGGATATGATGAACGGCCTCGAGGATGAGCGACCTCTGGATCCTACGACCCGGGCTTAGACGTCATGCGAGATTTGCTGACATCGAAAGATGGAAGACGGGAATTTCATAACTTGACTTTCCATCGTGTGATGCTTTATCTTAAAGAAAATGCAAATGCGGTCGGACCTCTCCCCTCAGATTCTCAACCCCCAGCTCCTCAGCCCCCCTGACTGGCTCGAGCCTGCCTTGCCTTGCGCATATCAAGCACAATCCCCCAGTACGATGCTACTTTAGGTCTAGCGTCGTCCGGGTGATGAGCGATAACCCTTGCAGATGACGGTTGGCCGATCTTATCTACCCACGTCTAAACTCGATCTGCTTCAGCGATTTCCCCTTGCGAAACTCTCCAGCGTTTAGAACCATTTCGGAATGCCTGAACGCCGGAAGGGGCATGTCTCAAATGCTCAGCCGTCCTTGAATGACCGCCTCAATTCTCATAATCCTTTAGGAGTGATAATCAACCGATCAGTTGACCTGGTACGAATTGAGAACGATACCTAATGATGGATTGTTACGCCGTGCAAAATTCGGACCAGGAGTCGCTTCTTCGAGTCTTCTCGGAGTAGTTCCTTGCCGCGTGTCGATGGTATTATTTTCCGAGACACTACCTAAATCGGGTAGGTCATTCGGGATTTAGCAAACACGATATGCACTATCGAGGTTGGGAATAATATGTGATTGCCATCTTGCCTGCTGCTGTCTGGTAAATTTGGTAAATTTAGCAATTGAGCAGTGTGGCTTGTCGTTGAGACTACATGCATATCATGTAGGTATTGTACATACCCGTCGGGGCAGGCTACGAACCAGGTGAAACTGGTATCCCCTCAATTCGTGGTTCTATGCTGAAGCATGTATTGCAAAGCCTCGAAAACGGCGCAGTCGATGGGGGGTTTGAGAAGAAGAAAAGCGGTTGGGATAACTCGATCCTGCTTGACTTAGACCACGAGGTACCCAAGTACCATAAACCCATAAACCCTCTTTAACCCCTGAACCCCTGTAAGCGGGGACAAGGGCCGGGGATATTGGAGTTGTCATGCAGCAAGAGCACCCATATCGAAACTCTCATTGGTTGCGCAAAGACTTGTAGCCGCCAGGGAAAAGCCCAATCACCTCGATCTCCCACCATCTTCGCAACCGCAATATCGAACTCGCCCAATACCCATAGCCACAGTACATAGGCACGTAGCGGTTACCGCCAGCCCATGTACCCGCATTGCTTAGACTGGTAGGGCCAAGCTACATTGATCCTCTATTTACCCAATCGACGGTTACTTCACATACCGTATCCACACACGCGCAGACTGTGATGGGACCTCTATCTCCTCTATCTAAGCTACTTTGGGCTATATGCCCAGTTCTGCACATCATGGAAGCAGGACGCAACCGCTGCGCTGGCTGCGCAACCCCCATGTTACGACCTAAGTACATGGCAATCTATGTACCTTTCGCGGCCGTCTGGGAAGGGCCGCAACGCAAATATCCTCTCTTGTATGCTTGGCCCTGTAAGTATTGGTTCGCAGAGACGGGCGGTCTCGGCGTGGGCTGGTGAGACTCGATGCGTTTCCCTGAAGACCCACTGTCCCTGTCGCTTTCTTAAACTCTTGCATGCCGCCTCATGTCTGAAGATTCCCCGGAGCTACCCTTTCATACATGAAGAAACTCGGGACGCCTCCTTGGAAGTATCATCGCCCTTGGTTCCGTATGATCTTCAGACGCTTCTCTCATGCGATCGAGCTAGAGCCTCACTCACCCCTGGAATAGACGACTTAGACGAGTTATGACATTGATATCCCTGTGGAGTACCGACGACCGTTTAGAGACACGACTTCATACTATTACATCGGCTTGCCGTCTTATGATATTATAGCCTCGATAAGGCTTAAACGACCCACCTTCGAATAAAGTTGTGGAATATTTTGTTGTACATAGAAACGATCCCCCCTCTTCGGGCTAGGGGTTGCCGTACAAAACTCGTGGATGATACAGATGTCGCTCGGATGCCTGCTGTCGTTATAGACAAGATCTCAAGAACGTGGATCTCAGACGAAGCTTAGCATCCGTCGGCTCAGGAACGTCAGATAACCCATCCCGGCTCGCATCAGCCGTCCTGACACGAGCCCTCCCTCAACGGGAGCATTAGCTCCCCTACAGGGGATCGCAAGATCGAAAGCGAGAGTGGAAAGCCCAGACCACAACAGGGTCCCTATCCAATATAGCCTCGCAGAGCCCCGTTTCGCTGCCGCCCGTATATTCCCAATTGGACCCTCGTCTCTTCTCTTCTTCTCTTCTTCTTCCCTCTTGGTTGTCGGCTGCTGTGCATTCGCCCTTCATCCGATTACCGTTCTTTAATATCGGTTCTTTTAATTTACTATTCTATTCTACCGCTACGCAGGTCCGGCTACCTCGCAACATTCTTTCAAACACCGCCGCCGATTTACTTTCGCTTCGCTTCTTCTCGCAACCCGGTCGTTGGACATTTTTGAGGATTGTTGGATTGAGAGAAGGTCGAGCGCTTGGATCGTTTGGGACTTCAGGAAGAAGAAGAAGAAACTAAGAGAGATTCGGTCGAGAAAACAGCAATTGGGAATTTCCAAAAGGCAGAAAAAAGTTATCGATTTGGTCAAGAGAAAATTTAAGAGGAAACCGTCGAAATGGGAAGACTTATCAAGAACCACTGGGCTAGACTCATCGCCATCACTGCTGCAGCTTGTATGTGGTTTTCTCTTTACGACATCGAGGAGATTCGTAACTTTTGCTAACATTGTTTCAGACCAAATTGCTGCCGCGCTCGAGGCGTTCTTCTGGCCCAAGATATTCTTCGACTTCCTAACGAAAACGCTAGATGGGGCCGTAAAACCGGTTCCGGCGCTCCAGATTATAAACCTAATCTTGGGAATAGGGATATTGGCGTGGGAGTGGCCGCTGGGCCTCATCGCTGGGAGCGCGATTCACCGAAGTATCGAGGCCCGTCTCGCTACGTTCCCTCTGGCATCGCTCGCCGCGGTCCTCATATACCAGGGCACCAATCCTGCTATCTACTACTTGGTAGCGATGATCGTCTACTTCGTGGCGTACAGTGAAGGCGAGGTACGTTATTACATCTCACTCAATATAAGACACGATCGACGCTAACATCAGATCCAGATTGTCTGCGCTAAGCCATGGACTCTGCCGCAACGAGGCCGCTCGGGTGGCTCCAAAGCGTAAAGGTAGAACGGCGACTGCCTTTTCGCTTCGATCGAGCAAATACACCCGGGTCTTGTACAAATTTCAAATTTGGCCTCACCACCTCCTCGTTTCCGCTCACGATCATGCGTCGGCTCAAGGAGGCGAGGAAGAGATGGAGCTGCCGTACATACGAACGTACATATCTCTCATTTCTACCTTCTGAGGAATGAATATAAACCCGATGTATCCTGCACATATAACTCACATCGTCAAACCATCATAAATCTATATACTATATTATAGAGAACAAAAGAGTATTATTTATGGAGAATATCAGTTTTCCTCTCTTGAACTCTCATCCGAAACCTCCTATTTACATGCACGACACCGGCGTTGATGAGACCCCCACTTTGCTTTTATTTGACATTTTTCTTGGGCAGTCGCAGGATGTGGAGGAAGAAAGAGGTGAATGGAAATCACCTTTTATTTGGTATTGCTATTTAGGACGAGGCTATGGCTATGAGAACGGGCATGATTGCGATTTTACAAATTATATTTGGAAGGTGGTTGTGGTTGCAGTTTGCAGTGGCAGTGAGTTGGTGGCCATGTTACAATACAAAACATCTCACGATGTCCGTGTAGCGCACCCTACCTAATAATACCGATGTGGTGAAACCTCGCAATTTTGTACACCGCGTGAACCTTTACGAGAAACCCCAACGAAAAAACTCTGCAACTATCCTATCGAAGGTTCGGCTAGGCTGAGAACTTGATTATCGTACTTGATGTTATAGACTAGGCTGGCGGTTTCAGATGCTAGCAAGCTGGACATGATACTGAAGTTGTGGGTAAGTTGACCGGGGTTGCGAAACACTCTGGTATGAGGCTCGGCTCGAAACAGCCGAGCGCTGGCTACCCAGAGCAACGTCTAGAATGTTAAATGAGCAAGGATTCAAATACAACATCATTCACAGGACAACGCAAATCATTTAGACCCTTTACGGATTGGAACCATTTGGGATTTATATGCCGCTAGCTACGCCTATTCTACAAATCCATCGCGAAAATGTTCCTCGCTAGTTGTGAGGTAGCTAAACCCTAATCATCGCCTGCAAAACTTATGTTGGTTGATGATTCATAGGAACATTAAGCAATGACGGCCCTAACACACTTTGGTGCTGCCATCTCAATCATCGGCGCGATGTAGTACCAAAGTACGACGCAGCAGCTTTCCCCAGGTTCTGCCGGTGAGGATATTTGCGACCCTATCTAGTAACCTGGCCGGTGACAATGGAGCCTTGCTGAGCGTCGTTCTTGGGTCCTTGGCGTTCAGGGAACTATGAGGTATCACCGTTAGCATGTGTTCGGTACTCTATTTCAATGGTCGGTTGGAAAAGGTTGCAACATACCTCGGACTCCTGAAGGCTACCGCTGTCTAGTATCTTCTTAATGACTTCATCCTCGTTGGATACACCGAACTCGTTATCGAGAGTCGCCTTGGAGGCGCCATCCATCTGACCTTGCGTTCCCTGCCTATTGGACATGTCATGTTAGTCGCAGTCTATATAAAATAGCCCGGAATTGGGAGGTACATGAAATGGTAGGACTCGTATTGGCTCCCGGCGCTTAGGATGAAGCCATTGGCTAGTGGTTTTCGCTGTGCCGCGGCCCAGATCATACTTGGGGGCTAACCATTGCAGAATTGAAGAACGGGTAACACCACCTCAGCCCGCAAGCGCTTACGCGGCTACGTCATGATAGAAGTGGCTGACTGACCGCGTTGCCATACTATCTGGGATCATGTGCTTAGGCGACTTGGCGAGCCTTCGTAGGACGCCATTGTGTTCGGGGCAGTGGAAGCTGAAGAGAGGAGGTGCACGTGAGCGAAGACTTACTTGTGTGTCACGAAGACCTGGAAGGTGGAGATGAAGTGAGCCATAGGAATAGACTTGTCGCTCTTCCACTTCTTATAGGTCTCGAGGTCGTCGATGAAGATGATGAAGTCCTCATCCTTGCCCTTGTAGTGGACCTTGATCTGAGAGGCTTCTCCTTTAGTCATGTTGGGCAATTGATTCTGAAGTCGTGTAGAGAGAGTGGGCTAGGTAGTTATCTCAATAAAAGCTACTGGAGAAAGGCTTTGGGAATTGATAATATTGGTTGATGAGTGATGAGAGTTGGATGAAGTTGAACGAGACGGATGTGTTGTTAGAGTCGAGAGTTTGACGTGGGATTGTTGGTTGATGATGAAGTTGAAGAGAGGAAGTTAAGAGTAATGGCACATAAGAAGAGACAGGTCTAGGCATACAGAGCTTCAAATATGCTTTTCAACAAGCTGCTGTTTCCTCCATTCGATCATCATGTGGCATACTTTGCCAAACGGCAGAAATCTACGTCATCATTTCTGTTTGTACCTGCCTCAGCTCCCCGCATTATGTCACTGATCCAGCTTTATGACAAGGATCAGCTAGGGAGCTTAACACCATTTTGGTCTTTTTTTGCCTTTGGCCCCTCTATTGTTACGAGGTACATTAACCTTCGCTTTGTCTATTAATCTAATAGCAATTACGTATGTATGCACCTACCTGTGGAAAGCCATGGAATAAGATGGGAAGAGCATCTGGTATTGTAGGTAGGTACGTAACAGGTACATATGTAAGACAGACGACGGACACTAGCTTAGGTACCAAGCGGGAGGATCCGATCATCATCGAAACTTCTATTAGTGGTGTGAGGTGGTTGGGTAAGGCTGCATTCGTGCTAACCACAGGTGCAATATGTACCTAGGCAGTTTCGATTCAATGCTGTACGTATGCTAGTACGTTCTAGCCTTACAAATCAAACATGAGATACCTAGACTGAACATCATCGCATTCACATTCAAGACTCGGGAATGCCATCAAATATTAGTTGGGGTATCGAAACACGTGCCCCTGGTCTCGTTACACCGAACGACTTGGGGTAACGGAGTAACATAAGAATTCCATTGCTCCGCCTAAGTACATTGCTGTAGGGGTATAATCGTAGTAGTCCAAGTCCGAGAGCCTAATGGAGCAAAAGACAAAAAGCAAAACCGTCGTAAGGAATTTGGTGCCGTTCCGGTGTCATCGCGAAATAAGAAATAATGAAAGAATGGTATAATCCTAAGCCAGAACCAGTCCAAACCGTATGTATCTATACCCAACTCGTGCCATGTAATGTAATGTTGAAGTTGCCTTCCTTCATCTAAAGAAATCACGAATGCTGGACGCCATCAAACCTCTGTTGATGCCTCCTACTCTTGCCCACTTGCTTGAAGGCCTGGCGTTAGTTAATGTTTCGTGTAAGCGATGCTTCATTCCAAGTCCATGGTATATAATTTCTTCGTCTTCGGTAGACGATGGCGACGATCTAGCTGATAGGGATGTCTGTCTTTTGCGACGGACACTATTCAACGGCGACAGTCGTGAAGTAGGAGTTGAAGTGCTTGTATCCCTTGCCCCCATCCATTCTAAATCGAGTTTTGGGAGGTCATGCTTCTTCACCGTTCCCGACTGTCCTCGAACACCAGTTGTAGAGGTAATACTTGGGCTAATGCTGCTAGCATGCTCGGTCTCATCCTGAATCATTGGGAGTCTTGATTTAACATCGATGTCGGATGTGTCAGTCCTAATAGACCCAACCGTTTTATTGTTGTCGTAGTTGAGATGAACAGTGCCGTTGGCGTGTGGAAGTCCATCCTCATTTAATTTTGCTACGCTGGTACTGCTCATAGACCGCTTTGCAAACGAGCTAGTGATACTTGCAACACTCAGCTTTCTCATAACAGTTGATGCTGAGCTACGGACGAGGTGCTCGCTTCTCGAACGGCTTGCTATGCCAGGGAAGGGTAACACTTTGCGACTCCAAACATCTGCCAATAGAGCTTCAACCCGAGCCCGATCTGCCCTGGGAGGAGCAAGAACCGGGATACGTGTATTTGTTGTTAAAAGTGATTGCGAGCGGTTGATGCACGTAGTAGAAGTTACCGACGTAGTATCTCTCGCCGTACAAGTATTCTTGAGTATAACTTGATATAATGGTGATTTGGGGCCAACCGTGGTGGCCCTATGAATAGAAAGACGACGGGCAATGGTGCCTGCAACGGTTCAGTCAATCTGTCAAGGTGTCTATATTTGGAAAAAAAAAAGCTTACCTGGCTTTCCAAAGATTGTTCCAAGACTCTTTATGTTGAGAAAGATTGAGCTATAGAACACAGGTTCTGATATGTCACATGGTTCAGTTGGGGAGTAATGCAAAATGCGAGCGCGCCATTCCTCTTCCTCCTTTGCGTTGCAAGCTGTCATGATGATTTCGTAGAGTTGATGATCGCATTCGAAAACGAGCTTCCATGAGAAGGGCGCAGTATGGCATTGGAGGCCTTGATGTTATTAGTATGAAATAGAAGAAAAGGCGCAATTGTTGGAATAAGCTTACCTCGGCCATTATCGACGGATTCAATTTTGATGTCTGCGAGACTTATACAAGCCTGGATCGTATAGACTGGCTCCGCTCCGCTGGCGCTGGCAAGGCATAGGCAGTCTTTGTAGAGAAGCGCAACCATGTATGTACCATCTACGCCGTCTTTGTTCTGCCAGCAAACGTGCAGAGCACCACAAAGACGAACTTGTCCGAACGAACGAATTGCCGTTCTTGAAGCAGCATCCAATTTCTGCTAGATGATTAGAAAAATAATATCATAGAGAGCAACAATTCTTACTTGGTTGGGGAATACAAGTCGATCTTGAATTAACCAGGTTTGCTCCATTGTACCCTTCAGTCGTGGGTCATCCGTGGCGCGGTTGATCTCAGCAGTGGCCTCACGAAGTCGAATGAGAACCTTCTCGATCTCCATATGAGAACTTGGACAGTCACATACAGGGGTATACTTGAGAAGCTCAGCGAAGAGGAGTGGGTATCTGCAGATTCTTTGGATCGGCTTCAAGTCATTAGCAGAAGCTCTGGGTTGTAACGAAGTTGGGGAACTCACTTTGACTAAGAGGTCACCAATAGTTAATGACTTCCTGGAATTGTCAAGGTGATAATTTACGGCGCCTAGAGAAGCAGCTAATGCTTCAAGTCCCTTTTGGTACGTCTCCCACTGGGGCAGTTCTCGATGAGCAGAAGCAACATCCTTGATCATTAGCTCGTACTTTGCGCCATATTCCTCATAAACAAAGAATCGATTCATCTGTTGTAGTGTTAATATAGTTGAACATTGTAGTTTTAGTAAAAGATAACGCTTTTATGGTACGATCGAATAATCACACTCACTCTTTTCCCGAATATATGAGCTACCTTGGCAGCAATACTCGGCTCAGCAATCACACTAGGAATATGCTGCAACCAGGAGGTCTCTCCTCTGTCCTCGGGAACAGAATCTAGACTGCGCCAGCGATGATGCTTCTTGGCTGCCGATGGATTGGGAGCGACTGGGATACGCTCGGGCTGCGTATACTCGGAGTTGGGCACGACTCGGTGAAGCTCACCAAGAATTTCCTCATGCAATTCAACTATATCTGTCAAATTACGATTTATGGAGGCACGAAGGCCCCATTGCGGTGATGGTAGAGAAGCTAAGATGGTAACATAGACCTAATATCTAAATCAGTGCTGGTGGCTTAGTGGGAGTTGGCAGGACCGAAAACATACGTTCATGAGGAACTTGACATCTCCAATATAGCTTTCTTCGGTGTTGATGAACTCCTCTAGAATACGTCGTCTTTGAAGCAACCTTTCTGTCACTCCTGGATCATTTGACACTGTTCGCTCGAAGCCGGTGCTATCCTCGGAATACCGCTGGCCGGTTGATCCTCTGCTACTAAGATCTGACCTGCCTTGGAGCGATGATCGTCCAGTATGTCTCCGTGGCCGCGTTATCACGCTGGTGCTAGCAAGACTCACGCTTGCGCTTCTGACAGCGGCGACGAATCCAAAAGAGGACCCAGAGGATGATTTCCTGTGGTTATTTAACGACGTAACGTCGTGCCCTATATGACTTTCCGAATATTCGGGGAATGACTCGAACCCGCTACGGTCATGTTGGATCCTCGAACGGTGGGCTCGTCTATGTAGGTTCTTCATCCACTTGTGAAATGGCCCGACTATCGGCGAAGAAGTTCCTAACTGCCCAGACTCAACCCCGTCACCCCCAACATCTTCGAGAGAGAACCTAGGTAAGCCAGTTGAATGCGTTACCTCATCCTCGTCACTTTCCAAAGTCAAGCCAAGTGCTGCTATATTATCCAACGTATTCCAAGCGTCTTCTCCATCACTACGAACGAAATCGGTCTCTTCGAAGCTAAGGCCCAGGCCCGGATCGGTTCGATTTAGCTTGAGGGCCGCTGCCCAATCGGTCTTGCCAGCAATACGTACAGAGCCGCTCTGTGAACAAGGTCGAAGAGGATCGGCCGTCAAGACGGCGAGAGACATGATGGTGATGAATGGTGACCAAGAAATGCGGACCAAGAAACTGAAGATGCAAATATGTCACCCAAGACACCAAAAGCAACCGGCTCGAGGCTCAATTCAAAACATGATGATCAAAAACCAAGGGAACGATGTAGTTGGCTAGGAGGAGGACTGGAAAACGAAGAGTCTCCTCTTGAGAGCATTATTGAAATGCAGGTGATACTGCAAGTTAGACCATGCAGTAACCCTAGCACGGTAAAGGGAAGGATGGAAAGAAAGACAGCGAGACTAAAGCTACTAGTTAGGTAGACAACGAACGACGAAAGGCTGCAGGCTGGCTTCGAGCCTGGCGAAAAAGAGGAAATGGAAGCTTCAGAAAAGAGATATGGAAGTTTCAAGATTAAAGAGAAACAGCTCCTACCTCTGTCTCCGGGACGAGGTTTCGTAAATATTTGGTCGGGTTCTTTCAATGTTTATGAGGTGACACCAATCTTAACCTTACTGGTAGCTATCTGGGTAAGTATCCAGGTATCTAGGTACGCATGTACAGAAGAAGGCGCATTCCAATGAAATCTGCATGCAAGCCATGCTCATTGTAGTGACACCAACGTCATAAACGACGATCCACATTTCGCGTTTTCGTCCATACGGAATAGGTGTCAATCTAAAATCATATAGTTTGGATAATTCTTTATTACATGATATCGTGCTAGCAGAAAAGGAACAAGTTTTGAGGATGGGTATGAGAAAGATATAATCTATATAATATAACGTACATATATGACCGGTCTAATGCATGCAGTATCTTACATGCTCTCGCCATCACAGTGAATACGAAAGTGGACACGACACACCGTCGGTGAGTCGGTGGTAACCATCAGCCCAATTGCCAATTCGTCACATGCATTGCATATCTAGGCCGTACCCGCTGATAGGCAAATGATTTGATTGGATGATTTCATCGTAGCTTATCGGACAAGGCTAGCCAATCAATCGAGCCGGGTAGAAGTTCGCTTAATTCTTTATTCTGCCCCACACCACAAACCCGCTTACCCAATTATCAAAATCTCCAAACTTTAACGGGTAAAATTTCACAATCTCCTCTTTCTTCCCTCAACCGCGAAATTTTACTAACCCACAGCCATCACCAACGTCAATCGACAACAACCGATTAACGATGGCAAAGGAAGCGCCTGCCCGTACCGGGCTCACCATCGGTCTCAACCGCGGCCATGTAAGATGATACCCCGATATATCTACCTACCCGTCTACCTACCCGTCTACCAAACCTCGGAGTAAAAAAAAGATATACCAAGAGTCGTTTCCGCCCGTCTCACCTCGTGGAGGATCTCTGCTCTTGCAATATTTTTTCTCTCTCTGAAAAATAAATACGTTGCAAATATAAGCAGACGATGGACAATGGGCTGACTTTTGGTCCTTTTGGGAAATTATAGAAAACCACAGCTCGCGTCGTTAAGCCCCGTGTCTCCCGAACCAAGGGCCACCTGAGCAAGCGCACCGCTTTCGTCCGTGATATCGTCAAGGAGGTTGCTGGGTAAGTCAAAGTCATTTTAAAACTATCCCTCTACTAGTCGTTGGTTACACTACGTTGGAGTCATTTTCACGTGGTGTGTAATGAGGTGTCTAGGGCAAAGGCTACGCCCGTACAAGGTCATAAGATTGCTAACATCCGACTTCTACCTTAGTCTTGCCCCCTACGAGCGCCGAGTCATCGAATTGTTGCGCAACAGCAAGGACAAGCGAGCACGTAAGCTAGCCAAGAAGCGGGTACGTATTTGCACACCATTATTCGCCTTCTAGAAAAATCCACAGACTAATTAACTCCTCAGCTCGGTACCTTTGGCCGTGCCAAGAAGAAGGTCGACGAGCTCCAGCGAGTCATCGCCGAGTCCCGCAGAGCCGGTCACTAAACGACATCACCTCGAGAGGGCATGGCAGTTTATGGGCGTCGAGGGAACGAAAAGTAACTTTGGCATGAGGTCTGGCGTCCGTCTTTCGGCATGGATGATTTACGCAGGATCGGGCTGGACAGATAGCTCAATGATAGCTACCAAATGACACAAATGGGAATTAAGGAATTTCTTCTACGTGCACCCTCATCTTCGTTGATAATCAGTACGGCATTTGATTTGCTCGACAACTCCATAATGCAGCCAGAACTCCATACAATGCGATCGTCACCGTTCTAGCAGACTAGTAAATGCTTAAGTTCCTCGTTCAATAATGCCCTTTTTATTTTTTACCACCAAGCCCTTTCAACCACTTCGGTTTCTTAAAACCAGAACTATCTCCTCCAGAGCTCGGTTTGGGCGCCGGTGTTGGTACATAAGAACTAGGGCCTGCCTCACCCACAACATCAGGTGGTTCTTCCGGCACAACTACTTGTTGAGCTTGGCCAGCAGCACTGCCCTTCAGGAAAGGCTGCCCCCGGACTTCGATGGGTACCCTTTCATCCCACATAAAGTTGACTAACGTATTAGAACTCAACCGATATCCGCCGATGAGCTTGCTCGCCGGGCTGCTGTCGTCCTTGATCACTACCTTTCCGGGAGGAAGCGCTAGTTTGAAGGGCGCCGTATCGTTGGCCATTATCTTTCTAACCTCCGCGTACAGCGCCGCACCGGTGTCGTCGGGGCCGAAGGGCCACTCCGCGGAAAAGTTGTCCGGGAAGCGGACTTTGATCCGGATGGACTTGACGGCTGATACTCTAGCAGCCTCGGCCGCGGCTTTCGCTTCGAGCTCTTGGTCTGAGAGAAGACGCTTGTTTTCTCCTGCGGTCTTGAGAAGTCGTTGGTGGGCCTGTGCGTGTTCGATACGCGGAGCGAAAGCATCGTCTGAATCAGTTCGCAATGCCGCAACTGGAGTGCCTGATGTTGGTGCGGAAAAGATGGTAACGGGACGGTGGTCGGCGGATGGAACGTCGACGTCCATGGCATCGGCGTCTGTTGTGGGCTCTTGTGCGGTAGAAGGGCCTGTGTTATTCTCGTGAACAGAGGGAGGTGTTTCTGTTTCTGGGTTATCCACCGAGGGGATGCTTGGTGCGTCATTAGGAGGTATAGCATCAAGCGAACTAATCGTCTCGTTGTTTGTCGTAGACCCGACATTGGATTCTTCTGCTTTCCGATCCTCTTCCTCTGCCTTGAAGTGACGGCTCATCTCCGCCATAGCATCAACCAAGGTGACATCAGTTCTGCGGAAAGACAGGCGTATCAGGACACTCCCCGAATTATATCCTAATTGCGACAGAGTCTTCTGGAAGTCGGCGAAGGTGGACAACGTTCTGTTCTCGATCGTCAAGACTGGCGTCTCATAGTATAACTGCCCACTACCCGCAGCCGTGCCATTACTCGTCTGCGCCACCCCTCTGCCCGTGATGTTCAAGTTCTTCCCTTGGCCAGACTTGCCACTCTCGAACTGGCGCAGCAACTTCCATAGCGTAAAGTCGCTTGGCAGCTTCTCCGTAACTCGGCCTGACGGTGGGAATAGGTTCGACTCGGGGGGCGGAAATTGCAATGCGACGTTGATCGCGGTGGGTGTATTAGAACGGACGACAAGTTCGAGCTTCGCGCCGGGTACGAGACCAGAGGTTCGCCATGTGTTTGAGAGGTCTAGTTGTTTTTGCTTATGCTTTAATAAATACTTGCTTGAAGGGACCTTGAGCTTCTCGCAGGCCTGCTCCAAGACATCTGTCAAGTAGGTGCCTGGGTTGACCTTGATAGTCACCTGCTTGAGGTCTGTCCCCACAACCTTGACGTTGGTAGCCATAGGAAGGAAATCGGATACCTGTAAGGTATCAAGGAGAACAAAGATCTGGAAGTTCGAATAGTGTTTCTTGATTTCTTGATTCCTTGGAGGTTATATAGACTCGGACGGTGCTTTCGCAACAATAGATGTGTTTATCTCGTTGACCAGATAGCAAGGAGTCATGAAATTAACGATAGAATGTAAAAGAATATTTACAAGGTCGCTGTTGAAAGATACCTAGAGTATGTCGTAAGTACGATTACATCAGCCCTCTGATTTGTACCTAGCTACAGGCAGCTTCCTGCTGATGAATTGATTGAATGGAGGGGCTGTTTCCCACACTTAGGTACGTTCAAATGCACAGGGATGACAGTACAAATGATAGGTACCCATAACCCGCTATTTTCCCGACCAGACCTGATCGGGAGCTGAAGCTGCCGCGCCAGACGTGTTTGCCTTGCCGACTGGGAAGCACTTGCATTTACAACCACCAACCTTCAGCCCGGTCTAGCCATTGAGCTGTCCTCACCCAAAACGAGCCTCTTTACTATTACAATAACGATATAGCACGGACGGCCCCAGTTCACATCTAAACCTCAACACATCCACAATAATTGGAGCCATATCGTCAGCTTCTTTCAATCCAAAGCCAGACATTTTGACGCCATGGTAAGCTCCCTCAAGCTCTAAACCGCCTGGTAGACCGGCCTAGCTAACATATCCTCATAGTCGTCACCTTTCTCCATAAGTGCGCTTTTCCTCATCCCGCCCTGCTACCCCGTTCCCCAAACAAACTCGAAACAGAGCCAAATAGCTAACCACCGAATCTTTTTTCGCCATGTACAGACGGCGGCGCCTGCGTAGCCATGGTGGGCAAGGACTGCGTCGCCATCGCCTGCGACCTGCGCCTCGGCCTGCAGTCGCTCACGGTGTCGAACAATTTTCCCAAGATCTTCCGCTACGGCGACGTCTTCCTGGGCCTGACCGGCCTGGCCACCGACGTGTCCACCGTGTCGGACCTGTTCCGGTACAAGGTGAACATGTACCGCTTGCGCGAGGAGCGCAATATCGCGCCCACTACCTTCGCCAACCTGGTGTCCTCGTCCTTGTACGAGCGTCGCTTTGGCCCCTTCTTCGTCAGCCCCGTCGTCGCCGGCCTCGAGCCCAAGTCCGGGAAGCCCTTCATCTGCGGGTTCGACTCTATCGGCTGCATTGATTTCGCCAAGGACTTCATCGTCTCCGGCACCGCCTCCGAGCAGCTGTTCGGCATGTGTGAGAGCTTGTGGGAGCCCGATCTGGTGAGTAATAACTAATGAGGCTTTGACAAGTCTGAAAGAACATCGAGAGGAATGTTGCTGATACGTGTGCTTAGGGACCCGACGACCTCTTCGAGACAATCTCCCAGGCTCTGTTGAGCGCCGTGGACCGAGATGCTCTATCAGGATGGGGTGCACACGTGTACATTATTGAGAAGGACAAGGTCACCAAGAGATTATTGAAGGGCAGACAAGACTAAGGGAGCCAAATTACCTACTCTGATACCAATATACCAGGTTACGTTAGCTACTATACTAAGTAGCTAGTGATCTGAAATGGTACATTGGTCCTGTTAAACCAAACCCAAGAGTGGGCATGGCCCGATGATAGTCCTTGGGGCAGTGTCAACGAAGCCTGACAAGCAAGAGCAGACATGCGATGGCGAAGAGAATCCATCGTTGTGCTACCATTTTAGATAGTACCTCGTTCAGGGCCACTAATGACAAGACATTATTTCAGATCAACAATTTTTCATGAATTCATGGTGTTTCTCGTAATTGTGCACAGCCGAAGAGGCGTATACACCTATATATAGTACATCTAGTCTAGTCTAGCGTCTAGAAACAAGGTCTATGGCCAATTATGCTTCCTTCTTGGACTCTGTCTCTTCGCTTGTCGTCTTCTGGAGTAAGAGTTGCCTCTCAATAGCCTTGAGGACTTCATCTATAAGACTAGGAAGAGTTAGCGTACCGCATATCTCATATTCACGAGGTTAACTTACATGACTGGGGCGCTGATGATGAGCACCGCTTTCCACTCCATCCAGTTCAGAGGCAAGATCGAGAACAAGCCCTGAAGGAAAGGAGTGTAGAGAAGTGCAAAGTGGAGTGCCATCGATAGCCCAACAGCGTAGACAAGCATCATGTTTTCCCAAAGTGGCAAGGTTAATAGAGACTCGCTGGATGATAGAGCGTTCATGGCGTTTAGCATTTCGATGACGACAAGGATGGAGAGTGATATCGTCGATGCCGCTTTAGACATATCGTTGCTGAACATTTCACACCCAATACTCGAAAACTCCGAAGAGCATCGGTGGAAGTGCGAAAGTTGGTAAAAGGTGATCTGAGGTCCCTCGGGGTTATACATGAACCACCAAGCGTATCCAGCAACAGTGGCAATACCGACGTAAGTACCAATTACCAGGTAGCGGAAGAATAGCCAGCCACCAATCAGTGCCTCATCACGCTTCCGTGGCTGTCTCTTCATAATATCGTGGTCAGGAGGGTTGAAAGACAACGCTGTGGCAGGTAAACCATCGGTAACAAGATTGACCCATAGGAGTTGGACAGGAATGAGAGCCTCTGGCATGCCAAGGGCGGCAGTGAGAAAAATCGAGACGACCTCTCCGATGTTGGAGGAGATAAGATACCGGATGAACTGTTGTGTATTGTTGTAGATGGACCGGCCTTCCTCAATAGCAACTTCGATGGTCGCGAAATTGTCATCAGCGAGCACCATATCAGCAGCCAATTTAGAAACGTCGGTACCGGAGCCCATTGCGACACCAATATCCGCCTTCTTGAGAGCCGGAGCATCGTTAACGCCATCACCTGTCATAGCTACAACCTCGCCGAGAGACTGGAGGAGATCGACGAGTTTCGACTTGTGGCTAGGCTCAACGCGAGAGAAAAGAGAGGCGTTCTTCGCTGCGTCCAGCTGTTCGCTGGGGCTCAGATTATCGAATTCTCGGCCAGTATAACTCTTGCCCTTAAGGTCCTCATATTCTCCAAAGACACCGATTGAGCGGCAGATGCTCTCTGCTGTGTTGCGATTATCACCGGTGATCACGATAACTCTGATTCCTGCAGCCTTGCATTTCTTGATGGCACTGGCGACTTCTGGTCGAGGGGGGTCTAACATGCCGACGAGACCTAGTAAGGTAAGGTTCTGTTCAAGTTGAGCATACTGGGCTGTCGACTTGGCATTCTGGAGTAAGGGGTTGGATCCAACATCGTCAACGCTAGCGAGGGCAATAACTCGCAATCCACGGTTACCGTATTCGACCACTTCCTTCATGAGTAGAGAGTAGAGCTTGTCATCGATACGAACTCGTTTGCCATCAGCGCCAACCAGAGTGTGTGTACAGCGCTCGATAATCGATTCAGGAGCACCCTTAACAAGAAGCTTCTTCTGCTCGCCGGCTTGAATAAGGACAGACATACTTTTCCGGTCACGAGAAAACTCATACGTAGCCAACCGAGGAAAGTTAGACTCATACCAGGTGCTAGCATGGTGAATGCAGTCATCAGGGTTCGAGTTCGCCGGCGCACAAGGTCCAATCTTCTCAGCAAGGACTCTCAGAGCTCCTTCGGTAGGCTCTCCCACATTGGAGAAAGTACCAGATCGGGCATCGTACACGAGCCGAGCATCGTTACATAGAGCTGCTACCTCGTTCATCTGTCGGATTGTGCTTGAGCTTTGAAAGAGGTCCTTCACAACCTTGCCGTTGTGCGTGATATTTCCCTTCGGCGCGAACGTTGTACCTTCAACATCCAGTTCCTCCAGGTCGGAGCCGTTCTTGTTTATGTAGACAACCTTGCTCACGCTCATCTGGTTCGTAGTGAGAGTACCGGTCTTGTCCGAGCAGATAACACTGCAGCTACCTAAAGTCTCCACGGACGGCAGACTTCGGACAACAGCATTCTTCGCAGCCATTTTGCGCGTTCCCAAAGCTAGACATGTTGTAATCACAACGGCGAGACCCTCGGGGATTGCCGCAACGCCAAGAGAGACAGCAATCTTCAAGTAGTAGATAGCGCCTTTAGTCCAGTTTCCATGGCTCGGGTCCGCAAAGTTCGGGATGTTAATGAGCCATACGAGGACACAAATAACCGTAATAACCTTTGCCAGCGAGTCGCCAAAATCATTGAGCTTTTGCTTCAGGGGGGTCGGCTCGGAAATCTGAGCGGTGATACTCTCATGAATGTCGCCAATCGCAGTGTTAGACCCAGTCAAAACAACGACCGCCTTAGCACGACCTGTTACAACAGTTGTTCCCGAGAAAAGCATGTTGACCTGATCCTGCAGCACCGCCTTATCGTCTTTGACGACAGCAGTATGATCTTTTCCCACGCTCTCGCTTTCGCCGGTCAAGATAGCCTGGTCCATAGCAAAGCTGTTGCTCTCGATCGCAATAACGCGGCAGTCGGCGGGGACCCTATCACCAACCGACACTGAAATGATATCGCCGGGAACCAGCTCTTCAGCTTTGACGCGCGAGACATGTCCATTGTTCCTGATCACGCTGGCAACATTCGCAGAGTATTCCTGGAGCGCGGCAATTGCCTTCTCGGCACTGCTTTCTTGGGACACGCCGACAACAGCATTGAGTACGAGAATGGTTAGAATCTATAGAAATGGGTGTGTAAGCTTCTGAATCGCAAAGGCAAGACTTAGGTAGGTAGATAGTTCAAGGAAGACTTACGACTAAAGGATCTACGAATGCGCTCCAACCAGTTTCGTCTTCAAAAAGAGCCAAAACGAAAGATACAACTGCTGATCCTAATAGTATTATAACTAGCTGGTCTTTGAATTGTTCGAGAATGAGCTCCCATAGAGGCGTGGGCGGCTCTTCTGGAATAGCTACACCAATGGTTAGCACATATTTTGACTTACATAAATGTTAGCTCTGGGCGGCGCAAACTTACAATTCTTGCCATATTTATTCCGTAGCTCGACGACCTGCTCATCTGACAGACCAGATTTTGCGTCTACTTTGAAACTGGCCAGGACCTCATGGATAGGTTTCGCGAATGCGCTCTCCATGACAGTCGACGTAGGTGGGGGATCTTATGGCCGTAGCTTATTTTTCTGATAGAACCAAACAAAATATAGTGGGATGTCAGGGGGAGGCGTGTTAGTGAGTACCTTCGACGAGCACGCAATCAAACGGAGCTGGCTCAACCGAGGATTGGAATTGATGGAGGGGTGGGTGTTATGAATGTGAAGTGAAAAGACGTTCATGCGACGCTTCAAAGATGCCACATGTCTTTTTACTTAGCACATCCACTACCTGAAAATTGCCACAGAATAAAAAAGGTAGACCTCCAGGGCTCGTAAATGTAAACGAGGAATGTGTCAAAGTCAAACTATTAAAGATTGTCGTGGAAAAGAATCGTTACCTACTGATAAAGTCGAAAGTGGATCCCTTTACAAATACTACGGTATTGTACACAGCAACGTGTTCTCTCAAATTCCGCCTAGCCAGCTACCTAGCTTTTAGCTCTTAGTAACAGGGAAGGCGGCAAGGCGGGTTTTCTATGGCTGCTCAAATGTTCCGGCCAAACTGCTCCAAACTGGGCCAAATTGGTCACCAGGTTGCCAGTGCACCGCGAGCCCCATCAAACTTAACACCAATATCCTTGCTGTTAAAGTATCTTGGGGTCCAAAAATCCATTTCGATTGGACAAACTCTATGACTTGCATTGTTAGCTGTGTACCTCAGGGTACCTACCTACCTAAACCTTCATGAACTGTCGGATAGGCGCAGCGGGTCTGGTTTTCTTTGTAATCAACACTATCAATCATACGTACACGGTACATAAGAATATAAGGATATCTCGGCAGAATCAGAACCTTGAAGATATTTGGCGATAGCTTACCTGCGTAAACGCTTTTACTACGCTTGTTTGCATGGGATACTAAAGAATGCAGAAATCGCGGAAATACCGATATACATAGGTACCTAGGCGTTATTAGACCTATGAATTAGACCTGCAATTCCTTTCTCGTAACTCTCTATTGGGTGTTGTTGCTATCTAGTAGCTGCTGAACGCAGCCATGCATGCGAAATCAACGGTTATGAAAGGTCCTCGGTCCCAATCCAGCTTGTGCAGCTTAATTGTTCCGCACTAGCTCACACAAGCCCCTTATCCTTCATGAAGTCGAAGTATTACCGTGACCCATCCTACTCATGTGGCATATCCTCTCGTTGTTGCTCATTTACAAGTCGTCATCGTCATCCTCGCCAGGCAGCGGCATGGTGGCAGCCTCGTCCATCTCCTTCTTGTATTGCTCAAGAAGCTTCTCATCGACTTGAGCAGTGGGAGGGGCGAGGGCGGGTGCGGCGACGAATTCCTAATTAGGTTAGCTTAATTGGTACTGTTTATTACATCAAGCCGACTTACCAGAGCAGGGTTGCCAACGAGCTTGCGAGCAAGCCACAGGAAGGGCTTCTCGAAGTTGTAGTTGGACTTAGCCGAGATGTCGTAGTATTGCAAGTTCTTCTTGCGGTGGAATGTGATAGTCTTGGCCTTGACTTTACGCTCCTTCACGTCGACCTTGTTACCGCACAGAACAATGGGGATGTTCTCGCAGACACGGACCAGATCACCTATAGTACAAGCGTTAGTTAAGTAGTAAGATGGCCCAAGAGTTGAATTCCTACTTACGATGCCAGTTGGGGACGTTCTTGTAAGTGATTCGGGAGGTGACATCGAACATGATGATGCCACATTGGCCGTTAATGTAGTAACCATCGCGGAGACCACCGAACTTCTCCTGTCCAGCGGTATCCCAGACGTCGAAGGTGATGTTGCCGAAGTTCTAATTATGGTTAGATGGTTTGCGCCAAACAGAGGGAATGCGAAATCGCGAGGCGAGGAATGGTTTGACTTACGGTCGTAAAGCCAAGGGGGTGAACCTCGACACCGAGAGTTGCCATGTACTTCTTCTCGAATTCACCAGTCAAATGACGTTTGACGAAGGTGGTCTAATCATCATGATCACTGGTCAGTGGCAGGATCTTTCAAAAGGCGGGGCAATTTATGCGCAGGCGATCTTGATAAACAGAGTCTAGCATGGCGACAGGGACTCAACGGATAAAAAGATAGCCTGAGATGAGCATATTAGACGGGAATAATTACTTACCTTGCCGGTACCACCGTCGCCGACGAGGACGAGCTTGAAGGTAGGCGTTTCAGCTGCCATCTTCGGTTGTTATGAGATAAACAGAAAATGGAGAGGACTAGGCTTGATGTTAGTGGGGGTTCGCTAGAAGTTGTAGAAGAAAAATGTAGAATTCTTCTTCGCAATCTCGACGGAATTGTAGCTACGATATGTATCGAGATGCAGGCGGACGTACTTGATATGATCGAAAAGGCGACGAAGAAGCGGTCTTGGTAGTATCGCAAATTTCGGTGTTGGCAAAAGTTGATGGGCGGACTAATTGTTTTTTAAGAGTTGGAGGCGGGACCTGGCGTGAATAAGGTTGGGTTTCCCTCAAAAAAAAATCGGGCGCACGGTTGCGGGGCAGCACGTGATCCCTGGGCATTAATGGAATGGAATGAGCAATAAGTGAAGGACGACATGGAAGGAATGACGCACATTTGAAGTGGGCAAGTTCGTTCTGCCTGCAAGGACAATATTGACGGCAGGTATACCTGCACATACATATCCATATACAACGTATTACACCGTGGACCTACCTGGTATGTACCCAACCTGAGCCCAGGCGTCCAATTAAGATAGGTAGATGCATTCAATGTTCTCTGAGGCAGGCACTTATTCATAGTACGTATTTTTATGCCGGAAGGAACTGAAAAATAAATTAATATCGACCTTTTAGTCTTTATTTCGAAAGACTACCTTTCTTTCCATCACCAACCTCCCCCTCTCTACTACAGATTTCAGGGCAGTGCATTCCATGGAAATCTGTCCTATCCATAACAGCTTCTCCGATATACCAACATACATCTAGCTAGAAATATTTGCTCGTTAGGCTTTGCTACGGTCTTAATGATGGGATCAAGATCTGAATCCATCGTACCCAATTCTATGCGTAATGTTTATTTCCTGCCTAAGCAGCTTAGTAGGTATCTAACTAAGGATACATATTTCTTGGCTGAGAGCTCTTGATCGATCCTCACCAACTTAATCCATATACCCTAGCCACTTTATGTCTCACTTTACATATGTCTTCAGAGGACAAGGGATTGAATTGCAATGACCTTACCTGCCAGATCATTTGGTGACCTCATTCACCTTGTAGCACCACGAGCCCAACTCTTATCGCGTTAGGAGTCTTGTAGTGTGGAAACAGGCTGGGCATCGATCAGGCTATGGAAGAATAATGCCTTATGTATCTGTTGGCATTGTTGATTCCCGGACCGGCCTTTTTTTGAAGCTGTTTGATCGCGTTAAATGGGTACATAGCTCTACCTGACTCCCCGCAAAACATAAATCAAGGAGCTCATGTGCCGTTCACGAGCATTAAATCGCCTATCTTATCAATCAGGCAACGCCGTAGCCTTATCTATACAGCCAGAGGAAATGTGCCGGATGTTGAGGTAAAGGGGGGGACATTGTATCGGGAATGAACATTCGGTGCTGCGTAGAATCTTCTACAACGGCAAGATGTGGCATCCCAATAGACCTCTGCCTCCCCAATTCCGTCGAGGGGTTAAATTCAGCTGTAGTTCTTGTCTTCCACCTGACTCATTCCGACGGGAGATTTTTACGAGGATTCTTTGCTGTATAATACTTTTAGTCTTACGGGCCTAACTTGACGAATCAGGTTCTGGTGGGGTTCGACTTACGCCTTCATTGCCCTGGACACACTCTGCTACTTTCTTAAGACCGTCATGATTTTCCTTATTTACGTACCCGAAATTTCGGATCTCATCTCCAGGTTTTAAGCCAGCGGACTCCGCTGGGCTGTTTGCAACGACGCTGTTGACTTTCGCAAAGGGTTCTTCTAGAGTGGCTGGGATCGAGTCGCCTAATATCCCGGTACGGCTTGTCGACGTGGGTACAACATCTTCGGTGTCTTGGATGCTAGCAAAATGTTCGTGGAGATGTTTCTCTATAGCGCTCATGAGATCTTTGTAATCGTTCTTCAAATGAATGATTCGTGCTCGAGTGGTGCGTACTATAGAGAAGAATTAGTTTTAATCAGATAAGACGTTGATCAAGTAGGACCCTACTTTGTGCCACGTCAATATCTGCTCGGGGAAACCCGTCGGCGGTAGTCAAAGGCGTTTCCATGTTGACTCCATGCTATAAATGGGATCAGGATCATGATTTCAAGAAAAAGAGACTGCGCCACTTACAGAGTCAAGGACACTGCTCAAAGCCTTCAGTTCGGCTTCCAAATTCTCCTTCTTAGCCTGAAGCTCGGCAAAGGATAGGTGCTTCGCATTTCCGTTCGCCAGTGGCCGGGACGAAGGTCCCGCAGGAACCGTAGGTGCGTGAATAGTATCCATTCTTAATGGAAGTCCCATTATATTCTTGAACGGGTCAGGTCAACTGTCATCATATGATAGTCGTTACCATATATCAGATAATCAGTTTTTTAAGAAGCTTTGGAATTGGCTGGAGTTGAGGAGTGAGGTTTAGGCCGGCATAGAGAGGACGCGTTGGGAGGTGGGATGGCGGGGTCAGCCAATGAGGTAACCGATCCACATAGCCAGGAGGTAGTAATTAGGTCGTATGTACCTACGTATAAAGATATCCGCACTTTCACCCCGCTATAACGGGGTTCTTATTATGTGGACACTTGCATATCACCTCATCCTGCCTATTGTTGTTTGAAAAGAGATGTTGGTATTTTCAACTTGTCTAAACTACGTGTCTTCCCTTTGTTTGTTTGGTATACAGGCCATATTGCTCGGGTACACATTAATATGTAACACACCGACGTAGTCGGGCTTTGATGAGAGTATCTACGCAATACATGTGGTATGGCGTGAGGAATATGAAAATATGAAACTTGGAAAAAAGTCGATTTTCTTTTTTTATCATTTGAAGCCTCAATTTTATAAGCATTGGTGTACCTCTGTACCCGAGCCACTTATGAGGCCACCAATTTATTGGTATCGATGTCAGATAGCGTTAAGAAGCTTGAGAAGTTTGTTTCTCTCCTGGCCCCTGCAGGTCCATACCGTCGGTTACGCGCAGGAAGCTACCCAGGGGGATGGGGTACGTAATGTTATGTGGAAAGATGTGGAAAGGGGGTACAACTTTAGCGAATCATCCATCTGATTGCATCGGGATCTGCAACGCAGCTTCAACGGCTTACAAAGATAGGCGAGGAAGCCGCACAGATTCGTACTCGGGTAATTCATATAAGAAATATACCGATCTTAGTACAGTAATGAATAGATGAATGCTGATGTCTTGGCAGGGGAAAATTGTTCCCAGGGCCTTACAGAATCCGATTTAAAACGAGTTCTTATTAGAGTACCTAGGTAGGTCCACCTTCGTACGTTTGTTGTTGGTCATTGTTCTGATGAAAGATCAAGTTTGACTAATAGTACCTGGCTCACTAGGAAATTCGGGAACCTTTAATAGCTCTTGAAGTTCTCTCTTCGATATTTCCATATCTGCATTCTCTTACCACGCTCTTTACATCACTCTTTACATCACTCTTTACATTACTCTATCTGGGCCGACAACATTCGCTTGGAACATATTAGAAAATGCGTACTGCTATTCTGTTCGGCCTATTGGCCGCATCGGCAACTTCTTATGCCTTGAAATACACCGTCCCTGCAAGCCTTAAGGCTACAGCTGTGGACTGTGTTTATCCGGCCAACTATACAGTCACCAACTTCACCGTCTTCACAAACGCAGCCGACAGCGCAAAAAACGTCACCTCGTTCTATTTTGCTGATGCAGGCACTGGAATCAACACTACGTGTAGTCACAATTTGACTTCGAAACCGAGTTCTGTAGGCACGAACCGATGGCCTTGCGACAACTCAAATGTCTCGTTCATTTACCAGACGACTGGAGTTGCTGGCTTGACCATGGTTGAGGTGGCGTGTCCCGGCAGGTGTGTACATGATTTTGAAGCTAGCAATTACTATATCATGATGGCTAATCGCGAATATAGCACTCCCCAGTTCGAAGCCTCTGGACTTATCACACCCAACCTCACCTGCACAAACTCAAGTTCGGCCTCAACGTGCGTGGCTAAGCAATCTATCTTGGGAGAGTTCGACAGTTTTGAACCTGCACCTCCGTCTTAGGCCGAGAGCCCGCAGCTTGGCCGAACGGGATAGGGGTTAACTGATGGATTATGTAGTAGTATGGGTATGAAATATGATATTGACTCTATGGATGGGAATATACTTAATGATAGATGGCTATGATCTGCACTAGACGTTATTAGATCTACCAAGGAAAAGAGCGATCGATGGATGGACTACCTTAACATCTAATACATACACACGCATTAATCAATCAATGTTCAATCTAGAGATTCTCACTATTTTGCTATTTCACAGGTTCCCCTATATCTGACTACCGCATAACTACTGCTTATTTGGGTGTCTCCAAGCATGGATGCAAGTACGGGAATGATGGCGCTACTTAAGAGTACCGAAGTCTAACCTTGGAGCAAGATCTAATTCAGCAGGTACCAGCAAGACCCCGGTCTGTACCCCGCGTTACCAAAGTTCCATGTAAGAACGGCTTCCCATTGGCTCAACAATCATTCACCTCGTCATTCCTTAGATTCAATTGCCCAGAAAGTGCTCCGAAGCCTTAGCCGGATCATGGCCAAAGTTGCTTTCCGACTGTCAACTTTATTTGGTACACCCTTTCCTTTTATTTAAACATCACATGAGCTAAGACCCAATGGGAACATTGGCGCAATGTTTAACGCACAAGTGTTCAACATCGACGGGGCGCTTTCAGTCTTCGTCATTATTTATCCTACATAATACCTAATAAACACCCATTCTCATCTGATTCTACTCTCCTTTCATAACTCCTCGGCTACGGGCCTACCTTTTGTAGGACATGGCTATTCTCAATAGCTTCTTGATAAGATGTTATTAAATCTACGGATCTAGAGAAAGACACAACCAAGTTTATCCTGTGTTACACCGTATACGATGATGATGCTAATGCTTTCTCTGCTGCTGTTGTATGCGGTCGCTGCGTCTGCATTCGGGCCTCTTCTCAAAGGGAGCCAGTATCCCGTCCAGCAGCATACTGATGCTTCAGCTCCTGACCACATCTCACCCAACCTCTTCGCATCTCTCGAGCGCTTCTCCCGCCTAGTCGACATCACCTACTGCGTTGGGACTACCGGCATCGCTCCGCCCTTTTCATGTGTATCTCGATGCGATGACTTCCCGACACTTGACCTAGTCACAACATGGAACACGGGTGCTTTGATGAGCGACAGCTGTGGATATATTGCTGTTGACCATGGGACAGCCTCGAAATCAGATATACATAACGGAAGTGTTAATAGCAGAGGCCACACGATGGAGAGCAAGAGCCAAGAAGCAATTATTGTCGCATTTCGTGGTACATATAGCATCACCAATACCGTCATCGACCTAAGCACTATACCACAAGAGTATGTCCCGTATCCTTCACCCGATCAAGATGAATCCGAAGCGCCCAAGGAGCCGAAATATACCTGCCACAATTGCACGGTTCATATGGGCTTCTTGACGTCATGGAAAATAGCTAGAACTGTTGTTCTGCCGGCACTCGAGCCACTACGCGAACGGTACCCCGACTATCCGATTTTCCTCGTCGGCCATAGTTTAGGTGGTGCTGTTGCTGCTCTCGCGGCCTTGGAACTGAAAGTCATTTCTGGTTGGGATAAGATGGCCGTGACGACTTTCGGTGAGCCTCGAGTTGGGAATGATGGGTTTGTTGAGTATCTCAATTCGGCTTTCGAACTTGGCGGTGTAGAGAAGCCAATTGAGGCGCAAACGTATCGGCGCGTGACGCACGTGGATGACCCCGTGCCATTGCTTCCACTTTCGGAGTGGGGATACAGATCTCACGCCGGCGAATTCTTCATCTCCAAATCCGGCCTACCCCCCGAGCCGTCGGATATTCGGCCGTGTATTGGGAATTCCGATGCGCGGTGCATCGCTGGCTCAGCTGGAGAATCCCTTCGAAGGACCGGCCGGATCCTTGCTGAGAAACAGGCGCAAAATACACCCGTATGGACTGGAGGGTTATGGGATATTCCATCCCGGTTCAAATTGTGGCAGTTATTCTTCGCGCATCGAGACTACTTCTGGAGACTAGGGTTATGCGTACCAGGGGGGGATCCCATTGACTGGGGCCGGGACAAGTATCCCAACTATACTAATGGTGATGAGCTATGAGTCCATACGATGCCTAGTGTGAACATAGGGTGTCCTTAAGGCATTATGATTTCCTATTCCTCTAAGCTGGTTGAAGAGGAGAGATATAATTTGACAATGTGAACAGAGTACCTTCACAGAACCTTGGAGATAATGCCTAATTATATGTTTGTATACTACTTAAAAGTTGTAGATGATCTAGGTTGATATAAGATATCATTCAGTATGATAAGTAGCAATTTTTGCAACAAAATATTCAATCTTTAGTATTACGTGCACCGTTTCATAGAAATAAGCACTTGTGCTATTGTAAGAATATCAAAGACATTTAAAGTTTTGTATGAAGTTACCGATTTGATTCGTAGTGTAGATTGAGGTACAACCATAGGTATTTATCAGCCCAATGCGCTCGCAGGTAGGATCATGAGGCTATAGATTTAAGTGAATGAACCAATCGATCGGATTTGATCATAGTGATAGTAGGACGGCGGAATCCGTAGGGCGAGCTTGTGACAAGGTCCTAATCGGTCTCGATTACTTTTGTCGTAGTAGAGGAGGGACCCGTGACTGGAAGAAAAGGATGCCAGCTCAGCCAGGACGGCTAAGCCTAGGAGAGTGATGACAACGCATGGACCGATAGACCACACGATGATAAGACCCTGCATGTAGAGTACCTAGTAGTGGGGTTTTAGAATCTCATGGCAACTTTGTAGGTGGTATGTTCATTGGAGGATACTATAGAATATTTTCCGTGCTATCGGTACAAAATGGTGTATGGTACAATATTTAAAGGCTACGATACGAGGCATTATCATGTTGTTGATCTGGGTCACGCGTCGAGAGTATAGAGAGAAGGCGAATGATGGTATATAATAGGTTGGGGGCCATTTCGCTGACTGATGTTGATATTAGGCTTCTCGTCTCATTCCACAGCCGACTCGCGCAACAAACGCTGCAGCGGGCATGCGAGTCAGCGTCTAGATCAGTGGTAGGTTCCATGCAGTGTTGGCTAGTTCTACTGGATAATGAAGCAATCATGTCGTCTTTTTGCTTATGAGGGGATAAATATACTAACATTATTGAGTGCTCAGTCCTCACGGTCCCTCAAACGAATATCCAACTACTACCTAGGTAGTATGTAGGTATGTACATATCCATGATGTAGGTATGTAGGTACGTAGGTACGACATAGAGCATGGATTAGCGAGTTCAAAGTTGAGGCGGACGATGGTGGGGAAACAAATTATCGTGTAATATAACTCTTATGCAGAATGTGAAGAACAAAAACAAGGACTGAATTAATTATGAAATATCATTCTAGATAGAGACAAACAGGGATAAAAAGTAAGTTTAAATGCTTTTATTGAGAGTATGAGTCTATGATGTTGGTGTTTCTTGATTTCAATGTTGATACGATTGTTATTGTTGTTTGTACTGATACTTGATAAGGTATAGGAGATTGGGAGAAGATTCCAGGCCGAAGACGGCAATGAGGGGCAAGCAAGCTTTTGACTGGAAGGTTAAGAGGTTGAGGTACCGAGATACAAACCAGGCAATTGCGCAGATTGTAATCGTAACCCGCCTGCCTGCTACTGCCTGCGTAACCCGAACCATGAGTGCTAGGCATTCACAGGCATTCAATGATCGTGCACGCTAGAATGAGGCGTATTGTAGGAAGTACCTGGGTACTTAAGTACTATGGATAGCAATGGATTTCTTTTCCGCACAAGCCAAGTGCTAAAGTTGGAGAACTCAGGCGCAATTTTGGGACAATTTTGGGACCTGACAGCCAGCACCCAGCACCTGGCCGCATTTACTGATTTCTCCTCCCGCACCTTAAACCTCGTCGATTTTCAACACCCTTTAACTTCGACGTACACTTGTAAACAATCCCACCTTTTTCCCATTCAACTCACAAACAAACAATCCATTACCCGACTCTCTATTTCTACGTCCACTTCCACTTTGATCGTCATCCATCTTGTTCACCACCATTACCCTTCGCACACCAGAGACCAAGATGACTACTGAGGTAAGTTTTCAATACCCTTTACCATTGCCCATTGCCCATTACCCCGAATCCCTTTTCCACATGCACTTCGAGGACTGCCTTGTCTCGGCCATGCTGCCATTCGCCTCCACCGCGCCCGCACACCACTGCATAACCTCATAACCTTAGTTGTACCTTCAATCTGGCATTCTTAGTACAAGGACTCTGCTAACATTAATTCTTACCTGTAGCGTGAAAGGTTCGTTAAATGCTGCGCATCCCCGCCTTTAGGTGACCGCTTTTCGACGTATAAGTACAAGGGGGAAATGGACTAATCAGCATTCTTCCACAGCAAGACCTTCCTGGCTCGCCTTTGCGAGCAGGCTGAGCGTTACGATGAGATGGTTACTTACATGAAGGAGGTCGCTAAGCTTGGCGGAGAGCTCTCTGTTGACGAGCGCAACCTCCTCTCTGTTGCCTACAAGAACGTCGTCGGAACCCGACGTGCCTCGTGGCGAATCATCTCTTCGATCGAGCAGAAGGAGGAGTCCAAGGGCTCTGATAAGCACGTCTCCACCATCCGTGAGTACCGAAACAAGATCGAGACCGAACTTGAGAAGGTCTGCCAAGATGTTCTGGATGTCCTGGATGAGAGCTTGATCCCCAACGCCGCCACGGGCGAGTCTAAGGTCTTTTACCACAAGATGTAAGTTGTCCTACCACAATCATGACAGCGTGCCCTCATATTACTACATACTAATGTTGTACCCCCCTTTTTCAGGAAGGGCGACTACCACCGTTACCTGGCTGAGTTCGCGTCTGGTGAGAAGCGCAAGGTCGCTGCTACCGCCGCCCACGAGGCTTACAAGGTAAGTTCAATAAGTCACGAGCATGCGTTGTACAAACATTGACGTAGATAATTTCATTAGAGCGCTACCGACGTGGCCCAGACTGAGCTCACCCCCACGCATCCCATCCGCCTAGGACTTGCGCTCAACTTCTCGGTCTTCTACTACGAGATTCTCAACTCACCCGACCGCGCTTGCCACCTGGCCAAGCAGGCCTTCGATGACGCCATTGCAGAGCTCGACTCATTGTCTGAGGAGTCCTACCGTGACAGCACACTCATCATGCAGCTGCTCCGTGACAACCTGACTCTGTGGACTTCTAGTGAGAGCGCCGAGGGCGAGGGTGCTGCCGCTCAGGAGGGCGCTAAGGAGGACAAGCCAGCCGAGGAAGCCGAGAAGCCTAAAGAGGAGGCTCCCGCCCCCACCGAGTCTTAAACACCTCACCGTTGATACCTTCTTGCCACGGCTACATATGCGTACTCCGTAAGATTTTCCGAAGGGCCGGGGTTTCGTTAATGCCTAACGGGCGAAGGATTTATGGCATCGGTTGGGAAGGGTGACTCAGGCGATTGTTTTGAACGTGGGAGTGGAAAATATGGACAGGCCTTTCCCTTGTCATTTTTTTCACTCGAGGATATGTCAGTAACGGCTACACTATAGTATGCCCTGACTGGACAATACGATATGCATTTCCACAACTACGGCTGTATTTCAACTACCTCTGCGCATACAGGGGCTGGCGAGGTCTTGTTGATGGTCATATGGACAGTTTCATACACGTTTCCCCCCTGTTTGTTTTATGGTTTTCGAGAGATATCTCATGTTTTCCTTTGATCAGTCAAATACATTGCACGTCCCCTATAGTTCGCCTTGTACGCCGGACCTTGCGCACCACGTGAGATTTAGGTAGTATACAGGTCTGCTTCAGGTGGAATTGCAAATGATCTACGCCTTGTTTCACCGATCGGTGAGGAGATAGTTTCCCTATGGTTGGCCCTGGACAGACTGCGTCGATTAAGGCTGGACTTCTGCTACTTTGATGCGTGTTCACTACATTCGTCAATTGCCGATCCGCATCTCCGCAATGCGTATTCCCTATACCAGAATAAAAAACAAAACTTAGTACCGACTTCTTGGCCTCTGAAGATGAGAATGCACGTTAGTTATATCTATGTCCGTAGGTGGATATTCTCGTGAACCATTTTACCCCTATAGGTCCTTGTCTGTTACGACAGGGGGTATGCATGCCATCTGAGTAGGTCTTTAGTAAGGAATGTCTCGTTGACTACTAATAGATTTCCGAAGAAACCTGGTTATCCTTCGGTCTTCTCGGTGTATCCGTATACAGAACACTCCTTCAAATCTCTGGTACAGCCAACCGGGCTAGCATCGCTATGAATTCACCGCCATTGCACAATGCAATACTAATTATGGTTATGCTGTCCACTTTTAGATATTAAGTGTAGTCAATGTAGCATCTACCACCTGAGTGACAGAAGTGGTCAGATACTAGTTCGACTCGCGGCAGCTTAATATCCTTTGCAACACTCAAATGCTATCGAGAAGTTATACTGAGGTAACAATACCCTGTACTAGGATGGACGAGTTACTCAGCTTCAGCCTCATAGGCTGCCCGTAGTAAGTCGGTGCTCGGCGCCCCACAAAAGAAATTCGGGACCCATTTTTAACAGGTAGTGCCCTTCCCCCACAGTGAAAATATAAACCAATTTGAACCGCCAATTCGCAGGGCTGATACGAAAGGGAAGGAGCAACGTCACAAGTCCCGAAGTAAGGCCAAGTTCCAAGAAGCATGTGCACCCACCACTAAAAACTGTACCTCAACATTTGTAGATTCCACCTTTGTGGATTGGATTTGATTTTCCCTCCCTTCGACTCTTCGACTCCTTGTCTCTATATCGCTTCTATGTAGCATGTGCTACTTTTCGGAACAGCTCCTATTGTTTCCCACTGTCCTGCTAATTCAGCATGGATCAGTACCCTCACCCATCGCGAACTTTCACTTCAGCACCGTCGGCTGAGAAGTCCAGCCAGTTGCTCCTCCGCGAATATCCTCATCGAGCAATCGCAATCGCCACGCCGACCCATGCCTTGATATTCCGGTATAGCCCTACAACGAGCGAAGCGATTGCGAATGGCTCGCTTTTATCCGTCTCGTCAGCACGATCCCGTAGTGCCGGAGACGGTCCCGTATCCAAATGCATGGTCGAATTTTCCCCCATATCTAAGCAACTTCTTAGCGACTTTAGACCTCTCACACCGCGCCCCATTTATGGGACACTCGGCCTTATATCCATAAATCAAGATGTATTCCTATGTGTAATAACGCAGGCATCGCGGGTAGCAACACTGCGACCCGGGGAAACTGTCGAAAAAATTGCGAGTGTCGACTTTTTCTGCCTCAACAGCTCAGAGTACGATAATGTTATATCCCTAAATACGTACGACAGTGACCTCTCCGACTCTGCCCCTCTGTATGGCCAAAGTCTTGGCAGAAGAGAAGGCGAAATAGAATCTCCATATCACGAACTGCGGGGGCTGTTGAGCAATGGCAGCTTTTATTACAGTACAGATTTTGACCTGACAAATAGGTTACAAGATAGGTTTGTTGGCTCCTCCGTAATAGTTGTAGTTCTATACAAATTTCCTTCCCTATACTCGGATGGGATATAGGCCAGATTCAGCATCAGAAGCTGACGCCGTCCATATAGGCCAATAGATTCGGACACGTTCGATATTGACAATTTCGACGACTCTTTCTTGTGGAATTACTTCATGATCAGTCCCTTGGTCCAGTTTAGATCTAGGTTGTTGGCTCATGAACGTGAGGCTCTTGATGCCTCAAGGATTTTGACCTCTGCTATACGAGGATTCTGCTTAACTATGACGATCCCTCAAAGTGCGGCGCCTTTGCGAGATGGCAAGTCTGGTCTTCCATCCTACCTCACCGTTATTTCACGTTTGTCGTGTAAGCGAGCTGGAACTCGCTTTAACAGCCGAGGAATTGATGATGATGGACACGTGGCCAATTTCGTCGAAACAGAAACGATATATTGGAGTCCCTCTGGTGTCCTTTTCTCGTATGCGCAAGTTCGCGGCTCTGTGCCAGTGTTCTGGGAACAGACTCCAGGTCTTATCCCGGGCCAGCAGAAGATTTCAATCACACGCTCAGCTGATGGGACGCAACCAGCATTCGATAAACATTTCGAGGAATTGGAACAGTCTTATGGTGCGGTACACATTGTCAATCTTCTCAGTGCAACAAAGCCAGGGGAGGCAGAGCTTACAAATCTGTTCCATTATGGCCTACAGCATTGCTCGCTTAGCCGTGTTGTTGACAAGCAATCGTCTGATCACGCCCTATTGCGGGAGACGGACTATGATTTCCATGCGGAAACGAAAGCGGCCGGATACGAGGCTGCTCGAGAAATTCGGCGCTATATCGAGCATTCTGCCGATGGTTTCGCATATTATCTAGCTGAGCTAACAGATGATATGATCGACATTAACGATTCGCCTGGCCACCAAAGGATGGTTGTCGTGCTTCAGCAGGAGGGAGTCTTTCGGACAAATTGCCTAGACTGTTTAGACAGAACCAATCTTATTCAGACTATCATTTCGCAGATGGCTGTTGAGGCATTCTTGACTCATCGCGGTGAATACGCCGCGTCAGACTTCTGGATGCGACATTCCACTCTCTGGGCCGATAACGGTGACGCTCTCTCTAGGATTTACGCCGGTACAGGCGCACTCAAATCCTCATTCACAAGGACCGGCAAAATGTCTATAGCTGGCGCCTTCGCGGACGCTCGAAAAAGTGCGACGAGACTTTACATCAATAACTTTACCGACAAGGCAAGGCAAAACACAATTGATATGCTCCTAGGACGATTAGTCGGCCAGGCTCCTGTCCATCTCTTCGACCCAATCAGCGATTACATATCTGTCGAACTCAGTAAACGTAGTTCCGAGTATTCGTCAACAGAAAACATCACGATGTGAGTCTTGATACAACCCAAATCCGTATATGTCGTCCATAATAACTAATTCGATATAGGTGGGTTGGGACGTTTAACTTAAATGGACGTACAAATGGCATCGAGGAAGATTTATCTCCTTGGCTTTGCCCTCAGGAGCTTGGTTCAACACAGCCGGAGATAGTAGCAGTAGGGTTCCAAGAGATTGTTGAATTGAGTGCTCAACAAATCATGAATAGCGACCCTACCAGAAAGCAGTTATGGGAGAGAGCTATCAAGAAAACACTCAATACCCGCGCAAAACTATCAGGAGGAGAGAAATACGTTCTACTTCGTAGCGGGCAACTTGTGGGCGCTGCACTTTGCATCTTCGTAAAAGCATCAGTGCTTCCGAAGATAAAGAATGTCGAGGGAAGCGTCAAGAAAACGGGGATGTCCGGCATAGCAGGGAATAAAGGCGCAGTCGCTATCAGAATGGAGTATGCGAGTACTCAGATATGCTTTGTGACAGCCCATCTCGCCGCCGGGTTCTCCAACTATGATGAAAGAAATAAGGATTACGCTACGATTCATCATGGACTGCGGTTCCAGAGGAATAGGGGTATCGACGACCACGGTATGAGAATCATCAAATACTTTATAGAACATACAATTACTTACAAATATGCAGACACGGTTATCTGGCTTGGAGATTTCAACTACCGTATTGGTCTATCACACGAAAGGGTCATGGATTTAATCCAAAAGAAAGACCTAGAGAAGCTGTATGAGAATGACCAGGTACGTCTGCGGAATCTCGTCCAGTAAAACCGGCAGTTATTAACACATTCTAGTTGAATTTACAAATGGTCGCCGGTCTCTCTTTTCCATACTACTCCGAAGCCAGGATTACATTCATGCCAACGTACAAATTCGATGTTGGTACTGATAGATATGACAGCTCGTAAGTTGTTATGCCACAGAAAAATTTCAAGACCTTAGCTGAGACTTTTGGCAGTGAAAAATTACGTATTCCGGCATGGACGGACCGCATCTTACGCAAAGGTACAAATATACGGCAATTGTCATACAACTGTGCCCCTTTGCGATTTTCAGATCACCGCCCCGTATTCGCAACGTTCCAATGCACAGTAAACATTATAAATGAAGCACTTAGGGAGAAGATCAGTCGGGAGCTGTACGAACGCCGTAAAGCAGAAGTAGGTCACACAGCTGCAAGTTTACTTAGCGAGGACTCCGACGATGATGAAGACCTCATTGGGTACGATCCTATCGAGCCGGGATTACCTCCGGCGAGCTCAGACCGGCAGAGATGGTGGCTTGATAACGGCAAGATGGCGAAGTCCACAGTCGGGCCACCGAAACCCATCAACGGGAATTCCACTATGGTGCTAAACCCTAACCGTCCTTCAAATCCGTTTACTCCGTCGGAAGAACCGGACTGGGTTGCGATACCCAGATCCAATTCAAGACTCTCCTCGTTCTCCAGCATCTCTAGCTCTCCCTACGAGCACATTAACCACTCTTCCATCCTCTCGACATCGGCTGCATCCAACTCCTCGCCCAGGAAACTTCCTCCACCTTTTGATCCGGCCACCTTACCCACTAAGGTTGGCCAGATCAATTTGCATGATGAACAAATGCCTACACATAGGAACGAAGCTCCGCCGCCACCTCCGCCCAGAAGACAGACATCTACAGGTTTCCCGCCTTCTCAACCGTCCAGTTCTGCGGGGGCGCATCCCGCGTTACGAGCAACAAAACCTGGTGTACCAGAACCACCAATGAGGACTATGTCGACGTCATCCCTAACGTCGAATAAGTCTAAGGCGCCTCCGCCTATAGCCAGAAAGCCAGTCCATCTTACATCACCCTCACCCTCCACCAATCCTTCTCTCCCCGAAACCAGCAGTTTTAGTTCACTCATAGATCAACAAACACCAAAACCGCCCATCCCACGCAAGACCGTGACTGCTATCTCGAATGTCTCCAACCTGACTTCTAAACTTGAAGCTAACAAATCTGGCGCGTTAACTGGCGGAATGCTCAAAGCAACATCACCTCATATCGACACTGTCACGCACAATGGTTTTACAACCGGGCCATCTAGCTCAGCTGCGGCTATAAGTCGAGTTCCATTGCCTGGGCTCGGGAACACGGAGCGAAAGCCACCTTTGCCAGTACGCCCACAGCAACAGCAACAGCAGCAGCATCACACACAATTATCTCAACCAGTGACGAGGACTAGCGTAGATCTCCTTGGTGGCGATGACAATACCGAGATGAATGGATGGGAAACTTTAAAACCAAGTTAGATATCTCCCTTGTCTAGATGATATTATATTCAAAAGGGGTTGGCGTTGACACAGCGTGGCGTTTTACAGCGTTGTAGTTTAATTCAGTATATATACGACGTCCGTGCAGGGTGAAAACGAATTTCTTAACAGGACGGACTTAAGATGAATTATTACGCACGGTAGACATAAGACGTTCTACAAATAAATGATGTGGTAATACTAATAAGTTAATTACCTAAATATGCCACTACCTTATTAAGATGTATACTAAACGTGATGATTTATAAGGAATAGCAAAGAAATCACGCCTTCCTGTTCACGAGGTTGATGGAGGCGCGAGACGGTTGCTACTCACCGAACTACTCCCGTCGGGTTGACGTCACACCTTGATAAGATAAAAGCTTTAGTTTGTCCAAACTTCGTCTTGAGAAGGATGTCGCGTCTGACTTAGACGTGCATCGACGAACTCAATAGTTACCGAACTAATAGATCGGAAATTGGAAATTTGAATCAATTGATTCTTGTACCATAAGTTCTTTTTATCATACTGTTTTAATTGAGGGTATAATTCATTTCTACTCAGCTTACGACTCCGACGGCAGACATCATCACGACTTAATTATACTATGTCAAGTAGTCGTAGCTGACGAATTGTCATTAATATCTTCCGTCCTTTGCGATTATACGTCGAATTCCAGGACAGCAACTTTTTCCACGTTCCCGAGATTCCTCAACTTTCTCTAATATACCTTGAGGTTTCTACTCCTTTTCCGATAAGTCGCCAGAGCGGTATTTAAAGCAAGATGGCGCAAACCTCGGGAGCATCGTATCGCAAAGACAAAAAAGAGTTTAAGGAATTAACAGATGAGAAGGTACGGCAAATATACGTCTGGAGAACCGAAGTCGAGTATTCGAAGACCCAATGCCTCTGTTCCGGGCCTTCCATGGTTGATCCCTCATTCACACGGAGAGCCAAAAGTGAGGGCAAAGGGAAAGGCAAAGCCGTGGCCCGCAGAGGGGTGCAGCGAACTGAAGCGTCGAGTAGCACTGCCATGGACTCGGATATACAACCAGAACCTCACGGGACGCCGCCAAGAGATTCTCCTCCTCAGATAGGGTTGTTCATACCTGAGGAAGACCCGTGTCCAACGTGCGATTCGCCCGTGAACGCAGGCGTGATGTTCCTGAAGGTCGGGGTAAAAGGAGAAAGGGGCATAGTTTGCACAAACCCGAGTCCCCGATCCACCACCAGCGTCAATCGTCTATCGGATGTCCTTTCATATCAGCAATACAAGACGCCCCCCAAGGCATGGCTCAAACAGAAGGCAAGAAAGCCCCTAGAACAAATCAAGAGAGCTGTTACCCCCGAGAACGAGAACTCCAAGAGGAAGCAAGTCCTGAAGCCGCTATTGGGGTTGCTGAGGAAGTCGTCGACGGACTCCTTGAGCTCGGGCCCGCCGACGGTACGGCCGAGGGCGACGGAGATGTACCACACGGTCCCGAGCAGGGATGATCTTTTAAGAGCCGGGTCAGTTAAGACCCTGCTTTCGGGCTTGAGTGACGATGATGACGATGGACGTGGAAGGCCCAAGCTAACCATTGATGAATCTGCAGCGCGGCTACGCAGAGCTCAAAGGTTGCTGGAAAAGCAAAACAAGAACGAAAGTAAAGCTTGAGTTTTGTCACATCGATCCGGTGTACGGGCACCTCGGACACGGATACTTGGTTCGGTTCGATTGTGTATTATAAGAGGAAATGCATTTTATTCTATGGAGGTAAGTCGTTTTTTCCGGGACGACGGTTTTATAGGTATACTTCGAATGGCTTAAGTTCATCCGGATAAAGGGTGGTTTGAATTGTTACCAGCATAGCTTTAACAGGGCAATGGATACAGCGGCATATGGGTTTGGGGATACCCGTAGGTGTTAGCGAGTAGACTTTGGTTTCTTGAGGCGCTGTAGATTAGAACGATCAAAAGACTACGTTGGTGGCCGGTACCTATTCCGGAGCACCCTCTATTCAATTCAATGTACAGCGTAAGAAGTGGAAAATGCTAGGCTCAATTGATTGTCTTTAGAACTGTTGGATATAGCTACTTTCAACATCCTGAATTAGAACACTATCTAACTTAAATTTCTTGCATATATTTCAATGAGCAAGCGAACATAAAGTAAGCATTCGAGGACATATGGTTGACAAATGAAACATCGACATCGGCACAGGCCTCAGATTTCATGATTTGAGATCATTTCCGTTTTGGATATCCCTCTTCCTATCATTGATTGATTTTGGGGTATCATCACCGGCCTGTTTGATATTGATGGAAGTTGGAGAGGTAAGGGTGTATATATATATATATATATATATATATATATATACATGGAGAATCGAAACTTATGACATTGCTTTCCTTTACCTTTGGGTATTCTCTGCCAACAATATTCCGCACTTGCGACCGGCAAAGACCGAGTTCATAGAAACTCGTGAAGCTATGTGTGGACGATGTCGGTTGAACGTAGGTGGTCTAAAGAGAAAATCGGGTGTTATGCAAAATTTTTCGATTTTCCTTTGAAAAAATACGTACAAGGTACTTTTAGCGCTTTGGACGGCGGACGATAATACCGAATCCGCCAACCCGCTAATTCATTTTATATATTGTAATATATATTGTATAAATGCATAATAAACTTTAATTATTAATATTATATTTTATTATTTATAAGGATTATAATATTAAAAAACGTTATAAATTATAAAAAGTTATAACGTTTTTTAATTTATATTATTTATAACGCGTTAAATTTAAAATTATTTTATTTAAATTTAAATATTTCGTATTTAAATTATTTTAAAATAACTTTTAAAATTAATTAATAATTATTTTAATATTATTATTATAAAACTACGTTTTAATAAAAAATTTTAAATATAAAAATTAATTATTTTATTTATTTAATAAATTATTTATATTTTATAAATTAAAATTACGAGAAAAATATTAATATATATTAAATATTATTATTTATAAAATTATAATTAACTTTTAACGTTTAAAATTTTTAATTTTATTTATTATAATAAATAAT